>NC_068917.1:49754594-50383261 GCF_023091745.1 Budorcas taxicolor | reverse complement strand
TCGTCCTCGGCATTGGCAAGTGAATTCTTTACCCCTGAGCCACTGAGGAAGCCCTGATGTGTTATTAAATAGCATAAATTAATAAATTTTTATTGTGCACATTATAAGAATAATACTGTACAAAATACCATGGATATAAATTCTGACTTCAAAGGGAAGTGATGAAAGTGGCTGGGCAGAAAACTGCTGTCTTTAACTCTTTACTTGATTGCAGGGACACACAAGAAACATTCCTCAGTTCCCACTCCCCACCCTTGACACCCACATTCTTTAGTGCCTACAGAAGTGTAACAAGATGACTGTTACATGGCACGTCTTTGCTAAATGTACAACCAGGAACCTCAGTTACCCTGTCTAGAGTCCATAGGAGTGACAGTGTTCAGTCCAGTGAGTATGCATGCACTAAGTTGATCTCATAAATTATGGTGAGGGTGTTCTCATCAAATATTTTTATGAAGTAAATTTTCTTGGGGATCGGTGTGGAAATATTTGCTCTTCCGCAAGGGATAAGGCTAAAAACTTAACATTCAATTCCATGCCACAAACAAGTATTGAACTCCTATAAAGATAAAGAGATTCATCATTTCTTTAAAAGAATTTTCAGGGAAGAAAGTAAAAGTGAAGTCACTCAGTTGTGTCCAACTCTTCGTGACCCCATGGACTGCAGCCTACCAGGCTCCTCCATCCATGGGATTTTCCAGGCAACAGTACTGGAGTGGGTTGCCATTGCCTTCTCCGAGTTAAATACTAGATGTTAGGAAAAACAGGCCTGGTTTCTAGGTGTGCTGCTGAGTTGCTATAGGGGCTTTTGTTTGGCCTTTTAGACAGAAATCTTTCCAATGAAAGTCACAGAAAACAGAGAGGGTCGAACTAAATCTTAATTTGCCCGGTATGCTGGGTTCAATGCAAACATGTTCTTTTGGGGCTTCCCTGGTGGCTTAGTCAGTAAAGAATCCACCTGCAAGGCAGGAGACCCAGGTTTTGATCCCTGGGTCAGGAAGATCTCCTGGAGAAGGAAATGGAAACTCACTCCAGTGTTCTTTTTTTTTAAATTCATTTTATTTTTTTACTTTTATTTATTTATTATTATTATTATTATTTACTTTATTTTACTTTACAATACTGTATTGGTTTTGCCATACATTGACATGAATCCACCAGGGGTGTACATGCGTTCCCAAACATGAACCCCCCTCCCACCTCCCTCCCTATAACATCTCTCTGGGTCATCACCGTGCACCAGCCCCAAGCATGCTGTATCCTGCGTCGGACATAGACTGGCGATTTGATTCTTACATGATAGTATACCTGTTACAATGCCATTCTACCAAATCATCCCACCATCTCCCTCTCCCTCTGAGTCCAAAAGTCCGTTATACACATCTGTGTCTTCTTTTTTGCTGTCTTGCATACAGGGTCGTCATTGCCATCTTTCTAAATTCCATATATATGTGTTAGTATACTGTGTTGGTGTTTTTCTTTCTGGCTTACTTCACTCTGTATAATCGGCTCCAGTTTCACCCATCTCATCAGAACTGATTCAAATGAATTCTTTTTAATGGCTGAGTAATACTCCATTGTGTATATGTACCACAGCTTTCTTATCCATTCATCTGCTGATGGACATCTAGGTTGTTTCCATGTCCTGGCTATTATAAACAGTGCTGCGATGAACATTGGGGTACATGTGTCTCTTTCAATTCTGGTTTCCTCGGTGTGTATGCCCAGCAGTGGGATTGCTGGGTCATAAGGTAGTTCTATTTGCAATTTTTTAAGGAATCTCCACACTGTTCTCCATAGTGGCTGTACTAGTTTGCATTCCCACCAACAGTGTAGGAGGGTTCCCTTTTCTCCACACCCTCTCCAGCATTTATTGCTTGCAGATTTTTGGATCGCAGCCATTCTGACTGGTGTGAAGTGGTACCTCATTGTGGTTTTGATTTGGATTTGCATTTCTCTAATAATGAGTGACGTTGAGCATCTTTTCATGTGTTTGTTAGCCATCCGTATGTCTTCTTTGGAGAAATGTCTATTTAGTTCTTTGGCCCATTTTTTGATTGGGTCGTTTATTTTTCTGGAATTGAGCTGCATAAGTTGCTTGTATATTTTTGAGATTAGTTGTTTGTCAGTTGTTTCATTTGCTATTATTTTCTCCCATTCAGAAGGCTGTCTTTTCACCTTGCTTATAGTTTCCTTTGTTGTGCAGAAGCTTTTAATTTTAATTAGATCCCATTTGTTTATTTTTGCTTTTATTTCCAGAATTCTGGGAGGTGGATCATAGAGGATCCTGCTGTGATTTATGTCAGAGAGTGTTTTGCCTATGTTCTCCTCTAGGAGTTTTATAGTTTCTGGTCTTACATTTAGATCTTTAATCCATTTTGAGTTTATTTTTGTGTGAGGTGTTAGAAAGTGATCTAGATTCATTCTTTTACAAGTGGTTGACCAGTTTTCCCAGCACCACTTGTTAAAGAGATTGTCTTTACTCCATTGTATATTCTTGCCTCCTTTGTCAAAGATAAGGTGTCCATATGTGTGTGGATTTATCTCTGGGCTTTCTATTTTGTTCCATTGATCTATATGTCTGTCTTTGTGCCAGTACCATACTGTTTTGATGACTGTGGCTTTGTAGTAGAGCCTGAAGTCAGGCAAGTTGATTCCTCCAGTTCCATTCTTCTTTCTCAAGATTGCTTTGGCTCTTCGAGGTTTTATGTATTTCCATACAAATCTTGAAATTATTTGTTCTAGTTCTGTGAAAAATATGGCTGGTAGCTTGATAGGGATTGCATTGAATTTGTAAATTGCTTTGGGTAGTATACTCATTTTCACTATATTGATTCTTCCAATCCATGAACATGGTATATTTCTCCATCTATTAGTGTCCTCTTTGATTTCTTTCATCAGTGTTTTATAGTTTTCTATATATAGGTCTTTAGTTTCTTTAGGTAGATATATTCCTAAGTATTTTATTCTTTTCGTTGCAATGGTGAGTAGAATGGTTTCCTTAATTTCTTTTTATACTTTCTCATTATTAGTGTATAGCAATGCAAGGGATTTCTGTGTGTTGATTTTATATCCTGCAACTTTACTATATTCATTGATTAGCTCTAGTAATTTTCTGGTGGAGTCTTTAGGGTTTTCTATGTAGAGGATCATGTCATCTGCAAACAGTGAAAGTTTTACTTCTTCTTTTTCAATTTGGATTCCTTTTATTTCTTTTTCTGCTCTGATTGCTGTGGCCAAAACTTCCAGAACTATGTTGAATAGTAGCGGTGAAAGTGGGCACCCTTGTCTTGTTCCTAACTTTAGGGGAAATGCTTTCCATTTTTCACCATTGAGGATAATGTTTGCTGTGGGTTTGTCATATATAGCTTTTATTATGTTGAGGTATGTTCCTTCTATTCCTGCTTTCTGGAGAGTTTTTATCATAAATGGATGTTGAATTTTGTCAAAGGCCTTCTCTGCATCTATTGAGATAATCATATGGCTTTTATTTTTCAATTTGTTAATGTGGTGAATTACATTGATTGATTTGCGGATATTGAAGAATCCTTGCATCCCTGGGATAAAGCCCACTTGGTCATGGTGTACGATCTTTTTAATGTGTTGTTGGATTCTGATTGCTAGAATTTTGTTGAGGATTTTTGCATCTATGTTCATCAGTGATATTGGCCTGTAGTTTTCTTTTTTGGTGGCATCTTTGTCAGGTTTTGGTATTAGGGAGATGGTGGCCTCATAGAATGAGTTTGGAAGTTTACCTTCCTCTGCAATTTTCTGGAAGCGTTTGAGTAGGATAGGTGTTAGCTCTTCTCGAAATTTTTGGTGGAATTCAGCTGTGAAGCTGTCTGGACCTGGGCTTTTGTTTGCTGGAAGATTTCTGATTACAGTTTCAATTTCTGTGCTTGTGATGGGTCTGTTAAGATTTTCTATTTCTTCCTGGTTCAGTTTTGGAAAATTGTACTTTTCTAAGAATTTGTCCATTTCTTCCACATTGTCCATTTTATTGGCATATAACTGCTGATAGTAGTCTCTTATGATCCTTTGTATTTCTGTGTTGTCTGTTGTGATCTCTCCATTTTCATTTCTAATTTTATTGATTTGATTTTTCTCTCTTTGCTTCTTGATGTCACTCCAGTGTTCTTGTCTGAGAAATCCTGTGGACAGAGGAGCCTGGCGGACTACAGTCCCTGGGGTCACAAGAGTCAGACACAACTTAATTACTAAACACCACCACCACCACCATACTGGGTTCAGTGCAAACACATTCTTTGCTTAGTATTTACTTTCCATTCATCCCTGTAGAATAATTGAAACATTAGTTACCTTTCTGTCTCTATCCATGTGTCTTAAAGTCTTCATGGGCCTATGTACTGGGATGTGAACACAAAGGTCTAAAGTAGAATTCCCAGCCTTCTGATAAAGAAAAGAAGTATAGTTATTATTGTATGTAGATGAAAGTATATAATAACTGGATTAGCCTTTTTAGGCAATTACAGTGTGAAAATGATTTATAATCTTTGATTCCTTTACCATAACTCACCAAGAACTCTCATAAACAAATAGGAGAGACAAATGAACATAATAATCTCTAAATCCATTTTAATCTGCTTGATAGGTATGTGCACAAATTAGTAGAAGAATGATTAGTATTATAAATTAATACTTTGTAATACTTTGTTTGTAAGAATTATCTTCTAATAAAATCACATCTGTTACTAAACAACCAAGAATTTTTATAGATCCCCTTAGCTGGAAGCAAAATTCTGTTAGTAATTTTATACTTTAATTGCAGCAAGGAAGTATAGGTTCTCACTGAAGCCATCAAATGATTAACTTTCACAGTATACAGACTGGACCCTTTTTTGCAGCTGTCTGGTGGCTCCACTTTAGCTTCTGATCCATCTATAGTTATAACATGTGCCTCTACCCTCCCATCCTGTGAGCCCACAAGGGGTAGAAATTGCCATATGTTGTAAGTAACTTTGAAGTGTCCCTGCTACTTAGCAGTATTAACGTCCTCTGTTTTGCATTGAAATGTCTGTTCATCCTGACATTAAAATTTTTTTTAAAGCCATGGAAAACTCTATTAAAAAGTACACGAGCAAATGCCTTTGCAATTAAAACCACCAACAAAGAAAATCTTCAGTTCCTTCCCGAAGTGGAACTGAGTACTCTAGAGATTCCCTTCAATTTTATTTCGCACTTAAGTAAACCTGCCTCCTAAATTTGCCAATTTCTTAATAGTGATCTTGCTTTGAATTCCCAAGGATGTTGAGAAAATTTAGTTCATTCATTGATAGTGGTCCAACAATACATTTAGTTAAGTTCAGAGGAAAGAGAAAAAAAAATTAACTCTGCTTCTGGAAGGAATCTCTTAAGCTGAAAAATGAGAGAAGTTAGAAAGTTCTGTAATTCCATGAATCCTAACACACTTGTGATCCTGAGCAAAAGTGATTTGCAAAGCAGAGCTCCCAGTCTGTCTTAACTTGGCAGGCTTTCACAGAGGAGGCTACAGATAAAGCCTATTGTAATAATACAAACAGATGCCATGGAAACGATTATCTTTGTCTTATGCATGCATTTTAAAAATGAGTGCTTTTCATTATCTCCTCCGTGTACAAGCCAAATTCACTGTCTTAATAAGATACATTAAGAAGTAAGACTTTAAAAGTAAATATTGTTTTCTAGTAAAAGTATCAGCCATGTTCAGGGATAGTAGTCATTCAACAGAAACTTTATGAACCACAACTTTTTGTCAGGCATCTGTGTAAACATGAATAAGTCATTTTTCTTATCCTCCTAGTACTTACAGTCTTGAGAGTTTCATTTTTTGTGTGTGTTGTTTTGTGTTTCGTGGGATTTTTTTTTTTTTTTTTTGGCAACAGTGAACAAGTATATATCAATAAAGCCTGCTACAAAGTAAAATAAACAATGATAGGATTATGAAGGTCATGAAGAGGCTGAGCTGTAAAAAAGGAAGGGGTGAAAAGGGAAATTATTAGCAAGGAATGCTTTCTTTCAGGGAATGTCACCCTCTAAAGGGGAACAGATTATCCTTACCAGTGCTGATTAGGTAATTCCAGGTTGACAGGTTAAAGGTTATATTCCTGGCAGGGGAGGGAGGGCGAGACTGTGATTAGGTATTAAGTTTTGGTTTGTGGCATGAGATTTAGCACAAGTGACTCCATTTGGAGCCTGCTGTCTCATTTTTAACATGGCTTAAGTTTGCAAAGGAATTTAAATTTCCACCAGGCTCTGCTTTGGCAAACAGGTATGTTGTTTGTTTGTGCTATCATAAAAAGTTATGTATTCAAGACTTTTAAAAAGTCAATGGATGGGATCATTTCTTTGTATCAATGTTAGTAGTAGTTATAGACCTAACGGAACATATGGATCATGTGTTGGCCTTCTGATCAGAATTTAAAAGTTGAGAATCATTGCAATAGCTCTTGAATGCACTCCCACCTCTTGATTGCTTTAAGAACTACTGTTTTCCATATGTGTTATATTCCTTTTTCAAAAGGATCAAGTCAAAAAGACAAGAGATCAACCCACTCCATAGCTATAGTCTTGTGTTTCATGACATCACTATAAAGTATCATTAGAAGTTATTTATTCTGAGGTTAAACATAATCAGCCAAGGGAAGAATTAAAGCAAAGGTCTAATTTCAGTTCAATTCAGTCGCTCAGTCGTGTCCGACTCTGCGACCCCATGAATCACAGCACGCCAGGCCTCCCTGTCCATCACCATCTCCCGGAGTTCAGTCAAACTCACGTCCATTGAGTCGGTGAGGCTATCCAGCCATCTCATCCTCTGTCGTCCCCTTCTCCTCCTGCCCCCTAATCCCTCCCAGCATCAGAGTCTTTTCCAATGAGTCAACTCTTCGCATGAGGTGGCCAAAGTACTGGAGTTTCAGCTTTAGCATCATTCCTTCCAAACACCCAGGGCTGATCTTCTTTAGAATGGACTGGTTGGGTCTCCTTGCAGTCCAAGGGACGCTCAAGAGTCTTCTCCAACACCACAGTTCAAAAGCATCAATTCTTCGGCGCTCAGCCTTCTTCACAGTCCAACTCTCACATCCATACATGACCACTGGAAAAATCATAGCCTTGACTAGATGGACCTTTGTTGGCAAAGTAATGTCTCTGCTTTTCAATATGTTATCTAGGTTGGTCGTAACTTTCCTTCCAAGGAGTAAGCAGCTTTTAATTTCATGGCTGCAATCACCATCTGCAGTGATTTTGGAACCCCCAAAAATAAAGTCTGACACTATTTCCACTATCTCCCCATCTATTTCCTATGTAGTGATGGGACTAGATTAGAGGCTGGCAAACTTTTTCTGTAAAGGGTCAGCTAGGGAATATTTTAGAATGTGTGTACCACACAAGTTTAACTATTAAACTCTGCCATTGAAGTACAAAAACAGCCAGAGACAAAATGTCAATTAATACCTGACTGTGCTTCTATAAAACTTTATAGATGGACACAAACCTTTAAATTTCATGCAATGTTCATATGTCATTTATTCTTTTTTAAAAAAATTTTAATTGGAGGAATATTGCTTTACAATCTTGTATTGGTTTCTGTATTATATTTGCATATAACAATGCAAATAAGCCATAATTATGCATATATCACCTCCCTCTTGAGTCCTCCGTCCCCTACCCCCATCCACCCCTCCAGGTCATCACAGAGTACCAGACAGGGCTTCCTGTACTATACCAAACTCCTCACTAGCTCTCTGTTTTACACATGGTGGTGTATATATGTCAATGCTACTTTCTCTGTTTGTCCCACCCCTTGCTTCCCCCACTGTGTCCACAAGTCCATTCTCCATATCTGCATCTTGATTTCTTCCTTGCACATACACTCATCAAGACCATTTTTCTAGATTCCATATATATATATTAATATACTGTTTTTGTGAGTTCTTGTCTCCTTCTAACTTACTTCATTCTGTTTAATAGGCTCTAGGTTCATCCACCTCAGTAGAACTGACTCAAATTCACTCTTTTTTATGGCTGAGTAATACTCCACTGTATCTATGTACCACATCTTCTTTATCCATCGATTCTTTTTCACCATTTTAGAATATAAAAGCTATTCTTGTCTCATGTACAGTACAGAAGCAGCCAGTGAGCTGGATCTGGCCTGTAGGCGGTCGTTTGCCTCCACCATGGGGAGTTCCCCTTCCTCTTTATCAAGTGTTCTTTGCCTCTCCCTGGACCTTTTCCAGGCAACTATATTCTTTGGTAACCGACAGTACATATTTGACAGATGTAAGGGAGCATGTAAGATGGGCACCATTACCAGGTATTGTTTTGCTTGAGATTATTTTGGAAATATATATTTTCTTTCTCCAACTGATTGCATATTTGCGTTAGAGAAAGAAACACTCTCTTCCTTCACCACCCTCCCCAGATCCCAGTACCTCTCTATGTCTGACCCTAACTCTATCCCTATTTCTCTAATTTAAATCCCCTTAATTTGGTTAGATATTTTAACTCAAAAATTTCTTTTGGAGCTGACTTCCTCAGAAGTGAGGTTAAACTTTAAGAAATAAATTTTGCTTATGAAAATGTGAACAATCACTTCCTAATATTGATAGTGAAATTGCATGCTTGTTCCTTAAAAAGCAAGCAGTTAGTTTTAGCAGTCATTATGCAGAACAGAAATGAGGCATCAATTTGCTAATTCCTATTTCCTACTCTAACATCAGTTAGAATTCAATTTCTGGCTAGAGCACATGAATAATTAAAAGGGTTGAAGTTTCATGATTTGCATTATGTCTGGATGGGCTAAGATGTAGCCACTTAAGTTCTTTATAAGAAAATAGTTGCAGGGACTGCTACTAAAAGTCTTGAGATTTTCACAACTGGAAAGATGTAAGGTTTACTAGGATTTCTAAGATATGTAATAAAACTTCATAATAACTTTTAAATCATTGAGGGTTGTATCTATGTTTATATTTTCCTGGCCGTGTCAATTTATAAAAGAAGAATTATAGTGCTTAGTTTAGCAGATATTATAAAAATATTGAGATGTTATTTTGAACATGAGATCTACTTCTATGACAGTAAATATTTCTTATGAGCTAATTTAATTTTTTCCATGTTAATTATAGGGTACTTTAATTTGATTTACTTCAATGACCCAAGTAAATTCTTGGTTCTTGGTTCTTTCTTTCTTAATTAATCAATGTTAATCAAATTAGGGCTTCATACAGTAATTTGAAGTGTTTCTTCTTAACACATACACCCCCATCACCAAATGTTTATGTATCTTCCACTGCAGGAATGTTTTCTATTTATTTTTATTTTCTTATTTATTTCTGGCCATGCTATGTGGCTTCTGGGATCTTCCCCAACTAGGGATCAAACCTGGGGCCCCAGCAGTGGCAGGACCAAGTCCTAACCACTGGACCACAAGAGAATTCCCTCTATTGATTTTTATTCCAGGTTTTGGGTAAAGGCTGGAAGTTAAGATCTAGCATTTCACTGAAATGTTTCCAAAGCTTTTAAACACCTAAATCATTGTGGTTTTTTTTGTGAATGTTTTATTAAAATGAAAATTTTAAACTGCAACAGTAGTTTGACGTCTGTTTTCACCTCTGCCCTTACCCTAGCAATATCATTTTGTGCTGTTTTCCAGTGGTTAGTTCCAGCTAAGGTCAATACCAATTATTCATTGGACAAGCATGTCAGATAAAAATAATTAGCTTAAAAATATTCTATCTACCCTGTTTTTTGGGGGGTGGGGGCGGGAGAAACACCAAAATTCTCTTTTCAGGAGCTCATGCTTCTTCCATTTCAGGGCTAGAGTTGAAAGAACAAAACTGAAATAATTCTAACCCTTTCCTGTTTTGTAAACTTCCCTCCTTCCTTATGCCTTGTGATATAAGATGCCTTATTCCATTGGTCAATTGTGGGCCTGAGAAAGGAAGGCTTTTGGAATAAGGAAACAATTCCTGTCAAAGAATGGATCAGCATAATTTTAGAGCAGTTAAGAAAAAATAAAAAGTTAAGCTATATTGGGAAACTGATGAAAATTTAATATGCTTGACATATATCAACTCTTTATGTTCTTTTATATTGATTTTTTCAAAGGGCAATGAAGATCTGTTGAAAAGCATTAAGACCAACCAGTTTTCTATGACATAGTTCAAAATATTTTAAAGTTTATTTTCATTTTGAACAATAACTGATTCAGGAAGTTTCTGTGTTTATACTATCCATTACTGTATGGAAAATTTTGAGTACCACACTAAAAGTGCCAGATTTCCCACTGAAGAATTAACTAAATGGTATATAATATTTATTACAAAATATATTTGGACTATTTCATATGTATCTCTCTATCTCTTTTGTCAAAAATCACTTTAAGGAATAATAACCAATTTAACTTAACTGGGCACACTACTGAAGTATCTTAATTTTTTTCATTTTAAAGAGGCAAATTATACGAGATGTATTGTTTGTTCCAGGAAGTAGGTCTGTAATTGTTAACAGCATGTTAAATATTTTATAGTGTCTTAATCCTTTTATTTAAGCAAAAGGAATTATGTATAAACTGGCTGCTTGTTCCATAAGATTGCAAGGAAGAGAGTTATCATTTCTAATCTGTTTTCATGGTATAATGTTGTCTTTCGGTCACTGAGTCATCTCAAACTCTTTGTGACCCCATGAACTACAGGATGCCAGGTTTCTCTTTCCTTCACTATCTCCCTGAGTTTGCTCAAACTCATGTCCATTGAGTCAATGATGCCATCCAACCATCTCATCCTCCGTTGCCCCCTTCTCCTTTTGCCCTAAATCTTTCCCAGCATCTGGGTCTTTTCCAGTGAGTCAGCTCTTCGTATCAAAGTGACCAAAGTGTTCTAGCTTCAGTTTAAGCATCGGTCCTTCCGATGAATATTCAAGGTTAATTTCCTTTAGGATTGACTGGTTTGATCTCCTTGCTGTCCAAGGGACTCAAGAGTCTTCTCAAGCACCACAGTTCAAAAGCATCAGTTCACGATGCTCATCCTTCTTTGTGGTACAACTCACATCCATACACGACTACTGGAAAAACCATGGCTTTCACTATATGGACCTTTGTTGGCAGAGTGATGTCTCTGCTTTTTAATATACTGTCTAGATTTGTCATAGCTATCCTTCCAATAAGCAAGCATCTTTTAATTTCATGGCTGCAGTCACTGTCCCCATTGATTTTGGAAGCCCCCCAAAATGAAATCTGACACTTTTCCACATTTTCCCCATCTGCTTGCAATGAAGTGATAGGACTGATGCCATGATCTTGGTTTTTTGAATGTTGAGTTTTAAGCCAGCTTTTTCACTCTCCTGTTTCACCTTCAAGAGGCTCTTTAGTTCTCATTCATTTTCTGCCATTAAAGTGGTAACATCTACATATCTGATTTTTTTCCTGGCAATCTTGATTCCAGCTTGTTTTTCATCCAGCCCAGCATTTTGCATGATGTACTCTGCATATAAGTTAAATAAGCAGGGTGCAATATACAGCCTTGACGTACTCCTTTCCCAATCTTGAACCAGTCTGTTGTTCCATGTAACTGTTTCTTCTTGTCCTGCATACAGGTTTCTCAGGGGGTGGGTAATGTGACCTGGTATTCCCATCTTTTTAAGAATATTCCACAGTTTGTTGTGATCCACATAGTCAAAGACAGACTTTTTTTTTTTTTTTTTTTTGAATTCTCTTGCTTTTTCTATGATCCAGCATATGCTGGCAATTTGATCTCTGATTCCTCGGCCTTTTTAAAATCTAGCTTGTACGCCTGAAAGTTCTTGGTTCATGTACTGCTGAAGCATAGCTTGAAGGATTTTGAACATAATCTTGCTGACCTGTGAAATGAGTGCAGTTGTACAGACATTTGAACATTCTTTGACATTGCCTTTATTTGGGATTGGATTGATAACTTACTACTGAATTTTCCTAATTTGCTGGCAAAATGGCTGCAGCACTTTAACAGTATCATCTTTTAAGATCTGAAATAGCTCATCTGGAATTTCATCACATCCACTAGCTTTGTTTGTAGTAATGCTTCAGGTGTATACCGTGGATTTTAAAGATCAATGCTTTATTTTATACTGGTAGCTACTTCTTCAGTCTTCTTGTTTAGCTTCTGTGCTCACTTCAACTGCTAAAAAGAACTTCCCGGTAAGGTTGTCTTTGAGATAAATTAAAGGAACTGTCTGGTATGTTATAAACCGTTTTTGCCCTACAAGGCATTTTGCAAACCTGTGTACAGTAGTTCCCCCTTGTCTATAGGGGATATGGTCCAAGATCTCCAGTGGATGCCTGAAAAAGCATATAGTATCCAACTCTATAGGGTTAATTCTTAAACACTGTGGGAGTCCGGGGCACTGGCCTCCAAGCAGTCAAAAATCCTACAACTGTACAGTCAGTCCTTCATATCCACGGTTCCACTTCTGTGGACTCATCCAACTGCATGATTCGCGGATTGTGTCGTACTGTTATATATTTAACGGGAAAAAAAATCTGATTGTAAGAGGACCAACACAGTTCAAACCAATGTTGTTTAAGGGTCCACTTGTATGTAATTTTTGTATGTTTCCCTATACATACCTATGATAAAATTTAATGCATAAATTAGGCACAGTAAAAAATGAACAACAGTAACTAATAATAAAATAGAACCATTATAGCAATATACTCCAACAGAAGTTATGTGAATATGGCCTCTCTCTTTCAAAATGGCTTATCATACAAATTTAACGCCTTTGCCATCTTAACCGAGCACTTGTCACACACAGTGGCTGTGACTTTTGTAATTTGGGGTGTGACAGCAGAACTAGCACAGATCTCTTTTCTTCTCTCCCTTGAGGTGTGACAGCAAAACCGGCAGTTTCACAGATAGAAGATTCATTCTTACCGTGATAGATGGGAGATAATAAATCAGTGAAAGTTGCTCAGTCATGTCTGACTCTTTGCGACCCCATGGATTATGCAGTCCATGGAATTCTCCAGGCCAGAGTACTGAGTAGCTATAGCCTTTCCCTTCTCCAGGGCATCTTCCCAACCCAGGGATCAAATCCAGATCTGCTGCCCTGCAGGCGGATCCTTTACCAGCTGAGCCACAAGGGAAGCCCATGAATACTGGAGTGGGGAGCCTATCCCTTCTTCAGGGGATTTTCCTGACCCAGGAATTGAACCCGGGTCTCCAGCATCATAGGCGGATTCTTTACCAACTGAGCTATCAGGAAAGCCCATAGGTCTTAGCAGCCTCAGCATACAATTTATTTTTCTTTCCTAAGTCAAAAACTTTCACCTTTTTACCTAAAGGAAGTGCTTTACAGCTTCTCTTCAGCATATCTGAATGTCTAACATCATTACTCTTTGTGCTTTGGGGCCAGTAAGTAAAATAAGGGTGAGCTGAACACAAGTACTGTGATGCTGTGACAGTGGATCCGATAACCCAGGTGGCTGGCTACTAAGGGACTGATGGGAGAGATATGCTGGTCAAAGATGATTTCACATTCCAGGCAGGATGGAGTGGGACTGCATGAGATTTCATCACTGCTACTCAGAACATCACTCAACTTAAAGCTTATGAATTGTTTATTTCTGAAATTTTCCACGAAATATTTTCAGACCTAGGTGGACCACGGGTAACTGAAAATGCTGAAAGCGAAACAGTGTAGCTCCATGGGGGCAGGCGGATACTATTGCATTTACTTTACCTGGTAAACTTTGTCTTTACCCTTGCCATCTAATAACTCTCATCTTAAAATTCCATTTTCCTTTCAAATTCCTGAAAGAGTGTTTTTTGGAATGGAAGCCAGGGCTTTGCTGTTTCCTTCCCCTGAGGTAGCTCATTCACACTCTTATTTTTACTGAAATCATAGTGTGCAAACACAAGGATTTCTGTCATTTTTATGGGAACTACCAGAAGACAGTTCAATTTGTTCACCATGATGGCAGTGTTAGGCGAGAGACATTTATTAATTCGTGTGAATGAATCAGTTTCACTGCTACACAAAATGTGAATTTGAGAAGGATGAATAATTACTTATTGAGGTGATATTGTTCTGACTACATAGTGTATAGTTCAAAATGTATCTATATTTTTTTAAATAATGCATAATTAGTAAATATAGCTTTATGTCCTCAAGTAATCCCTAATGTGTTTTACCACTTCACACAGCATTGCATATAATTCTGTTTAAAAAATGTTTGCCCAGCAAAATTGACATGAGTGCCAGTCGATATTCTTTACTCTCCTATCTAATTCTTTTCCTCCTTAACCACTATCTCCTTCACTAGGAAAAACCTGGGTTAGACACTTGAACTCAAGCAAGTTCAAAGTAGTACAAGTTAAATTCATTTTGAACTCAATGAGTAGCTTTATTTTAAGCTTTGAGAAGAAAAACTAGTGTGTATTTTCATAGAAGCAATCTTTTTCCTCCTTTTATACTCAAATCTTTGAAATGATATTCGTAAAAATTCTACTCTCTGTGGCACTGAATTACATTTCAAATGATGATAGTTGATGCTAGCGGATACTTCCATAATGTTCCTCACACTGTACCAAGAACTGTCCAAAGTACCGTGGGTGTGTCAACTCATTTAATCCACACAGCAACCCTAAGAGGTAGGTGCAACTATAACTGCTATTTTACAGATGAGGAAACTTGGGACACAAAGAGGTCAAGCAACACGCTCAAGGGCACACAGCTAATATAGTTGAGAGCAGAGCTGGGATTTCAGCCCAGCTTCCTCAAGATCATTCTGCCTTTCTAATATCATTAGCATTCAGTTTTGTCCAGCCCCTACTGAGATTTCAAGATGCAATTTTGGCTGAACAAACAAATGAAAATATTAAACACATAGGCTGAAATTTATGTCTGTTGCATTTTGGTACAAAATTAGGTATGGTGGATTTCACTACAGCTATGTTAAAAGGGAAAGATGGGGTAACAGTAATATTGAATATGCATTATGAGCCATGATTGTCCAGTAAGGGGGAAATTTTTCAGGTCTGTAGAAAAGGGAGGATGAAGCCAAGAAAGGTTAGTTAATAAATGTACTGAGTAACTGTGTCCTGCTCCAGAGCTTCTCTGCTCTGAAACTAGACCTTCCTCAGTGTCAACCAGAGAAGCCCAACAGCTATGTATCTATGGGGGCCAACCTGCAGGCCACCAGTTTGTAACTTGGTTTTAAATAATTGATACTGTTTTCATATAGTCACTGCATACCATGGTATTACTTGCTTATTTGGAGCTTCTACTTTTATTAAAAAATGCATAATTCAAAAAATAAAAATAAAAAAATGCATAATTCAATATTTATAACATCCTTTCTCAGAGAACATTTTCTAATACCTACTATGTATCAAGTACCATTTTAAGCTATTTATGTAAATTTACTTATTTATCCTTTATAACACTTCAATGCAGTGAGCCATACCATTAAGTTCATCTCTCAAATGAGGGTACAGAAGAGGAAAAGGCCTTGTTGGTGGCATAGTTGGCATTTAGATCTGAACAAGCTTCATAGTCTAATCTCTTAAAAATGATTCTTTGCTAATCAAGAGTACTAAAATTTACTAACTGACACATGGTCCTACATTATCCAACTGAGTTCTTGGGCCCACCTGTCCTCCCCATGAAGCTTATATGTGCCTGCCACTCTATACCTGGAAAGATGCTCAGAGCAAACATGAAGGAAAAGTTAGGAAATGTTAAAAGTAACAACCTGGGATCTCGCTGATGAAATCCATGCCAGAAAGCTCAGTTATAACAATGTCCTTTTAAAATGTTAGTAACTGAATTATCTTGTGAGATATACACAAGGACCTAACTTATAATCCATGATACTGTATAACAAAGAATGCTCTGCAGTGCCGCTAGTATGCATAAACAGTGGTTTAATAACCATAAAGAAAATAGTTTTCTTTACAAATATATAGATGGCTTACATGTATTACTAGATAAAATTTAAAGGAGAAACTCTCTCTTAATGGGTCCAATGCTTATTTGGTTTAGCAGCAATTTTATTACTGTCAATCAGAAAGCAAACATTGGGGATGATTAGGGTGGAGTTAGAGGTCAGGTGACAGCAGCAGGATAGGTGGTCAGTGCATAGGGGCAAGGGGGCGATCTGGTGAAATACCCATGACCTTTGTTAACAGAATATGTAGACTATAAAACTCCACCTGCGATACGAAGCTAAAAATACAAATATTGAATATGCACATGTGCGTTCACATGCTCAGTTGTGTCCGGCTCTTTGTGGCCCCATAAACGGTAGCCTGCCAGGCTCCTCCGCCCATGGGATTTCTGTGGCAAGAATACTTAAGTGGGTTGCCATTTCCTACTCTAGGGTAATCTTCCCAACCCAAGGAATGAACTCGTGTCTCCTGAGTCTCCTGCATTTGGCAGGCAGATTCTTTTCCAGTGAGCCACCTGTGGAGCCCCTGAATATGCACATGAACAGGGACCAAAGGGTAATGTAGTTTTTCAGCAATGCACTTGAGGATGTGAGTATAAGTAATTGTTTTGCTTTCTGTTATTTCAGTACTATCTGAAATGAACTATTTAAAAAGAAGGGAAAGAAACATATTAAAGATCAAAAAGTTGGGAAGTGAAATAAATATACTGCAAGTAAACCAAATAATACATAGAATACTATTTTGTGGAAATTAAAGAACACACATATCTTTTATAGTAGTCTTTAATATGTATATATACATATATATCAATCATTGTATATCAATATATATCAATATATGTATATCATACATTGGTTCTAGTGAATTACCTATCTAGAAATTGGTTCAAGGTGATTATTCTTTAAGTATTTGTATTATAGTATATAGTTTGGTAACATTTGATCCCTTTTTTAAGTCTAGCTGAGTTCTCAGACATAATTGATGTCAAACTGTTTTCTTTTTTCTAACTAACTTCAACGCATTCCCAACTGTATACTTTTAATATTATCCATATATTACTGGTGCTACTATAGAAATATTTTCTAATGTATGTATATTAGTTAAGATAAAGCTGGCTCCTGTGGCAGATGAATTTAATGGTTTAGCACAATAGAAGTTTCTCTCTCACTTGTGTCAGAGTTCAGTGGAAATAATCTTGGCTGGGTACCTCTTCTCCAAGCAGTAATTCAGGGTCCCGGAGCTCTATCTTGTGATTGTAGTGTTATCAATTTGACACCCAGACTTGCTTTGGGGAGCATATTCACTCCAATCAGCCAGTCACCTGTAGGGGGTTGTTCATCGACTGACAGGATCTAGAAATAGAATGCATTCTTTTACCCAATTCTGATGGATAGAACTCAGCAACAGGACCATACCTAACCAAAGGGAGGCTTGGAAATGGTGTAGCTGAGTGTTTGGTAAGGAAGAAGAACAGGATTTAACGCGCACGTAGTCTCTGCCATTGATCCTCTTGGTAACCATATTTCTATTTCACTTTTCTCCCCTATGTGACACATTCTCATCCCCTTCCCATGAGAAATTTTGAACTATTAGAGCCAACATCATTAGAAAAAATTCCAGTGATCTGTAACTGTAAATTAAGTTTTCTAATTTAGCAGAAACAAAGTGGGGGAGGGAGGAGGCTGATTCAAGATACCCATTACAAAAATCGAAAGTTACAGCTACAAAAGTTAACAAAAATTGCAAAAAATGTCACCCTCTCAATAAAATGAATTTTCAACATTGCCTATACTTATAAAATTATTATATATCTTTTCTTTTCCCAATTCTTTTCTATTATAGGTTATTATAAGATATTAAATATAGTTCCCTGTCCTACACAGTAGGCTCCTGTTGATTTTTTATGTATAATAGTGTGTATTTGTTAATCCAAATTCCTAATATTTTCTCCCCTCTTTCCCTTTTGGTAACCATTAGTTTGTTCTCTATGTCTGTGGGTCTACTTCTGTTTTGTAAATAAGTTCATTTGTATCACTTTTTTAGATTCCAAATATAAGTGATATCATTTGGTATTTGTCTTTCTCTGACTTTGCTTAGTATGATAATCTCTAGATCCACCTACTTTGCTACAAATGACATTATTCCATTCTCCTTTTTAGTGGCTGAATAATATTCCATTGTGTGTGTGAGTGTGCATGCATGCCACATCTTCTTTATCAATTTATCTGTTAACAGACATTTAGGTTGCTTCCAGGTCTTGGCTATTGTAAATGGTGCTGCTATGAACATTGGGGTACATGTATCTTTTTGAATGATAGTTTTCTTTGAATATGTGCCAAGGAGTGGGATTGCTGGGCTATGGTTTTTCCAGTGGTCATGTATGGATGTGAGAGTTGGACTGTGAAGAAGGCTGAGCGCCGAAGAATTGATGCTTTTGAACTGTGGTGTTGGAGAAGACTCTTGAGAGTCCCTTGGACTGCAAGGAAATCCAACCAGTCCATTCTGAAGATCAACCCTGGGATTTCTTTGGAAGGAATGATGCTAAAGCTGAAACTCCAGTACTTTGGCCACCTCATGTGAAGAGTTGACTCATTGGAAAAGACTCTGATGCTGGGAGGGACTGGGGGCAGGAGGAGAAGGGGACGACAAAGGATGAAATGGCTGGATGGCATCACTGACTCGATGGACGTGAGTCTGAGTGAACTCCGGGAGTTGGTGATGGACAGGGAGGCCTGGCATGCTGCGATTCAGGGGGTCACAAAGAGTTGGACATGACTGAGTGACTGAACTGAACTGAACTGATGGTTACCCTGCTTTTTGTTTTTTAAGGCACCTCCATACTATTTTCCACAGAAACTGTGCCACTTTACATTCTTAGCAAGTGTAAGAGGGCTCCTTTCCCTCTGCACCCTCTCTACCATTTGTTACTTCTAGACTTTTTGATGATGGCCCTTCTGACTATTGTGGGGTGACGCTTCTTTGTAATTTTGATTTGCATTTCTCTAATAATTAGTGACATGAGCCTTTTTTCATATGCCTGTTGGCCATCTGTTGTAAACTCTTTTAGAGAAACTTCCATTCATTTATTAGTCTCCTTTAGGTTGAACTTTAAACTGTCAATTTGCCTTCAGAAAGCAAAACCTTATGCCTTATTTCAGCACCCCCACCCTTCACCACCCTGAAGCTTAGGTTTGGGAGAAGACAACATTAAAAATACTGTAAAAGGAGGGAATTACAATGATACTTTTTAGACTTTTTGTTCAGTAATATATACTTTTGTTATACTGACATAAACATTTAAGATAGTGCCTTTCTTTAGCTTAGGAAAAGCAAGAGAGTTCCAGAAAACATCTATTTCTGCTTTATTGAATATGCAAAGCCTTTGACTGTGTGGATCACAATAAACTGTGGAAAATTCTGAAAGACACGGGAATACCAGACCACCTGACCCGCCTCTTGAGAAACCTGTATGCAGGTCAGGAAGAAACAGTTAGAACTGGACATGGAACAACAGACTGGTTCCAAAGGCTGTATATTGTCACCTTGCTTATTTAACTTATATGCAGAGTACATCATGAGAAACGCTGGGCTGGAGGAAGCACAAGCTACAATCAAGATAGCTGGGAGAAATATCAATACCCTCAGATATGCAGATGACACCACCCTTATGGCAGAAAGTGAAGAAGAACTAAAGAGCCTCTTGATGAAAGTGAAAGAGGAAAGTGAAAAAGTTGGCTGAAATCTCAACATTCAGAAAATTAAGATCATGGCATCTGGTCCCATCACTTCATGGCAAATAGATGGGGAAACAGTGGAAACAGTGGCTGACTTTATTTTTCTGGGCTCCAAAATCACTACAGATGGTGACTGACTGCAGTCATGAAATTAAAAGACACTTGTTCCTTGGAAAGAAAGTTATGACCAACCTAGACAGCATATTCAAAAGCAGAGACATTACTTTGTCAACAAAGGTCTGTCTAGTCAAGGCTATGGTTTTTCCAGTAGGCATGTATGGATGTGAGAGTTGTACTATAAGCTGAGCGCAGAAGAATTGATGCCTTTGAATTGTGGTGTTGGAGAAGACTCTTGAGAGTCCCTGGACTGCAAGGAGATCCAACTAGTCCATCCTAAAGGAGATCAGTCCTGGGTGTTCACTAGAGGGACTGATGTTCAAGCTGAAACTCCAATGCTTTGGCCACCTGATGTGAAGAACTGACCCGTTTGAAAATACCTTGATGCTGGGAAAGATTGAGGGCAGGGGGAGAAGGGGACGACAGAGGATGAGATGGTTGGATGGCATCACTGACTCAATGGACATGGGTTTGGGTGGACTCTGGGAGTTGGTGATGTACAGGGAGGCCTGGTGTGCTGCGGTTCATGGGGTAGCAAAGAGTCGGACACGACTCAGCAACCAAATTGAACCTAGCTTAGAAATAAAGGTCATGTCAATGTATGGTAAAACCAGTACAGTGTTGTAAAGTAAAATAAAGTAAAAATAAAAATTAAAAAAAAAAAAAGAAAGAAAGGTCAAAAGTGAAAGTTGCTCAGTCACATCTGTCTCTTTGTAACTACTTGGACTGTAGCCTGCTAGGCTTCTCTGTCCATGGAATTCTCCAGGCCAGAATGCTGGAGTGGGTAGCCTTTCCCTACTCCAGGGGATCTTCCTAACCCAGGGCTCAAAGCCAGGTCTCCTGCATTGCAGGCAGATTCTTTACCATCTGAGTCACCAGGGAAGCTTGAAATAAAGGTTACTGGATATCAAATACATTTTTCTTTTAAAAATGTTTTATTTCACTACTGAAAAGGCAAGGCAAAAAAGTAACAAATATATTAGAATGTTGTATTCATTTCTATGTCAGAGAATAAAGTAGTCAAAGACACCTCACAAGCTCTCCAGGTAATGCATCTCGCAGATACTATATTACCCTGAGGCCAGGGCTCCTGGTAACTGAATTCACAGTTCAGTTCTCTGATCCTTGATGAAGTAGTCGGTTCAGAAATTTGCTGTTCAGTTGTTTCTTAAGGAAATAAATACAGATTAAAGTTAAGAGTTTGTCCACAACAAAAGATCCAGTGTTTATGTTTGAAAAAGAAGTGCTCTGAGTTATCAGAATAGCAATGCTTACAAATAGTTTTTATCTCATAGAATTGCAGACAAATAGAATACAGTCCAGCATAGAAAATGCCTGTATCAGTTATCACTGGGTACCAGACATTCAGCCTAGATGGTGTAAAGAATTCAAAGTTTAAGAATTAATGAGACCATGGGATAAAAGTAAGTGAAAAAGATCAACAAATATATAAATGTTACAAGGAATTTGGGCATTTATTGTGATTTTCTAGCACAGACCATGAGTTGAGGAGAGACTAAAATGATCTGGAAAGGCCAGTCATGAAGAGCATCATGGAAGAACATGAGCCTGAGAAAGGGGTTGAAGGTCGCAGGTAGGTGGCCTTTTTCAACATAGTCAAAAAGCAAATATATAAAACCCACAGGATCTTGTTTTATTTATTCAACAAAAATTTATTGAGTGACTACTATGTAGCCCACACCACAATGGCACTGAGGATAGAGACTGGTGTTGAAGTCAGAAATTTCAGGCCTTTTCAATACAGCGTTTATGTTTTAGAGAGCTTGGATTCAGTATTCAAATGCTGGCTACATTTTTTTTTTTTTGACTTGTGTGGCCTTATAAAAGTTTTATTATCATTTTAAGCTCAAGTTTTCTTCATCTCTAAATCTAAAGCATAAAGACTCACTGGCAGTGCTATTCTGAAGAGTAAATGAGAAAATTTATCTCTGCTGTCAAACAGTGCCTGGTATATAGGTAGTAAGAGCTCTGAAAACAAGAGTTGCTTTCCCCTTGGTTGGAACTTCCATAGTGGAATAGAAAAAGATTTATTGGATACTTGGTTGGGAGACAATCTGTGAATAGATTTCAGTGCCGGTCTGGGGGTTTGGGCAAGTTCTGTAAATTGTGGAGAGTCCTGCCCAGGGTAATATCATGATCACTGTGGGTGTGTAACAAGTGGACTAGGTCAGAGGTGCAAGGTGGATAACTGGGTAGTTTTTTAAAGCTTAATATCCTAGAATAAATGATATTGTGGTCCCTTGTGTTTAGGTAAATGTGGGGAGTTCATAAGAAAATGCATGTTATAAATTTATGGAATATATAACAGCATCTGTAGGAGTTTATAAACTGTTAAACGTTTCCCTTTACCCAGTCCTTCATTATTCTACACATCCCCTCTTATAGAGAGCCTCAGATGCCTGGAAGTCTTGAATGTTTTCAGATATTTCATACATTAAACAAAATAATTGGATGAGCAAAGAGGATTGTTGTCTTTGAGCTAATTACATTAAAGCTCTGTGGCAAGCACTTCTTCAGCTTGATGTCTAGATATGCATGGGAGTGCCTTAATTGGTGAGATTATAATAAGGATAGGCATTCGCTCAGCAGATAATAACTGCATGCTCGGTACTTAGACATTTGTGCAAGTTCTTTAGGAGTAAGATAGGCTGAGCTGCTTTGTTCAGTATATTAGATACTTCTGGATCCCAAGTGAAATGGAGATTTCAACATCATTACTGCCTTGTTTATATTGAGGAACTGTGCAAAATGACATGATCTGATGACTGCTCCTGCTTTGTGTACTGAGCTGTCAACACAGCCAAGCCCTTATACCTGTAATACAAAAGTCAAGTCAAAAGACAAGGCATTTGATTTGCTCTTTCAGATTCTTACATCTCTGATGGCAACTGGGGAAATCAGTTTGTAACTTTCAGTGTATAGAAATGACACCAAAATCAATCAAGAGTAGAAAAAAAAAAAATCCTCTGCTGATTTTGCAAATTCTTTCCTGGTTACTGTGGCCTGCAGATGGATTTTTATATGAATAGTGCATGTGAGTGGAAACACTATCATGTATTTGATATGTAAACTCTTGGAGATAAAAGATTTTAAAAGCAAATCATAGGCACCTATTCTCCAGATACACAGAATCACAGTGGAGGGAGAGAGATGTACATATAAGATTGTGTGGCAGAAGTTAACTTGAGATGTATATGAGAGAGAGGCATGAAGTGAAGGGAGGGACCAGATATTTGAATTGGGCTTGAAAGATGCATGGGAGTTTGATACTGGAGTGGTTGGGTGGAGAGGACACAGTATCTGTAGGCAGAAGAGCCAGCCTGAGCACAAGCACAGAGAAATGAAAAAGTGGAAGGGATCACGAGCCACGGAGGGCAAGGCAGAGTGGCACTTGGGAGTGGGTGTGATGGGGCTAAAACAAGAAAGCTGAGATAGTCCCAGAATGCAAACAGTCTTATTTCTGGAGCTGAGAAATGTGTGCATCCAGTAAATGAACCATATAGACAGCAGCTTGAGAATTCGTGTACGTGCATGCACCTTGGTACACATTATATGACACATAAGTAATTTTATTTAACAGCAAACATTTAGATGGACCTAAATCAAATTTCGGAGAAGGCAATGGTAACCCACTCCAGTACTCTTGTCTGGAAAATCCCATGGACGGAGGAGCCTGGTAGGCTGCAGTCCATGGGGTCGCTGAGAGTCAGACATGACTGAGCGACTTCACTTTCACTTTTCACTTCCATGCATTGGAGAAGGAAATGGCAACCCACTCCAGTGTTCTTGCCTGGAGAATCCCAGGGATGGGGGAGCCTGGTGGGCTGCCGTCTATGGCGTCACAGAGTCAGACACGACTGAAGCGATGCAGCAGCAGCAGCAAATCAAATTTATCAATGCATTCTTATCTTGATTGACTCATGTGGCAGGAACAACAGGTTTTCATGTGAACTAACCTGCAGTAATCTTCCACTCAAAAATAGTTTTTTTCCCCCTTTCTTTTTGAAAGGATGAGAGTAACATTTAAGAAAGCAGTAAAGCTTTTATTTTTCATTTCTCATGCCTCCTTTGATGAAGGTTTATGTTGGAGTGTGAAATTCTCATAGGGAGAGGGAAGAAGGTGAATTTTACTATGTAGTAAATCAAGGCAGTATGTTAGCCTTATGATTTTTATACAAATGTACTATATTGCTGTTCAAGGAAGAGGCTACCATCAAGGAAACACTGAATACAAATATATTGCTTAGTGAGCAGACGTGAACTGTACTTCTAAAGCAAAGGAAACAAAGTAAACGGGTGACCTAACATAGACCTCGGGGAAGGAGTCTTAGAAGTGAGAATGCTTGGGGACTGGATGATCTTTCTCCCAGAAATCCTGGACACAAGATAGAGGCAATTGCTGATTAACTGAGTTTTGGAAGCATCCATGTGGATATGATGTCACACAAATTGAATTAAAACCCATTCTAGGTATTACATGCTCCACTTTTGGGGAAGATAACAGTCTCTTCCTTTCTTGAATTTGTAAAATAGGTCCTTTTTTGACTGGTGGATATGTGTACATAAAAAGCATAGTACTATAAAAATAGCAATTTTTCACACATTTACTGTATGTCAAGTACTGTGCCTATTACTTTGTATACATTATTTAATTTTACACCGATTTTAAGAGGTAAGTATCATTTATTATCTATCAGTCAGTTCAGTCACTCAGTCATGTCCGACTCTTTGTGACCCCATAAACTGCAGCACGCCAGGCCTCCTTGTCCATCACCAACTTCCGGAGTTCACTCAAACTCATGTCCATCGAGTCCGTGATGCCATCCAGCCATCTCATCCTCTGTCGTCCCCTTCTCCTCCTGCCCCCAATCCCTCCCAGCATCAGAGTCTTTTCCAATGAGTCAACTCTTCACATGAAGTGGCCAAAGTACTGGAGTTTCAGCTTTAGCATCATTCCTTCCAAAGAACACCCAGGACTGATTTCCTTTAGAATGGACTCGTTGGACCTCCTTGCAGTCCAAAGGACTCTCAGGAGTCTTCTCCAACACCGCAGTTCAAAAGCATCAATTCTTCAGTGCTCAGCTTTCTTCACAGTCCAGCTCTCACATCCATACATGACCACTGGAAAAACCATAGCCTTGACTAGACGGACCTTTGTTGGCAAAGTAATGTCTCTGCTTTTGAGTATGCTATCTAGGTTGGTCATAACTTTCCTTCCAAGAAGTAAGCGTCTTTTAACTTCATGGCTGCAGTCACCATCTGCAGTGATTTTAGAGCCCCCAAAAATATAGTCTGACACTGTTTCCACTGTTTCTCCATCTATTTCCCATGAAGTGATGGGACCAGATGCCATGATCTTCGTTTTCTGAATCTTGAGCTTTCAGCCAACTTTTTCACTCTCCTCTTTCACTTTCAGCAAGAGGCTTTTTAGTTCCTCTTCTCTTTCTGCCATAAGGGTAGTGTCATCTGCATATCTGAGGTTATTGATATTTCTCCCAGCAATCTTGATTCCAGCTTGTGCTTCTTCAAGCCCAGCATTTCTCATGATGTACTCTGCATAGAAGTGAAATAAGCAGGGTGACAATATACAGCCTTGATGTACTTCTTTTCCTATTTGGAACCAGTCTGTTGTTCCATGTCCAGTTCTAACTGTTGCTTCCTGACCTGCATATAGGTTTCTCAAGAGGCAGGTCAGGTGGTCTGGTATTCCCATCTCTTTCACAATTTTCCAGTTTCTTTCAGAAATTTCCACAGTTTATTAATGATCCACACAGTCAAAGGCTTTGGCATAGTCAATAAAGCAGAAATAGATGTTTTTCTGGAACTCTCTTGCTTTTTCCATGATCCAGCGGATATTGGCAATTTGATCTCTGGTTCCTCTGCCTTTTCTAAAACCAGCTTGAACATCTGGATGTTCATGGTTCACATATTGCTGAAGCCTGGCTTGGAGAATTTTGAGCATTACTTTACTAGCGTGTGAGATGAGTGCAACTGTATGGTAGTTTGAGCATTCTTTGGCATTGCCTTTCTTTGGGATTGGAATGAAAACTGACCTTTTCCAGTCCTGTGGCAACTGCTGAGTTTTCCAAATTTGCTGGCATATTGAGTGCAGCACTTTCACAGCATCCTCTTTCAGGATTTGAAATAGCTCCACTGGAATTCCATCACCTCCACTAGCTTTGTTCGTAGTGATGTTACTTTACTCACAAAAAAGGAAAGTGTGGGGATGTTAAATAGCTTGCTTTTTGGCACAAAGCTAGTGAGTAGTTACCTAGATTCACGTGCAGGTTAGGTGGCATGGTGGCTCTTGAGTCTTGATTCTGGGGTGTCTGGAGACAGTGTTCAGATGTGGGCTGAGAGCAGTTGTGTAGGTGTTTAAGAGGCAGGCACTTTCTAACACCCTGTTTGCCAGGGCTCTTCAAGCTCTAGGAGTTTCTACTATAAAGCATTATAATAAATATCACCTGGTAAAATCAGAGGTATCATTTAGCAGATTAAACAAGGACAGAAATTATGAAATTGCTTGTACACTCATTATAGGGATAGAAATGTATCAAGAGACATGGTCAGCCTGTGTATGTCAGCTATAGATGGCACTGCCATTGTGTCTATATGATGTTTTTACTTAGGAACTTCTCTTTTGCTAATCAGGTTGGAAAAGATGAAGATGTTGATAGTACCCGGTGTTGGCAAGGTTGTGGGAGAGCATGCACTTTCACACTGTGCTTCCAAGAGTATAAACAGCTATAGCTTTTGATGTTTCCCACTCAAATGAAAACAGTGTAATAATTTTATTCAGCATTTTCCTTTATAAAAATGTATTGTATAGGTGTATTTCTGTCCAAAGGAAGGTATATTCAATGTTTATTGCCATAGTTTATAATAGAAAAAATGGAAACAAACTAAATGTTCATTAAGAGAGAAGTGTTAAATTATTATAACTATATAATTGAATATTGGTTAACTTAAATAACTATATATATTAATATTTATGTGTAAATGCTTGTGTGTATATTGACATGAGGAGAGAAAGTATGTTCAGAGAAGAGAGGATTGTAGAATAATATGGAAAGTATATTCCTTTTTTACTTTCGTGTAAAAGTATGTGCCCTTATATGACTATATATTCTTGGAAAAAGTCTCAAGAAACAGCAAAATTAGGAGTGATCAGCTTTGGGTAATGGGAAAACAGGGAAGGGAACTTTTAAGTTTTGTGTAATATTCTTCTGTATGGTTTGAGTTTCTTGTTTTATGAAGAGGTTGTTGCTCTTTCTTTTTTTTAAAATAAATATGAAGTTTAAAAAAAGCACTTGATTTTGTAATAGTTTTCTTCCTAAGATGATTCTGGTTTTCCCAGTTTCACTAATGCCAGGCTTCCAACTCTAGTTTCCCAGAAATTTACTGGCGGAGTGAGTGGCACAATGTGCACGTGCCTGGTCAGGATGGCAAGAGATTGCAGCCGTCCTCCTCCTCCTTCCTTGCTTCTTCTAGCCTGTAGACCTTTGCCCAGAGTGCTGAGCATCTCAGAGGATGTGGTGGAATAAGAGATGAACAAGAATTTCTTGCTGTTGTGACTAGGAATTTCCTGGGGGAAAGAGGAAACGTCATACTGTGTGTTGAAAGGTTAATTCAGTTGGAACAAACTATGTGGAAACAAAGATTGTGATACTAGCATATAGCCTTTTGCATGTAGACTGATCAATTAGAAATGAAGGAATAATTTAACTTAAAATTGAACTAAAGTTTAACATTATCTGATCTGTGGGAAGAGATTTGCCAAGTACAATAGCACTGTTAGAAAGATAGCAAAAGTCTTGTTTTATCTGCTGTATAGAACTCCTGTTAAAAATTAAGTGAGCTAATTATTGGTATGCAATGTACTAGTAATTATAAATCAGCTTTATCTTTTAATTAAAACTGGGCTAGAATTATGTATGCTCACATGATGAAAGTACTATGCCCTATTATACATGTTTTTTAACTGATAGGGAAAAACACGTTCATGAGATGTCTTTAAAACCTTATGCATTCTCTGATTTGCTCACAGACCCTGTTGAGGGAGAATAAGATGGTTAGACTTGCTAGCTCATCTTTTCAGAGCATTAGTCAAATAGCGATACATGTGAGGAAAGCTTAAAGATTTTATAGATATTCAAATCTACTGTTTTTTAAAAGAGCTAAGTACACCAATTGATGGCAAATTTTGCCCATATTTCTATTTAGGGATATTGCAAATTTTTATAGAATTCCAATAAATCTCATTCCCAATCCTGTTCTGGGCTGACTGCATATTTCTTTGATCATTTAGATATCCTCTCAGTCAGACATAGTTCATCACTGGACATTAATCAATTGCCTTCTGAGGGCTAATTTGCAAATAAAATGCCTTGGAGATAGGAAGTTAAGGTAGGCATAGAACTTGCCCTTAAAAAGCATATAATCTAGGGTTTGCTGGTAATCCAGTGGCTGAGACTGCACTTCCCTTGCAAGGGGCATGGGTTCAATCCTTGGTTGGGGAACTAAGATCCCGCCTGCCTCATGGTATGTATATGTATATATATATATTGTCCAAGGCTAGTTCTAGGATAGGGGTTTCTCTGGTGGCTCAGTGGCAAAGAATCTGCCTGTCTATCAGGGAGACAAGCATTCAATCCCTGGGTCAGGAAGATCCCCTGGAGAAGAAAATGGCAACCCATCCTAGTTTCCTTGCCTGGGACATCCCATGGATAGAGAAGCATTGCAGACTACAGTCCTTGGGCTTGCAAAAGAGTCAGACACCTCTTAGCGACTAAACAGCAACAGTAGAAGTTCTAGGATAATACTTCACAACAAGAAGATTACCTGCCTGCTCAATGCAGAATCTGTTCAGCTGGCATCATTGCAGAAAACAGTCATGGAATGAATTGAGGATGAGCAGATAGCAGGAGAGGCCCAGACCATGTCTATTTTTCAGGGTTTCAATAATTTTGAAAAGAAATGCCAAATCTGGTCACAAAAACCATTCTGTGTTTTAAATGATTATATTCAGCAAGTTAACACTTCTTTCATTTAGAGAGAAAGCCAGGAGTCTAGATTTGACCCTTATTAATGAGTATTGGGCCAAGTGGTCCTTTTGGAGCCCCAATTTCCAGGCCCTGGCATGGAGTCATACCCTGTTATCCATTGATCCATTTGAGTGCTTGGGATCAGTTGTTCCACACAGATGACATCTGGAAGAGGGCTCCCAAAAGCTGTTTCTGGAGATAAAACCTGGCTGCCTGTGTAGCTGGAAACCTGTTCTGATTTTGGCCTAACTAAGGGTAGGAATTGATGTTTCCTGACAAGGGTATGAGACAGGATGTGCCAGAGCAGTGATAGTATTTCCCACTATATGTTAGTGGGGCTCTGACTGAATTGCTATTGAATTATCCACTCTGTGTAAAGTAATGGGTGTATAAATGAGGCCCGAAAGCTGTTAACTGCATTTTCTTCTATTCCATAGCCTGTATTCTCTATAGTGGAAACCTCCTAATGTTTTTTATTTCTAATGCCCCCATAGGTGACACTGTGAGAGATATCCTTGTTAAAAAACAGAAAACTCTGGGAAAATTAAACCACTTACATCATTCATGTTTGACTTCCCCAGCTTTGAGTATTTGGATGTTAATACGCTCTAGATAAATCATTAATTATAAATTCTGGAATTAGCATGAAATTAATAAGCAAAACTTAGAAAATAGGTTGGTATATGATGAAAAATATTATGCAATACAACTGTGCTTGGCTAGGAATGCTTTCAGAGTAGTTACAGGAGAAGGAGCCAATAATTGCAATAAGGCAGGAAATTGAAGACTGAAAGAGGAAAGATAGGGGGTTGGATGGCCAAGAGGAGAAGTGCCTCCAGCTGAGGAGAACTTCCAAGAGAAAGATCTGATTCAAGTGAGGTATTTTCTTCTCTGTTCATCTACTTTCATTACCTTAGAGAACCTGGGGAAACATGAACAGTTAGTGCTGAAAGCAAGAAAGCGCAGTAAGTGTCTCGGCCTTGACTTTGCAGGGTTTGTGGAGTGTGGTCTTCTAACTCAGGTGCACATTAATAAGTCCTGGATCATGAATACTTACTTGATTTGGGGTCTTACCCAAGTGGTGGGTGATAGATAATCTCATAAAATATGTTTTTATGTATACCAGATTTGCTATTTATTGCCTTACTTTTCTATCTATATGCCATCAGATAAATGAATGTCTGTTTTAAAAGTTCCACTTGAGGAATGAGTTAAATCATTCAATTTCCTGATGGAATGAAGGGCTTGCTTTTTAATTTTTTTTTTATTAGTGAGCATTTTTAGTCATATGTGAAAGTGAAATTTTTCAGTCGTGTCCAGCTGTTTACAGCCCCATGGACTGTAGCCTACCAGGTTCCTCTGTCCATGGGATTTTCCAGGCAAGAATACTGGAGTAGGTTGCCATTTCCTTTTCCAGGAGATCTTCCCAACCCAGGGACTGAACCCGAGTCTCCTTCAATGTAGGCAGACATTTTACTGTCTGAGCCACCAGGGAAGTTATAAGAAAGCCATTATACTATTTTCTGTTTTTGTTGTTTATTTTGATCAAATAAGATTGAGAGTTGCTAAAAGTGTCTTTTAGCATAAGTTGACTCATTTATTTATTTGATAGATATGTATGAAGTCAGGGCCATTTTTTTCATTGAGGTCAAATTAAATTAAACCTCATGCTAAGGTAAATTGAAAAAATAAACAATCAGATTTTACTTGCCTATGTATAAATATTTAAGACTCATAGGAATACAGATTCCTTTCATGGTCCTGGAACCCTGGAGAGCCGCTCTTCCTTCTATAACTATTTTTTGAGGAGGGAGATTCAGGGGGACAGGAGGTATTTACATCACTATCCTATGTGACCTGGTGGATTAGCAATATTTTCACCCTTTCACAGTTGTTTTCTTTCATATTCTCTGTTATGACTTCAACTTAAAGTAACATCTCTGAAATCTTAGTACCAAATTATATTTAGGAATAGAAAGGAAAACAAATGAACATCTATTTAATGCACAAGTGCTTATTATATGCTTGTGTGAATCTAGTAAAATACGGTCCATATAAAAAAGAAACAAGAAAACTGAGAGTGATATACAAAAAAGAGTTCAGGGCATGAATGATATAGTTGTTGTTGATTTCATCATTAAGTGGGCTTAAAAATGGCCCATGAGGCCCATCAAACATGCATTTCCCAGGCCCCCTATTGATTCTGGTTCTGTATTTATGAAGTGGCTCAGGAATTTGCACTTTCACAAACACATTGGGTGGTTATGATGCAGGTGGTACCAGAGACACAGAGAGGATTATCTTAACCTGTGCTTTATGTTAACCACCATGAGATAATCTTGAAATTATTACCTGGCACCAGACATTTGAGCACAAGTTGTATCTAAGGATTACTCAGCAGCTAGTTCAGTTAGAGCAGTCCCATGTGAGTCAGTGTGTATGGAAAATGCACGAAAATAAAGCTGAAAAATGACCTCTTTTTGCTGAAAGACAATGGTAAATTTGATCTCACATTTGTAAGTTTCAAAAAGAAAAACTGATCTATAGAAATGCAATCATTACAGTATTTATCTCATAGGGAAGATTAAACATGATAGTGATTGTAAAATAGTTTGTGTAGTATGTCACACAGTGCCTGATAAGGTTTAATAAACACAGTATGTTCTTCTTCAGTTCAGTTCAGTTGCTCAGTCATGTCTGGCTCTTTGCAACCTCATGGACTGCAGCATGCCAAACTTCCCTGTCTATCATCAATACCTGGAGCTTTCCCAAACTCATATGCATTGAGTTTGTGATGCCATCCCACCATCTCATCCTCTGTCATCCCCTTCTCCTCCTGCCTTCAATCTTTCCCAGCATCAGGATCTTTTCTAATGAGTCAGCTTTTCACATCAGGTGGCCAAAGTGTTCTTCTTACTTACTATCATTTTGTTATTATTTAAGCTATGCATTTCTTATTCTCTGATTTATTTTGAGTAGAGTAAGCTGAGGGCTTGATTATCATCTTGTGGTTTGAAGAGCTAGGTTTCCTCTGACTCAGAAGAAAATAGCAGTTATAGAATCCATTATTCTTTAAAAAAAAAGGTATATTTTGATTAAAACAGGAATTGAAGTTAAAAAAGACTTACATATTTTCCTAATAGGGTTTAAAGTTGTAGAGGGCTTTTTGGTGTAATACAAAGATTAGTTTCCAGACAATTTAAAGGAGAACCTTAGATAGTCTGAATGGTGAATGACTGGGATAATGCCTTTGTTCTCAGGAAGATCACAAGATCTTTCTTGCTCTATAAAATAGGACTCTTTTTAAAAGGCATAGTTAAGTTAATTTTAATGGAAATGAATCCAACTTCTGAAGCATCTTAGTTCTCAGGTAAGAGCAGTCTTGTCAACCCCCTGTGATTAAATTAGCATGATGGAAGTAAACACTAGAGCCTTCATGAACTGCTTGCTTCTATTTTAGCAACTTTATTCTCAGAGGACTGAAAGGCCAAACCTTTAATTGTACTTTTATTCTATAATTAGAAAATCCAATATGCCAGAATTTGCAGGAAGATGAAGGGCCTCTTTAGAAGAACTGTTAATCTTTTATTTACTCTAACTGCCTAATCTTGGGATTTAGAAGTTTTAGCAGTTCAAATCTTGTTTTACACAAGAGAGAAATTCGTATGGACTTATGCTTTTTTATTTTTGGTAAAAATTTTCAGAATTCCTTAGGCAACAAAGAGACCCTGTGGTCTAGGACACCTAGCACATCACCCAAAAACTCACTCCTAGTTTTTAGTCAGGACCATATAGCCACTCTGCTTCTTCCCCTTATATCCAGTAAGATATGTTTTCAGAAATTAATCTGACCTCAGAATGTCTTTTATGGATTCCCATGTGAGATACTGCAGCTCACATTCCTCACTAAGTGTAGCACTTACAGAGTATAGGTTTCTTTCTAGAAATGGGATTGGGTCATGCATGACCCATATACCTTAGGGAATTATATCCAGGTTAAATTCCTTTTCAGATGAACTGAAATTGACATATATTGGAAATGTCCCTTTCTAAGAAAGACGGATGATAAGGATCTCCTCTTTTGTTGTGTAATATAGAACCTATTATATTTTACTGAGAGAGATATGATTTCTTTCCAACATGGTAGCTCCAGCAAAGCAATTTCCTGCAATGATGAACACCAACATTCCAGATACATTAATGCCATATGGTGGGTCCTGCTGCTATTGTCAGGTGAGCCACTAAAATTTACTTCCTATTCTGGGAAACAGATTTGATTAGGAAGTCTCATTATGATTTAAACATTTTGTTTACACAGGATGCTTATGGGGAAAAAAAATATTCCTCAAATGGAAAATTCCCCAAGTGGGAATGTATGTTGTTCATGTTTAATTGATATGACAAGTAAAGTCCTTCTAGATCACTACAAATCACAGCTGTCTACAGCTAAGTCAGCATCCTACTGAAGAAGTGTAGAGTCTGGTTTCCTCATTGCCTTGCTTCCTTCAGGCAATCAATCTGTTTACTAAGTAGATTCCATTAAAAACTGATCTCTTCAAAATTATCTAAACTGATCAAACTCACCAAAAATTAGTGAATCTTCCATTTTATTTTATATAATATCCATTGGGATTAGGTTCTCAATTAAGCAAAACGATGTTAAGAACAAAAATTAGGAGCATGGGAGACATTCTCAGCCTACAACTTGAGATATTGTGTATATTTTGCTGTTTTGTTGGACAAATGGATATTTGTCTGGTGACAATTAACTCCTTTTAGGATCATGAATGGTGATGCCTCCTTCCTTTTCCTGTCGTTTTTGATCAGCTCATCCTATCACTTTTTTCAGGCCCAGTCTGACTCATGCCATCCAGGCCTTAACTTTGGAACTAACAATGCATGGTTAGCTGCACACTGCATTTCACATCAAATTGTTCTGTTTTCAAGTGTGTTTGTTTTTTCTTCTAAACTGGATTGTCAGTTCTTTGAAAACAGGGGAAATGCTGGGATTAAGAACTAAGGAAAATCATGGTTTAGTATCTTCTGGAAATTCTTCTATCTAGTTCATCATTCTAATATATGAAACTTTTATTTAATAAAAGTTTAAATTGGCCTCTTAAGATATTTTTTTAAAAGTTAATTTTTAGAATCTATGGCAGCTGGTGTGTCACTGAGGGAATAAAGTAGATTAATTACATTAACTTCATAGAAGTAATTCATCTGAAGTAAGAAAGCAGCCTCAGCTTATCAGGGTTTCAAAGTGAAGTGAAGTGAAGTGAAGTAGCTCAGTCGTGTCCGACTCTGCGACCCCGTGGACTGTAGCCCACCAGGCTCCTCCCTCCATGGGATTTTCCAGGCAAGAATACTGGAGTGGGTTGCCAGTGGGTAGAAAGGAATTTTTACTAGCAAATTGGAATAGCAAGGATGAGGGGAATGATGACTCTGAGATAGTTATAGATTCTATAACATTTATGTCTTATATTCTTAAAAATACTCTTAAAAATTGAATGAATCTTATAAATTTTCTATTTCCTCTTCATGTATATTTTCATCTTCTGATTTGCCTGCTCTTCTGTGGTTATTTCTTTAAATACTAAATACCAGTAACATAAAGATAATATCTAAAAAGAAAAGATGCCTGAAGTCTTATACAATGAGAGAAATTATTTTTTGTTTTTACTCTCCTTTTGATTTTACTTATTTCCGCCATTATTAACACATAGCATTATGTAAGCTTAAAGTACACAATATGTTGATTTGATTCATGTAAATGTTGCAGAATGATTACTATCATAGGTTATTTACCACCTCTCCCCCTGCTCCAATCATGTAGTTATTATTTCTTTTCCTCCTGTCATTATAAATTGCCTGAGTGTGTAACCTAATCTATTCAGATGCTTTTATACTGAACTACTGTGAGAAAGGTATGTTTATATTACGTAAAACAAAATGTGTTGAATTTATGTACCCGTTTTCTGTAAGTCTCTACTCTGTTATATTTTAAGCTGTAATTATGTATAATATATGCATAGCAATTCCTTCTTGAAAGTCTTATCAATATAAATGCAATAATACTGTAAATTATACATTACCCATTGCTACATTTGCCATGTATAGGTTTATTGCACTCTTTCTGCAGTGTGGCTATGTGATAAAAATCTTATCTAGAGGAAAATAAATTCCAAGAACCACCAAGCAGAATAATTCTTGTGCTGAGTTTAAGATCATATCTTGGTTTAATGAAAAACATTTTCTGTTAGCAAAAGCAGGTTCATTAGAAGCATTTTTGCTTTAAGCTCTCCAATTCATTCTGGTACAAAAATATAATCTCCCTGTAGCTTAAGGAAAGTAAGGCAAAAAGAAAATGAAAACCTCATAAAAGTCGATTAGGATAGCCCTATGTGGTGCTTCCACATGACTTAGAGACTAAGCCTTAGAGTGCTAGTCCCAGAGGCAGAAGAAGCAAGAGCTAAAAATCTGAAAATCCCGGTGACATTTGGGGTCTGGGTTTAGTACCTTTGAGGATATTTATGATATTAGCTGGGTCTTCTTTAAATTGGGTATTTGTATATGGGAATAGCTGGGTTTCCTAGTGCATAAATGACACCAAACCCTGTCTATGTATGTGAAAACTTGGGTATTGAGTGTGCTAGAGAAATATGTCACATTGCATGCCATAAAGTCACTGATTTTTTTTCATACCTTCTAGTATTTCTGCTTGTAGCTTAGATTTTTAATGTCTAGCCTATCCATGTCCTTTATCTTTTGTTGATTTCATTTTCTGTGTTAAAAGTCATCCATTCCTCCATCACCTGGCTTTAAGCCTTTGATGGCACATTTTTTTAGCAGCAGCCCAGACACAGAATACAATGGGTATTACTTTGCTTCAGAGGTTTCGTCTTGGTCCTCTTTCTTTCCCAGTTTCACTGCCTGCCACCACTGAGACCAGTCATCACTCCAGCCTGCCTGTCACATCTACATCACTAGTTGCCTACTAGCTTGTCACAATCCTTCCTGTATTTTACCTCTAGTCTTCATTATATTGTTATTGTTCAGTTGCTCAGTCTTGTCAACTCTTTGTGACCCCATGGACTGCAGCACGCCAAGCTTCCCTGTCCTTCACCTTCTACCGGAGCTTGCTCAAACTCATGTCCATTGATTTGGTGATGCCATCCAACCATTTCATCCTCTGTAGTCCCCTTCTTCTCCTTCCTTCAGTCTTTCCCAGCATCAGGGTCTTTTCCAATGAATTGGCTCTTCACATCAGTGCATCATTTCATTAGAGATTTATTTTTCCTATGCACAGTTTCCTTGATCTGCTTCACTGTTTCTCAGATGCACTGATAACACTCGCAAGTGTTTCAGCTCATGTTCTCTGTTCTTCTCAGTTGCCAGACTTGATGGGGAAGAAGCATAGGATTATACATGCTGAGCCTATGACAGGTTTACACAACTGTAGTTTGGCCTTCACTGCAGTTTCACGAGCCATATACTTCTTTTGTGCAGCCCTAACTGCAATGGCAACCCACTCCAGTACTCTTGCCTGGAAAATCCCATGGACGGAGGAGCCTGGTAGGCTGCAGTCCATGGGGTCGCAAAGAATCGGGCACTACTGAGCGACTTCACTTTCACTTTTCACTTTCATGCATTGGAGAAGGAAATGGCAACCCACTCCAGTGTTCTTGCCTGGAGAATCCCAGGGACAGAGGAGCCTGGTGGGCTGCCGTCTATGAGGTTGCATAGAGTTGGACACAACTGAAGTGACGCAGCAGCAGCAACCTTGCTCTTGCAGAGGCTAATTCCAACCTTTTTTCTCTTCTTTGAATCCCAATCCTGCCTCCCCTCACTTTCAAATTTGTGGGGAAGATCATTACAGTCTGGCCAGAGCTGCTTTGCCTCTTCAGTCATGTTTACCTCCATCAGGTACTTTCTTCCACCTAATCCTCTTCTCCCTAAACTTCCTGTCTCCGTGGGATTCAGCCCACCTGCCATTCACTTAGGACGATTTCAAGGCTCTCAGTCTCTCAGTTCCAATAGCCCCAGTTCTTCCTCTTCTACTTTTAAGTGAGACTAGCCCTCACTATCTGAAAATAAAAAAACCAAATAGATTTTGCTCGGCCTCACTGTCAAATCTTAGTACTCAAGCGTGGCTCTGTCTCTTCTGCTGACCTGCTAGAACGTGGCCCTCACCTGATGGCTGCATCACCTTCATCAGCAGCATCTCTTAGTGTCCTTGGACTCTGATTTCTAACTTTGCTGAATCCATATTCTGTCCCACAGTCCTGCTCTGATTTTCCTCCTGTTACCTAATAGTTCTTTTGTAATCTCAGACTTTAAATATAAAACTTCTTAAAGTTTATCCTTGATAATTTTCCCTTCTTATTCTTTGCTTGATATTCCCCAGTTTCAACTATCAACTATATTTTCATGATGCTCCAAGATATGCCTACCTACAAATCTCTCTCCAGAATTACAACTCTATTTTCAAAGGCCTACTGTACATTTCAACTTAATTTTCCTGTGATTTCCTCTATTTACTTGTCTAAAATCTAACCAGTTATCTTTTTCCAAAACCTTTCCCCTTTGACATTTTATCCAAATGCTTTTTCACCTCCAATTTATTTTAATTTTTGAGTGAAGGAAAATAATGCTAGTAGAAACATATTCTTATTTGGTGCTAAGATAATCATGTGCAGACTGAGATATCACTTCTGTAGATTATGAAATATTTTCCTTCATAGGAAGTACATTGAATTGCAGATGAGTATTGTGATCTGGTTTATTTTGGAGTGCAGTGACTGTAGAATGATTTTATTTTTAGCAGTTCATAATGCAAAGCAATGCCCAGATCATGTCAATTATTTGCTAATCAAATTCATTGTATTTTTACAAATAAAATCTCACAAGTAAGAAAAATAATTTCAGGAAATAAATTGGTCTTCCTAGGTAATACATCTGAAAACAAATTAAAAGTTGACTCATGCTGTCCTCTAGCTATTTCAATATCATTCTTACCTTGAATGAAGGTAGGAAAAAAAAAACACACTTGAACGATTTGTGATGTGCCCATCTCCAGAGCTGGTTTACTGGCAGGTAGTGAGCTATCTGTCCCCATAGTCCCTGATGGAATTTTTCATAAGGAACCTGGACACCCCCATCAATACACAGCCATGGATCTACCTTCTCTCAGACATAGGGAGATCCTTGCCTATGGATCTTTGTTTTAAGGAAGAGCATTTTTGCAAAGTATAACTTGTTTCTTTCATCATCGACAAATATAAGTCTCTAAGGTAAATACACTGTCTTCCCACATATGTTCCATAGGAGAGAAAAAAATTTTCCTCTTTTCTCTTAAGGTTCCTGGCTGGGTCTGAATGTTAAACTGGCAAAGTCAGATTAACAGAAGAAAAGCATGCAGGTTTGCTTAAGTTTTATGTGACATGGAAACTTTATAAGGAAATAGAGATCCAAAGGAACAATTACCCTAAGTATTTCTATGCTAGATTTGATGAAGAGTGGTCAGTTGTGTAGAAATATAATAGGTCAAAGAGTATGAGGTAAGTGTAGTGACCTAGGGAAAAATCAGCAAGACATATTTGTTCAGATTCTTCTGGGCATCGTTTGTCTACAGAGAGAAGGATGCTCCTTTCCTCATATTGAGAGGGCACCTCTCACATATCAGGCTGTGAAGTCATAACCTATTTCAGGGGAGAAGTTGTCGAGAAAGGCCAGAGTGACCTCCCTGCTTCTGTTTTCTTAAACTCCTTCAGTTTAAAACATTCAATATACTAAGGTGACGTATTTCAGGATAGCATGTCCTGTACCCCATCATTCATGTCTTGCAATCTTTGTGTCTCTTGCTGTCCTTATTATTCTCATATGTCCTTATTATTAGAAAAAGTTATTATGATACTCTACTAATGAAAATGGGTGTTTGGAACAGGAGATTCCTTTTAAACTGTCTCTATGTGTTTGTATGAAAGTTTAGAGTCTGGGGCAAAATTAAATTGTGATGCTTAAGAAAGAGGTATCAGTATTAGAGACAGAGAAGGAAGATCAGGAATGGTAAGTATATTCCCCCAGTATGGGAAGCTCCAGTAGAAAGCCGAGTGAAGGGTCTGGAGAAAAGGGAACATGTGGAATGGGGATTCAGAGAATGTGCTATGGTGAATGAGACACAATGCCTTTCTCCAAGTATACTATAGTATGTTCAGAAAAGTCAACTTTGATCACTAATCCTTTTCACTGTAAGTGACTTCTTTCTGGAAAGGCAAAGAATCCTACACATGGATGGCACTCCTAGATTGCATGTTGGCAGTTGCGCATGGTGGATACATCTCACATAGCATAAAGCAGTTGGTAATACTGTTGTTTTCTATTTATATTCATCATCAGTGTATATTCGTGGCATGGGATGATATTCAAGACACTGTGGAAAATGTAGAGACAAGGCACTTATGAGTCTAGTTACAAAGAGGGAACAAAAATTATAAAGGTGATTAGATATTGTTGACAGGTGGGTGGTTCAGTCAAAAGGTGTTCAGAAGAGGAAGACATGGTTTGCAGAAAAAAGCCCTACCAGCTGTTCTTCACTTTTCTACTTTGTCCTGTATTTTGTAATTACCTTGGCACTTCAGATACTTCTATTTTCCATGTATGATGTCCTTGCTAAACTTCACACCATCTTTAACTTTGGTCTTTCATTCACTGCACTCTGATTCAGTCCATTTTAGCTCAATGTGAAGAACCTATGTAGCTATTCTGTTTGGGACATTCTTTTACATGTCACATTTTGGGCTACAGTGAGAAAGGTTTGTTCCTCTCTGAGTCCTCACAATTAAAGATATGACTTGTTATTTGGTGGCAAATGTCCTTTAAGCATAACAGTCGTTGACTAAAAAAGATAGTCACAACCTGAAAATAGAGAGTTATTTTATTTGGTGGGAATGTTTAGGACTCTGAGCCCGGGAGACAGCATCTCAGTAGCTCTGAGAAAACTGCTCCAAGGAAGCAGGAGGGGAAGTCAGGCTACATTTAAGTTTACAATAAAGAGAGCAAGCAGTCTGAACATCAAAGATCAGGTATCAAGTTAAGCCATTTAGTATTCTCTGTATGGGAAGATGCAAGCCTCTGGACTCAGAATTCATTCCTTTCATATGCACCTCCGCTATCTGGGGCCAATTCTGTTTCCTTGATCACCTTGCTGCTTTGCATTCTCCCAGCTCCTCAGCAATCTTCCTAGCGGGGTCTTAGGATCCACTGGATCTCAGTTTTGGGAGCCCTCATTACATTTGGAGGCCAGAAATCACTGATGGCTGTGACATTTCTTGTATATTAATATGGCAGGAGATACTTTCGTTTTATACAATGATGAAGCTATTAAGGACTTGTAGTCTATTTCTGTTTTACTTTTTTTAACACCTTCATCTGACAAGAATGAGATCATCTTTGTTCTCTTCCCTCCTATTCCCAACAAGTATCCCAAGTATCTGTGTGGCTAAATGCTCCTGTTACTTTTAAGACTCAGTCCAGAAACATCTGCCTCCAAAAACCCTTCTATGATGTGAAACTTGTCTCAATTAGATGCTTGAAGTTGCCACATTACACAGTTCCAGAGGACCCATTTACTTCCTGTCTATGTGAGAGGCATTTCTGGATTTACACATTTCACAGCCTGAGCAGCAGTACACAGCAGCCTTGGGTGCTTCTCTCATAGCATCCTATGCCTCACTATTACAGTATTGAATATATTATATTTATTTATTATTTTAACACATTATATTTTAGAGACAGAAACTGTGACCTAATTCCTGGCCCATAGCAAGTACAGAATAAAGGGGTTTTTTTGTTTGTTTTTTGTTGTTTTTTAATGAAAAGAAAAAAAAAAAAAAGGCTGAATGGAACCTCTGTAAAATTCTTACGTTAATGATGGCTCTAAAGACCTAGGTTTAACTCACACTGTTGCTATGCTACATATCCTGACTCATAGGTTTAGCAGTCCAGACTTTCTCCTCAGTTCTGACTCCTGGTCCATAATACTGGGGTTTCCATTTTTTAAGAGTCTTGTACCCATCTGATCCTTTCTGTTCCCCATCTCTCTATTTGATTATTCATTGGCCATTTTCACCTTATTCCCCAAGCTCATTAACTTTTTGTAATGAGTACAAGAAAATCTTTTCAAAACTCTAGCACCTCCAGTTTCTCCTCCAGGGCTTTTCCCATTTAGCTTTTGTTATGGATCTCTCACACCCTCTTTCTCCACACTTGCCGCCACAAATTAGAAAATCAGTAAAAGCTGAATTTAGATTTTTATATTACTGTATATTTTTCTTTCCTACTTTCTCCCCGAGAGGGGAAAATCCATAGGATTAATAATACCAATTAGATATCAAATCTATTTGTCTAATTAAAACAAAATAACTGACTTTAGGGTGTTAGTCGCTCAGTCATGTCTGTCTCTTTGTGAGCCCATGCACTGTAGCCTGCCAGTCTCCTCTGTCCATGGAATTCTCCAGGCAAGAATACTGGAGTGGATTGCCATTCCCTTCCCCAGGGTATCCTCCTGACCCAGAGATCGAACCTGGGTCTCCTGCATTGCAGGCTTTTTACCAGCTGAGCTACTGGGGAAGCCCCAAGTCTGATGCCTCCAAATGGCTTAAAATTTTTTGCTTAGCTCCTATCCAGAAATAGTTTTCAAGTGAGCTTTCCTAATCAACCCTTAATCTGTATGCATGGTCTCATTCTGCATGTCATTTATCTGTTGCATATAAACAGTATTCACCTGCATACTCTCCCCATTCAAGGCTGCATTGACAATTTTCTCTTACATAGAATAGATTTGGGGGTCCTGATTCCAGCTATTGGTGAACATGAAGAGCAAGCCTTGGAAACTGGAGGCTTTGACCTGCAGATGTGTTTTATTTGGCAAGTACACAACTTGGAAAAATTATTTAACATATGAAAATTGAAAGATTTCACATAAAAATTCAGTTTTCCAGGTTTTCTTTAAAATAAAGTCCAACAGATGATCCACTTTACAACATGGTAAATACCAGTGGGGGTTAGTAGCTACTTCATTTATACAAATATCTACCCTGCATAGACCAGTTTCCTCACCACTCCTTATTACCTGCCTGTGGAGGTCTAATGTTTATTACCATTCAGCTCTGCTTTTCCTCTGTATTCTCTTATTGTGAAGAAATACTTCCTCATATCCCTGGTTTTGTCAATTATAAGAAAATGAAAAAAGACTTGAGAGGGAAGTTTCTTCTAAGCAAAAACTGGAAGTAGCTTATTTCTTTGTGTCAGTGACACATATTTCTACATATCAAATGCAAAAAAATAAAAATTGTGGAGCTTTAATGAGGCAGCTACACTTGTTAAAGTTGCTTCCTAGTTCTTAAAGGCATTTACATTTCTAAACTTGAAAAATAAAAAGAATCATGTTATTGTTAAAATAATAATATTTCAGGAACTAACTCATTTCTTGTGGCATAGGACAATCCTTAAAGAAAATCAGGGTTAAAGAAAGGTGTTGGAGGTGCTGGAGTGGGAAATAATAATGAAGCAAAGCTCTGACTTAAACTCACTATAACTTTAGGTCACCTTGCAATACCCACTGCTGTCTTATTCTCTCCACCCAAGGTGAATATGCGGCCTAGGTTAGGAGAGGACAGATAGTATAGAAACTATAGTTATTTACCCTCTGATACCAAGAAGTCCAAACAAGTGAAAGCTAGACCATACGGAAGATAAGCATTATATTCAGTCATTGTAGTCTGTATGCCACTTGGAAGCAGAAGTGTCTGGTGGCTTCCAAGCCATATAAACAATACCAGTAAATAGGATAGAGTGATGGGTGGTAGTTGGTAATTTGGTTTGCTTTGCTCATTAAAGCAACATTTTTGGCAATCTTACTGTTGTAAGATAACAACAGTATTTCTTTCTCTAAATGAGGTATGTCATAGTGCACTTATTTTCTGCTTCAGCAAAAATAATTCCATAGCAGTCTATCTGTCATGGTATTTATACAATTGTTGGTGAGATAACTGGGTACCTAATAAAAAGTATTGTTTTATCTTCTCCATTCGGCCACATCCTTCCCTCCACTTACCTCTTCTAATTTCTCAATTTTTTCTTCTGCAGAATGAAACTAGAATGCTATTAGATTTAAAAAATATATGCTGTCATGATTGCCTCCATAATTGGTTTATTGAGAAAGGTTGGGTAAATCTCTCATAGCTCAGCAGGGAGAACATTGTGAAAACAAAACCAGAAAACTCTAGCTCAACTTGTACAAGGAGTGAAGTTGCTAGAGAGTTTTAATTGGACCTCAGACATGCGCCTATTTAGTTCTCAGAATTCTGGCAACTGCTGATTAGGTTCAAAATTAACTTCTGCATAGAGTAGAAGACTGTTGACTTTAGAAATGTATTGTCACTATGTGGAAATGTGATACCTATAAAGAATCAAAAATGCAAATATCATGGGAGAAAGAAGTGTGTGTATGGTTTTTTTTGAGGGGGATGGAGAGTGGCAGGAGATAGTTTCTTGTTTTTACTGGTTTTATGGACAAAGAAGGTATTATTCAGATAAGTTAACTCTAGTGCGTGTGCTAGTGTTTTAGTGTAAAATATGGGACCACCAGAGGAAAAGAACAATTAATTTCAAATAAAACATCACAATATCTCTACCATACTCAGTGGTCTTGAGGAAGAAAACTCAGGAGAGAAGTGAAATAAATAAATGAGGAAATCATCTCTGTGTAGGTCAGATTGAAATGAATACATCTTTTCCAGAATTATTTGGATGCTGACATTGGCCTTAAAACAACTGACTAGCCCAAATAATGTTTTCCATTTGAGTCAAATTTTGAAATAATGGCTGTAATAAATAAATTTTGTTTTTCCTCTTTTTTGATAACTCATTTTCTTTTATCTGTGGATCAACTGTATTCTAAAGACCAACTCCATTGATATTTACTTGATATGATACTGAAGTATCCAATAGAGTTCTTCAGTACCTTCTGATATGTATCTCATTTTCCTCAAATAAGATGATAAAAAGCACCTGGGATATTTCCCTGTTATTTGCTGTAATGCCTTTAATCAACTTGATTTAATCAGTATATGATTCCAAGTCATCTATATGAATTTTCAGTGTGCGCAATACATTATTTTACATTATTGCTTTTTTTAAATAGTCAATTTCCAAATATTTTATGCTTGATGGTATGGCTAAATTTACTTTTTATGATGGTCTATTAGTCCTTTTAATTCTTCAAAACAAGATTGTAAAGAATATGCTGACATGGAAACATTGTATTTTTATTTCTTAATACAGTTTTCAACCAATTGTGTTGAATTTCCTATATTCATTCAGTCCATTTTGGCCAGCTATCATAACTTTCTGGTCACTTTGGATTCTTGTAATTATTCTACTCCTGTTTAAATTCCAATGTCATATCTGATTTCAATGTTTTCTTCCCTTCTTCCAGCTGTAAACTGTGAACTTGGCTGTTTGGACTTTGGAGAATAGGAGAGTCTGCCTTTTAGATTTTCATTCCCTCTTCCTTTTCAAGGTCCAGGCTCTTGAAGTAAGGAAATAGAAGAATAGTGGAAGCAGAGCTTGTATGTAACTAGGCTGCTCTGGTTCCATCTGTGATCTGCTCAGAGAATGGATTCAATTTAGATTGTATGTGGGGGTGGGAGAGTCAGGACTTTGTTTCGCCTCTTATGGTGACCTCTACTGCTGACAACCCTTGCAGAGAAGGACAGCTAGCTTCCCTTGAGTCCTTCAAGAAGACTGTTCCCATTTCTGGTTCTTCCTCATCTGTCTCTGCCCTTCCATTGCTCTCCTTGCATCTTCATATAGGGCCACACCCTCTGATTGCCTCTGGGAACTTGTAAGAGGCTGCCCCACAATTTTTCTTCACAAGTATCAGTGTTAGTCCTTTTGAGACTTGCTGACTAAGACTACTCTGAAGACCTTTCTGCTTTCAGACAACTCTTAGCCCAGAAATGGGCACCAGGTTCTATGTTTATGTTTATCCTACATTTCAAGGGGTGGATGTTAACCTTGCTTGAGAGCTTTCCCACTGTTCTCAACTCCAGCTCAGGAATCAGCCAGCCTGGTTTCCTCACCAACTGCTGTAAATGAGTCTACTCCTCCCTGGAAATGCTTGGCTTTAAAGCAACTCTTCTTGTCTTTCTCTTGTGATGGGGACAGGGATGAGTAACCTCTCACCACAAAGGGTGCATAGTCATGAAGTCGAAGGCTTTTCTTCAGGTTCTTTCTTCCATGCATTGAGGGCATAGAGGACAGGGAGGAAGTTAGTGAGTGGGGGCACTGGGAGCTGATTCTGCCACTTTGAGAAGACTACATCTGGGAGGCTTGTTGTTAGGACAATTTTGGACCCTCCCTGAAATATACAAGGTCTCTTTCAACATTTTGTTAGGGTGTTTGTGTGTGTGTACATGTATGATAGTCTCTCCTCCATGGAATTAAGCTACTTTGAGGCAGAAAACATATATTGCAGCTTTTTTCATCCATACTAACCATCACTAACAATAAAATTGATATCAAAACAATAATAATAATGGCATACACTTAAATGATGCTTACTTTTTAGGTCAGGCATTGTTCTAAAAAACTTGTATATATTTATGTAGTTAAGCCTCACAAACCCTATGAGATTGGTATTGTTATTGCTGCCATTTGGTTTGTGAAAATAGATTATAGAGTAGTTAAGTAACTTGCCTAAAGTCACATAGCTGATAAGCAGTGAAGCTGAGATTGGAACCCAGGCAGCCTGACTCTGATGCTCATCTATACTGATTGTCTTTGTCACAAGCATATGGCATCACTGTGAACAGGTGTTGTTGGTAAAGTTAATTAGACACCAGGATAATTTTCTCAGTTTGATTTGGTATGTGAAGGAATGCCGCAGTCCACAACTCCAGCAGCCAGGGATTCAACCTGAAGAGGTGAACGGTGTTGACGAATGAGGCAGCCTCTCAATTTTCTTTTGGACTGCCTCTTTATTTCAAGTTTAAGATTCTCTTTTATACTTTTGCAAAAGCATTAGGCCAGCGGTTTGACATTTTCAGATCCCCCTCTCCCAGATTTATTATCTCTGTAAATCATTGCTGCTCTTCAAACAGGGTTCCTGCTTCAGTAATTCTCTCAGAATCAGCCTTATCATCTATTAGCTACCTCTTCTAATGTGTCCTATAGTTAACTTGTGATTACATTAACTCATGCTACATTCCTCAGTTTACTACTTATCTTCCTAAATCCTGTTTGCCCCTAACATCCTGAGCTCACTATCTCAAAAAGGCTTCTAGCTATAATGTCTCTAAAAATTCCTAACTTCTGTAAGCTATAGTAAAATATGCTAACTTTACAACATTCCTTAAATCTTTAACTTCTAACTGTTTTAATTATTTCTAAGCCCTAAATTCAGTAAACTCCTTTGCCATAAACATTCTCCTCACAAATAGGCTTCAGATATCAATCCCTCCCATGGCCTCAAGCTACCGCCTATGTGTTCATCCTGGAACACCCTTTTGTAAAAGTCCTTGAACAAATTAACTTTATGAATTATTTTCTGAGCAATGCTGCAGAAGGCTTTGTGCCTTCTCATGCTCCTCTCAAGAACAATAAGCACCTTAATATTCCTTTTCAGTCAACTCAGCTGAGGAGAGGAAAAGACAAGTCAGAATTACAAGGCCTAACTCCTCCATCCTGGGTCCGTGCCTGCGGAATGAGGAAAGGGGGCTGGGGACTGTGCCTCCATTTTGTCAGTAATGCCCGCGGGGCAGTCCAAGACGGGCGGGTCATGGTGGAGAGGTCTGACAGAATGTGGTCCACTGGAGGAGGGAATGGCAAACCACTTCAGTAGTCTTGCTTTGAGAACCCCATGAACAGTATGAAAAGGCAAAATGATAGGATACTGAAAGAGGAATTCCCCAGGTCAGTAAGTGCCCAACACGCTACTGGAGATCAGTGGAGAAATAACTCCAGAAAGAATGAAGAGATGGAGCCAAAGCAAAAACAATACCCAGCTGTGGATGTGACTGGTGATAGAAGCAAGGTCCGAGGCTGTAAAGAGCAATATTGCATAGGAACCTGGAATGTCAGGTCCATGAATCAAGGCAAATTGGAAGTGGTCAAACAGGAGATGGCAAGAGTGAACATCGACATTCTAGGAATCAGTGAACTAAAATGGACTGGAATGGGTGAATTTAACGCAGATGACCATTATATCTACTACTGCGGGCAGGGATCCCTCAGAAGAAATGGAGTAGCTATCATGGTCAACAAAAGAGTCCGAAATGCAGTACTTGGATGCAGTCTCAAAAACGACAGAATGATCTCTGTTCGTTTCCAAGGATAAGAAAATATAAATCAGAGTAAAGTTCATTTTTGTTGCCTTGATTGTCTCCCAGGTTTAAATAGATACCTTTCATACTGTATCTTTCATCTCCCTTTTCTTCTCCTCCTCTGTCTCCAACTTAGTGCTGGATTTTGAATTCTCCAATGAGATTTCTCTGGCTACAGAGACTTCATTTTGGCTAAACTTAGTAGCTACAATTCTGTCTTTATATTTCTTGATAATCCCATTGACTTGTGCTATGTTGAACATTCTCTGCTACTTAAAATCTTTTTCTTTGTTTTCCAGAATCTTTCTTTTCAGGATTTATGGTTTTTCTTTTATTAATAAACCTTTATTTTTAATAAACTCTTATTTCTATTATCTTTACAAATCCATCTTTAGCCACCCACTCCCTTTAATAATGTGTTTCTTCAGGACAGGGAGAAAGTTAGTGAGTGGGGGCACTGGGAGCTGATTCTGCCACTTTGAGAAGACTACATCTGGGAGGCTTGTTGTTAGTCCTGTATTCTGTCAATTGACATTCCAATGTCCTGTTGTTACTGAAGTGCAAGGCTGTGTATCTGACACACAGTGAGGCCAAACACCACCAGAACATGAGCGTTTGGAACAGAGAATGCCTTATTATTGGGCCATGCACGGAGATGAGTGGCTCATGCTTTTAAAAACCCTAAATTCCCATAAAGTTGTCAGCAAAGCCCTTTTATAGGAAAGAGGAGGGGTGGGCATGGTTAGTTGTTGCAGACAAGAACGAGGAGGAACAGGAGCGAGAACGCCGGCGGCGACTCTGGAACCTGGGATTCACCATGGACAACGAGGACCTGCCGGCCCTGGAGAGGCGTGAGGTGGGGAGAGCTATGCAGGCAGCTCTGGACGGAGGGTCGGCAAGCAGAGGGGCTTGGAGCGGAGTCCACATGGAGGCCAGCCAGCCGGTGTGGCAGCATGGGGAGCAGCAGGTTCAGGAGGGCATCAGACCCAGCACCAGCGTGAGGCTCCTGGCCAGATCGGTCCAAATAGGCCTGAAGCTGGAGCAATACCTCTTAGCCATACAGAGATCAGAGTCTGTCAGGTATGCAAACCCATCCCACACTGAGTTCCTTGTGGCTCCCGTGGATGTCACCAGCAAGCGCCACCTCTTCGAGAAGGAGCTAGTGGGCCAGAGCCGAAGGCCCAGCCTCCAGCCGCAAGGAGAACTTGCAGCTCTCAAGGGTGGAGAAGTCACGGCTCAACCTGTGGATCAGCAGGACCCAGGAGTCAGCACAGCAGGGCCCACAGAACCAGGAGACGCAGCTGGAGTCGGAAGCTGGCAAGAGGCCCCAGTGGAGGAAGAAGCCAGAGCCCCCGCTGGGTGCCGAGGTGTGAGGAGCCAGTCTCAGGCCAGCAGCCGCACTGGTCGCCTCTCCTGCCCACTTTCCACACTGGACCCGAGAGGATGCTGGCCAGCTTCCTCCAGCCCCTCTGGGGCAGGTGTGCCCCGTGCCTTGTCCGTCTGCGGGCACTGCGTGTCTGCACAGAGCCTCACCACCCTGTCCACGTGGACTCCTGCTCTTCCTCCTCCTCTGGGTCCATCAGGTCACACCAGTGTCTCTGTGCACCTCTCCTAGGCTGGCCCCCACCATCCTTGTGCCGCCTGCCAGGCTGGAGGAGCCATGCTGACCCCTCCCAGGCCCTGCCTTGCTTCCTTTCATACCCCACCTGCTGCCCTGGCTAAGCCATCTTATGCCCCTCCCCACACTCAGGAAAGAGCTAATAAACTCATTCACTCTCAAAAAAAAAAAAAAAAAAACAAACCTGACTGTTGCAGTCAAATCCTCTGTTCTTGAGGTCAGGTCATGGTCAGGAAAGGATGTTCCTGTCAATCTCTGCCAAACAAATGTTTTTCTCTGTTCTGACAAGAAAGGACAGGGTGCCAAGACACAACTTTCACCCTCTTTGAGATCAAAATCCTGGCTAAGAGGAGGTAGATCTCAGTGGGCGGCTCCCCCAGGTGCAGGTTCTCAGACCCTACCCAGCTGTCATCACTGAAGGAGCAAGGCGCCCAAGACCCAGCTGGCCCTCAGGCTCCTCAGGCTACCCACCTGGCAGGAACCAATCCTCCAGACTGTGACCCATGCCGACTGTCACTGCTATTAGGTTGCAGAGGCGAGGATGGGAGAGAGGTTCGCCGCCACCTCAAGGCTTGGGCCCAGCCTAGTGGATGACCTTGGCAAGGACTCTGGAAACTTGCAGGACACAGCCCCCAACCTGTTCGCTGGGCCGCTTAGCTCACTCACCGGCCCGAGGCCAGGTGAATTGGGGGGCCTCAGGAAAAAGGCCCAGATCTGTCTCTTGGCTCACTCTCCACCTGAAGACCACCACTCCACCAGCTGTTAGCTGAATGGGCCCACTGTGCCGTGCTTAGTCAGTCAGTCACTACCCCCTGGACTGTAGCCTGGCAGGCTCCTCTCTCTATGGCGTTTCTCAGGCAAGAATACTGGAGTGGGTTGCCATTTCCTTCTCCAAAGGATCTTCTTGATCCAGGGATCAAGTCCACGTCTCTTGCCTCTCCTATATTGGCAGGTGTGTTCTTAATTTACTACTGCGCCACCTGGGAAGCCTGAACGGGCCCACAAATGGTTGCTAAATGACAGCTGCTTGCTTGGGGGAGGGGCCCTCTGCCCCACCAACCAATGGCTGAGCAGGCCAATTAGGGGCGGCTCATTGACCGTTGGTCACTTGGGGGAGGGGCCCCTGTAGCGCGCAGACTAGTGGCCGAGAGAATCACTAAACCGTCGCTCTAACCGTCTCTCGCCTTTAGCGGTCTCACAGAACCGTTAACTGGTAATGGGTTGGGAGGCAATGTTGCTCAGCAATAGCCGCCTTCGGAGGGCTGCACGGTGCCCGCTCTTTTAGACTATGGGAATATGCATTAACTCTGCACCTTGGAGCGCTGGCTTCCTTCTCCTCTGAAGTAGTGTTTCAGAATACGAAACCAACTTTTGAGGCAAATCATCCTCATCTGTCAGCTTGTCAGTAACTGGAAGATACACTAGCATATTTCAACCAGTTGAAATGAAACTGCTGAACCAAAAACTGTCAACCAGTTGTATTTTTCATGGCAAAATTGTTCTAAGGCCAATTAGTTTTGTGGCAAAATGCTTCTGGAAAACATTGGACTCTGACACTCCCCTCACGTTGCTGTGGACATAATAGGTATGAGTTATTTTTCACCGGAAAGATTTTGACTTCAAGAATAGCCAAAGGAAATTTTTTAGAAAGAAGGTAATTATGTAGTAAGTTTCTGAGAAACGAAAGAGAGATAAAATATGTTTGCAGGTTTTAGTTTCATTAGGGGTTTTTTAAACGTGTGTGGTTTGTTTGGTCAAACATTGAAGTATGCATGCTTGATATATTTTATTTAGCATATTGACATTTGGGCTTTCTCTTTAACATAGATGATGTAGCCAAGCTTTATTGTGTTAAGGGCCCTCTTGGGCCATTTTCTTCACTCTGCTTGCACTATACTTTATTTCTTATGCTTACAATGACCCTATCAGAGAGAGATATTTATTCAAATTTTCAAGAGAGTTACCTGAAGCTTGCAGAGGTAAAATAATTTTGCCTCAAGATACACAGTTTATTTGTTGTGGTGGTGAAATACTGGAAAACTAGTTCATATTGCTCTGACCTCAAATCCTTTGTAGTTTCTACGTGATTGAATTGTCATTTTCTTTTAACTCCCTTCGAATCATATGTAATGAGTCCAATAGAAGGAATAAACTGTTAATTGGTTAATGGCTACTGGGTATTCATCTTTGCCTGATATGGTATTCTAGATCAGTTTAGGTAGGTATTTAAAAGTCCTGGAATCAAATGCTAGCTTCCCCCTTATAAATGGTATGACTTCAGTCAAGTTATTGTACAGTTTTGAGCTTTCATTTACTGACCTAAAAAGTGGAAATAATCATACCTACCTTGTAGAGTTGTTGGCAGAATTGAATAAGGGCATATTTTTGACAAGTAAAGCTTTCTGTTTTTGCTAATTAAGACAGTAAGACCTTTTCTTTGTCTGGTTTGCAAAGCATATATTTATATCATGGATGAATAGTCTAAGCTATGTCACAACTTAAGGATTGCATGTAATATAGCTTCCTAGATGTGAAGAGAAGCCCCCAGCTGAATTTTTGGCTCCTCCTTTTATATGTTTTTTTCTTTTCCTTCTGAGCCTGCCCTATGTAAAACTGGTCTAGCCAGGAGGCCTGTTTGTTTTACCTGAGGTTCTCATTCTGGTCCTCGGACCTTCCTTTGTTCTATCTTCCTTTGTTCAGACTTTTCCCTTCTTTGTCTTTTAGCCACTGCCATTTTGGACTCCTTTTTTCTATTCTAGCTACCTAACATTCCCCCCTCAAGAGATGGGAGGCCCAGTTCTTTGGAAATAGGGGCGTTGAGGTCTCTCTGGCTACTTCCTGCTGAACTGGGATGGCAAGAGGGCATTGGGTTTCCCCCTCTTGCTAGTCTCAAGCCTCAGAGTCCTTATAGCAGTGTCCATCTAAGGGAGAGTAATATTTTCCATGGTCAGCTATAGCTTTATATATCCTTGTTAAACTGGCATTGCATGTTGGAACCTGTTGACCTGGGCAGAGACAAAATGATTAGACAGTTGATAATACATGGAGCAATCATAAGCAGCATCAATATGGTGATAACAATGATTAGCAGGGGCATTAGCCAACTCCAAATTTCCCATCACCAGGAGGATCCTCCAAAGAGAGATTATAGCCACCCCAAGAACTCCCCAGCTCATTCTTTGAGATCCTGTAGGCTCTGAATATTTTTCCTGAAGACTGTGGACTTCCTTTAACTTAGTTTGAGGTATTTACCCAGAAACAACAAGTCTCATTAAAGATGGCTCAAGTCCCTCCTTGTTCAGGTATCAGGAGATCATCCCCTGTCTGTTTTGGATTACAACCCCTGCGAAGCTGTGTTGGCTCTTTAGAGATATCCTGAGAAGTCTTATCCCCAGAAACTTAATTTTGGGGGCATTCATTAGAATGGCACTCATTTGTAGTTCTGAATGGGTATCTGAGATCTCCCAGGGGCTCACAGGTGTATTGAGTGTCCTCCTCTGTTTTCTTCCATGGCTTGACTTGTGAGTAGTGAAGCCAGGAGTCATGTCCTGGTACCTCGACTACTGTGGAGGTAGAAAGTATTACCGGGTAAGAGCCCTTCCATGGAGTTGAACATTTGGGGACCCATCTTTCCAGACTTTTTTTTTTTTTTTTTCTTTCCAGACTTTAATTAAGACTTGAATCCCTGGAGCATATAGTGGTGACTCTTTAGAATCTTTTGGGTCCTGGTTGACACCCCACAAGGGTATATCTTGTTGGAATTGCCCAAAGGCCATGGTATAAGACAAGAGGGTCTGAGCCTCTGGATCTTGGAAGAGGTCATTGACATAAACAAAAGGTCTCCCATATAGCATCTCATAAAGACTAAGACCAACCTGTTCTTCCTGGGATGAAAGGAGGTTTTCACTGTGCAGCAGTGAAAGGGGAGAGAGCCCTCAGGGGGTAGGAAGGAGGGTGGCTGAATTAAGAACCTCACAAGGGGATATAGTCAGCCTGGATTTTTCATCAGCACTACTTGATATCTGAGGATTCTTTGATCAGACATCCATAAATGGCCTCTCCCATTCAGGAGTTGTTTCACTTGGCTGGTAAAAATAGTTAATTTGCCCCCAAGAGAGATTTTTAAAGCTTCTTCTATCAGTACAGCAATAGTTGCAAGATTTCAAAGGTGGGGAGAGATCTCTTCCCAATAAGGGAGTAGGACACTCAGGGACCACCAGAAACTGGTGGAAAAATATATGTCCATCCCAGCAACAAAGAAGAGCTCTGCTGCTGCTGCTGCTGCTAAGTCGCTTCAGTCGTGTCCGACTGTGTGACCCCATAGATGGCAGCCCACCAGGCTCCCCTGTCTCTGGGATTCTCCAGGCAAGAACACTGGAGTGGTTTGCCATTTCCTACTCCAATGCATGAAAGTGAAAAGTGAAAGTAAAGTCACTCAGCCATGTCTGAGCTCTCTGCGACCCCATGGACTGCAGCCTACCAGGCTCCTCCATCCATGGGATTTTCCAGGCAAGAGTACTGGAGTGGGGTGCCATTGCCTTCTCAGGTAAATCTTTTTGTAATTGTTTTTCCTGTAGCTCCCCAAATGGTACAGGCTTCGGGGAGAAGGCTGTGGAACAGGAGGTCAGGACAGAGTAGGTAGCCCCTATGTCAACCAAGAAATTCTCGGATCTACTTGCCACATCCAGTTGCACCCTTGGCTCTAGCCCCGTGATGGTTATCTGCGACAGGTGGGCTTGCTGGAGTGGGCCACTTCAGTCCTGTTGAATCACCATGAGGGAAGGCTTAGCACTTGACTGGGACTTGAGGGCAAAGTGCTGCCCAGTGTCCCAGTTGATGGCATTTGTAGCAAGCCATTTTAGGAGACTTGTCACTAAGTTGGCCTAATGTCCTGCCTGTCTACAGATTAGGCATTTGCCTCCTGCCTTGACCTTCAAGGACTCAGGTTTTGCCATACGGCTTCCCTGTAGGGTGGCCAGCATCTGGGAATGCCTTATCTCTTTCCTTTTCTTCCTTTCCTGGGCCTTGGCCTCCCTCTCCTGTTCTCATTATAAAAGGTATTGGTGGCTATCTGGACCATCTCATCTAAAGAGGCAGCAGGGTCCTGCTACTGTAGCTTTTGTAACTTTATCCTGATGTCTGATGCACAATGGGACAGGAATTTGTCCTTTAAAATCACCTGTCCCTCATAAGAGTCAAAGTCCAGATTGGTAAACTTTGGGAGGGCCTCTTTTTGCCTTTCCAGAAAGGCAGTGGGGTTCTTATTGGATTCTTGAGTTATTGCTGAGACCCAGCACAGTCCCACAAGTAATAGGCTTCCTTCTATTTTCATAGGTGGACTTCCTTAGGAGTATGTCTTTCTGAAGCTTATCCTACCCAGTACTGTTGCAACCTGAGAGCCAGGCATCCCTGGGTCAGGGTGCAGATCCCCACGCAGGCTGAGGCATGACAGCCTCCTGGAGATTGAATCCCTTGGCAGGTTGAGGCATGTTAACCTCCTGGGACCCCTGGACTGATGGATTCCTGAGCAGGTTGAGGCATGACAACCTTCCGAGGACCAGATCCCTAGACAGGTCAAGGCAGGTCAGCCTCCCGGGACCCCCAGGCTGGAAGCTGGGCATCCCCAAGGTTTCCAGCATAACAAGTGCTGGGTCGGATTAAGGGGTTGTGATTTATTGCTGGTTTGTCCACTGCTGATGGGAATGATGCTTTTGAACTGGGGTACTCCAGTACTTTGGCCACCTCATGCGAAGAGTTTCAGCTTTAGCATCATTCCTTCCAAAGAAATCCCAGGGCTGATCTCCTTCAGAATGGACTGGTTGGATCTCCTTGCAGTCCAAGGGACTCTCAAGAGTCTTCTCCAACACCACAGTTCAAAAGCATCAATTCTTCAGCGTTCAGCCTTCTTCACAGTCCAATTCTCACATCCATACATGACCACAGGAAAAACCATAGCCTTGACTAGACAGACCTTAGTCGGCAAAGTAATGTCTCTGCTTTTGAATGTACTGTCTAGGTTGGTCATAACTTTTCTTCCAAGGAGTAAGCGTCTTTTAATTTCATGGCTGCAGTCACCATCTGCAGTGACTTTGGAGCCCCCAAAAATAAAGTTTGACACTGTTTCCACTGTTTCCCCATCTATTTCCCATAAAGTAATGGGACCAGATGCCATGATCTTCGTTTTCTGAATGTTGAGCTTTCAGCCAACTTTTTCACTCTCCTCTTTCACTTTCAGCAAGAGGCTTTTTAGCTCCTCTTCACTTTCTGCCATAAGGGTGGTGTCATCTGCATATCTAAGGTTATTGATATTTCTCCTGGCAATCTTGATTCCAGCTTGTGTTTCTTCCAGTCCAGCGTTTCTGATGATGTACTCTGCATAGAAGTTAAATAAGCAGGGTGACAATATACAGCCTTGACGTAGTCCTTTTCCTATTTGGAACCAGTCTGTTGTTCCATGTCCAGTTCTAACTGTTGCTTCCTGACCTGCATACAGATTTCTCAAGAGGCAGGTTAGGCGGTCTGGTATTCCCATCTCTTTTAGAATTTTCCACAGTTTACTGTGATCCACACAGTCAAAGGCTTTGGCATAGTCAATAATGGGATAATAATGGGAATGATACCATGATGTAAAAGCAATTCAAGTCTGTGCCCTGAGACTGGGAACCTGGTGAAACAGCCATAAGGCTTATCCTCTTATTGCTCTGAGGGAATTAAGTCACTGATTTCCTCCCCTAGTCTTTCATAAGAGCAGCTTAGGGTGTCTCCGGTGGTAAACATTTCACTGTCACAGACCCACTCTAGGTAATAATAGAAGTAATGACAAAGGAGTAGTTTATCTCATCCTGTTAGGGGCATTAAGAGTATTTTAATAATAAGTGGGGTGGAGCAATGTTGCCTACAAAGGGTCAGGGTCCTGGTTGTAGGAGTTAGTAAATGGCTTAGGAATAAATTAATAAGAGGCAATAGACAGGAGGGAAGGGGGTGGGGCACAACTTTTGAAAGAATGACATGGTTCAAGGGAATAACATAAACAGATCAAAATCAAATTAGTCCAAGATGACAAGTCAAATTCAACTAAACCTTGATCCTCAATCTGCAAGTTAAATGACACACCCAGAGGTGCAAGGACAGTTCCAAAGCACTGTCGAAAGACCCAAGGAGTGAGTGTTGGGATGATACTCCCACTCATTAGCATATGAAATCACCCAGCTCAAATCACCCAAAGACTAACCACATCACATTCCACGGCTACTGCACTCTCCTTTGTGATGGCCCACACCCTGTGAGTGTGCTTCTCTCTGAATCCAAACAAATCCACCTCTTAACCTATTGCTGTGTCTCTCACTGAATTTTTGCAATCAGACATCAGAGCCTAAGATTCATTAGGTCCTGAAGCCAGGCACCATGGGTTTTGGCCAGGCTCAAGTCCTAGGACAGAGGAACTGAAGGACAGGAGGAAAAAGCAGTGGGAAAAACGTGCCAAGGAATCCCCTTCATAACCTGCAGGAAAATGTGCTAAATACCTGACCTGTGCTCACAGTTTTCATTGGCCTGATCCCTGGCACAAAGATTAAGGACAGAAGAACCCCCACCTGCTTGGGCAACAGCTACTAAGGCACAGTAGAGCCTTCGGGACACCCTGGGGCACCCACTGCCACTCGCCTGTTCACAGGGGATTTGAGGAAGCAATAAATGAGAGACTATAAAGGAATTAAGATTTTGTTAGCCATATGTCTTTCCAGCCATAGGAGCAAGGACTTCTTACCCCAACGGGAGGTCTTTTGGAAGCTGAGGCTGAGCCGCATGAGCGTTCCGCCAAGTTTGTTTTTGCTGTCCCGGTTTCTAGCATGCTGGGCTTCTTGTCACTTCCCCTAAGCTGGGTTTTCTTTGCATCCAGCTTCCACCGCGGTGGGAGCTTTCGCTGAGTTGGGCTTCTGCTGTGCTTGATCTCCCCTTGTGGGGGCCAAGCTGAGGTTGTTTCAGCCAGGTGAAATCCAAGAAACAGCACCATAGATGTTGGGGAGTGTGTAATTTCCTCAGTCCTGTCTCCACAGCAAAAATTTGAAGCAACAAATGGACCAGTGTTACAGCTCTGTGATATAGCTCAGTTTTATTTAGAAAGCAAAGGAAAATACATCCTTGAGGCATGAGGGCAGGCCGACCCAAAAAATGTGAAGAGAGGAGAAACCTCCAGCTCAATTTTGGCTCCTCTTTTTATATGTTTTTTCTCCTCCCTCTGAGCCTGCCCTATATAAATTGGGCTAGCCAGGAGGGCTGTTTGTTTTACCAGAGGTTCTCACTTCGGTCCTCAGACCTTCCTTTGTTCTATTTTCACGGGCTTTTCCCTTCTTTGTCTTTTAGCCACCACTGTTTTGGACTCCTTTTTCCTATTGTAACTACCCAACAATACCAAGTGCAGAATTTTTTTGACAATCTGTCCTCAGTTTTTGCATGGTTTAATTATTTCAGTTTCAACAATCTGTGTGCTCTTCTGCTTAGATACTCACTTACTAAACAACTTGATTCCTCCTATTCATGAAAGAATAACTAAAAATAGCATATTTCTAACCCAATTCCTTTATTACTTACTATCCACCCTCAAATATTGTCACTGAAGCAGTAGGCCATCACAGATATATAGTTCTTATTTCCTGGCATACTTAAGAACAATAATGATGTAGCAAAACATTTGTAGGCTAATAGCTTGGCTAATTACTGAACTTTGATCAGAGTTTTAAGTTTCTGGAAAAAATATGTATTAATGGAAAATCAGAATGACTTTTCTTTGACTTATAGATTTTAATTGATATTCTTTTTGTAGTGTAAGAAGATTCCTTAGAGGATGCCCTTGTTTTAATTTTATCTTGCTTTAACTATGAAAGAGGCAAGAGTTGGGCAAATGATACTATCTATATGTTCAAGTGACTATAGGATAGAAAATAGTAGAAAGTAACATCTTTTGAAATTGAGAGCTATAGCCTTTAAAACTTTTGGAAATGGACAGTAATAAACTTTTAAAGATGTTTAGATAACACTGTAGACACATTTATGGTAACTTGCTTCTGATTTTTTTAAAGTTGTGATACTATGCTATTTTGTTTAACAAAATATTCTTTGCCTTCCGAAGTGTAACATTTGTTAGCTCAGAAAACCAAAATGTTCCCTCAGCATTGTGTAGGTGTTATGCTTTTTGTTGATAATTTACTGTTTTTAAATCTTCTATTAATATTTGGAAAATAAACCTGAAGTCTAAGAAAGTCAGTATGTATCCAGTGTGGATTACTGTAGTCAAGGAAGCCCTCACTAATCTTTGTGTGTGGGAAGCAGGCAGACATGTAATATTTTTATTACATATAAAAAGGAATTAAATATTTAATCAAGTATGCTTTATGGAAATTATACTGGACTTTGACATTCTTGGACACAATTGTCATGGAAGCCCCTTTGTAACAAGGGTTATGACAAGAGCACTTTCAAGTGATTTCGTCTTAGACAGTAATTATCATGAAGATGCCTGTTATGACATCAAGCTGTGATCATTTTTCTTTCCAAAGCAATTTGGAATGCATATACAAGTGATATCTAGCATTCTTTCATAAAGGTTTGCAAATTTTCAAGAGGGTAACATTTTTCTGATCCTATACGGAAAATAAGTCTAAAAGTCTCTTAAGAATCCTGAAGAATGCTTATAGCAAGTCTTCTTAAGTACAATGATGAACAATTTCAAAATATAAATACATTTTTGTCTTTCACATGACTTGAAAAGCATTTAATAATAGAATCATTTGGGATTATATGGCTTGCATCTGAATCACAATCAGTTCTTCTCATTTAAATCTTTAAAAGTGCAAGAAGTTCAATTTGCTTTTAAAACATAGATTAAAAGACTAGGCTATTCATTTAATTATTAACAATTATAGTTGGTATTTACTGATCAGTTACTATGTGTCTGGTGTAGTGATGACGTGAAAACAATGATGTAGATCCTGGTAGTGTAGTCGTATTCTGTATAAAGAGACAAAGGCTTAAAATATAATGGGTTGCCCAAGTCTGATAGCAGTATTCAAACCAGTATCTGTCTCCAGAATTCAGGATCTCAGTCAGGATACATGATGGTCTTTCCTGAGCTCCCAAAGTACCTGAGCTAACAAACATCAGCCTAGGGTTGATCGTTAGAAGAACCCCACACACAGTCTGGTTACTAGAATATGACAATTTATTGATTAATTTAGAACAGTGGCTTTCAACTCTTACTTTGTATTAGAATTATTGGGGGAATTTTAAAACATCCTGAGATTCTGATTCAATTGGTCTTGGATGGGTCATGGACAGTGGTATTTTTTAAAACTGCTCTATAGTTACTGTTAGTGTATAGCCAGGATATAGATGCATTTATTTAGAGCAAACTGTGTCTTATAAGACAATAGCATTCAGTGGAAATATTTCAAGTTTATTTTAAGTTTAATTTTTAATATATTTGAACTATTAAGTAATTAAAATAAAGCATATTTTATAACATGTATTAGCTACAAGTGCTTAATTCCAGAATGAGCCAAGCTTATTTTAGTCTCAGGGTCTTTGCAGTTCGCCTACAATACCTTGAAGATTTGCCTGGGTGGTTTCTTCTTTTTTTTAATGTTTCTACTCTGATGTTCCTTTAGAGAGACTGTCTATGAGTGTCCCCCAAAATACACCTGCAATTTTTTATCACATTGTTTTTAAAGCTTTTCTTTGAAACACTTAATTTCCTGAATTTATCTTATTTTCAGTTGTTTTTTATTGATATCCTTGAAAAATGTGAACAGACGTCTCTGTCTTAATATGTGTCTATCCCTAGCACAAGGAGTGAAGTTTGGCACATAGTAAATACTCAGTAAATGTCTGTTGAGTGAATAAATGAACAGCAAAAATTTAGATTTTTGGATAGTGCAACTGCTTATAAACTAAACTGACTTTCCCAACTTTGAACACAATTTCTGTGTAAAGTATTGCCTAGATAATTGAAAAAAGAACACACCCAGTACACAGATAGAGGTATTCTGAATTCAGTTTAAAATAAAGGTGAATTTGACAAAGCTGTCATTCGTAACTGGGTTTGTGGCTCTTATTTGAGGATAAGCCTATATTTCTGGAGAATGCCATCGTGTTTTACAACAAATTGATATCTCTAGTTGTAACAAGGCTGATTTTTTAGACTATACAGCAAAAAAAAAAAGAGCCTACGGTGGTTCTTTTCATGTGTGTCATTAGTAACACTGGATATTATTTTATAAGTCTATACCATTTTGAAGTGAATCGTGATTTTGAATTCTAGGTTGTGTCATCCTTTGATAACAATGCTTTTCAACTTTGGTAAAATATTCTTTGCATAAAGTAAAACTATCTGGGAAAAACTGAGTTTCTAAAAATGGGAAGTTTAATAATAGGGAGTAATTAAAATAACTCATACTGCTTGGCCTTTATCTGCTTTTTTAGAATGGCAGTTCCTAGAAAACTCCAAAGCCAGGTATAGGCACCTAGAATAATGTAAAAGAAAGCTCACTTCTTGAGTAAAATTGGCTTAGTGCTTAATGTGAGATGGGGAAGTTTTCTTTAGTTAAGATTGTTTTGAAACAGAGAGAAGTCGGTTAGGTTTCATCCTGTGCAAGTGTATTTTGACCTGCTGCCGATTGAAGTTTGTTAGCTTCCAGTAAGTATAGCAATAACTTAAAAGTCTTTAAGTGTGAAGAAGATTTAGATACCACTTGTTCAATCACTTTGTTTTACTTCAAGGAAGTTGGGGCCCAAATAGGAGAAGTGAATCTGGGACTCTGTCTTCCCTCAGTAATTGCAGTGTAGCTATATGAACTGCCTTTTCAGCAAACGTAGTGAATGGTTTACTCTTACATCTTTTTTTAAAATATAAATTTATTTTAATTGGTACTCTTACATCTTTTGATTTTTTTTTCAAGAAGTGTTTTGCTTTGTGCTTGTAAAGACTAAAAATATATGTTTTGAATATAATAAATGTATATGTATAATATAAATGCAAAATATCACTGGATAAGAGACCTAAGGCATAAACAATCATTTTAAATGCCAGTTTGAAACAAAAGTTTTTCTGTGAATTTATCTAAAATAGAATTGGAAAATTCAAGGACAATAAGCTCCAAAGTTGTGGTGGTTGTTTTTGCTGCTTAAGACCTGAACTTTGCCATTGCAACTCCCCTCAGGTTCCCTGTCACAGGGCCAAACTAAATGTACTCCTGGTGTTTTATGACATTGGTCTTATAGAAAAACGGCTTCATAAGCCTCAAATTGTAAAACATTAAAGGAATTTGATAAAAAGTATTCTATTAGACTATGTGCAAGTAAGTAATGGAGGAGCCTGGTGGGCTGCAGTCCATGGGGTCGCCAAGAGTCTGACACGACTGAGCGACTTCACTTTCACTTTTCACTTTCATGCATTGGAGAAGGAAATGGCAACCCACTCATGTTCTTGCCTGGAGAATCCCAGGGACTGGGGAGCCTGGTGGGCTGCCGTCAATGGGGTCGCACAGAGTCGGACACGACTGAAGCGACTTAGCAGCAGCAGCAAATAAGTAAGGTTGCTAAGTTACAAGAAAAAAATGAAGATGCTCACCATACTTCTGGGCTTCTATTTTAGGGATGTAGAATTCCAACTCCTGTGGGAATGTAGTGAAAAGCACAGACTTCAGAGTCAGTCTAACAGAGTACTACTCTCAGTACTGCTCCTGAACTAGGGCCCTCGGGCAAGTGACAGGATATCCCTGACCTTCCTTTGGCTCCTGCAAAATAACCCCGATAAAAGTACAAGTGGAGTGAACTGAACAGGGATATGTCCCAAGGCACCAATGTTAAGGGATTACAAACCCGTTAAAACTTGAAATTTTAATGGTGCCATTTAAAATTGTAATATTTGCATATTGTCAGCTTAATACCTAATTAGCAAGAAAGAATATTTAAAACAGGAAGCTACCTTGTGACAAGTATTGTTACTGATACCCGCACCTGAGACACATCACCAAGAAGATCTGATGGTTCTACCATTCTGTGGGCTCAGTATTTATTGCCAATGACTGCTCTGACAATGCCAGCTTCACAAGGCAGTAGCTGTTTCTCAGGTCTCTAGGTTTAATATTGTGCTGACTTTCTTATCACCCTGCTATCTCGTTTAACTCGACTTTCTGTAGAGTAAGGTCCCTGCACTGTTGTTTTCTTCTTTGTGTCTATGAAGCAAGTGCTTGATGTAAGTCCTCTTTAAAGAGAGTTCAAATGAATGTACACAGTTATCTAAAAGTTACTTAACTGGGGATCTTGTCATTTCAAGAGCTTTAATCTGTGTCCTGATAGGAAAGATGAGCTGTTAAAGGAGAGTTCATTATTAATAACTCTACTGTCTAGATGACTTCAACTTTCTTGGGCAGTAGTAAGGCCAGGAAGAGCCAGTGGTGATCACTCTAGTGGGAAGACAGACTGTATATCTATATATTATCTCCTGCTGGTTCTCCCCTCTGTATTTCCAGTTTCTAAAATATAATAATTTGAAATTCAAAATTAAAATTCTCCCTTGTTTATATTATTTTAATTGAACATCAGTGATCCAGTTTACTGGAAAATAGAACTTTTGGAGGGGGCAGTTAGGGTTAGGAGGATGGTCAAATGTGTATTTGCTCTATTTAAATATTTACTTGAGGTTGAAGCCTTTTAATAATGATTTACTCACATAAGTACAGTACTAATTGTAAAGAAATTTGTCAGTTCAAGTCCTGAGCATCCAGGTACAAGGCAACCAATATTCAGTTCTTTTTTTGAGAATCCATAGCATTTACCCACTAAAGTGACTTGGTTTTTAGCTGTGGCCTTGACTTGAGAAATAAATCTCCAAGGTACTATGTAGTAAACTTCAGAATCATTTCTCTTATTGTTTATAGCAGGGCAAGTTGAAAATTATAAAATTTTTATCAGCAAGGAGTTCACAGTTTTATGTCTGATTAAGGACATGTACTTCTGGTTATTTATAGTATGTGTCCAGATTTTAAAAACCCACATTATCGTAAAATCAGCTATGATGTATAAATTGATTGAAAAACAAGCCGTAGTTCTCGTACCTCTTTTTTAAGGAAAGACATATATCATAGTATGGTTTTTATAATATACATTTTTCATTTGTTGATGGCAGATAGTTAAAGCAAAAATCTCAAAACCACCATACGAGAGCTTAACACATAATTAGTAATGGAAACATGATTGTTTTTCAACCTTTTTTTATTCTGCTGGGAGCCCATTCTATATTAGTGTGTATAGAATTGCCTTATACATTTTATGAACTACTAAATATCCTTTTATTCGGATTTATATAATGTAGTTAACCATTCTCCTGTGGGTAGAACTTTATACTGTTTCCAAACTTTTGCTACTATAAACAATGATGCAAAGAATGTCCGTGTCCATGTCATTGAGCTTTTGAGTACTCAATACTCTGAGGCATAAATACCTAGCAGTAAAATTTCTGGGTCCTAGAGTCTGTATCAGAGAAGACGATGGCACCCCACTCCAGTACTCTTGCCTGGAAAATCCCATAGACGGAGGAGCCTGGTAGGCTGCAGGCCATGGGGTCGCGAAGAGTCAAACACAATGGAACAACTTCACGTTGACTTTTCACTTTCATGCGTTGGAGAAGGAAATGGCAACCCACTCCAGTGTTCTTGCCTGGAGAATCCCAGGGACTGGGGAGCCTGGTGGGCTGCCGTCAATGGGGTCGCACAGAGTCGGACACGACTGAAGCGACTTAGTAGTAGTAGTAGTAGTAGTAGTAGTAGTAGTAGAGTCTGTATATTTTTTATTTTTGATAAAGATAGCCAAAATGTCTATTAAATTACACCCTTACCAGAGGTTTGAAAAGATACGTAATTCTTCACATCAAGCTTTTAGATCTGTACCAGTCCTGATAGGTGAAAAAATGGTATTTGAACACTTTTAATTTACACAGCTCTTCTTACAAATAAGAACATTTGAAGTTACTTATATTTTATGTTCTTTTTGTTCAATCTTAGATTGTTCCGCCTTTTCTGATTTGTGTAAACACTTTCCATATTGGAAAACTATGCCTTAGTGATAGGATTTGCAAATATTTGCAAACATTAATTTTCCTCATTTGTCATTTATCTTGAGGCATCTTAGTGATATGCTTTGCCATTAAGAAAATTCAGTTTTTTTTTTTTACCTATTCAATTTATGAATCTTTTAATTTATGACTTCTCCCAACACAACACATGCACACCCCCTCCCTTCTTCCCTTCCACTCCCTCTTCCTCTACCTCTTCCCCTCTTTCTTTCTCTTGTTTGTTAGGATTTTATCTGGAATTTATTTTGGTATGAGATAGATATCCAACCTTAGATTTTCCTAAATGATTTCCCAGTTGTCTAAATGTTTAATCTAGTTCTTCTACATGCCACTTACATCATAAAGTTCCACATTTAATGTCTAGACTCTATTCTGTTCCATTGATCTTTTAATGCAACAGAACCACAATATTTTAATAGCAGTTGACATAATAAAACTAGTGTTCATTCCACCTCCTCTTCATTAGAATTCTTTTCTAAAAATTTCCCTTTTGTACACATTTATTTTCCTTGTGAACTAGATAAACAGCTTGGCATAGGTCTAAAAAATATGTTGCAATTGTATTTAAGATCTGTGCATCTGTTTTCTTAAGTGTTATTCATTTATGAATTTAGTGGGAGGCTATTTAATTGGATTTTGGCATCCATATTATACTGACTTTATACAGATAACTTGAAAGATTTTATTGTTTTGTTTTTAATGCTTTGGAACTGTTTCAGTAGTATTGGAGGTATCTTTACTTTAAAATTTGGTATGGTATCAGAGCTATTTACATAATCCTTATAGATCCCCGCCCCTCCCCCTCCCCCCCCACCGGAATATCTGAGACTTGGGCTTGAAGGTATAACAGAGGCAAGAGGAATCACTTTTCTAATGTCTCTTCAATTTTACTTTCACCATTTAGGCTATTTATATATTCTGCTTATATATAGACTTTATTTTTCAGAGCAGTTTTAACTTTACAGTCAGATCAAGAGGATGGTATAGAAACCCTCTCCTCTCATATGCACGTAGACTCACCTATTAATAATATCATTCACTAGAATGGTTCATTTTTTTTCACCAAGGATGAAGCAACATCATCACTCCAAATCCATAGTTTACGTAGGGTTCTTGGTTTTATATGTTTCAGTGGGTTTGGACAAACATATAATGACATGTATTCATCATTATAATATCACATAGAGTATGTTTACTGTCCCCAAATTCTCTGTGCTCCACTTATTTATTTCTTATCCCTCTAGCTCAGTTTTTGTAAATTATATTTTCCTAGTTAACCATGCATTTCATACAGAAGTTCAAATTCATTTTCAAATTGCTGAAAATATTAGCAGTATCTTATTTCTTCTAATTTCCTCTTTTGTAATTATTTTCCCTTTCACTGTGTGTGTGTGTGTGTGTGTGTGTGTGTGTGTGTGTGTGTGTATGTGTGCATGTCTCTGGAAAAATACCACTTTTCCCTGGTTGTGTTTATTGTTTATTCAGTTATGTTTTTAAAGTCTCTTTTCTTGTATTTTAAATTTATTCTATATTATTTCTATATTCTAATTATTTGTTTTTCATTTTTCTTTACTGTCTTTTTTTCTTTTTGTATTGCTTAGCTTCATTTTCCTCTTCTGTTTCAAAATTTTTGTGTAAGACTGTTTATTATTCAGTAATTTTCTTTTTCATTATTAATAAATATTTTAAGACTGAATTTGTTCCTAAACCAGACTTTATCTATTTTTTGTCATTATTAAGATAAATTTTATTATCTGTGTTTGCTAAGTATTCCATAAGTTTTAAAATTTATTTCCTCTAACTCACATTTATCTGTACTAATTATATTTTGGGGAGATTTATTGAGGTTTTTTAAATGGCCTAATATTTGTTTCTTTATAATTATTATTAGTTCAACAGAAGTTTTTTGTTGTTTTAAAGATTATAGAAATTTATATCAATTACTTTGATAAATTTGACCCTTAGGTATAAGAAGATCTTGTTTATTTCTGGTCTACCTGATCTTTTGTTAGTGGGGGAAAAGGAATTCAAATTCTCTATCACTAATGTGATTCTATCTATATCTCATGTTTTCCTGTAGCTTTTGCTTTATGAATTTTACTGTAATTATATTCACAGATGTTATAACTGATTAACCTTCAGTGGGTTGTAATCATCATTGAATGCCTTCTTCTTTTTTTTTTAATGTTTATAGCCCTGAATTTAATCTGTTTGGTGTTAGTTCACAAACCCTTAAACTCCTTTTGTTTACATTTCCTTAAATACTTTCACTCATCCTTTCATTTTTCTACTTCCGTAATCACCTTGTTTTTGACAGAAAACAGCAAAATTCTGTATAGCAATTATCCTTCAATAAAAAAATAAATTTAAAAAGAATATGTCTTTCAATAGATAAGAAAATTCTTCTTACAATTATGTATAATGACCAGTTTAGCATTCTAAATTCTGCCATTATATTTAGTACTATATGTACTTCTTCTATTTCTTTAGACAATTTATTGGCTCTCTCCTATATGTGATATTTAAGTGGATATACTTTCATTTTGTCTCATTTGCCTTCCCTCATGACTTTCCCTTCACAATTTTGGGCGATTACATTTTTTACTAGTCCTGAAATTTAAATTATATCTTTGAATAGCCCTCTCTCTATATAAGATACCTTTTGAATCTCCAGTGCTAAAAAAGAGAGAATGTCAGCATACATCCACTACCATCTCCTTCTTATTTAAATTTTGTAGTTATATTATTTCTATGTTTCATATTTCTTTTACCAGGGTTGTATTTTTTTTCTTTGTTCTAGAATCAGATGGCTTTAGTAGCCTCTGTATTTGCTGTCTTACTCCATTTTCCTTTTTTTCAGATGAAACTTAACCTCTGATTTTCAAGAAATTTCAAACTTCTTCAAGAAAACTTTCTTGGAACAATATTCTCTGAGTACTTATATGTTCAGAAATGTTTTCTGTGGCTTTTATACTCAAGTGATTGCTTAACTGGGTATAAAATTCTTGGTTCATGCTTTTCCTAAGATAGTCCCAGGCATCACTCAACTGCTGCTGCTGCTGCTAAGCCTCTTCAGTCGTATCCGATTCTGTGCGACCCCATAGATGGCAGCCCACCAGGCTCCCCCATCCCTGGGATTCTCTAGGCAAGAATACTGGACTGGGTTGCCATTTCCTTCTCCAATGCATGAAAGTGAAAAGTCAAAGTGAAGTCGCTCATTCGTGTCTGACTCTTAGTGACCCCATGGACTGCAGCCTACTAGGCTCCTCCATCCATGGGATTTTCCAGGCAAGAGTACTGGAGTGGGGTGCCATTGCCTTCTCCAGTCACTCAACTATGTGCTAGTTATATACTATATGCTATATGCTAGTTATATACTATATGCTACATGCTACTTATCTACTCTGGTGAATTATGTGAACAATTGACAGAAGAACAAGAGAGGAGATTTTTTAAAATCATAAAATCTACAATAAATCCCCCTATAGTAAAGCATTTCAAAACAATATCCAATAGACCTCAGTTGTATCTAAAAACATTATTATAGCATATTATGTGATAACGATATATATAACCATGTCCCAGGGTGTTAAGAAAAGTGTAAATTGCTTTTAGTGTTAAAATTCAAGAAAATGTAAATTTTTTTACAAATATCTTTCCACTAATTAAAAAACAGTCTAATATTTTAAACATCTGGCAATTAGGTAATTGCCAGATTAATTAATTAGGTAGGTAATTAAAAAGTTTGATTCTATGACATTTATTTCTTAAAGACTTAAGGAAAATATGATTCTTCTCCTTTAGCAGTTCTCAGTGGGAGAACAAGTATGTCATATTTACTAGAGAAGATTTTTAAACAGATGATTATACCACTCCCTCCCTGCCATTTTCATTTGAAAATGTGTAATTTTGTACAAAATGAAATATGATAGAAGCAGATAGGAACATCATTGGACTAAATTTTTCAAAGCAGGCTTCTTGATGAAGTGACTCGAGCTGAATAGATTTTTGTCAAGGAAGAGGGAGAATATTTGTAGATTCTGGAAAAGGAAACGTTGGTCAGAAAGTGCCACATAATTAGTACCACTTGTAAAGCCCCTATTTATAGTGTTGCTACTTTTTCTAATTGATATAACATATGAGTTGTGCACCTACCTTTGTCCAGAGGCAGCATTTTCTGTATCTGAGAATATGAATCAGCAGGGCTGACAGAAAATGAAGTTATTTTTTTTCATCAGTTATGTGATTAGAGCACTTGAAACAGGAAAAATTCCAAAATGCTATCTTAACCTGATTTCCATCCAGACTGGAGATTGGTTTAAAAGAATCACTGGATGATTCTCAGTCCAGATCTCTTGAGAGTTTCTGTCAAGTACAGGTCTAGGACTTCAGAGAAGCTCTGAGAAAAAGTTTTCTTATGAGGAAAAACAGTTGGATTTGCTTTCCGTTAACTGCTCAGCACAATTTTTATTGCTCTGGGTATGTGGGGTGTGTTAGGAGAAATATTTAATGACAGATGTGTGTGTTTTCTTTTAATATTAAAGAAAAATAGTTACCTAAACCTTGGCATATTTATATTTTAGTAGTTCCTGAGTGGAAATTCTGTACTAAAGGTTCCAAGATCTGTGTTAAATACATGGAGATTTTAAAACAGGAGCAAATTAACCCATGCCTTTCAGCACACTTGGAATATTTACAGTAATTTCTAGTCTTTTCTGTTTCCTAAGATAAAGATATTTTATATACTTTCTGTAAAGCGAGTGCAGAGAAAAAGAGTGAGCTGGGCAGTCAGGCAAGAAAAGGGAAATTTATTAGAGGGAAAAGAGAGGTGATTGGCTCTTAGAGAGAACCTGTATCCTTCCTTCCTGACGGGGTCCTTCTTATACCCCACCAATGAAGAATTCTCTGAAGGGATGGTTAATTTTTAGCCTGTATTTGAGTCCTGTGGTCACATAGCCAGAGGTCTGGAATCTGGTGGTCTTGCAGTTTTGAGAAGATAGGCGCCAGTGAGAAAACAGAATACCATTTGGGCAATTTGGTCAGTCTCACGAATCACACTGATTTTATTCTTTGTTTGTGAGGTTGACATAATGAGCCATCTTATCAGTGAGACTCCATGTGGGCCCTATCACTTTCATTCTTTATTCAACAAACATTTGTTGAGCATTGTGAATTGGGAAAACACAGGTTTATAAAATATCTCCCATACATTCTGAGAATCCATGGAAGCAGTTATCTACAGACACCAAATCCATAGGAACTTTGGGAAGCACATGGAACTAAGTGGGAGCTCTGTGGTGTGTTTGGCATTTCCTGGTCTCAAGGCTCCTTAAACATCCAGCTTCTATTACTCAAAGTTTGTGGCCTCCCTGTGTACATTATTACTAAGTCAGGCCTGTGGTGTGTCCTTCTCACTGCCTGTTTACCTTCTCATCAGTTCTTACTCAATATAAAAAAAAAAAAAAAGAAAATGTAAAAGTTTTCATTTATACTAGAGTAGTTTATGAAGCGTTTTTAACCCTGGGATTTGTGGACAGAGGAATTAAGACAAATTGCATCTCTGAGCCTTATTAACTATGTGACACTAGGCTCTGAATCCAATCTGTAAAACAGAAATAGTATGAAGGATCCTTATGAAGACTAAATGAGGTAATGTAAGTAAAGGATTTTGCAAAGGGCCTGACATATGATAACTGTCAATAATTATGTGTATGTGGCATATATTCCTCTCACAATTACTGTTTTTAATAAATTGTGAAGAACTCCTTAAAGGCAGTAAACAAGTCCACTCAGTTTTTCTGAGGATTAGGGAGAGTGTATTCCATGAGAGAGTAATGGAATAAATGTCTGTTTAATGAGGGAATGTTAATAAATTATGCTGCTTAGATCTTCAAGAGAAAGCATGTTCTTTCACGGTTCCAAGGACATGGGTGATGCCTTATTTCCTATAACCAGCAGTGTCAGCTAGGGTACACGTTAAGTTGGGTGCTTAGTTTGAAAGACCTGGTGAAGTGGCTCAGTCGTGTCTGACTCTTTGTGACCCCATGGGCTGCAGCCTACCAGGCTCCTCCATTCATGGGATTTTCCAGGCAAGAGTACTGGAGTGGGTTGCCATTTTCTTCTCCAGAGGATCTTCCTGACCCAGGGATCGAACCCGAGTCTCCTGCATTGAAGGCAGATGCTTTACCATGTGAGCTACCAGGGAAGTCCTGAAAGACCTGGGGTTGGATATTATTGTATCATTGTGTAGATTACAAAAGTAAAATCCATAAAATTATAAAAGAAGAAAAAAAAACTTATCTATAGGTGACTGATGATGCATCCACTTCAGTGGAGCTATTTAACATTTATAAAAAGTGGATCAATATATTCTGACACTTTCAGGAGCACTACAACCTATTGATTAACAGATGGAATGGATGCAAACACATATAACCATACTTAAAAGGATTCAATTATTTTAAACCATATATATACAATAATTCTGTCTGTTCATTTACCCATATATCCATTCATCAATCATTATTTTTATACTTAAATCTATAGAAGGGGTTGTCTATCTACCATTCATTCATGTGACTATCTATTTATTTCCCTCTATGATGAAAGTGAAAGAGGAGAGTGAAAAAGTTGGCTTAAAGCTCAACATTCAGCAAACGAAGATCATGGCATCCGGTCCCATCACTTCATGGCAAATAGATGGGGAAACAGTGGAAACAGTGTCAGACTTTATTTTGGGGGCTCCAAAATCACTGCAGATGATGACTGCAGCCATGAAATTAGAAGACACTTACTCCTTGGAAGAAAAGTTGTGATCAACCTAGATAGCATATTCAAAAGCAGAGACATTACTTTGCCGACTAAGGTCCATCTAGTCAAGGCTATGGTTTTTCCTGTGGTCATGTATGGATGTGAGAGTTGGACTATGAAGAAGGCTGAGTGCTGAAGAATTGATGCTTTTGAACTGTGGTGTAGGAGAAGACTCTTGAGAGTCCCTTGGACTGCAAGGAGATCCAACCAGTCCATTCTGAAGGAGATCAACCCTGGGATTTCTTTGGAAGGAATGATGCTAAAGCTGAAACTCCAGTACTTTGGCCACCTCATGTGAAGAGTTGACTCATTGGAAAAGATTCTGATGCTGGGAGGGATTGGGGGCAGGAGGAGAAGGGGACGACAGAGGATGAGATGGCTGAATGGCATCACTGACTCGATGGACATGAGTCTGAGTAAACTCCGGGAGTTGGTGATGGACAGGGAGGCCTGGTGTTCCACAGTTCATGGGGTCGCAAAGAGTCAGGCACGACTGAGCTACTGAACTGAACTGAACTGATCTTTGTAAACATTAAAAAAAAGAAATTCTGAGGATACAAACTAAACTGATAAAAATGGATATACTGGGTACTGGAGTGGACAAGGGAAATTTTTTCTCTTGTTTTGAGAAAAAGTCTTGAGACTTTATAATGTCTCATAAGGAGAATCCTTTAACAAATTTTATGTTTTTAAGCTCTATTTAGTAATTAAACAGGAAGCCCATGGCACTATCTTCTTGTTGAAAATATAGCATTCTGTGTCAGAAGATGTTTTGCCTGTGTTCTCTTCTAAGAGTTTTATGGTATTGTGTTTAAGCCTTAGGTTTATTTTTAGTTTATTTTTATGTATGGTATGAGAGTGTGTTCTAACTTCATTGATTTACATGTGACTGTTTAGCTTTCCTGACACCACTTGCTGAAGAGACTGTCTTTTCCCCCATTGTATATTTTTGTCTCCTTTGTGGAAGATTAATTGACCATAGAATAGATGTGTGGGTTTATTTCTGGACTCTGTATTCTGTTCCATTGATCCATATGTCTACTTTTGTACTAATATCATGCTGTTTTTATTACTATAACTTTGGAGTATTGTCTGAAGTCCTGATTTCTTCTTTTTCCTCACAATTGCATTGGCAATTCTGGGTCCTTTATGACTCCATATAAATATTTAGGATTATTTGTTCTATTTCTGTGAAAAATGTCATGGGTAATTTGACAGAGATAGAATTAAATCTGTAGATTGCTTTGGGTAGTATAGCCATTTTAACAATACTAATTCTTCCTCTATTAGAAAACTTTAATTTGAGGTTTAAATTCTCCATATTTTAAGACATGCTCCTTTCAATTTCTTTTGTATATCACTTTTAATAATACATTAATAGTAGTATACTTTTCTTTTTTGATTACACAAAACTAAGTTTAGGATCCTACATGAAAAAAATAGGCTTTGGGATGTTTGTTTTGTCCATTCTTTATATTATATCTATTTTTTTCCCCAGAAACAGAATTGTTTTTTTCTGCAGTGTACCTCCAGGCTTCATATCAGTTTACTATGACTCTCAAAGTTCTCTGAGTAGACATAATCTAGTGATTTACCACTTTCTTACTTATAATACTCTATAGAGTATTCCTGCTTCCCTGATAGCTCAGTTGGTAAAGAATCCATCTGCAATTCAGGAGACCTTGGTTTGATTCCTGGGTTGGGAAAATCTGCTAGAGAAGGGATAGGCTACCCACTCCAGTATTCTTGGACCTCCCTTGTGGCTCAGCTGGTAAAGAATCCACCTGCAATGTGGGAGACCTGGGTTTGATCCCTGGGTTGGGAAGATCCTCTGGAGAAGGGTAAGGCTACCCACTCCAGTAGTCTGGGATGGAGAATTCCATGGACTGTGTAGTCCAAGGGGTGGTGAAGAGTCAGACACGACTGAGAGACTTATTTTATTTTATATAGTATTCTAAAGTCCATTCTCAAAGTCTCATATCTTAAGAAACCTACACCTCTTACTGGAAAAGAGGAAGGAATAGCAGAAGTCTTTACCTGAAGGCTCACATTCAATCATTCATCTGTTGTTATTCTCCTCTGGTATGTATCAGCTATCGGGAAATTATTCTATCAGATTTTCAAATGGAGTTCTATCTAGTATCTAAGATAGCATGTATATTTTCTCACATTTCCATGTCCTTTTTGACTTCACAATAGTCTGAAGGACATGTGATCCTTGACTCTTTGCTCTTTGTTATAATTATAATTTTAAGCAGCTTTTCTAGTTTCTCTAAGAATAATAATCAAAACTATGCTTTGTGATTTGCTGTATTTTTTTAATTTTTTTTGTTGTTGGACAATTATCTAATGGATATTTATGAAAACAAATAATTTTACCTTATTACAATGTTTTAAATAATTTACACATTCCTGGTAATATAGCTATTTGAAATACAAAAAATTATAACCTGGGTTGTCATGGATACATACATGTGGAAGCTTAGTCCATAAATTTATTACAAAATTGACTGTTTTCAGTATGTAATGTAGTGTAACCAAAAACCACTATTGTAATTGAGATTCATTTTCTTTTTCACCAAGGTTATTTCATTAAGCATATTGCTCCTTAATTGTGTGTGCATATGTGTGTGTGTGTGTGTGTGTGTGTGTGTGTGTGTGTGTGTGTATGTTTTCCTCTAAAAACATTATGTTGCCAAAGGGCACAGTTTAAACTGTGTGTCAAAATGACTGATAGTAGTTTGGGTTGACTTCTGCTACCTTTCCTTTTCCTTGCTGATATGTCAAGTCAGCTCTGTATATAACCCTCAGAATAATGCTTATTATAATGTGTTAGGCCAAACCACTGGGGAGCTCATAGAAATTGAATTGACCCAAACAGGGAAAAAAAGTAAAACCTTTGCTCCTCCAAAAAGAGGTCCCTAAATTTCACTGTGCTCTGCTTTTTAAGGATACAATAGCAGTTACTAAAAGTAGACTAGAAGCAAAAAACAAATTGATACCTACCCAAGAAAGTAGGGAAAAGAGAATATGAATGGGTGGGTGGAACCAGATATAGGTCAGATTGCCCATGAGCAAACAGTTAGATAAAAATAATTAGAAAAAGTTTTTAGTTTGTTTGAATAGGCCAAGATTGGATAAGACTGAAATTAAAGTGATCAGATGAAACTTTTTAAGGTAACTTTCTTGGATAAAACATATTGTTCCCGGGTACACAGAAGTTTGAAAATCATGAACCTTATTAAATTTGGAACTCCTACTCATTTTTGTGTTCTTTCTTTTCACAAGGTTGGCCATAAAGTAAGGGATATTTTGCTAAAACAGAGAAAATAACATTTTGTTTGAGAACTGAAAAATATAAAAGGAAATTTAGAATGTATATATTTTTCTTAATATATATATTTTATTGAAGTATAGTTGACTTACAGTGTTTCAGGAGCACAGCTGGTGATTCAGTTATCAGTTCAGTTCAGTCGCTCAACCATGTCCGACTCTTTGCGACCCCATGAACCGCAGCATGCCAGGCTTCTCTGTCCATTACCAACTCCCAGAGTTTACCCAAACTCATGGCCACTGAGTCAGTGATGCCATCTAACCACCTCATCCTCTGTTGTCCCCTTCTCCTCCTGCCCTCAATCTTTCCCAGCATCAGGGTCTTTCCAAATGAGTCAGTTCTTTGCATCAGGTGACCAAAGTATTGGAGTTTCAGCTTCAACATCAGTCCTTCCAATGAACGCCCAGGACTGATCTCCTTTAGGATGGACTGGTTGGATTTCCTTGCAGTCCAAGGGATTCTCAAGAGTCTTCTCCAACACCGCAGTTCAAAAGCATCAACTCTTCAGTGCTCAGCTTTCTTTATAGTCCAACTCTCACATCCATACATGACCACTGGAAAAACCATAGCCTTGACTAGACAGACCTTTGTTGACAAAGTAATGTCTCTTCTTTTGAATATGCTGTCTAGGTTGGTCATAACTTTACTTCCAAGGAGTACACGTCTTTTAATTTCATGGCTGCAGTCACCATCTGCAGTGATTTTGGAGCCCACAAAAATAAAGTCAGCCACTGTTTCCCATCTGTTTGCTATGAAATGATGGGACTGGATGCCATTATCTTAGTTTTCTGAATGTTGAGTTTTAAGTCAACTTTTTCACTCTCTTCTTTCACTTTCATCAAGAGGCTCTTTAGTTCTTCTTCACTTTCTCCCATAAGGCTGGTGTCATCTGCATATCTGAGGTTATTGATATTTCTCCTGGCAATCTTGATTCTAGCTTGTGCTTCTTCCAGCCCAGTGTTTCTCATGATGTACTCTGCATATAGTTTAAATAAGCAGGGTGATAATACACAGCCTTGACATACTCCTTTTCCTATTTGGAACCAGTCTGTTGTTCCATGTCCAGTTCTAACTGTTGCTTCCTGACCTGCATACAGGTTTCTCCAGAGGCAGGTCAGGTGGTCTGGTATTCCCATCTCTTTCAGAAATTTCCACAGTTTATTAATGATCCACACAGTCAAAGGCTTTGGCATAGTCAGTAAAGCAGAAATAGATGTTTTTCTGGAACTCCCTTGCTTTTTCCATGATCCAGCAGATGTTGGCAATTTGATCTCTGGTTCCTCTGCCTTTTCTAAAACCAGCTTGAACATCTGAAGTTCACGGTTCATGTATTGCTAAAGCCTGGCTTGGAGAATTTTGAGCATTACTTTACTAGCGTGTGAGATGAGTGCAATTGTGCAGTAGTTTGAGCATTCTTTGGCATTGCCTTTCTTTGGGATTGGAATGAAAATTGACCTTTTCCAGTCCTGTGGCCACTGCTGAGTGTTCTGAATTTGCTGGCATATTGAGTGCAGCACTTTCACAGCATCATCTTTTAGGATTTCAAATAGCTCAACTGGAATTCCATCACCTCCACTAGCTTTGTTCGTAGTGATGCTTTCTAAGGCCCACTTGACTTCACATTCCAGGATGTCTGGCTCTAGGTGAGTGATCACCCCATCTTGATTATCTGGGTCATGAAGAGCTTTTTTGTACAGTTCTTCAGTGTATTCTTGCCACCTCTTCTTAATATCTTCTGCTTCTGTTAGGTCCATACCATTTCTGTCCTTTATTGAGCCCAACTTCACATGAAGAGATTGCTAGTCTTTTCCATTCTGTTGTTTTCCTCTATTTCTTTGCATTGATCACTGAAGAAGGCTTTCTTATCTCTCCTTGCTATTCTTTGGAGCTCTGCATTCAGTTATACATGTACACATGTATTAGTTTTGAAATTACTTTCCACTCTAGGTTATTAGAAGATATTGGCTCTAGTTCCCTGTTCTGTAGAGTAAACCTTTGTTGCTCCTTGCATATCTATTTTTTAAGTTAGAAATATAGCATTCTATTCATACTAAGTCAAACAAATAGAATCAAAATATTATAATTTTTTTATTTAGGCAAAAATTCATAGGTTTTCTAAAATATATATTATAACAACTGAGTAATACTCCATTGTGTACATGTACCACAGCTTTCTTATCCATTCATCTGCTGATGGACATCTAGGTTGTTTCCATGTCCTGGCTATTATAAACATTGCTGCGATGAACATTGGGGTACATGTGTCTCTTTCAATTCTGGTTTCCTCGGTGTGTATGCCCAGCAGTGGGATTGCTGGGTCATAAGGCAGTTCTATTTGCAATATTTTAAGGAATCTCCACACTGTTCTCCATAGTGGCTGTACTAGTTTGCATTCCCACCAACAGTGTAGGAGGGTTTTCTCCACACTCTCTCCAGCATTTATTGCTTGCAGATTTTTGGATCGCAGACATTCTGACTAGTGTGAAGTGGTACCTCATTGTGGTTTTGATTTGCATTTCTCTAATAATGAGTGATGTTGAGCATCTTTTCATGTGTTTGTTAGCCATCCATATGTCTTCTTTGGAGAAACGTCTATTTAGTTCTTTGGCCCATTTTTTGATTGGGTCATTTATTTTTCTGGAATTGAGCTGCATAAGTTGCTTGTATATTTTTGAGATTAGTTGTTTGTCAGTTGCTTCATTTGCTATTATTTTCTCCCATTCAGAAGGCTGTCTTTTCACCTTGCTTATACTGCCATTAAAAAGAATACATTTGAATCAGTTCTGATGAGATGGATGAAACTGGAGCCAATTATACAGAGTGAAGTAAGCCAGAAAGAAAAACACCAATACAGTATACTAACACATATATATGGAATTTAGAAAGATGGCAATGATGACCCTGTATGTAAGACAGCAAAAAAGACACAGAAGTGTATAGCAGACTTTTGGACTCAGAGGGAGAGGGAGAGGGTGGGATGATTTGGGAGAATGGCATTGAAACATGTATACTATCATGTAAGAATCGAATTGCCAGTCTGTGTCCAATGCAGGATACATCATGCTTGGGGCTGGTGCACAGGGATGACCCAGAGAGATGTTATGGGGAGGGAGGTGGGAGGGGGGTTCATGTTTGGGAATGCATGTACACCCGTGGTGGATTCATGTCAATGTATAGCAAAACCAATACAGTATTGTAAAGTAAAGTAAAAATAAAAAATAAAATAAAATATATATTATACATATATTTATATATATGAATACAAAAGTTTTTCTACTATACCTAATAAAGGCTTGAGAAAGAACCTCAAAAAAAATAGAAGAGGGGGAGAAATTGGAAAACAAACTAAATGAAATGAGAGCACTGAATATGAAATAGAAGAAGTGAAACAAAATAGGTAAAAGTAAAAAATCATCATATATCAAGTTATTTTTTAAATTATTTATTTTAATTTGAGGCTAATTACTTTACAGTATTATAGTGGTTTTTGCCATACATTGACATGAATCAGCCACATGCGTTGCCCATCCTGAACCCCCCTCCCACTTCCTTCCCCATCCCATCCCTCAGGGTCATCCCAGTGCATCAGCCGTGAGCACCCTGTCTCATGCATCAAACCTGGACTGGCGCTCTATTTCATATATGGTAATATACATATTTCAATGCTATCCTCTCAAATCATCCCACCCTCACCTTCTCCCACAGAGTCCAAAAGTCTATTCTTTACATCTGCGTCTCTTTTGCTGTCTTGCATATAGGGTCATCATTACCATGTTTCTAAATTTCATATATATGTGTTAATATACTGTACTGGTGTTTTTCTTTGTGACTTACTTCACTCTGTATAATAGGCTCCAGTTTCATCCACCTCATTAGAACTGATTAAAATGCATTCTTTTAAATAGCTGAGTAATACTCCATTGAGTCTATGTACCACAGCCTTCTTATCCATTTGTCTGTTGATGAGTCCAGTTGTTTTTAAACATGACTGCTCATTAGAAATGTGTCTGGAGGGAAAAAAAAAAGCAATATCTAAGCATTTGTATTTTTTTTAATTTCAAGATAATTCTGATATGCATCTGGATTTTAAAGTGATTACAGGTTTTTTGTTAAGTCATAGTTTTGGTAGTAAGAGTTCTATTATTTTTTGTTGACCAATCATGAGGCAATGGTATTGAGTATAGTTACATAATCACAATCCATAGCCAGATAAAAAATAAGATATAGTTACAATTGCAAGCCATAATGGGAACTCGAGTATGGAATTTGATTTTATCGTGATTGCACCCCTCCTGTCATCTTGCTGTGACTTCTTTTCTGTCTTTGGACGTGGGTTATATCTTTTTGGTGGATTCCAGCATCCTTCCGTCGATGGTTGTTCAACAGCTGGTTGGAATTTTGATGTTCTCACAGGAAGAGATGAGCTCATGTCCTTCTCCTCTGCCGTCTTAGAATGTACATTTTTAAAAGCCAGCTCTACTAACTGATATAGTTAATAGGATAAGTTTCTATCAGTGGAAAAATACTAAACTGCTTTGAAGATTGTGTACTGTTTATATAAAGTAACAGAATCTGACAGTGCAGGAAAAATGCATCTTCACATAGGCAAAAGAGACAGCTTTAATATAAATTGCTAGACAAGCTTCTTTTTATAAATCATCAGTGAAAAATAAATGAGGATGTTACCTTTGTTAAAGTTAGTGTGCTCAAATTAGCTTGGTTGATGTTTTTTGATAATCTGATTTTAATTTTAATATTTAAACATTAAGTTTGAACTCAGGTTAAATTATATGTATAAAATATATAGAATAATGAAAAGTTTTAAGCAGAACACAGCTGTGAACATATTAGGCAGCTGTTCAACATATGCTTGTTGGAGATACTGCTGGATGAATTTTCTAATACGGCTTACCACGTTTTTGGTGTTATGAATTTGATAGGAACATTAAAATGTCAGTATAAAATATTCCACTATTTCAATGTGTAAATAATTTGAGTTACAGATAGCAATGGCTATTTGGCATAAGCAGCTGTAGTAATTTCTGCATGCCCTGTGTCCTCACAGAAATGAAATAAGAGACAACTTGGTGAATGCTAAATTTTTACAAAAGAATCACAAGGTTATCAATAACGTTGCTCAGATAGATGGAGGGAGACCATTAAAGACAGAGTGAGTTTAGTGGAGATAGGAATGAAGTGCCATCATTCATATAGTGAAGTGTGTGGTATGACAGAGGTTGGGCATGAGGGAAACTGTGTATAGAAGATGTAACTTTTGAGCTAGTTCAGAGGATGATCACAAGTCAGCCAAGTAAGTTGGGAAAGGAGCGCTGGAAGGAGTGGTGTGGCAGACCCCCCTATACTTACAGCTCATTTCAGTGCACACTGGCTCAACTTAAAATTCCTCGATTTTAAATTGTTTCCTTGTTTGAGAATTCTGGCTGCTAGAGCCCTGTGTTATGATCTGGTGTAGTGAAAGTCACTCAGTTGTGTCTAACTCTTTGCGATCCCATGGGCTATACAGTCCATGGAATTCTCCAGGCCAGAATACTGGAGAGGGTAGCCTTTCCATTCTCCGGGGGATCTTCCCAACCCAGGTATCAAACCCAGGTCTCCTGCATTATAGGCAGATTTTTTTTTACCAGCTCAGCCACATTTGTAAGTGCTGGTGAATAAAATCCTTCCTGTTGGGCTACTGACAGTAGCCCCCAACCAATGACTAATAGGCACTGGTGTACAAATGCCCTGGCTCCCTCAGTCTTTGGGTGGGATAACTCTCGGAAGCAGGTTCTGCAGCATACAAAATATCCCAGTGATACAAAGCTCCAAGTGCTTACTGAGTAACATCCTCATTGTTTTTCCCCTAACTTGTCTCAGTTCCTACTTTCCTTCTGTGTTTCCTGTAATAACTACCAAACACACTTCTTAGCCGCAAATTCTTGTTCCAGGGTTTGTCCTGGAGGGAGTTCAACCTCAAATATTTAAGACATTTCAAAACAGAGTGGCCACCATGTGCAAAGCCATCTTGGAGATGCCGTGTCAAGAAATTTCCCAGCTCAAGCTGAGAAATAGGAAACTGGAAGTCTAGAGAGACTGATGTCTGGTCCAGTGTCACAGGAAAGAATTCTACATTTTGGACTCCAAATTTAGTGTTTGACACTAGTCAGCATTAAAATTTTTTGTATAACAAAGGTAAAACTTAAGATAGAAATACTACAGCAGTGACAAAACCTTCTCTGCTCAGTTTTGAAAACATTTGGACATTGTATACTGGTGTTTTTGATGATATCCTTCATAGATAAGGACCTTGACTGTATTGCAGACCCAGTGAATGTAATTTCAGAAACAATCACAATACAACAAGTATAGTAACAGGGTATTAAAGATGTCATTGCAGAAGAAGCAGCTTCATTTCATGGAAAATCAAGAAGTCATGCCAGCGTAATTGGAATTTTGCAGGACAGCAACTAACATAATTAGAATCGAGTGAAAGTGGTATATAAAAAATGTAGTCAGCCTATGAAATATAATAAAAATATATTGTAAGTGGTAGTAATATTTTAAATTCTATTGTTCATGACCTCAGAGAGATGCTTCAAACATTGCCATGTTTTATTACAGATTCAGTCAGATATTGTCCATATAACCTCATTAACTCAAAATACTCCAGGTTTGTTTTGAAAAGTCCCTTTAACTTAATAAATAATGCACAGAAACAAAAGGATATCTTGGAACCAAAAGCGGAGTGAGGAATGACCTACTTGGAATCATCAGAAAAAGAACAGAATCAGAATCAGAGTCAAAGGGTAGAGTTATATCCATCTTCAAACTAAAAATTAGATGTTCATAGCTTGTTACAATAATTTTGAACTTGAAAATCCACCTTAAATATGAGTTTTAGTATTTTTGTATTTATAGTAAATACTCAAAATATTTGTATATGATATAAAAATATATAAATCCCCAAAAGTGAAAGTGAAAGTGAATCACTCAGTCGTGTCCGACTCTCTGTGACCCCATGGACTGTAGCCTACCAGGCTCCTCCCCCCATGGGATTCTCCAGGCAAGAGTACTGGAGTGGGTTGCCATTTCCTTCTCCTAGTTGCTATTTATAAAGATGTCTGAAGCTAATAAGTGCATTGATAAGTTATAGTACTTTAATACAACTAATTAAATTATTGAAAGTATCAGTAAGAATCAGAAGCTTAAGAATATGCTAACAGTCTAACTTTCTTAAGTCTTTGTGGAAACTTTAATTTTACATATCAGAGTTAAATGTATTATATTAATGTACTTACTTTTGGTTCTTATAAAAAGTAAAAGTTGTAAACCATCAACAACAAAAGTCGTCTATGCATAATTTCTTATATTTAAACATTACTGAACACATGACAAGTGAGTTGGACATCAAGGGTGTTATCTGCCTTTTGTTGTCATTCAGTCAGTAAGTCATGTCTGACTCTGCAACCCCATGGACTGCAGCACACCATGCTCCTCTGTCCTCCACTATCATCCTGAGTTTGCTCAAACTCGTGTCCCTTGAGTCGGTGATGCTATCAACCATTTCATCCTCTGCCACCCCTTTCTCCTTTTGCCTTCAGTCTTTCCCACATCAGGGTCTTTTTCAATGAGTCAGCTCTTCATATCAGGTGGCCAAGATATTGGAACTTCAGCTTCAGCATCAGTCCTTCCAATGAATATTCAGGGTTGATTTCCTTTAGAACTGAGTGGTTTATCTGCCTTCTTCTGAGCATAGTAACTAACTACATTTGAACATGATAGAGTTCAGCTCAAGCACAGCCTCTTGAATCCCGGAGATGACCCCAGACAGAGCCAGCTGCTCTATTCCTCTGCTAAAATCATAGCTTGTTCACATTTACTTTATTATGCATTTCACTGTAATGTATTTATACAATATAGTAAAATACAGTATTTTCCTGTATAAGTACATGTATGAATCAGCTGTAAGGCACTAGTCCTGTTACTTGTATCTCAGGGCCAGGCACATAGTGGAAGCTCAGTAAATGTTTGTATGGATAGATGGATGAATGAATGAAAGAGTTAACAATATGCTAATTTAGAGCAGTCATTGCGGAAAGTTATTTGCCTGTTGGCTTTAAAGTTACTGTAACATTAAAATATTTTCAAACATCATTCTAGGATGGCACAAAGGACCACACTTGGGTAGATGTCAGGATGCCATATTGAAGAGGAGGAGGAGATAAGAAGAGGTAGAATTAGACAATATTAGACAATTAGGAGGACAAAGAAGGAAAGGGAAGTAACTATTTTCAAACACCATGCCATTTCTTTTGGAAATGAAAGACATTGTAGAGCAGGGATTTAAAACACTGGAGACAAAGTACCTGAGTTGAAATCATGCCTCTGCCACTTCTAGCTATGTGACTGGGGAGGTCAGCTTTTCTGTCCTTCATCCATAATTTGCCTCATAGGGCCGTTTATCCTAAAGCATAAGCTTCAAGTAACAGAAAACTTACTAGCTACTTAAATACTGCTGCTAAGTCACTTCAGTCGTGTCCAACTCTGTGTGACCCCATAGACAGCAGCCCACCAGGCTCCGCCGTCCCTGGGATTCTCTTATCTAGTGTAAGTAGAAGTCTCAGAGATGGTAAATTCTGGGTTGGCTCAACAGCTCAGGATATGAGGCCACTAGGTGCCATGTGTGTCTGTCTTTTGACCACTCACTCATGGCTTCAAAATGATTGTTACAACTCCAGGCTCTCCCTTCTCAAATGACAGCATCCCAAAGTAGGGACAAGTGGAGGGACAGTAAGTGGCTTGGCAAGGGAGTTGCAAGAGAACTTGGTGCTTTTCATGTCTTTCAGGAAGGGAAATCTTGTCCCCAACCTGTACCTAATTTCTTTCCGTTTTTGATTAGAACTAAAGGAAAGGGAAACAAGAAACAAGTATCTTATTAGAAAACAAGTATCTTTTTTCTCAGCCTTTCCAGCAGAAGAACAAATAAGAACATGGTTATGAATGGTAGGTGAGTCACCAACAGAGTATAGGTCAATTTTGTTATAAGGAATATTACTGTGTATCCTCATGCCTGGCACAGATTTGATGTTGTTATTATTATCAATACTTATTTGATAAGTATTGTTATTATTACTATAATTACTCTGAAATGCATTGCAGAGAATAAATCCAAAATTTAGTATAGGTCTTCAATGGTAATATAGACTCCTTCTTACTGCTTACACTTATTTTTATAAATTATTTACTAACTCAGACATTAGTATTATTCTGAGTGTTATCTTCACTCCTGCTGTTTTTTTAGCCCCCACCACTTTGGTCCATGTAAATTGCCAACTAAAAGAAATAGTTTGTTTCTGTTTTCAAGACTGAAATGTAAACAATGTTTTTTCTAACATACCAAATAAAATGAGTGAAGACTTTTGTTTGAATTATTTTTCCTATATCCTCAGGAATTAAGGTTGAGTTTTACCTGAGAGTTTCACAATGTACAAACTGTTCATTGTAGACCTCTTGAGGTAATAATTTGCCACACAGCCATTTCTATGTGGATTATTTAGCTAACAGAAAATTCATCTCATATGCTGTTCTCATCAATTTAATAATATTTGAGGATGTCACTTACTTCAGTTACAACATGAATTGTGGTAAGAGAGGGTAGCATTTAGGAGAGATTAAAGAGCATATATTCAGGGAATCAAGTAAGAATACCAAAGAGGTAAGCAAAACAAACAAAATGAAAAATAACCTCTAGAGAAGAGACAGAAGGATGAAAGTAACAAAATCTACAACCAAGGTTTTATGCTAGCCAGTTAGGAGACCTCTTTCAATGTGTTAATCACTAGTCTCTTATATTATACAAATTATACACTAGTATAACTTCAAAGTCAGAAGCATTGAACAGTAGTAGTTTTTCATGTTTGTAAGTAGGAAAAGCAAATAATCACATTTTAAAAATCAATTTTTATAGCAAGCAGAAACATACATGACTATTTGAAATATATATCACAGATATACTCTAGGATCAGAGACAATTGTGTTGTGACTTCCATTTATTAAATGGTTGAAGTATTAGGAAAATGGCACTAAAACATAGACCTATTGTTTGTATACTTAATCTGTTTCTTTTTTAAAAAACAGTTTTATTAAGATGTAATTTTAATACCATAAAGTATACCTGTTTGAATATACATTTCAATGGTTGGTTTATTTTTAAGTGAAGGAAACACACTGGAAAAAAAAAAAGATTAAATAAAGAGAGAATGCTTGGAAAATGCTGATTTCCAATTAGAAGTTCAGGTAAATACTAAAAGTAAATTGGAAGACAAATTTTTCATTTAAAATCCCCAAAACATATTAAAAGTAATATTTATACACTGTATCATTCTTGTCTCCTAGGTTCAGGCACACTCAGTGTTAGCACAGGATCACCTACCTGGGAACAGAAATACGCAGCATTTCTCCTCAGATAATGGGGGCAAATATAAACAAAAATAGAGAGGGAAAGCTGGAGGTGGGGGTTGAAGGAAACCAGGAGAGTTCTGGCGTGTGAATTTGACAAAGAAGATTTTGTTGTCATGCTTAAATTTTTTTTTTGATTTCTAATATTTCCTCTTTCCAAAGTTTCATAGTCTAATTGCGGAAGTTCCTTGAACATAGATTTTCAGCTGCTTAAATAATGTAGAAAGGTTACTTTACTAAAAATAATACTTGAAATGTGTCCTCCAAGCCTGAAGCTTCCTTTTGGACATTTTACAGAACTCTTGAGTCTTTTGCATATGAGCCCTTCTTAGTGACATATCAAAAGTAAGGAACTGATGAGGATTACAGCTCAAAGTCATGTGCTCTTCCATGTGGAAAATTAAAGAAAAATAAGAGAACCATCTTCTTAAAAAAAGGATTAAAATAATTGGAATTTCTTAGCCATTTTGCCAAAGTTTATGTTGACACAACTGCCAAATATGTATGTTGTCTATAATCCTGCTGCTGCTGCTGCTGCTAAGTCGCTTCAGTCGTGTCCGACTCTATGCGACCTCATAGACAGCAGCTCACCAGGCTTCCCCGTCCCTGGGATTCTCCAGACAAGAACACTGGAGTGGGTTGCCATTTCCTTCTCCAATGCATGAAAGTGAAAAGTGAAAGTGAAGTAAGTCACTCAGTCGTGTCCGACTCTCAGTGACCCCATGGACTGCAGCCCACCAGGCTCCTCCGTCTGTGGGATTTTCCAGGCAAGAGTACTGGAGTGGGGTGCCATTGCCTTCTCTGATAATCCCACTAATGACTCTTTAAAACTCAGTTATCATTTCTTCATGTTATTGTGTTATGCTTAGACATGCTTGTTTTAAGTATTTACTAAAGTGCTAACGATAATCTGTTCACTTGATATTTGTTGGACTATTAGATTTGTATTGGCTATTCGTTCTTTATACAGGGAAGAAGCTATATCAAATGTAATAGATTTTTTGCCTTGGTCTAAAGCTGTGAAAATGGTGGCATTTAATCTTTATTTCTTTGAAGTAATCTCTTTTCCTTTGTGCTGTGCCTGTGCTTAGTCACTCAGTTGTGTCCAACTCTTTGTAACCACATGGACTGTAGCCCTCCAGGCTCCTCTGTCCATGGGGATTCTCCAGGTAAGAATACTGGAGTGGGTTGCCATGGCCTCCTCCAGGGGATCTTCCCAACCCAGGGATCAAGCCCAGGTCTTCCTCATTGCAGGCTGATTCTTTACCATCTGAGCCACCAGGGAAGCCCTCCTTCTTTGTCTATTTTGGGTGAATTTCAGTGCTGTTTTAAATGAAGTTTTAGGGAAAAGACACAACATAAAAAATAACTTTTGCATTATGAAGCACATGCTTGGAACATTATGTTTACCTCCACTCTGGAAGAAAATTTTACCTTTGGATCTGAAGTTAAAGGAAAATTTGGTATTCATCACTAAAAAATGAAGAATTAATATTTGTTTTCTATAATTGGCATGGTTTTCTTTCCTTCCTCTAGTTTTGTCTCACTCTGATCTGTTTTCTGCAGATGCATACATGCTAAATCGCTTCAGTCATGTCCGAAACTTTGTGACCCCATGGATTATAGCCTGTCAGGCTCCTCTGTCCGTGGGAGTCTCTAGGCAAGAATACTGTAGTGGGTTACCATGCCCTCCTCCGGGGGATCTTTCAACTCAGGGATCAAACCCCCATCTCTTACGCCTCCTGCATTGGCAGCTGGGTTCTTTACCACTAGTGCCACCTGGGAAGCCCCAAGGGTAGAGTCATTTTCTAAAACACAATCCTGATCACAAAACCTGAAAACCTCCGCCACCCCATCCAGTTTAATGATACAATTCAAGCATTGTAGTTTGAACTGTTACTGTCCACCTCAAGGCTATTGTTTTGCTACACAAAACTTGCTGTATTCAAAAAGTACCATTGGTACTCTCACTTGTTTATCTTTACCAGGGCTGATCTTACTATCTAGAGGTTATCTTACTCTCATATCTGTGGCTAAATTGGCCAAATTCTTGTGCTTCTAGAAATTGCATTTCTCTCTATGCTCCAGACTGAGAGGCTACCCCAAGATACTCCCCCTCCTGTCTCCCTTCAGCATGTTGTGTGTGTCCCTATCTAGATATGGATTAAAGGGCAAACCTAGGAATACCTACCTAGTCCCTGTTCTGTAATGGGCATTTGATTTTCTTAGACATTGATAATATCACTGGAAATGTTCCAAAGAGGAGGCTTTTGCATTTATTAGAGCTCCTTTCAAGAAGACCAAGGTGTGTGGTTGGGAAGCATTAATTGAACAGTAAATAGGGTTGAAGAGTGAAAATTCCCAAGAAGTAGATTCCAGTTGTTAGATGGTCCTTGTTCCAAACTACCTTCTCAGGTATATGAGTCTCAGTACCTGAGACACTTGAATTATCAGATCGAGTATTTATATTTGATGTTAGAGCTGAATGACAGGGCAATAAAGGAGAGGCTCGGCCTAGTAATCTGAAATCATTCCCCACATGATACTCAACCTTACTCCAAAGTAAGGCTGAAATGATTAGTGCTTCTTGAGCCACAACATAAAGAATTTATGTCTTTAGCTTGTCTAAATTAAAAGATGCTTACTTCTTGGAAGAAAAGTTATGAGCAACCTAGATAGCATATTCAAAAGCAGAGACATTACTTTGCCAACTAAGGTCCGTCTAGTCAAGGCTATGGTGTTTCCTGTGGTCATGTATGGATGTGAGAGTTGGACTGTGAAGAAGGCTGAGCGCCAAAGAATTGATGCTTTTGAACTGTGGTGTTGGAGAAGACTCTTGAGAGTCCCTTGGACTGCAAGGAGATCCAACCAGTCCATTCTGAAGGAGATCAGCCCTGGGATTTCTTTGGAAGGACTGATGCTAAAGCTGAAACTCCAGTACTTTGTCCACCTCATGCGAAGAGTTGACTCATTGGAAAAAAGTCTGATGCTGGGAGGGATTGGGGGCAGAAGGAAAAAGGGACGACAGAGGATGAGATGGCTGGATGGCATTGCCGACTTGATGGACGTGAGTCTGAGTGAACTCCGGGAGTTGGTGATGGACAGGGAGGCCTGGCATGCTGTGATTCATGGGGTCGCAGAGAGTCGGACACGACTGAGCGACTGAACTGAACTGAAGAGGCTGTCTCTATTCAGTCTTGCCTTTAGTCTGGCACTCACCATGCTAGGTATACTGTTCATTTTCTCAAGTAATGTGCTGATGTGTTCCATCATTATGTGCACTATATATTAATCATTTTATATCTTCAGCATGTGGTGTAGTTCTGGGCACATAGATGCTCAGAGGGATTTGGTTGGATTAAAATATCTGTCCAGTGAGTTGGTCAAGCTTAATTAAATCACTTTAAAATGGTGTCTTCATAATTCTGCTAAAATCTTAAATTCAAGATCAAGCTACAAGTGTGGCACCAATTTCCAGACCTAGTGATAGATATTTATGTAACTGCTCAGAAAACAATCAGTAATATTTGTAACATGTTAATAGCTCTTAAAATCCTACTCTATCTGAGAAAAATTAAAGCAGACCTATCTTTATCCCAAAGATAAGCATATGCTGTGGTATATCTGGCCCAGATGTTTCATAGCATAAACTCCAATAGAATAAAATTCTCTAGTTACATCTATAATGCCACTTGGCTGTGGGTGAGTTTAGCCTGAGATTGTCCTATTGTACAGACCCTGTAGTAAGTCTCAGGCAATATTCACTTTATATTCAAAATAGATAATGCTGAAAATGCTTTACTTGTGGCACAATTAAATGGATGGGAACCATCTAGGAAGGAATTAGTACTAAAATTAAAAATGTTAGCTCCAGAAGAAAACTCACTAGAACCATCACTCTTACTGTTTTCTAAAATTTATTTTTTTGAAGTGTGGTTGATTTACAATGTTGTATTAATTTCTGCTGTATAGAAAAGTGATTCAGTTATACATACATATATATGTGTGTGCTTAGTCTCTCAGTCATGTCTGACTCTGCAGTCCCACAGACTGTAGCCCAGCAGGCTCCTCTGTCCATGGGGATTCTCCAGGCAAGAATACTGGAATGAGTTGCCATGCCCTCCTCCAGGGGATCTTCCCAACCCAGGGTTCAAACCAAGGTCTTCACCCCAACCCAGGGTTCAAACCAAGGTCTTCCACATTGCAGGTACATTCTTTACCATCTGAGTCACCAGGGAAGCCCACAGATATGGATACGAATATAAATATAGATATAGACACATTCTTTTTCATGGTTTATCGCAGAATATTGAATATAGTTCCCTGTGCTATACAGTAGGACCTTGTTTAGACCGTCTTTATATAATTTGCATCTGCTAGTCCCAAACTCCCAATCCATCCCTCCCCTACTCCCCTGTCCCTTGGCCACCACAAGTCTGTTCTCTATGTCTGCGACTCTGTTTGTGCTTCATAGATAAGTTCATTTGTGTCATAGTTTAGATTTCATATGTAAGTGATATTGTGTGGTTTCTTTCTGTCTGACTTACTTCACTTAGTATGATCATCTCTAGGTCTATCCGTGTAGCTACAAATGGCATTATTTCATTCTTTTGTATCGCTGAGTACCACATCTTCTTTATCCATTCATCTGTTGATGTATATTTAAGTTGCTCCCATGTCTTGGCTGTTGTAAATAGTGCCACTATAAACATAGAGATGCATGTATCTTTTTGAATTATAGTTATATCAGGATATATGCCAGAGTGAGATTGCTGAATCATATGACAACTCTATTTTTATTTTTTTGAGGAGTCTTCCCACTGTTTTTCATAGTGGCTGCACTAATTTACATTCCCACCAACAGTGTATGAGAATTTGCTTTTCTCCACACCCTCTGTAGCATTTTTTTCATAGATTTTTTTGATGATGACCATTCTGACTGATGTGAAGTGGTACCTCATTGTACTTTTTTTGCATTTCTCTAATAATTAGCAATCTTGAACATCTTTTCATGACCATCACTCTTATTTTATACAATTATCCTGGGACATGGAGGAGGGAGGTGCCCTTACTATGTTCACACTCCCACTTAGTAGAACAGGCAGGAGAAAAATCCACCTGCCTTGGTTTCCATACTACTCCCATTCTACAAAATCATGTCTATATGGCTTCAGCTTATGACTCTCCTCTCTACCACTAATCAGAACTGGAGATGACAGACAGCAGAATTTGTGTTGCAGAGGGAAATAGGGAGCTGAAGGGTCACTGAAAATTTAGTATCCAGTGTATGGAAAATATGCCAACAGAAGATGAACTTATAGGTCCAGAAATAAATTTTTGCACCAGGTGAATGCTTAAAATTCAGGGATGCTGGAAATTGTCATAATTGATGATTCCAGAAATTTTGGATTTAGCTATATATTTTTTAAGGTTGTATTATGATGAGTTCCTTTTGTTGACTTTCTTCTTTGTCATTTTGCCTCTTTTTGCAAATCTTGCCCATCTTTCCTATTGTGAGGGTTTAGTGAGTTTTCAAGTTGGGTTTTCCCCCAACTGGTTTGCTGCCAGGTTGACAGCTCTTAGAAACAGACATTCTCTATTTTTCTGACTACTAGTCCAGAGAGCTTAGTTCAAGGTATTAACTTCTGATCCTCAAAGTCTCTAGTGGCTTCAGTTCTGGCAAACTCAGAAACCCAGTTACCTTTATTCAGCAGCCAGCCAATGAGATAGCATTCAATTCATTCACTGCTTTTGCCAGTCTTTTTTGTGGCAGAGATTTAGTCCCATTGAATCTGCAGGATTACATCTATCAGAGACTGAGATGACAGAAATTTCATGGCATTTCGATCCTTCATTCTATGGAGATAGTGATTGAGGGAAAAAAGAGAAGCCATAATAATATTTGAAAATATGAAGCAATGGGATTTATTTAGAACAGATTGGATTCGCACCATTTGGAAAGGCCTCTAATAAAAAAGAGTAATGTACAACTGTACTTTGGTTAAGTATCAGCAAAGAAATATTAGTCCAAATATTTTAAATACAATGAGAAAGAAAGAGAAATTGAGACAGGTGTGCATGTGTGTGTGTACATGCACATACCCATGTATACACATACACACAGATTTTTATAGATAGTAGGCAAAATAATGAGGTCATAAAAGAAGGAGAATGGACCAAAGATGGTGTTAAGAATTGCTGACCATGGAACAACTATACAAATATATAAATGAGTATTTATCAGAGTGTGTGTTGAAGTTGGCTTTCCTTTGGCTTAACGTATGATAGGAGCTACAAAGGAAATGACTGCTAGATTTTAATGTATAAATGTTAAAAATTTTTAGAAGTAAACAAAAAGAACATAAACAAAGTAAAATACAAGTAGAAGGACTTCCCTAGTGATCCAGTGGTTGACTCCATGCTTCCACTGCAAGGGGCATGAGTTTAATCCCTGATCAGGGAACTAAGATTTCACATGCTGTGAGGTATGTCCAAAATAATTTTTTTTTTTAAGTGGAAAACTTTAAAAATGAATTCTCATGATTGTGGGTTAATAGACTTAGTATAAAAAGAGCTGTTAAAGAGTAATAGGAGAAACAAAATTCTATTATAAAGAAGCAATTTACTAGAAGAGTTACAAATGGCCGCAGGAAAATGGAGGTTTATAAGTTATCTAGTGAATTCACAATGCATTTCTTCTGTGATCAACTTGGCCAAAAATTAATTTAAATTAATGATATGCCTGGTTTTGTAAATGATTCATTAATAGGGACATTTTTGTATATTGCTGAGGGGCATGTAAATGGTGTATTTTTCTGGATAGCAATTTGGAAGTACCTGTCAAGAGCCTGAAAAAATATTCATAACTTATGAACCAATTATAGTCTTCAAACTAAATTGTATCTAAAGGAAATGATCAGAGATGTGCCAAAAATGTATGAGCAAGTTTATCCACAGATAGTATTATTTATTACCATAAAAATGGAACCAGGTGACCACAAGAAAGCAGGAGTAGCAATACTCATATCAGATAAAATAGATTTTGAAATAAAGGCCTGAAAAGAGATAAAGAGGGACAGTACAGAATGATCAAAGGATCAATCCAATAAGAAGATATAACAATTATAAATATATATGCACCCAACATAGGAGCACCTCAATATGTAAGGCAAATGCTAACAAGTATGAAAGGGGAAATCAACAGTAACACAATAATAATGGGAGACTTCAATACCCTACTCACATCTATGGATAGATCAACCAAACAGAAAATTAGCAAGAAAACACAAACTTTAAATGATACAGTGGACCAGTTAGACCACTGTTGATATCTATAGGACATTTCACCCCAAACAATGAATTTCACCTTTTTCTCAAGTGCACACAGAACCTTCTCCAGGATAGATCACATCCTGGGCCGTAAATCTAGCCTTAGTAAATTCAAAAAAATTGAAATCATTTGAAGCATCTTTTCTGATCACAATGTGGTAAGATTAGATGTCAACTACAGGAAAAAAGCTATTAAATACAAACATATGGTGGCTAAATAACACAATTCGGAATAACCAACAAATCATGGAAGAAATCAAAAAGGAAATCAAAATATGCATAAAAACAAATGCAAATGGAAATATGACAACTCAAAATCTATGGGATTCAGTAAAAGCAGTGCTAAGGGGAAGGTTCATAGCATTACAAGCTTACCTCAAGAAACAAGAGAAAAATCAAATGAATAACCTAACTTTACACCTAAAACAACTAGAAAAAGAAGAAACGAAGAACCCAGGGTTAGCAGAAGGAAAGAAATAATAAAATTTAGGGCAGAAATAAATGAAAAAGAAAGGACACTATATCAAAAATCAACAAAACTAAAAGCTTATTCTTTGAGAAGATAAATAAAATAGACAAATCATTAGCCAGACTCATCAAGAAAAAAAGGGAGAAGAATCAAATCAACAAAATGAGAATGAAAATAGAGAAATCACGACAGACAACACAGACATACAAAGGATCATAAGAAACTACTATCAGCAACTATATGCCAATAAAATGGACAACTTGGAAGAAATGGACAAATTCTCAGAAATGTATGACCTTCCAAAACTGAACTGGCAAGAAATAGAAAATATTAACAGACCCATCACAACCACAGAAATAGAAACTGTAATCAAATATCTTCCAACAAACAAAAGCCCAGGACCAGATGGTTTCACAGCTGAATTCTACCAAAAATGTGAAAAAGAGCTAACACCTATCCTACTCAAACGCTTCCAGAAAAGTTCAGAGGATGGGAAACTGACAAACTCATTCTATGAGGGCACCATCACCCTGATACCAAAACCAGACAAAGATGCCACATAAAAGAAAACTATAGGCCAATATCACTGATAAACATAGATGCAAAAACCCTCAACAAAATTCTAGCAAACAGAATCCAACAACATATTAAAAAGATCATACATCATGACCAAATGGGCTCTATCCCAGGGATGCAAGGATTCTTCAATACCCACAAACCAATCGATGTGATACACCAGATTTACAAATTGAAGGATAAAAACTATATGATTATCTCAATAGATGCAGAGAAAGCCTTTGACAAAATTCAAGACCCACTTATGATAAAAACTCTCCAGAAAGCAGGTATAGAAGGAACATACCTCAAGATAATAAAAGCCATATATGATAAACCCACAGCAAACATTATCCTCAATGATGAAAAATTGAAAGCATTTCCACTAAAATCAGGAACAAGACAAGGATGCACACTCTCACCACTGCTAAACAACATAGTTTTGGAAGTTTTAGCCACAGCAGTCAGAGAAGAAAAAGAAATAAAAGGAATCCAGATTGGAAGAGAAGTAGTAAAACTCTCATTGTTTGTAGATGACATGATCCTCTACATGGAAAACCCAAAGACACCACCAGAAAATTACTAGAGCTAATCAATAAATATAGTAAAGTTTCAGTATATAAAATTAACACATAGAAATCCCTTGCATTCCTATACACTAAAAATGAGAAAACAGAAAGAGAAATTAAGGAAACAATCCCATTCGCCATTGCAATGAAAAGAATAAAATACTTAGAAATAAATCTACCTAAAGAAACAAAAGATCTATATATAGAAAACTAAAAACACTGATGAAAGAAATCAAAGATGACACAACTAGATGGAGAAATATATCATGTTAATGGATCAGAAGAATCAATATAGTGAAAATGAGTATACTACCCAAAGCAATGTATAGATTCAGTGCAGTCCCTATCAAGCTACCAATTTGTTCTAGCTCTGGAATTTTCCACAGAACTAGAACAAATAATTTCACAGTTTGTATAGAAATACAGAAAACCTCAAATAGCCAAGGCAATCTTGAGAGAGAAGAATGGAACTGGAGTAATCAACCTGCCTGGCTTCAGACTATACTACAAAGCTACAGTCATCAAGACAGTATGGTACTGGCACAAAGACAGAAGTATAGATCAATGGAACAAAATAGAAAACCTAGAGATAAATCCACACACCTATGGAAATAGAAAACCTAGAGATAAATCCACACACCTATGGGTACATTATCTTTGACAAAGAAGGCAAAAATATACAATAGAGAAAAGACAATCTCTTTAACAAGTGGTGCTGGGAAAACTGGTCAGCCACGTGTAAAAGAATAAAATTAGAACACTTTTTAACACCATACACAAAAATAACCTCAAAATGGATTAAAGATCTTAATGTAAGACCAGAAACTAAAACTCCTAGAGGAAAACATAGGCAACACTTTCTGACATAAATCACAGCAAGATCCTCTATGGCCCACCACCCAGAGTAATGGAAATAAAAGCAAAAATAAACAAATGGGACCTAATTAAACTTAAAAGCTTTTGCACAATGAAGGAAACTATAAACAAGGTGAAAAGACCGCCTTCCTAGTGGGAGAAAATAATAGCAAATGAAGCAACTGGCAAATAATTAACCTCAAAAATATATAAACAGCTCATGGAGCTCAATACCAGAAAAATAAATGATCCAATCCAAAAATGGGCCAAAGAACTAAACAGACATTTTTCCAGAGAAGACATACAGATGGTTAACAAACATATGAAAAAATGTTCAACATCACTCATCAGAGAAGTGCAAATCAAAACCACAATGAGGTACTATCTCACACCGGTCAGAATGGCTGCTATCCAAGTCTACAAGCAATAAACTCTGGAGAGGGTGTGGGGCAAAGGGAACCCTCTTACACTGTTGGTGGGAATGCAAACTAGTACAGCCACTATGGAGAATGGTATGGAGATTCCTTAAGAAACTGAAAACAGATCTGCCATATGACCCAGCAATCCCACTGCTGGGCATACACACTGAGAAAAGCAGAATTGAGACAGACACACGTACCCCAGGCATGTGAATGGATAAGAAAGCTGTGGTACATATACACAATGGAATATTACTCAGCTATTAAAAAGAATACATTTGAATCAGTTCTAATGAGGTGGATGAAACTGGAGCTGATTATACAGAGTGAAGTAGGTCAGAAAGAAAAACACCAGTACAGTATATTAACACATATATATGAAATTTAGAAAGATGGTAACAACAACCCTATATGCGAGACAGCAAAAGAGACACAGATGTAAAGAACAGACTTTTGGACTCTGTGGAGAAGGCGAGGGTGAGATGATTTGAGAGACTAGCATTGCAACATGTATATTACCATATGTGAAATAGATCACTGGTCCAAGTTCGATACATGGAAACAGGGCACTCAAAGCCGGTGCACTGGACCAACCCAGAGGAATGGGATGGGGAAGAAAGAGGGTGGGGGTTTTGGATGGGGAACACATGTACACCTGTGGCTGATTCATGTCAATATATGGAAAAACTGCCACAATATTGTAAAGTAATTAGCCTCCAATTAAAATAAATAATTTAAATAGAAAAAAAAAATGGAACCAGGTTAATCTGCAGTGACTAAAATAGCACAATAAAGGTCTATATACCTATTTAACATTATTATTTCTAGGAATATTCAGTAACATGGAGGTCAATTTATGATATCATAATATTGTTATATAATAAAGTATAATTCCTAAAATACTTGATTAAATTTCTGAAATCACAGCAATAGTTATTTATGGGTAATGAAAGAATAGGCGTTTAAAATTTGTTATACTCCTATGAATTAAAAAAAAATTGTAAAGTTCTTTGTTATAATCAGGGACAAATAAATTTCCCCCAGTTTTACTACAGACAAAAAATTCACTGATTTTATGGTTTTATTAATTGTAGCAATTATATGCAGTTGAGTAACTGGAATTACATTCAAGATATGTCCTATTTTCAGCACCCTAAAAATTCCTCATGTCCTTTTGCAGTCAGTTCTATCCTCAAACAATTACTGGCAGTTGCTGTTCTTTCTGTCACTATTGTTTTGTCCTTTCTAGAATTTCATACATCATTTTGAGATCCATGTTGCTATATATGCTATTTTATTTTGTTCTAAGAATTTTATTTTGAAAAAATAACTCAGCATATAATTCACTCAAAGAATTAACCCAGGGGTGAAAGGTGGTTCACTTCAGTTCAGTTCAGTCGTTCAGTCGTGTCTGACTCTTTGCGACTCCGTGAATCACAGCACGCCAGGCCTCCCTGTCCATCACCAACTCCCGGAGTTCACTCAGACTCACGTCCATCGAGCCAGTGATGCCATCCAGCCATCTCATCCTCGGTCGTCCCCTTCTCCTGCCCCCAGTCCCTCCCAGCATCGAAGTCTTTCCCAATGAGTCAACTCTTCGCATGAGGTGGCCAAAGTACTGGAGTTTCAGCTTTAGCATCATTCCTTCCAAAGAAATCCCAGGACTGATCTCCTTCAGAATGGACTGGTTGGATCTCCTTGCAGTCCAAGGGACTCTCAAGAGTCTTCTCCAACACCACAGTTCAGACATAGTGAAAAGAAAAAATATTGAGACTGGAGAGTCTAGATAAGTCATCTACATCTTCTGATTCTCAGTTTGCTCATCTCTAACATGAGATTAAAAATAATATTTTCCTTATCCATTCTTCAGCATCATTATGGGTAACAAATCAGAAAATGCTTATTAAAGCACTTTGTGAAGCATGAATATCAATTTCTGACTCAGTTATTATTGTCTGATATTGATGTGTAGGTCAGTGTACCTATCCTTTTCAAAAGGAGATTTGCCTTTATGTATATAAAATAGAGACTCTCCTTCATAAAGGTATATTCTAACATTAAGTTCAGTTCAGTCGCTCAGTTGTGTCCGACTCTTTGCGACCCTATGAATCACAGCACACCTGGCCTCCCTATCCATCACCAACTCCCAGAGTTCACTCAGACTCACGTCCATCGAGTCAGCAATGCCATCAAGCCATCTCATCCTCTGTCGTCCCCTTCTCCTCCTGCCCCCAATCCCTCCCAGCATCAGAGTCTTTTCCAATGAGTCAACTTCTTGCATGAGGTGGCCAAAGTACTGGAGTTTCGTCTTTAGCATCATTCCTTCCAAAGAAATCCCAGGGTTGATCTCCTTCAGAATGGACTGGTTGGATCTCCTTGCAGTCCAAGGGACTCTCAAGAGTCTTCCCCAACACCACAGTTCAAAAGCATCAATTCTTCAGTGCTCAGCTTTCTTCACAGTCCAACTCTCACATCCATACATGACTACTGGAAAAACCATAGCCTTGACTAGATGGCCCTTTGTTGGCAAAGTAATGTCTCTGCTTTTGAATATGCTATCTAGGTTGGTCATAACTTTCCTTCCAAGGAGTAAACGTCTTTTAATTTCATGGCTGCAGTCACCATCTGCAGTGATTTTGGAGCCCCACAAAATAAAGTCTGACACTGTTTCCACTGTTTCCCCGTCTATTTCCTATGAAGTGATGGGACCAGTTAAGCCCTAATAAATTGCTGTCATGGGAGATGTTTGAGAATGGACCAGACTGTCAGCAGTGGTAAATGATTGAATTCTCTACCATTACTCATTTTCAGATTCAAGTTCTGATATCCATACTTTCCCCCATCATCTTTCCCTTTTCTTTTCTAGATCCCTCTGCATTCAGAACTTGTTCTCTATCAACAGGTTAGAGTATGAGAATATACTCTTTTATTAATTTTTTGACATCTAGGAAGTTTTTCTTAAATGTTTAAGATTTGCATAAACAAAAAGGCAGTGAAAACCCAATGTGTTCCACCCAGTTTGCAGAGAGATACTTGGCACCATGAAATAACTTTAAATAACTTGAAAGAAAGAATACTAGCAAACCTGGCTAGGTCATTCCTTCAATATTTATTCATTCTACAGTCATTAAATTTTGATTGAATTTCCATCATGTTCTAGACTTTCTATGGGACCTGGGGTATAGTTGGTATTTGTCCTAATAGAAATTACATTCAAGTAGGAGATGAAGACAAAAAATAAATAAATAAACCATTAAATAGTTACAAATTCTGATAAGAGTAAAACAAAAAGCTACAGTGGGTGATGAAATAGGACTAACAAAATCAAGAAAGGACTCTCTAGAGAGATTATACCTAAGCAAGACCTGAAGCATGGGGAGGAGCTAATCTTGAGAAGAGCTGGAAAAAATAGCATGAGGAAAAGAAGAAACACTACGCAAATGCTCTGTGACAAGGAATACAGGAACTAAAGAAAAATCAGTATGGTGGGCACAGGATGAATACAAGAAAGTCCATAGTTGAAGCTGTAGAGTTAATAAGCACTATCACATCAGACTGCAATGAGGAGTTTGGGTTCTATCCTAACTCCCTGGGGAGAACTGGATGGTTTTACTCATGGGGGTGTCTTGATTGTCTTGACCTGTTTTAATCCTCATTGTTTTCATAAAATTAAACTGGCCATTCTCTATTCTGATCTGTAGCCAACAGTTTACTTGCAAAGAATTTAATTAAGATGCAAAGAAAAACTACACCTATTAAAGCTTTTTCTACCTGTTTTCTAAAGTAATAATTTAAGATGTTCTCTTTGAGATAATTTGAGTTACTATAGAACATTCTAGTTCTTTCCTCTATTAATATATTTCTAATCCCTTATTGGGGAAGACTTCCCAGGGACAGTTGGGGGTCCCATGCAGTCAACCAGATACCCTCTGTCAACACATGTATTATTTAGGCTTCTGTGGGTGGCTTCAGCTAGATTTAGAATGACAGCGATCAGAATCTGATTTATTAGTCAATTTAGAATTGACTGTAAGTCAAATTTTTCTTTGCTAACTAATTTTCTGTTTTAGCATCTTCAGGTCAGTAGTAAAGTTTTAATATTTTGTCTTCTCCCAAAATGCTATATACATTTCATATGAAGATCAAGTAATTTTGAATAATCACCATAAATTTATATGATTACACAGATACCTTTGATATTTCATTACTGTGATAGTTATAAACTTTTCTGGCCAAGTGTATTTTACTGTATAATTGAAGCTTGTTGTTACCCTAGTAAGAATATTGTCTTTCAGTCATGAAGACCATTGATTTTATGAGATATCTAACTAAAGTTTCTGAACCTAATTCTATTACCTTAAAAATAGATTTTTACTTTCAGTTTGTATATTATAAAATATTAAACAGTATCTCAAGAATTTATATTTGAATTAAAACCATGGCTCTGAAACTCTGTGAACTTGAATAAGTATTTAACATTTTGTGCCTCAGTTTTCTCATCCAGAAAATGCACATGAGGATAAAAGCGAGATAATAATGAGGATTAAATCAGTTCATATATGTATATATGGAAAACTTAACCCACATTTGCAAGAATCATGTGAATCCTTCAGAACCATTCATTTTCCACTTAATAAATACTGTACCCACTTAATAAATACTATACCTCAGGCCTTGTGTTAAAAATATTGACATACCAATGAATAAAAACAAATCATTGTCTGACCAGAGAGGTCTGAGCTTCCTGCCCAGGACAGGCTGCCCCAGCCAGTTGGAACAGAAGAGTAGAGAAGGAATGTGTACATTAGCAGTAAGAACATAAATCCTGAGTCACTGGGAGAGCCATTGGTCCTTTTGTGCTCTGCAGGATTTTTATATTAAGGTTAGATGCACTAAGTTACTTTTTCCATCTTCAGATCATGTAGGTGGTCAAACACCACCTTTCTTTTGGAACACAACAAAAAAACTTGTATAAATCTTTTTGTTTTTAATTGATAACAGCATATTGTTTGAGTAAAAATTGTAGAACCAGATGCACAGATTATAGAATCAGATAGACCTGGATTCAAGTCCGTTTACTGCCCATGTGAATAAAAATAATCAGCAATAATCAGAATAGGAAAGGGTTTTATTTGAGTCAAATTGAGGAGTAGCCTGGAAGCCTGCTTCCCAGATTACTCTAAGAAACTGCTCCAGAGGAGCAGAGTTTTCAGCACAGTTTCGTATCTTGTCAGAACAAAGAACATTAAACACTTCTTCAAGGGTTGATTTCTAAAAGGGTTCAAAAAAAAAAAAAAAAGAACAGACCAGCACGTGCACAGTGAATCAGTATGGCCTTGGCAACTGGGAAGGGAATCTTGACATCAAAGGAGTAGTGTCATTGGCTTCCTAGGAAGGGGACATTTAATCTTTATTTTTAACATGGATGTTCTTCACTTCTTGTCAGTGTGCCCTTTCTTTCATTAAAGCAGATGTATAATGTATGTTTGATAGGCCACAGACTATTTTATTTAGTATAAAATCCATATGAACTCATGAATAAGCCAGAATGACTTCCATATATCTCAGTATGTGAAAATTTTATAATCATAACTTACTGCAAGTTTCTTAACTTTTTTGTCTTCAGTTTTCTGAGACTGTTTTCTCATATGTAAAATGACAATAATAATGCTATAAATCTCATAGGGTTGTTGTTAAAACTAAATGAGCTATGCAAGTCAAAGTATTACCACACTTTAGCATATATTAGGTGCTTAAAATTGTCAATCATCACTCTAACATTATTACAATTAGCTACCATGTTTAAAGATGAGGATTCATAAAAGTTGTAGAAATTGTCCAGTGACTTAATGTGAACTCAAATTCAGTTTTCCCTGATTTCAAAATGCATGTTATTTGTATTGATTTTGTGCCTCCTCATAAGAAAAACAAAACAAAAACTTGACTAGTCTCTCTCAAAAGCTAAAATTGTGCGATCCCCACCACTATTATTAATTAAAAGAGAAAGACTTACGGTTGTTAAAAATATGTCACCAGATAAACATCAACAGTGATACATTTTATGGCAGACTAACAAAAATAGATAGCAAGTACAGTTTTCATTAGTTTTCTTTACTAAAATCCTCTACTGCTTTGAGGATTTTCCAGATCACAGCATGTCTGTTTCCCAGGTGAGCAGACCTTATGGTTCTACTCAGTGCTAGCCATTAGTGTCAGAACCAGGATACCAAGGTGGAGTGTGCAGCTGGAGCAGTCTCACTGCTCTCATGGATGGGAGTCAGATAGTGTTTGAGAAGTACTTGTGAGCCTTGAACTTGTAACTTATTTAAGCACCCATTAATCAAAAGATTTGACTTATGCTATACTATTAGCAAGGAAATACTGAATTTTCCTCCAATTTACACAGTTTATTCAAGCAGTAATTGGAGAGTCACTGCTTAAATCCCACTCTTAAAAGAAAGTTATCCTTTCATTTGGTTTTTTAACCAAGTGGGCCAGATTTGTGGTTTTCATAATGGAGAAGTATCTAAAATACTTATATTCTCTTTGAGTATGATGCATGTATGTGTGTGTGTGCGTGTGTAACAGAGAAAAAGGGATGTCTAGGCTAAGAATCCTGAGTGACTTTAATTTCACTTTTCACTTTCATGCACTGGAGAAAGAAATGGCAACCCACTCCAGTGTTCTTGCCTGGAGAATCCCAGGGAGGGCTGAGCCTGGTGGGCTGCACAGAGTCAGACACAACTGAAGCAACTTAGCAGCAGCAGCAGCAGGCTCAGAATAGAGAATATCTGTAGTAATGAATAGCACTGTGGGTATTAGAAGAATGCAAATATTAAGCAGTTTAGAAATGGCACATCTCAAATTTCTATATTTTTAACAAGCCTTCATGGACTCATCACAATTTCAGGATTGTACAAAAAATAATCCCCTTTGTGAATGAAAGTTTTAGAGTTTTGAAGCTTGAATGAGGGTATAATTTAGCTCTTGGCCTTTGAATACTTGTTATACATTTGTTGTGTGTGTGTATGTAATATTTCTATTTTTGATGAGACTGAAACTGCTTTTATTGATATACCTTAGTGTTTTCCAATTGGAACATTTTATATATTAAAGCTTTGCACTCTGTTACTGGAATATATGATTCCCTCCCAGCTGCAGAGAGGAAGGAAGCATTAGGTAAAGGCAGATATGGTTCTCTTCTGTGTTTTGTGAAGCTTACTCATCCTCTTACTGGAAGAAGCAAAGGAGAAAATGAAGGTGCTATGTTTTGTTTTTTGCTTTTCCTAGAGCAGCAGCTTTGGGAAAGACAGTAGATATGACTTTATATTGTTGATAATCAATTACTAGTATTTTTAAGCTTTTACCATGTACTGGTTCCACTTTGAGGGCTCTGCACATATTAGCTAATTAACTTCACAATATTCCTTTGGTATAGGTAGTATGTATCATTATCTCCAAGTTGCAGATGGAAAAACTAAAGCATAGTCAGGTTAAGAAACTTCCCAAAGCTACCTGAAATGGTAGAGTTCAAATCTATGCGATTAACTATGTGGCCTGTGCTCTTAACCATTGTGCCAGGCGTGTCAGTGAGAGAGAGAACAATCATCATTATCATTCATCATAGTTACACTTAAATGAGTGTTTACTCTGTAAGCCTATTGTGCCAGTTGCTTTTAGTCTTCACAAAAACCTTGAGGCGGAAGCTGTTGTAGACTCCATTTTACAAGATGGAAACTAAGACTCTGGGAGATAACTAACCGAGGGCTACATAGCTATAAGAGGTGAGACTTGAGTTAGAGTTAAATCTGGCTTCACAGCTAGCCAATAAAGACAGGGAGAGGGAAACACTGACAAATCCATGCCCATTTCTAGATAACGTGGCTTCCCATTACCTGTAGCTTATCACTATCTTCATTATGAGTCAGGGGCAAAAAAAGAGGCGATAACACGCATTTCAGGCTTCAGTTACAATGGAGGTCACTTTGTAACAGAGGTTCTATATGGCACAATTCATTTAGCGAGCAAGCGAGAGAGACAGAGTCAGCTTACTTTAACTGTATGCTCAGTAAACTAATTAATTCATGAAGAAAAATTTTTAAAGAAACTAAATTATTAGTGAGTTTCCCCTCAAAGCTCCCTACAGGACCATTATGAGAAGTAATTCCAGGGACTTAAGAGGATTAGACTTCATTCTATTTAAAATGCCCTATAACATAATATTGACTATAACTATGAAGACAGTTTTTACATAATGATAATCCATCATGTGAAGAAGGATTAAAGGTCCAGGATGTCCAGTATGGTTAAAAGGAGATTTGAGTCAAACTTGTTGCCTATCTTTTGGAGAATATTCTCTGGAAGAGAAACTTGACTGGAAAGTTCCAGGGAGAAACATTTTATCTTAGTTGTAGAAAGAACTTTCTCTCAACTAGAGCTGTCCACCCTTGGAATGGGTTACTTTAGAAACTCACCCACTACCTGCCACTGTGTGCAGAGGCAGGATAGCATTCAGGGAACCAGGGAGACATGGAATAGATAACTATTCTAATTTTGAGATCTTTTAATTTTACACAGCATAAAAGTTGTTTAAGCTGCTCAAGTGAGAGAGTCATGTATTTTAATAGAACAAAGCAGAGCGCCGAAGAATTGATGCTTTTGAACTGTGGTGTTAGAGAAGACTTTCTGAGAGTCCCTTGGACTGTAAGATCAGCCCTGGGATTTCTTTGGAAGGAATGATGCTAAAGCTGAAACTCCAGTACTTTGGCCACCTCATGCAAAGAGTTGACTCACTGGAAAAGACTCTGATGCTGGGAGGGATTGAGGGCAGGAGGAGAAGGGGACGACAGTGGATGAGATGGCTGGATGGCATCACTGACTCGATGAACATGAGTCTGAGTGAACTCTGGGAGTTGGTGATGGACAGGGAGGCCTGGCGTCCTGCAATTTATGGGGTCGCAAAGAGTCGGACACAACTGAGCAACTGAACTGAACTGAACTGAATGCATGTTAGACTCTATTATCTATAAAAGATGCCAAAAGGGGAAAAACACCTGAAGTGTAGGAAAAAATTGTGTAATCTATTTGGAAAACATATTTGAAGCTAAGTTAAGAACTGTTCTTTATCGGTGGAATCTATAAGGAGATTTAATACCTTAGAAAATATTGTTGAAGGATATAAAATTTCTAAAAATTTAATTTTAAAATTTGAGTTTGATTAAAGAGAAGAAAGCCAGGGCTGCTTTGGTGGCTTGGACGGTAAAAAATCTGCCTGCAGTGCAGGAGACCCGGTTCCACTCATGGGTCAGGAAAATATCCCAGAGAAGGGAATTGCAGCCCACTCCAGTATTCTTGCCTGGAGAATTCCATGAACAGAGGAGCCTGGTGGGCTACAGTCCATGGGGGTCACAAAGAGTCAGACACGACTGAGCGACAAACACTTAGAGAAGAGGAAAAGTGTTTTTTCAACAAAAATGTTAATTTGCCAGAGTTTACAACACAAATGCTTTTCTGATAAAAGTGATGAATTATCAAAGACAACAAACAGGGTTCTGATATTGAAATTACAAAGTATTGGGGCAAATGAATTTAACTCACAAAGGTTTATTACCCTTGGGCTGGTTCCTGCTGTTTCCATGGGATGTTTGTGTATCGTCCTCTTGAACTAGGTACACTGCATTCACTGTGAGAGCCTTGAAATATCTGTTCTATTAATGTCCAGATACCAATGAATTTCAGTGTTTTAACAACATTGTGAAAAATTACATTGGAGCATATTTTTTTGAAAACGCATTTCAGGTGGCAGTTTGGAACACTCTGAACTATCAGGATACCGTATCATTTCCTTTCTGTTTTCTTAGGTTTTCATGAGTCAGCCCATTGTATATCCAAGAAATATAAGGGGAGACAGTGTGCACAGTGGCACAATGCTAGGTGGAGGGTGCCATAATTTTTTTTTTTAAGAGAAGGAATGTGTTTTCAAAAGGAAGTCAGGCAGCCTATCTGTACTGTGGCTCATTAGCAGCGTTGAGACAGTTCAAATCTTTTCATGATTCTTAAATTTAGCATCATTAAGGCAGCAAATAAAACACAAAGATGATCCGTGGGAAGTGGGCTTACATAGCATGGAAGAAAATTAGTTTATTGAAAGGCAGGCTTTGGAGTGCAAAAATTTGATGTGCTGGGTTTGCTATTTCAGAGGATACTTAATGCGGTCATGTCAGGCTTCTAAGTCTGTTGGAATTTATTCTGTAGATTTGTGAACATCCACGTTCATAAAACTGGTAAAACAAACATTTTGGATTTATGAAATGGAGATGTCTGGGGCTGGGCTTGCTCCTATCTGCTCTTTCCTCATTAGACTCCTCTCTAAAACCCAGAAAGATACCATTCCATGTGAAAATATCATTTCTTGTAGCAGGTTGGGATCCTGAAAACTCTGCTTTAGATGTTGTGATAGCAAACAATTTTGGCCCGAACTATTCCAACAATGGGAGAAAACCTCCTTTCATGCACTATTATTTTTCTTTGATCTTTGTGCTGTGGTCTCCAAGTCTCTGGAGGTTTTGTGCTCACTCCTCTAATTTCCATTAGAGAGGGCTGTGAATCCTCCTCCTCCTCCGTTCCACAGAGTTCCTAACTATTCTCTTTGACCAAAATTATTCAGTAAAAATTAAAGGGGCTAGGAGGATCAAAGGCTGTGTGTTTTTGGAATGGTTCTGTCATTTTTTGTGGGGTCCTTAACAGTGAGGAACAGTGGGGGACAGGGGAGAGTCAATTGCAGTGTTTCAGCATTTTTACAGAGCTGCAAGGGAACCACCTTCTTAATAGCATCTAATATCTTAGGGAGGCTGGTGCTTTGTAGCCTAACCAAAAGCTACATCTTATAATCTGATGAATATCAAATCTGCAGTATAGCATGAGGAAATCCATACTGCCCTAGTAGTCTCCCACCTTTCTCTTTACCCTATTAACTAAACTCATGGTAACTCAAAAGAAGTTGTCAGGTTTAATATGCCTTGCTTGATTCATTACCTAGTACTAAAAGTATATACACTTGTGTAGACTTCAGGAAATCACTAACAGGCAAAAGTAGCATCAGTAGCATCAGTACTTGCTGCCTAGGTGATAAATCATAGTATTAGGGACTCAGAATACACCAGGCACTGTTCAAAGTGATTCACTGATATCTTAGCTCTCTTAATCTTCACAGCCTTGCGTGTGTGTGGTTTCATTTTTATCTCCATCTTACAGATGAAGACTAATGCACAGAGTTGTTTAGTCACTAAGTTGTGACCAACTCTCTTGCAACCCCATGGTCTGTAGCCCTCCAGGCTCCTCTGTCTTTGGGATTTCCCAGGCAAGAATACTGGGGTTGATTACCATTTCCTTCCCCAAAGGATTTTCTCAACCCAAGGATGGAACCCACATCTCCTGCATTGCAGGTGGATTCTTTATCAAGCCACCAGGGAAACCCAAGGCATAGGGGTCAGAATTAGGATTCAAACCATGCAGCCTGATTCCAGAATTCATGGTTTACTTTTTTACTACATCAACCTCAAACCAAAGATCTGAAACAAATGCTCAGCATTTCTTCTTCATGATCTTTTAGTCAACTCTTATGTAAGGTTAAATCACCAGAAAGTTTAGGCAGTGACTTAATTGCTGTGGCTGCCTTAACTGCTGTAACTATGAAAGAAGTAGGAGAGAAGAGAAAGCTTGTCTTTATAGTCTTGTAGACTAGTTTCAATCTAAATCCCAGTTTTATTAGTTATGTTAATTCCCAGGAGACCAAACCCAGGTCTCCTGCATTGCAGGCAGATTCTTTACCATCTGAGCTACCAGGGAAGCCTCAGTTCTTAGCTGCTGCTGCTGCTGCTGCTAAGTCGCTTCAGTCGTGTCTGACTCTGTGCGACCCCATACACGGCAGCCTAGCAGGCTCCTCCGCCCATGGGATTTTCCAGGCAAGAGTACTGGAATGGGGTGCCATTGCCTTCTCCCAATTCTTAGCTACTTATTACTAATTTCTCAAGATCTCAATTGCTCAATCTATGAAATGTGGATATGACAGTAGCATGTACTAAATAGGGTTATTGCTGATATGAACTTACATAATGCATTTAGAGTGCCTAGCGCAATACCAGACACAGACATGTTAGATGTTAACGTTTTAAGCTGCCTTTAACCTTTGCTGGAAATAGAATGATGACAGATAATGAACAGTGTGTGTGTGTGTGTGTGTGTGTGTGTGTGTGTGTGTGTGTATGTGTGTATGTGTGTGTGTGTGTGTGTTGGGGGGAGTCTATTAAAATATCAGTTAATAGAATGTAATCAGATGCATGTATTTTATTCCACAAGGCAAGTCAGTCGTCTGGATTCTACCAGTAGACTAGATTTTCTGCAATAGTGTCCTTAGATCTGTAACACAGGAGCATTGTGAGGTAAATACGATTGTAATGCAATGTGTCAGGTATTTATTACACTCCAGGGAGGATCCATGTTGCTCCAAATTCTGAATTACAGCAGAGTCCCTGTGTTATCACATCTGCTCTCACATCTCCAATTCTGCTTCAGAATACGTAATAGTCTTGGAGCTGGGATTTACCATTCTCTTCTAGTTAATTTAAAACTGAAAATCAGTACAATCATAGGGAGGGACATAAAGAGGGAAAATAAGTTTAAGACAGAAATGCTCTAAGGATGAGGGAGTTCTCCTGGGCAGCTGGAAGTCAGTCGACTGTACTCACTAAGGTCTGATTCCTGGGGATGGGGTAGTCTCAGTGGGCTGTGACTTCTTCCTCTTCCCAGGCACTGGAACTTCACTGCTCTAAGTGAAATTATTTAATTTATGCTTTCAAATTGAAAAGTTGCCTTATTCTCTCTCAACATAGGTGCCCTAAAGACTATTCATGCCAGCACAGCAACTCTCTCTTAAAGCTATCCTTAGAAAATACTAGGGGTGGGTATTCCCCAATTCCGGAAACTCCATCTTTTATAGAAAGCATTCCATGTGGCACCTTAAGGGTTAAACTTTTGTTGCAGATAGAGTATCAAGTGGCTTTTCAGGAGAGGATAACCCCCAATTTAGAAACTGCCATTTCTAAATGGTAAGCCAAACATACGTTAGTTTACACTGCTTTCTATGAAAGGAATAACTCACCGCTTCTGCTGTGTGTGTTAGTTTGCTTTTCTCTCTCCCGTCTACCTCCTGTCATCTATATCATGTGTATATCAGGGTGAGGACCGTCACTCACAGTTAATAAAAACCCCAGAACACGACAAAGATTCTTTTTATTGCAGATCCGTTTTACAATATCTCTCAATTTATGATGTCACATAAATCAAAAGTGAAGTGTTTATCTTATCATTCCGAGGCATCCCTTCTTCTGTGTCCTAGCCCCTCCCACTGTGCCAATTTCCAGCTCTCAAAATGCTTTGTATAAGAAAGTGCAAGTTCCCCATTTTGGCTTTATTGATGTTCCCTTTTGCTCTCTTCCTGGCTCCCCCCCAAACCAAGTGAGCAGAGCAAATGGCCCGGGTTTTCCCCCAATGCCTGACCTGCGTTTACTGGGAGGAGAGCAGGAGAGGGAGCGCGCATTCCGAGCAGGCTGCTCTGACTCCGACCACAGGCTGTTCTGTGCAGGCTGTCCCTCTCCTTCAAAACCATGCATCCCCTCCCTGAAGCAGCAGGCAGTGTGCCTCCATTCAGCCACATTTGGTATGCATGAGCACGGCTGCAGGGAGAGGGGAGGTGGCTTTCTTAAGAAGGTTCAGTGGCTCAACGCCACTTGACTAGTCTCCCAAGTTGCAGGAAGCCTCTGCCCTGATGGAATTCGCAGGTGTGGAGATGACCATGGGATGCCAGGGTCGTGGGGGACCGTTTGTTTTCTAGGCATTGCTCAGGTTTGCGGTTTCTGGTTTTCCTGGTGGAATTTGGAAGGGGTCATGAATCAAACTGATGCTCCTCGACCCCTGAACTGGACCATCCGGAAGCTGTGCCACGCAGCCTTTCTCCCATCTGTCAGACTTCTTAAGGTACTGTAACTTGCTGCTTTGAATGGCTCTCATTGTGCTTTGCAGGTCTGAATACCCAACTTCGCACTTGGGCTGGGACACACCTTTTGGGGAGTACAGATTCCTGCAGTACTGGCTGTGTTGCCCATGGCTATTGAGAGGTTCTCAGCTCCCCTCACCCCATGGTGTCAGGGAGGGAGGATGGTCTCAGCCACATTTGAGAATGAGATTATGGTTGCAGAGAATGGGCTGCCTGAGTGCTCCCCACCCCCAAACATCCCTAAAATAGAATTAATTAACTTCTTTGGGAGGGTGGGAACAGTAGTGGGAGTGAAATCTCTTACTCCTGAGTGTTTGACTCCTGGATTTTTTTCCCTCCCTGGGGAAGCCCTTCGACCCAGTTTCCATTTAAATGGAACCTGAGAGAACAAAGGATTCTCCTTATTATTTTAAAAGCCCTATGTCCTTAGGTGGTCTCTCAGGTAAAGACAAAGAACAAACCTTTATCAGATTGTGACTTTTTTGGCATACTTTTTTTTTTTTTAAAGGCATGATAATTTTAGTATCTTAAGTGAAGTCGGTGGTGGGAAAGTATTGTTAAATATATACTGAGTGTGTGCTTCTAGCTAGCTTTCTCGCTAGCTCTGAGTTACACAAAAGAAACAGTACTATACCTCAGCTAGGATGCTACCTGGTGTCTGCAGCACTTCTCTTTCTAGAAGAAAATATATTAAAAACACTGAGAAAGTCCCCACAACTTCAAGATAATTCATCTTTACCATCTGCCTTGTAGGGAAGGAAATATAAGTAAAAATTTAAAGGTGCTGTAAACAAGTATTTCCCCTCAGAAAAGAGAATGTGGTAGTACTTTTTTGGGAAAAATGTATATCTCTGGATGTCCCTCCCACGTCCAGGTGAAGTTTAAAAGGCAAGATGAAGTTCTTCATCCTCTTTTCCATATTAATATGATACTGAGATTAATGATCACTGAAAAAATTACACTTACAGCATTTTTCTTTCTGAATCTGTGTTCTGGTCGGGTCAAGTTTGATGTGGACAATTAGTTCTATACAGCTAAGTGGCTTCTTGCGTTGGAGTATTAACCCAGTATCCCTCCAGTATTCTTGCCTGGAGAATCCCATGGACAGAGGAGCCTGGAGGGCTACAGTTCATAGGGTTGCAAAGAGTCGGACATGATTTAGAGACTGAGCATGCATGCATTAACCCTGTCTGAGTTTCCTTTATCCTGTTCAACACAAACTGATTAACTTTCCCAAAGGTTACACCCACATCGTATTCAAACACCCATCATTTTGTTATGGTGGTGGTTTGCTTCCTTGAAAGAGTCTTTTGGAGGAAAAGGAGGTTTGGGAGTAGGAGAAAAGCTTCCTTGGATATAAGGGCTTTTGCTGTGTTGGAACAACATGCGTGATAGGGCATGAAAAAGAATGAGGCCAGGGACTAACAAACAAATGTAAATTTTCCTCCAGAATTACTCCTGAATCTGGGGTCTAGGGTGAAGAGTATCTTGGCAAACCTAACTATGACTGAAAAAATTGACTTCAGCTATTCCATGTGCAATAAAACATTTTTCATTTAAATCATTCATTGGCTTTTCCCTGAAGTAATGTTTTTGAACTTATATAATGACTTTTTAACAGGTGTGTGTATACTACCTTCAATATATTATTCATTAATACTCTAATTTTTAAATGGAAAATGATATTTATTATTTGCTTGTCATAAAATCAGCAGAGAAGTATTCTTTTGGGGTAGATTACTTATTTTTAGAAGAGCTCTCATCTTTTTTAACTGTGAGTACCATTCATATTATATATCAGCAACACTGTCAATACTATACCAATACCATACATCTCAGTCTTACCATCCTTTATGAACAGGTGTTTTATAACAAATTTTATTCATCTAAAAGGTGCATTAATGACTGCCCTTCAAATTCTCTCAATATCTGAAAGATAGGATTTGTTTTACTAGAGAACTTTCCTTTCAAACAACATCTGTATTTTTGGAAGATTATATGTCTTAGAAGACTTTAGATATTGAACACATTTCAAACTTGAAGAAAAGTACTACAAAATTCTTTCAGTAATACTTAGAAGGAAATAAACACTGCTTTTGTATATGAGTTATTGTATTATCAGCATTCTGGATATGAATGCTGTGTAATTTTCCCGCTCCAGATTGTTGCTGTTTTGTCTTTATTATGTTAATTCCTGTGTGTTCTTGCCCTGCTTTTATATTTCAAGTAAAATGGAAGTTCCAGAGTAATCATTTGTATCTTTTGGTCAGTGTTCTTCCTGATTTAGTCTATAAATTAAATATTTAATAGCAATAATTGTACTGTTCTTTTCCCCACTTTCTGCTTATTCTTTCCCTCCCTTTCTGCTTATTCTTTCCCTCCCTCCCACCCCCCTCAATCTCTTATTCTGTCTCCCTCATACTGCCACCACCATGCTAATATAATGGATGGATTCTCTGGAGTCTATTGAAACTGTAAGCTAATAACCCCAATTCTCCTATTCAACAGGTAATTTTCGTTCCTCTTCCAAGCCTTTTTCTGATGCAATATGCCCTTTCCAATGCCCTGACTTAGCCATAAATGCAGTTTAGGACATGATGGCATGATTAGATTCGACTAAACCCAGATCAGTCACCATTTCTGACAAGACTGGGTGTGAGCCAATTTCCTCCCTGTCCTTTCCCGGAAAATGCATTTCTTTGCTAACTTACTTCAGTACCACACTAATGTTTAGAAATGGCTTCATAATCCTGTTTCCTGTATTTACCATTTCTTAATAGAAACAAGATAGTAAAGAATTAGAAGGGAGAGGCCAGCATCTGAAGCACAAATTAAACCCAGTGAGTGTTGGAATATAGTTATTATTCCTTCTGAAAACATCTTGTATTGTTATTTTGTCCATCTCAGAGAAAATTTTGAACATGCCAGCCAACTTACATTTTGAATTTGAGATTGCATTTGAAAATGAATTTTTGGACAAGCACATGATGATGATAGCCAAAAATCAGAGGCTGTTTTCAAACGGATACATTTCAAATGTGACCCTTTCCAATCTGTTTCTCTTCAGTTGTCATTTGCTTCATTTTGATATGTTTCAAGATTTATCTTAATATTAATCGCAGCAAGTCAAATTTATTTCAGTGATAGAATATTCTTAGCATATTTTATATTCATTTTAAGGTCTGTCTCTGCCATTATTTTCTTTGGGAGATTTTATTTTGGTTACTTCTGTTTAATTTGAATATTAATGTTAGAGCAGACAGCTTTTTCTGCATTGAAATCTTGGTAGATTTAGTGAAGGGGGCCTTTGAAAAATAGGTTGCTTTGGGGGAAAGGGAAGTTGTGCACTTGTAACAGATTTTGGATAAATACATTTAAGCCAATTTCTTGATGAAGACCAAATAATCTGCATCATTTTAGGATTTTCAAACAAAGAGTATTACTTTGCCACTAGATCAATGTCAGAAAGAGATTAGAGAAATTGTACTTTGGACAGTTAGGTCTAAAAAAATGAATCCTAATTCCTTCATGTTTCTAACCACCTCTGTGACCTTGGGAAAGTTACTTAACCTCTCTGTAACTTGGTGTCCTTCTCTTTAAAATAAAGAATTTAAATCTTGACTTAGATTTAATGCTATGATTCCCCATGGAAAAGGCTGCCATGCTGTGTGGGCATGGAAAAACGTAGTCTATTGAGGCTAAAAGTAATTAAACTGTGTTGGATATTAAAATGGAAGGAGGGCTAGAACAGTCAGCAGAGTTTAGATCATAGAGGGCCTTACCCACTAAACCAAGGCAGTTGACAATGATACTGAAAACTAGGGAGGGCCATTAAAGGGATCTTAGCAGCAAAGTGATTGCTAGATCCAGCTGTTAAATAGATTGCTTTGACTATAGTGTCTAGAATGCGTAGGAGATGGTGAGACTGGAAGCTGAGAGATTAAATTAGAGGCCTGAAGAGTTGTAAGGACCAGGGGTAATACATTTAGTCTCTTAGTCATGTCCAACTCTTTGCAACCTCATGGACTATAGCCTGCCAGGCTTTTCTGTCAATGGAATTCTCCAAGCAAAAATACTGGAGTGGGTAGCCATTCCCTTTTCTAGAGGATCTTCCCAACCCAGGGTTGGAACCTGGGTCTGCCAGATTGCAGACAGATTCTTTACTGTCTAGTGACTGAACAAGAACAACAGCAGAACTAATGCAAAAGTATTGGAGGTAAAATAAATAGGGCATTGTTAAATCAATTAGTTGTGGTAGAAGGAAGAATTTAGAATTTCTTGAGATATCTTACTTTGCTATCTGGTGGTCCCAGTGATTGGTGATTCTTTGGTGAGCTAGAAAGGGTATGCCACTTACTGATGCTAATGAGACTGAGACAAAAGTAAGGAATGTCATTTCATGTCATTGATGGGATGAGTCCCACTGATAGGAGAACTCTTTGATGTAAATAATATATAATCAGTAATATCACTTAAAGTTTTCTAAGATGGTTTTTTCCTTTGCTCTGATAAAACAATGCCTAGTAAACTCCCATTTGTTTGAAATCCAGTTAAATATCTCAGAGTTTTAATTCATTTCCCGTCTCCTTTCTCTCTTTTTATTATCAAAAGAGGGATTAGTGAAAGTGAACTGGGTATAACACAAGAGAAATAATTGAAAGAACAATGATCAAGTTAGGCTACGAGATCCCAAATTCTGCCCAAGTACACAGTGTTTTCTACTCCTATAATTTCATGTCATGGTAACCAGTGTCCGTTATATTGTCCCTAAAGCATAGCATAGCAAGATCCTGATGACAAAATGAGTTGGGTCTTTTTTTCTACAGTTGATGCCAGACATAGCAGATACTGACTTCCCTTTGCTATTCTCAAACTCTTAGAAGACAATTGTGTTGAGATTCATTTTGATTTGTTTTAAATTTGTTACTTTTAAGGACTCCTTTTCACATCTAAAATTCTGTATCTTTATATGGCAGGTAGAATAATATTAATAAACCAGAGCTTTTGTTTAGCTGGGACCAGACACTCCTGAACCACATGTCGGTGAGTAGCAGTTGAGTTTCCACAGGAAGAGAGGAAACATATACCTACTATATCTAGACATGTTCGTGAATGGTGGGGAGTGAGATCAGGGAACTGGTTATGGACCAATTCCACTAAGTGCCTTAAAGATGGGAAGCCTAAGAATAAATTGCTTTTAGGAAAACACAGTGTGTGGTTAGGCAAAGTTTTAAGGGCTGCTAATAAACTTCTATCTTTCCATCTCAGCATGCCAGGCTCAGATTCCCTTTAAGAAAATAAGAAAAAAAAAATGTACCCAAACTAAAACCCAGGAGAGACAAAATCTGTGTGGTGCATTTCAAGTGGTGGCTTCAACTCAAGCTGCTGAACAGTGACCATGTGATTCACCTTTTTGTGAAATGTTCCTTGGACATCCTGAGGGAAATTCCTGAGGCACCAAGAAACCCTCCTGTGTCTCTGGAGAGTTCTGCCTTCTGATACCCAGTATTGTGTGGTAAGGAATGAAACTGTGTGGTCATTGTAGAACAAGGGAGGATATAGCTGGGTTGTCCAAGCCCAGGGCATCTGGCTTATGGATGACTTGTGGAGTCAGTAAAATGGAACAAAGTCTGTCTCAAAGGCAACAGTTCTGCCTTCCCTGCAGATGATTTCCTGTGGAGAGAAGGGTGTGAACACTGCCTTTTCAGCAGTGGCTTCAAATTCTCCCCACCTGCATCTAAGTCTGTTGGTATAACCTCAACTGGCTCCAAGCTCATCTGCAGACAACTGTCTCCTTTTCCATTAGCTAACATGAAAAAGTAGCTCACAAAAGGTATTCAGTAAATGTTTATTGAAGAATAAATGAGTGAAAGAACATGTGAATGATACATGAAATCCTAAGAAAGCTTAAAAATCACTTGGGGAACTTATAAGCAAAGCAGATATTCAAGCTCACCCCTGAGGATGCTGACTCAATAGGTAGCTGGTGGGTCCAGAAATTTGCATTTTAACAAGCTCTCCTAGTGATTCTGATATGAACAGCTCTTAGAAGGACCACACATTGAGGAAAAACTGCCTTAGATTCAACAAAGCTCAATTAAATGCCTTCTCTCTTTTGCTGGCATCTGGGCAGAACAGATTATGTGTTAGTTAACAGTAGGAGCAAAAGGTTTTTCAGAAACAGTTCACAAATTTTCAAAACGTTTAATCATAAAAAATCATTTAGATACAGGAGTAATTGAGTTCAGCTGCTCTGTTTTGGTTTACAGATGATATATCATCATAAAGTGAAGGAATGTTTGTTGCTTTTTTTTCTACTGTTTATCTATTTTAGATTTCCCTGTGTATTATTTCCATGATTTATTCAGGCATATGACATACAATTTTAGATTTTTTTCTAAAAAATTCAAAAAAATTATGTTGCATTTATATAGAGATATGATTGTGAACCAGAGCTCCCAAAGATAGTGTATATCATCAAGATTCTGGAGCATCTGCATATGTTCCTTTAAACTTTCCTAGGGAATGGTATGGACCTAACAGAAGCAGAAAATATTAAGAAGAGGTGGCAAGAATACACAGAAGAAATGTACAAAAAAGATCTTCACAACCCAGATAATCAAGATGGTGTGGTCTCTCACCTAGAGCCAGACATTCTGGAATGTGAAGTCAAGTGGGCTTTAGGAAGCATCACTACGAACAAAGCTAGTGGAGGGGATGGAATTCCAGTTGAGCCATTTCAAATCCTAAAAGATGATGCTGTGAATGTACTACATTCAATATGTCAGCAAATCTGGAAAACTCAGCAGTGGCCACAGGACTGGAAAAGATCAGATTTCATTCCAATCACAAAGAAAGGCAATGCCAAAGAATGCTCAAACTACTGCACAATTGCACTCATCTCACACGCTAGTAAAGTAATGCTCAAAATTCTCCAAGCCAGGCTTCAACAACATGTGAACCATGAACTTCCAGATGTTCAAGCTGGTTTTAGAAAAGGCAGAGATAGTAGAGATCAAATTGCCAGCATCCGCTGGATCATGGAAAAATCAAGAGAGTTCCAGAAAAACATCTATTTCTGCTTTATTGACTATGCCAAAGCCTTTGACTGTGTGGATCACGATAAACTTTGGAAAATTCTGAAAGAGATGGGAATACCACACCACCTGACCTGCCTCTGGAGAAACCTGTATGCAGGTCAGGAAGCAACAGTTAGAACTGGACATGGAACAACAGACTGGTTCCAAATTGGGAAAGGAGTATGTCAAGGCTGTATATTGTCACCCTGCTTATTTAACTTCTATGCAGAGTACATCATGAGAAACATTGGGCTGGGGGAAGCACAAGCTGGAATCAAGATTGCTGTAAGAAATATCAATAGCCTCAGATATGCAGATGACACCACCCTTATGGCAGAAAGTGAAAAAGAACAAAAGAGCTTTTTGATGAAAGTGAAAGAAGAGAGTGAAAAAGTTGGCTTAAAGCTCAACGTTCAGAAAACTAAGATCATGGCATCCGGTCCCATCACTTCATGGCAAATAGATGGGGAAACAGTGGCTGACATTATTTTTGGGAGTTCCAAAATCACTGCAGATGGTGATTGCAGCCATGAAATTAAAAGATGCTTGCTTCTTGGAAGGAAAGTTAGACAACCTAGACAGCATTTTAAAAAGCAGAGACATTCCTTTGTCAACAAATATCCATCTAATCAAGGCTATGATTTTTGCAGTAGTCATGTATGAATGTGAGAGTTGGACTATAAAGAAAGCTGAGTGCCGAAGAATTGATGCTTTTGAATTGTGGTGTTGAAGAAGACTCTTGAGAGTCCCTTGGACTGCAAGGAGATCCAACCAGTCCATCCTAAAGGAGATCAGTCCTGGGCGTTCATTGGAAGGACTCATGCTGAAGCTGAAACTCCCGTACTTTGGCCACCTGATGTGAAGAGGTGACTCATTGGAAAAGACCCTAATGCTGGGAAAGATTGAAGGCAGGAGGAGAAAGGGACATCAGAGGATAAGATGGTTGGATGGCATCTTTGACGCGATGGACATGAGTTTGAGTAGGCTGCAGGAGTTGGTGACAGACAGGGAAGCCTGGCATGCTGCCTTCCATGGCGTCTCAAAGAGTCATACATGACTGAGAGACTGAAATGGACTGATGCTCACAGAACACTTAATGATTCTCACAATTGTTTCTTACAGGATCATGCAGAAACACTAACTTAGGTGCTAAGAATTGTGGTCGATAAGTGATATCCTAGATTAGAAGAAAAAATGACATGTTATCCTCTGTCTTGTTTACTTCGAGTGGTTTTAACTGACATTTTGGAGGCAGAAGTCCTGCAGAAAAGAAAGGTTAACTTCAGCCCCAATCATTTGGCCATTGCTGAAATGAGCAAGCTCCCGCGCAGCTGCTCCCTTTCTCTTATCTCTCCCAATCTATAGCGTCACCCGTTCACCGCGTTGCCCAGCTGGAACGCCTAGGCTCATGCCTCTGCTTTGTTTGCCTTCAGCCCTTATAGAATCAGCCAATCAGTTCTGCTGTGTTTTCTCATACATGTGTATCTGTTCTACCCCTTCTGTCTATTCTAAGTTCCCCAAACCAATGTTTCTTTTCCTTGGCCCCAAAATACTATAGCAGTCTACTTCAAATTGATCCTCTCCACAGCTACCAGAATGGTTCCCTTAAATGCACATAAGACCAGGATACTGCCATGTTTGACATTCTTTAATAGTACCCCTTTTCTTGTAGAATAAAATCCTCATCTCCTCGAATTGGTGTTTAAGACCCTCTGTGATCTGTCCTCCATCTACTTCTCTGCCTTTATACTTTGCTTTTCCCTTTCTCAAATCATGAATTTCCTTTTAGCTGGCCTTTTTGTGCAAGCTATTTCCATTGCCTGGAAAATCTGAACCCCTTCTTCTCCTACCTAACTCCTACCAATATTTTAATTCTCAACTAAGTTGGATGAGTTTAAGAAAAAATTTCCTGAATTCCTAAACCCAGACTGGGCTTTCCTTTTAATCATACTCATAAAAGTTAATGGGTATTTCCGTCTTTGCATTGAACATGTTATAGTATTATTAGCTCTTTCACCTCATTCTGAAAAGCTTCTTAAAGTTAGGAACCATATCTTAAACAATTTCATGCATTATGTCATTTATCAGACAGCACAGGATAATTGGGGTGCTAAGGCATATGTGCTAAGTTACTTCAGTTGTGTCTGACTCTTTGTGACCCTGTGGACTGTAATGTCAGGCTCGTCTGTCCATGGGATTCTCCTCCCGGGGATCTTCCCAACATAAGGATCAAACCCACATCTCTTATGTCTCCTGCATTGGTAGATGGATTCTTTACCTCTAGGGACAGGGGCGCTAAATGAATAGGTAAATGTTGGAGGGAATGGATAACTATGCTCCTGATGCAGTGCTCTGAAGCCACTTAAAAGCACCAAATGGTATTATAAGGTCTTGGCATTTTGTCTAATTAAAGGATACTTTGAGCTTGAGTTGATATATTTCATATATTTCCCAAACTGGAAGATTAGTTAAGGAATTGGACCAATGACTGGTACTCAATACAAGTGATGCAGAATAAAATATTTACTTAAGGAAGAAACTGTAAGTAGGTAGAACCAGATGTCTGCTTTGAAAATATTTACTGAAAGTTAAAGTGAGAGATTGAAATTACCTCATTTATTGCTTTTGTTGGAGAAAAGGGAATTCCTTAATTTAGTGATTGAGAGACTTTAATATGTTGCTTCATGTAACTTTAGTAGTGTTTTTGGCTAGGTTACACTGTAAATTAGAGAAAGTACTATTAGAGGAAAAACTACACTGTTAAACTCAGAGTACTCTTGCTTTATCCTTTAAAAAATGCCATTGGCTAATGTCTAGATACAATTACGTGGACACAACTATATTGAAGTATTTTGTCACTTTTATTTAAAGGCAAATATGGCTTGAGATTTTTCCGTTAGCATTAGGTTACTTATCTGTATCCTCAATCATGGATAGAAGTATTCTATCATCAGGTATCATACTTAGAAGTATTTAAGAATAATACAATATAAAATTCATTTCAATGGATAAACGAAAAAATATTTTACTTCATCATGATGAATTTTTTTGTATAATGTTAGTTCGTGTGAGCAATCAAAGATTCTGAGATAAATCTAGTAATTAACACAAGGAAGGTACATAATTTAATTTAAAAATGAGCATAATTAAAGCTAATTTTCAATCATTAAATTGAGCATGATCAAATGGACAGAATATTAGATTTTAGCCCTAATTCTGAATAATTATTAATCCCAGCTGAGTTACCTGGAATAAATAGTTTTATCTTGTAGTTTTCTCATATATAAAAAGACAGGATTGGAGTAGATAAGGACTGGCAAACTTTTTCTATAAAAGGCTAGATGGAAAAGTGGCTTGATGGGTCATATAGTTGCCCTCTCTATCACAACTATTCAATTTTGCCATTGTAGCTTGAGAAAGTAGCCACATACAATACATAATAAATGAATGTATTTGTGATCCAGTTAAACTTATTTAGGAACACTGCGCTATGGTCTGAGTGTTCATGTGTTAAAAATCCATATATTGAAATCCTGACCCCAAAGGTGATGGTATTAGTAGGTGGAACGTTCAGGTGGTACATAAGTCATGAGGGAGGGATGCTTTTAAATGGTGTCTGTGCCTTGTAGAAGAGGCTCCAGAGAGCTCCCTACCCCTTCTAAAAAGAAGTCTGTGCCCTAGAAGAGGGCCCTCTCTTGACCATGGTGGAAACTTGATCTTGAGCTTCCAGCCTCCAGAACTGTGAGCAATAAGTTTCTACTGTTTATAACCCACCCAATCTGTGGTATTTTGTTATAGTGGCCTGAAGAGATTAACACTGAAATTTGAATTTCATGTAATTGTCATATATCATGAAATATTATTTTTATTTTTCAACCAGTTTGAAATATAACAGCTATTCTTGGCTCATCAACCATACATAGAGGGCAGATTGTACTTGCCTGTGGACTCCAGTTTGTTAAACATGGGATGATTGTTAAGTTCCCTTATAGCTCTGATATTCTTGGATTAATTCATGATGACAGAAAGCCATTGCATGCTCCTATGTATTTTAAAATTACTTTGAAAGAACTGAGAGCAAATCATTTATTGTTATAATTGTTATCTCATACTCATTGGAGAGTGGTGTGGGATATACTTACTGTCTCATAATGTAAGTCACATTTAGTAAATGTTTGTGAGGAACATTTGTTTTCTATCTCTCACAATCTGAATGCTTCAGTTCTTTAAAAGATGTCTTTACTCAGAAACTATATTGAAATATACAGAGACTAAAAGTGAAGTGATACTAAAACTTAACATTTAAAAAGTCCCTTTCAATTTACGAAGTTCTTTGCTTTACATTAAATGAACTGAACTTCATAGCAACACTGTGAAACAAGTATAGAAAACTCAATTATCCCTCTTTTGAGCTGGAAAAATTAAATACCTTTACTCTGTCTTCATCTGAGACCCAACTAGATTATGGAGTAATGTATTGATAAGACAAACAATTAGATCATTTGGGTACTTGACAGCAAAAACAATTAAATGGCATGTTCTCAAATTGATCATTGACAAAACAGGAAACTTCTCTGGATTTTAATTTCCTTTAATTATAAATTCAGTACAAATATTACTTTATGGTCAGAAATTAATGTTTAGTGTTGGCATACTCTGTAGCCAGTTTTCAGTTAATATGAGTTCCTTCCTTTCAGCCTAATAAAACAGAAATGGTGCAGTGCAAATGAACAAAATTTAGGATGTATTTTGTAATAATTTGGGTTTAGGGGAATCTATACTATTCATGTGCAACTAATTACACTTTGTAGTTATTGTATCATCAGAGTTGCCAGTTATTGTAGGTTGTATTAGGGTTCTCCAAAGAAACAGAATCAATTGTGTGTGTGTGTGTAAGTAAAACAGTTTATTCTAAGGAATTGGCTCACATGATTGTGGAGGCTTAGCAAGTTCAAAATATGATGATGGACACTGGCAATCTGGAGACTCAGGAAAGAGTTGCATTTTTAGTCCAAATGCAGTCTTCGGTAGAACCAAGAATAACTGATGTTGCAGATAAAGTTCAAAGACAGTCTTCTGGAAAAGTCTGTCTCGTTTGGGGGAGGGTCAGTCTTTTGTCCTATTCAGGCCTTCAGCAAACTGTATGAGGCCCACCCACAGTTTGGGATGCAATGTGCTTTACTCAGATACCACTGATTTAAATAGTAATTTCAGCCAAATACACTCTAATGGAAATATTCATAATAATGTTCAGAAAAATATCTGAGCACTGTGGCCTAGATAAGTTTACATATAAAATTAGTAATCACATCAATCTTTTGTCACAGTTATATTAAAGCTGCTATTTTACATGTACAATTGACCTTTGAACAATGGACTTGAACTGTGCAGGTCCACTTATATGTGGATTTTTTTTCAATAAATATATACTGTAGTACCAACAATCCAAGATTGGTTGAATTTGCAGTTGTGAAACCGTGGATATAGAGGGCTGGCTTTAAAGTCATATGTGAATTTTCAGCTGAGAAATGAGTCAGTGTCCCTAACCCCAGTATTATTGTTCAAAGATCAACTGTAGTTTGTTTGCAAATAACAGAAATCCATTCATACACTAACCAAAATTTCTTCTAAGGTTAATCTCTGGAATATCTAGCAAATGAAATAGAAATATATCCAGATAACAAAGGGACTCCCCCAGGCTTTTTTGTAAGAGGGCCCTCGAGTCACTTGTTTTGGCTTCTCTTGACCCATCTGTTCGGTATTTCTGGTTTTCTTTGTAGAGTGGCTTCCTCTATCACTCTATTTCGCTCATACTTGACACAGTGTCCAGTTCTATATGACCCTGCTGCTGCATTTCTTCTTCAGTCCAGTTCAGCCGCTCAGTCGTGTCCGACTCTTTGCAACCCCATGAATCGCAGCATGCCAGGCCTCCCTGTCCATCACCAACTCCCGGAGTTCACTCAGACTCACGTCCATCGAGTCCGTGATGCCATCCAGCCATCTCATCCTCTGTCGTCCCCTTCTCCTCCCGCCCCCAATCCCTCCCAGCATCACAGTCTTTTCCAATGAGTCACCTCTTCGCATGAGGTGGCCAAAGTACTGGAGTTTCAGCTTTAGCATCAGTCCTTCCAAAGAAATCCCAGGGCTGATCTCCTTCAGAATGGACTGGTTGGATCTCCTTGCAGTCCAAGGGACTCTCAAGAGTCTTCTCCAACACCACAGTTCAAAAGCATCAGTTCTTCGGCACTCAGCTTTCTTCACAGTCCAACTCTCACATCCATACCTGACTACTGGAAAAACCATAGTCTTAACTAGACAGACCTTAGTCAGCAAAGTAATGTCTCTGCTTTTGAGTATACTATCTAGATTGGTCATAACTTTCCTTCCAAGGAGTAAGCGTCTTTTAATTTCATGACTGCAGTCACCATCTGCAGTGATTTTGGAGCCCCCAAAAATAAAGTCTGACACTGTTTCCCCTGTTTTCCCATCTATTTCGCATGAAGTTATGGGACCGGATGCCACGATCTTCATTTTCTGAATGTTGAGCTTTAAGCCAATTTTTTCACTCTCCTCTTTCACTTTCATCAAGAGGCTCTTTAGTTCTTCTTCACTTTCTGCCATAAGGGTGGTGTCATCTGCATATCTGAGGTTATTGATATTTCTCCTGGCAATCTTGATTCCAGCTTGTGTTTCTTCCAGTCCAGTGTTTCTCATGATGTACTCTGCATATAAGTTAAATAGGCAGGGTGACAATATTTCTTCTTATATCTTACCAGTTTATTTCTCCTATTTTCCTAGGGAATCTTACTGACTCAGGTTTGGTCATATATTCATTATTGCATACAGAGATTTGGTCAAGGAAACTGAATCACCTGATATAAATATGGCCACCAAGATCTGTTCTTCTAATAGGTAATGTGGGAAGGTAGCAGATTCTGTTAGAAAGAAAAAGGCACAAATCTTCACTAATTCAGTTAGCATGAATCCCCTACACACTCAATAGTTCAATGGTTCTGAAAGCCATTCAGCCTAAAAGATACAGCAAGCAATCCAAAACAAACAAAAAAAATTCATTCTGTAAGTGTAGATAAATAATTAGTGTGTACCTTTTTGCTTAAATCACTGCAGATGGTGATTGCAGACATGGAATTAAAAGATGCTTGCACCTTGGAAGGGAAGTTATGACCAACCTAGACAGCATATTAAAAAGCAGAGACATTACTTTGCCAACAAAGGTCCATCTAGTCAAAGCTATGCTTTTTTCCAGTAATCATGTGTGGATGGGAAAGTTGGACTATAAAGAAAGCTGAGCACAGAAGAATTGATGCTTTTGAACTGTGGTGTTGGAGAAGACTGTTGAGAGTCCCTTGGACTTCAAGCAGATCCAACCAGTCCATCCTAAAGGAGATCAGTCCTGGGTGTTCATTGGAAGGACTGATGTTGAAGCTGAAACTCCAATACTTTGGCTACCTGATGCAGAGAGCTGACTCATTTGAAAAGACCCTGATGCTGGGAAAGATCGAAAGCAGGAGGAGAAGGGGATGACAGAGGATGAGATGGCATCTCTGACACAATGGACATGGGTTTGGGTGGACTCCAGAGTTGGTGATGGACAGTGAGGCCTGGTGTACTGCAGTTCATGGGGTCACAAAGAGTCGAACATGACTGAGCAACTGAACTGAACAGGAGGAAATGAATTCCAACTGTAGAACTTGATTTTAGGTGTACTATAAAAACTATTTTTGATGAACAGGCTTAGAGAACCAGGAAAAATAGTGATCTCTCCTGCATTAGAATCAAGAAGAAATGCTTTTAGAGTCCACTACAGGATAGCATGATGTGCTCCTCTATCTCCTTAAATGCTTCTTTGGGTTTCCTCTACTTTTCATGGTTTCACCACTGCTGAAAAGTCCTATGGAGCTTTTAACGGGATTTGTCAGTTCTTCTGACTGAATGGAATTGTACCATCCCAAATTTGTATCCTTAAAGAAAACCAAGTAGCACATTGTTTAGAAGTACTAACATGATGGTGAACTAAATATAAGAAAAATTTTATGTTTTTTAAAAATTAACTGTTTGGAAGAAATTCAGTCTAAGAGATTAGTGTTTTAATCAGATTATTCCTGTTTTCCTCAATGTTCATTTGAAGAGGAAAAGTTCAAAGACATTTAATGTTGTCATTTTGTTTTTAGGTGTCCAACAATTCACAGATCAAAACAGAAATATAAAATTAGCTTTTCTCCCCATTAATTTATTCATTCTTCACACATATTCATTCTATAATTATCTATTGCTATGTGTCAGAAATGTACAAAAAATATTAGAAATTCAGGGATGAAAAATACTAGGCTCCCCATCAAAAGGAGATAAAATGGAGTTATTATCAAGCAAATTGGAAGGGATACCGTGGTTTGATATGTTTTTATATTTGTAAGCATAGATAAAAGAAACCAAATAATAGGCTGGAAGGTGCTAGAAAAGATAACTCCTGAACTAAGTATTGAAAGAGATGCCTATGGGAAGTTGGGATAGAAAGAATATTCCAGACAAATAAAGTGGCGTGTACAAAGGCAAGAAGGCACCCTAGAGGGTATTGCTCATGGAGATCGTTCCCATGAGGGAAGCTGAAGTATCAAGTGTAAAGGGATTGTCAAGGAAAGAAGTGGGCCAAGGGGAATGCCATGCAGCTACGGGATTACTTCTGGTGGTTGAGTGTCCAGTGTATTTATATTGCTCTGCCATATACAGCTCATACTCATTTTACGGTCTGCCCAGTTTAGTTTGCTCACATTGCAGTACAAGCTGCCACCTCCTCACCCTCTTCCTCACAGAATCTCTGTAGATAATACCACTGCACCCAGCTGTGCAAATGCAGAGGCAAACTCAGATTCATTAGTCATTAAATGTAGGAATTGTTCAGAAGCTGCAGGATGCTCTATTAAGAGTGTTACACTGTAGGAGAGATCTTCGTTGTTCTTTTCCTTTTTTTTGTGTGTGCCCCTGGCAAACTCATTTTCCATATTCGAACAACTTTGCAAAGTGCCTCATCATGGAAAAATGTTTTGTCCTGTTTTATAGGTTTTAAAATGTCTTCATCCAGAATGATAATGGACTTACAAAAATTGTAGTAAACAAAAGCTATGACACATAGCATCTTTCTTTTGCTATGGGCAGCTATAAAATGTTAGGCACAGGGGCTAATGAGCTTACTGTGTAGCTGTCAATAATGGCACATCACTGAGTGGAGGGGTAGGTGTGCATTCAGATGTGTCCCCATTTAGCAGACAAGTAACTCTGCACATCAAGACTGTTTAACTTCTCTGGGGTTTCAGTCATCCTCCACCATTCTGTAAAAGTCTCTACCAGGTAAGCTACAAGTGAACAGATAAACATCATCGAGAAAACTTCCTAACGGTGAGGTAAACTTACATATAGTAAAATTCATGAGTTTTCTTTCTAAACTCAACAATTTTTAGAATGTAATCACCTACAAGACCACTACCCATATCAAGATGCATTAAATTTACATCACCCTAAAGAATTCCTAGTCACCTTTCCCAGTTAATCCCACTATAACCACCACCACCCACAACCACCACTGACAGGCTTTTATCACTCTATATGATTAATAGTTTTGCCTGACATAGAATTTTGAATAAGTAGAATTATACAGTGTATACTTTTGCATCTGGCTTCTTCCACTCAACATAATGGTTCTGAGATTCATCCATTTTGTTTTGTCTATCAGTCTGTATAATATCACATTGTATGAATATGGTACGACTTGTTTATCCTTTTTTCTGTTAATGGACAGAGCTCCTACAGATCATGGTGCTATGAACATACTTGTGAACATATGCACTTATTTGTGTTGGGGATGCAAAAATAGGGAGTGAAAAACCTGGAATAACAGGCAAGTTTGGCCTTGGAGTACAAAATGAAGGAGGGCAAAGGCTGTGTCTGCCCAGAATTTTGCCCAGAGAAGGCAATGGTCATAGTAAACGCCCTCCTCCAGCAACACAAGAGATGACTCTGTACATGGTTATATACTAGGATTGGAGTTATTCACTTATAGGGTAGGCATATATTTGACCTTAGTAGAAACTGCCAAAGAATTTTACAAAATGGTCATAGCATTTTATACTCCCTTTATATAACATATAAAAATTTCAGCTGCTATATATTCTCACCAAAATTGGCATTGTCTCTCTTCCTTTACATTTTAGCCATTCTGATGGGTGTGTAGTTGTAACTTATTAAGGAATTTTCATCTCCATAATGAGTAATGTGATGTTAAATTTCACATGTAAACATATAGTAGCAAAAATCGTATGGGCAAACCTCAGGAAAAGGGAAGAGAGTGAACTTTTATTGAGCTATTATTGTGATGCATGATCTATATCTTGTCATCTAATCTTTGTTGTTGTTGTAGTTCAGTCACCTAGTTGTGTCCAACTCTTTGCGACCCATGGACTGCAGCACACCAGGCTTCCCTGCCCAAGTTCATATCCATTGTGTTGGTTATACCATCCAGCCATCTCATCCTCTGTTACCCTCTTCTTCTGTGTTGAGTCTTTCCCAGCATCAGGGTCTTTTCCAGTGAGTCAGCTGACCAATGTATTGGAGCTTCAGCTTCAGCATCAGTCCTTTCAATGAATATTCAGGGTTGATCTCCTTTAAGATTGATTGGTTTGATCTTCTTCATGTCCAAGGGACTCTCAAGAGTCTTCTCCAACACCACAGTTCAAAAGCATCAATTCTTCAGCACTCTGCCTTCTCTATGGTCCTGCTCTCACAACCATACTAGAAAGACCATAGCCTTGACTAAACGGACCTTTGTCAACAAAGTGATGTCTTTGCTTTTTACACACTGTCTAGATTTGTCATAGCTTTTCTGCCAAGAAGCAATCATCTACTGATTTCATGGCTGCAGTCACCATCTGCCGTGATTTTAGAGCCCAAGAAGAGGAAATCTGTTACAGCTTCCAGCTTTTCTCCTTCTATTTGCCATGAAATGATGGGGCTAGATGCTATGATCTTACTTTTTTTTTTAATATTGAGTTTTAAGCTGGCTTCTTCACTCTCCTCCTTTGCCATTTTCAAGCAGTTCTTTAGTTCTTCTTCGCTTTCTCCCGTTAGAGTGGTATCATCCTTGTATCTGAGGTTATTGATATTTCTCTCGGCAATCTTGATTCCAGTTTGTAATTCATCCAGCCTGCCATTTCTCATGATGTGTTCTGAGTATAAGTTAAATAAACAGGGTGACAATAAACAGCCTTATACTTCTTTATCCATCCTAAACCAGTCAGTTTTTCCATACAGGGTTCTTACTGTTGCTTATTGACCAGCATATAGGTTTCTCAGCAGACAGTTAAGATGGTCTGGTATTCCCATCTCTTTAAGAGTTTTTCACAAATAAACCACACAGTCAAAAGCTTTAGCCTAGTCGATGAAACAGTGGTAGATGATTTTCTGGAATTCCCTTGCATTCTCTGTAATCCAGAGAATGTTGGCAATTTGATCTCTGGTTCCTCTGCCTCTTCTAAACCCAGCTTGAACATTTGAAAGTTCTTGGTTCACGTAATGTTGAAGCCTCACTTGGAGGATTTTGAGCATTACCTTACTAGCATGGAAGATAAATGCAATTGTCTGGTGGTTTGACCATTCTTTAGTACTGCCTTTCTTGGGAATTGGAATGAGGATTGACCTTTTCCAGTCCTGTGGCCACTGCTGGGCTTTCCAAATTTGCTGACATACTGAGTGCAGCACTTTGATAGCATCATCTTTTAGGATCTGAAATAGCTCAGCTGGAATTCCATCACCTTCACTAGCTTTATTGACAGCAGTGCTTCCTAAGGTCCACTTGACTTCACATTCCAGAATGTCTGGCTCTGGGTGAGTGACCACACCATGGTGGTTATCTGAGTCATTGTCATTTTTTGTACAATTCTTCCATGTATTCTTTCCATCTCTTCTTGATCTCTTCTGCTTCTATTACATCTTCACTGTTTCTGTTCTTTATTGAGCCCATCTTTGGATGAAATTTTCCTTTGATATTTTCAATTTTCTTGAAGAGATTTCTAGTCTTTCCTCTTCTGATGTTTTCCTCTGTTTCTTTGCACTGTTCATTGATGAAGACCTTTTTGTCTTTCCTTGCTATTCTCTGGAAATCTGTGTTTAATTGGGTGTACCTATGCCTTTCTCCTTTGGTTTTCTCTTCTCTTCTTTCTTCAGCTATTTGTAAAGCCCCCTCAGATGACCACTTTGCCTTCTTGATTTTCTTTATCCTTGGGATGGATTTATTTGCTGCCTCCAATACAATATTGTGGACCTCTGGCCATAGTTCTTCAGACAATCTGTTTACTAGCTCTAATCCCTTGATTCTATTTGTCACCTCCACTGTATAGTCATAGGGGATTTGATTTGCATTGTACCTGGCTGGCCTATTGGTTTTCCCCACTTTCTTTAGTTTAAGCCTGAATTTTGCTAACAGAAGCTGATAATAAGAGCTACAGTCAGCTCCAGGTCTTGTTTTTGTCAACTGTATACAGATGAGGAATCTGTGATTAAGAGACATTAAATTAAGCAGAGATAGTTAATAATATTAATTACTTTGCAATGTAGTTGGAAGAAATAAATGAATCAGACATGTTTATACACATTGTGTTGTATATTCTTAAGTACTGAGAATAGTGCTTGGCACATGAGAAACACTCAATTATGCATTTGCTGTTTTGAAACATAATGCTACAAATTGTAAATACAAACCAATTATCTTGTAGCTTTTAAGGAAAAATAGAGATGTGGAGATAGAGAAGGCAATGGCATCCCACTCCAGTACTTTTGCCTGGAAAATCCCATGGACGGAGGAGCCTGGTAGGCTGCAGTCCATGGGGTCGCTAGGAGTCAGCCACGACTGAGCAACTTCACTTTGACTTTTCACTTTCATGCACTGGAGAAGGAAATGGCAACCCGCTCCAGTGTTCTTGCCTGGAGAATCCCAGGGATGGTGGAGCCTGGTGGACTGCCGTCTATGGGGTCGCACAGAGTCGGACACGACTGAAGCGACGCAGCAGTAGCAGCAGCAGAGATGCAGTAGGCCAAAAATTTATCCATCTGAAGTCAACATAGGAACTTTCATGCAGTGTTGACTGTGCGACTAAGGATGTGTCCATATTAGTGGTGATGGTCACCTTTGAGGAGTTCCCAAGCAGGTCTGATTGTTCTGAGCTACAGTCATTCCACGAAATTTGATTTGAATGGAGAATGTCCATGTTTCAGAAAGAGGGCATTCTTTGTGATCCCATGGACTGTAGTCTACCAGGCTCCTCTGCCCATGGAATTTTCCCAGCAAGAATACTAGAATGGATTGCCATTTCCTCCTCCAGGAGATCTTCCTAACCCAGGGATCAAACCCATGCCTCCTGTGCCTCCTGCATTGGCACGCTGATTCTTTACCACCGAGTCACCTGAAAATCTCAGGCTTCCAGTAGTTGAGTGATGAATTCACTGTTTCCACTAAACTTGTCAGATGCCTCCTACTTGTGAAATATCATACTGAGGGCTGGAAATACAAACTTTTGTAGTGATTATAGTTAGACTTCATGGCGATTAAGAGAAGAAATGGGTATCTTTCTGAATGTACTCTGTTTCTCCAACCCATCACATCTGGTTCTTTAATCAATTATACTTAGACCATGTTGGGTGTTTTTGAAGACCTACCAGCTTCCAGGTCTTTGCAGTTAGCAATATCTTTTGTGTTTGGGACAGGCTTTTGGTTTTGATTTTGTTTTTATTTTTGTTTTAAGTTTCCTGTGAATACATTTCAAAGATCCCAGTGACACAAATAATTGTGCTAGTAATCGATAGTTTTTCAACTTCAACTTCTGAAATCTCACCTTATTTGGAAGGCTTCTCAAATACATAGCTATATTTTGATCTCAGCAGGTGGAAAGACTGGTTTTTGTAGCATACTCAGGTGCTAAGAGAGAAGATACTCACACGTTTTTTTCTAAGGTTCCTGTTTCATCTTTTCTTCTTCAGTTCAGTTCAGTCACTCAGTCGTCTCTGACTCTTTGAGACCCCATGGACTACAGCATGCCAGGCTTCCCTGTCCATCACGAACTCTTGCAGCTTGCTCAAACTCATGTCCATTGAGTCGGTGATGCCATCCAACCATCTCATCCTCTGTCATCCGCTTCTCCTCCCACCTTCAATCTTTCCCAGCATGAGGGTCTTTTCTAAGGAGTCGGTTCTTTGCATCAGATGGCTAAAGTATTGGAGTTTCAGCTTCAGCATCAGTCCTTCCAATGAATATTCAGTGTTGATTTCCTTTATGATTTACTTTTCTTCTTGGTAATTCTCATTTTGTAATAAGAAAATCTGATAAGAGTATTTATTTTGGTTACAAACAAGATTCAATGGGAAAAAAATAAAAATGTTTGCGAAAACTTCAAACAGTGCAATTCAGCATGTAATTTACTAGAAATAGGTATTTTTACATGACCAAAGCTGTTATCCTCTTTTCTTATTTACATTCCTTTTATGTCAAAGAGGATCTGAGGTTATAATATTTTTACTTAAAGCTAAAACTTCTCTGACTAGTTCAAAAAGATTTTTACTTATACATCAGAGTTCTGTTAAAATACAAATATTGGGAGAGGGGAAAATGTCCTAATTTGTCAGAAGCGATGAAGCATATGTGCTGGACTCATAATTTGAAGTCAATTCAATAAATATTTTGAGCATTGCCTGTGCTCCAAGCTGCATGCTAAGTATTAGCAATATAAGATGAAGATGACATACTCTATACATTCTAGAATCTGAATGCCTAATGGGAGAAATCAACATGAACAATTAAGCATAATGCTTTCTAATGAAAAATGTAATAGAAAAATGCTTCTCATATTGAAAAACAACACTGCAAAATAAATAGTATTTCCTGATGAAAAAGACGTCATAAAATTGGTTATATTGGTATCATATGAATCTTAAAAGTTGACTTCAGCATCTTTTAAGGAGGGAAAGGACATTCCAGGTAGAGAAAAGAGTATGTGGGAAAGCTAAGTTAAGATCTGTTCTTTATCAGTGGAGTCTGTAAGGAGATTTAATACCTTAGAAAATATTGTTGAAGGATATAAAATTTCTAAAAATTTAATTTTAAAATTTGAGTGTGATTAAAGGAAGAAAGCCAGGGCTGCTTTGGTGGCTTGGACGGTAAAGAATCTGCCTGCAATGCAGGAGACCTGGTTCCATTCATGGGTCAGGAAGATATCCTGGAGAAGGGAATGGCAACCCACTCCAGTATTCTTGCCTGGAGAATTCCATGGACAGAGGAGCCTGGCAGGCTACAGTCCCTAGGGTCACAGAGAGTTGGACTTGATTAAACGACTGTCACTCACACTCACATGAATGAGCATGGCACGTGTGGTGATTTGAAGTTGATCAATGTAGCTAAGTAAAGTGGGCTTGAGGAAAAAGGAGGCACTGTGGAAGGAACTGGGTGGGGATAAATGAGAATATTTTCATGTTCATTGTTCAGTAGCTTGGATTTTACCTCTGATGTTGTTTGTAAAGTGTTCTTAGGGGAAATTGTGTTCAACAAATATTCAGAAAAATCAGCTGTGTGAGAGTCTGAACTAGGCCCTAGGAATACAGTATTGAATAAAAATTCATTCCCAGCTCTTAGAAATCCCAGATGAAACTAGGCCACCATAGAAACAATGTGGTTGATTCAAGGATAGGTGATTATCTTTACCTCTTGGGAAGAACTTTGGGAGCCGAAAGGAAAGCATTTTGTCCTGCTTTACCTTTGAAAAGACACATTCCATTCACCATGGAAATAGGAATGTTCAGGTTATGAACCAAAAGTTTAATGAATCTGTAATGTCATTTCTGATTTTGCTTTGGCGTGGGGGAGATACTTGAAATACATTTGGAAAGAAAAATTTGTGCCAGATCTTCACTTGCGCAGTTTTGGTGTTTAGCACACATGCATATCCCCTTAAAAGGAAAGCAGAAATGGAGTTTGTATTTAATAGCTTCTTCCAGAAGGCCCAGAGAGAAAGCTGTTGGGCTTCACAATACTGTAGCCAGTTTCGTTATCAATAATACAAGAGATGGGTGCTTAAATGTATGTTTCTCACAGGGAAAATGCTGCCACAGGAGCCAGTGACCTAAATTGTCTTTGAACATCGAACTTTCTAAAGTGAAGAGGACACATCTGCCCTTTGAATATTAAACAAGTCACTAAACTGGGTCAGAATGCCTACAAAGAGCATATTTACAGGGTTCCCCACTTATCCTCATAGGAAATAATGTCTTGGGCATTCATTAATGTGAAGAAACTAATGGTGTTTCCTGTACAATTCCTGTATAAAATCCTGCTTTTGATGGAACAGGTATTTTGCAATATTCATCTTTGAAAATATAGCCCTGTACCAAGTTTCAGATTTTCTTAACTGAATTTGAACTAATTTCTTGGGAATTACGTATCCATACTCCTGTATTCTATTTTTCTCCTCTATATATGTATTCACTTATACACACACACACACACACATTTGCTCTCCCTTCAGTCACTAGAATTTGTCTTAGCAATTGTTTGAGACTACATCAAGCTGCTGTCTTACATCAGCATCCTTGGGAGGAGGATATCAGCCAAGACTAAAAAAAAGACCCTTGGGGTGAATGATTAAAGGGTCAAGAATGACTCAGTCAGGAGCTATGGTAGAGTGCTCAAGAAGCAAAACACCCACAATCATCTCGAGAGCAGAGCCCATATCCTATTCGTGTTTAATTGCACAACACCAACATAAAGTCACAGATGCTTGTGTGTTTCCTGAATGGATGAAAAAATGAACACGTGGGAAGTAGAGGCAGGGACATTTCAAGAAGATAAGCTGTGGAGGAGAGGTACCATAGAGGACTGGCTTCAGGTAGTTAGGTGGTCCCAAAGGAAAAGTATATTTAGCCTCTAGACACAAGAGAAAAAGTGAATAAAGAAAAGGAAATTTAGAATTCAAGCATGGTTTAAGAAGGAAAGATGAGTCAAAATCAGAGGCCACATGTTTTTCTTGGAAAGAAATTGAACTGTGTACACACAGTATTTGTTAAATAAGTCTATAAATGCATAAAAACAGTTTATCTTCTAAGACATAAAAATTGACTGAAGGTATAAAGATTTTGATGGAGAAGAAAAGGAAGATGGAAACTGTGACTTAATCATCCAAGATAATTATAGTAAAGATTTAGGAAATAATTGCTGTATGCCAGGTGGCATATTATGTATTCTACATATGTTATTTCCCTTAATCCTTATCATAAAACTACAAGGCCATTGGGGGAGGGGTAGTATTTTGGTCATTTATAGATAAAGAAACAAGTTGACCTTAAAATGATCTAGACGCAGTGAACAATTGTAGCTGAGCAAAGATTTGAACTTAGAGACTGCCTGCACAGGTCATTGCCTCCTAATAGTAATAGAACAGGGCTGGAGGCTTGAGTATCTTTTACTTCTAATTTTCCAAGGGTTTCTTATTTTCTCATGCTTATGTGAATATTGCTATACGGATGATATACTCTTTAAGGATGAAGACATTGGCTTGTGTATTTGAATTTCTTTGAGTGGATACCAAAATGTCTATATTTTGTAGTCAACTGAATGTTTGCTTATTAACTGATGTGTTAATCAAAGATGTTAAAATTTGGGATATGAAAATCAGGAATTGTAAGTCAGAAAGGAATTAGTTTTTATAAAACATGATGAAATGTGGAAATTTATCAATCCCTTGAAGTGTGGTCAATGCGAGGTGAGACAGTGCTGTGTGTCAGGCAAAATTTCTAAAGCAAACGAACATAAAATTTGATCCAGTGTTAAAAATAATGAGCAAGACTACAGCACAGTGTCCAGCACGTTGTAGGTTCAATCTACATCAACAAGGATGCAGGATATAATCAGTGTTACATAGATCCAAATTTAATCTCTGCCACTGGAAACTTGGGGTAAATTACCTAATCTCTTTAAACCTCAGTTTCCTCGTCTATAAAGGAAATAAGTGATACCTCCTTAGGACGTGACTGAACTGAACTGAACTGAGGTCTGTTAGTAATAATTAAATAAAGTAACAAACACAAAGTACTTAGTTAAGACCTTACACATAGTAGATAATAAACATTAGCTATTATTATTTGATGTTGAATGGAGGAAAGAGAGCTGAGTTATAACACAAATGTAGCATGAATCTCATAGAGTCTTAAGTTGCCTTTTCTATTCTGGTGTATATGTAATGGGTACAGTGGGCTTGCCCCAGCTTTCCTGGGGAATTACTCAATTACAAATATAGTCATACATATGCTTAGATTATTAAAAAGACCACACACCAAAGAGATTGTTGTGGAATACGGCATTGTACCTACCGTATGTATTTTAGGAGACAAGGATTATGTATAGAGTGGAGATGAGGGAACTCTTTTCCTATAAAGTGCCTGAGATATTGGAAAGTAAAAGTCACTTAGTCATGTCTGACTCTTTGCGCCCCCATGGACTGTACAGTCCATGGAATTCTCCTGACCAGAATACTGGAGTGGGTAGCCTTTCCCTTCTCCAGGGGATTCCCAACCCAGGGATCGAACCCAGATCTCCCTCATTACCAGCTGAGCCACCAGGGAAGTCCAGAGATATTGGAAATACCAGCTAACATTGCTTTGGCTTCAGTGTCATATCATGAGGCCTAAGGAAAGGGGAACAAGCACTTCTCTCCTCGCCTGAGTAGTCCAGCCTGGTGCTCACTGCAGCATCACTCTGACAGCTCTGGGAGAGAAGGAAGTAGAGATGCCTACAGACGCATGGATACCACTTCCTGAATGGTGGGTCTGGAGGTGGTGACACTTGTGAAATGCTGTCTTAGGTTTCAAGGCCATTGAAATCACCAGGGGAGTCCAGGATCTCTGGACAAAATTTGAGGAGGATTAGAAATCCTCTGGTTGAGGTTTAGAGACAGAGAACTGCTCCAGGTCATATCCGAACATTTACAATTTTTGGGCCAGTGTGGTCAGGGGAGTAGGAATTATGTAGAATTCTAAGCTGTGAAGAATGTAACCAGTCATTTGTTTCCGTTTTATCTTTTAGCATTTGGTCCAGAGAGCCTAAGTGATGTTCTCAAGATCACCTGCCTTAAGAATCTGTGTAACAAAGTTTGAGTGACAGAGGAGTATTCACCACTGCATGTGCCTGTTACCTGCTAACATTTTGAAGTGTGAGTGAGATGAGTATGTGTGAAAATGGATGCACTAAACCAGAAAACACCAGCATGAAAAACCAAGCAGCCTGCTTTGTTCCCTTCCATATATCTGCTCTCTTATCTGTCTTTAATGGTTGCCAACTGATGATATGAAGACAGACTTCCTTAACTCCTATGCACTAAATCAGTTAATATTGAGGTAAAACTAGATTCCCTGAGAACTGTTGATTTCTATCCCATTGTTTTAGTTGTTGCTTTATTTTTTCTCATTACCTTTGGTTTGAGATTGTGTTAGTATAGCGAGAATATCTCCATGATCCATGGCTCAGTTAAAGGGACTAAGAGGAGACAAATGTACTGCAGACATGCCAGTGTTGACTATAGCACTGTCATTACACAAAGAGACTGTCATGACCTGAGCTTGCATCAGAGAGTCCATGCTGGTACTGGGTGAATTTTGGTGTGTTCTTTTCTTCCTCTTAATAGAAGAACATTCATGACAGTCCCGGATGGTTTGAGGAGCTATCTTCTTGGCATCTTTCCCTTTCTGGATTGATTTAATCATATGACCTTTCCTTTCCCTTCATCTCTAACTTCATGCCATCTGTGATATTTGGCAGCTGCTGTTATATCCAGAGTACCTCTTGGCTCCAACATCTGTTGATCTGAATGAAGCTGGAAATACTTTATCTGTTGGTAATGTCTTTCAAAACTATAATTGGTTATTTTGTCACCTGTTACATTGGGATAATCATTTCCTTTCTATGTGACACTGTTGGGCACTTTGATGTCTTATTTCTTTTTAGGCCCTAAAATGCAGAGGCATGTAAGCTTGAATAATGGAAAATTTTATATTCCTTTGGGGCATATATTTAGTTCTAGGAGATGTTCAGTGGTGGCATTCAGAATAAGGAGAATATAGAGTTGGAAATATCAGAAAGTTCTCTCTGGTGTGTTTTAAGCTCAGAAAAGTTTAGAAATAAGAAACTAAAAAAGAAAATCTATATATAAAAATTTATTTTGTGTCCATAATATTATGGATAAACAAATACCATATAGACATGTAAATTAAACATACCCTTATTGCATATGTTTGTATATATACATATACATGTGTGTATAAAAAAAGTTGGCCAGTTGTATATGTGTGTATATCTGAAAGTATTCTTATTGCTACTATGTGAAATTTTATATTATTTACTTATTATTATTTATATTATTTTATATTATGTATTTTATGTGTTTTTCAGTTTTTAAATAAGCACATGGAGCCCTTTCATAAAAAAGAATATTGTAAAGCACACCCATGCTTGCAGTCTTTTGACAACCAAAAAAGCTGCCAGTCAGAAGAACACAGAAATTGCAAATGTTACCTGGGCTCTGGCCAAACAGATCACAAGAATTGGTTCCCCATGCCCCCACCCCAGTCTACTTCTTTGAAGCACAAGTTATTTTGAGACAAAATGATATATGCAATCAATGAACTGACTGCAGTGGTATAACCAGTTACTCCAGCAACTCTCCTAGAGACAAAGTCTGATTGTGTTTCAATTCTAAATTTGTATTTCCTCTTAAATAGTTCCAGAGAGTTCACTCACACAAACTGTAGAAAACATAAAATAAATTGACCACCAGCTGATTTGAAAGTTACTGTTTAATTATGAAGGACTGTTTGTTTACAGATAATGATGGCAGCACACCAGGTAAATAAAATCTGCTGGTGCCATTGTAGGTTCTTGAATTTCCTTCTCCGTTTTATTTCTTGCTTACCCAGAGGTCGCTCCAACAATCGGGGAATCCTGCAAGCTTCTCATCTACAGAGTCCCATTCTCACTCTTAACCTCTGGAAGACTTCCATAACACCCAGAGGCAATGTAGTATGTAGTCTTTGCTTTTTTGCAAGTTTCCTGACTCAGATTATGCTAATGATTTTCAGTTAGAAATTTGACCATGGATATTACTGTCTTCTTCTTTTAGATCCTAGCAGGTTAGTTCTAGCATTTTTTAGTAAAGAAAGATAAAAACAACTCTATAAAAAAATTGATTTCAATAAGAGCTTACCACACTCTGCTGTTTTGATTCTGATAAAAGCGTAGAATTTATAACATTATTTGGAATTTACTTTTTTTTTTTTTCAAAGCACTGATCCATTTTTGTTGTTGTTGTTTAGTTGCTAAGTCATGTCCAACTCTTGAGACCTCATGGAGTGTAGCCTGCCAGGCTCCTCGGTCCATGGGATTTCTTCAGCAAGAATACTGGAGTGGGTTGCCATTTCCTTCTCCAGGGGGTCTTCCTGAACCATGATCGAACCCAGTCTGCTACATTGAAGGCAGATTCTTTACGATTGAGCAAAAATGAACTTATTTTTAAGACATTAACTTGACTTAATCAGATTTTCCCCCCAGAATCAAGAAAGATAATCTTGAAAAGTTATCCTGCTTGAATAAACATCTTTTTTTTTTTTTTTTAACTTAACTTGCTTGATAAAGCCATGGCAGTCTCCAGAAAGGAAAAACATAGGCCCACTTTAAATTTTGTGACTGATCTAGCTAAAAATGGAAGAGGAGAATTGTAATTCGTTGAGAAGTTATTCTAATGAAAATCTCAAGTGTCCACTCCCTATCTCTGGCAGCTAAGTTAGCAATGGAAATATCCTTATAACTATGAGAAGAGAATAAACTTAAATGGAAAATTCTCATTCTCCTGCCTTGGAAAAGTTCCTTTTATCTTCTACCTATTTTAATTTGGGTTAAGAGCTTATAAGAAACAGTCTGAGAGCATAAATAAAAGGTTCTCCCTTCATGGCCTGCATCAGACCCTCCTCCAATTCCATGTTCTTTCATGAGAGAAGAAACAGAAGGGAATCTGGAAAATGGTTCCATTTCTTACACATGATGATGGAGTCAGGTTGACTCCTCTATATTCGTTTAATAAGCAAATCCTTTGTAAGTGAAAACAGGAGAGTTTTTGTTCACATGAATTTTAACAGCCAAATGTAATCAGAAACTCAGTCCCAGAAGTAAAAAAGGAAATAGTAATATGTCCTTTGAGCCTTACTTTAGATAAAAGCCATGGCATTTCCCAGGGCTTGGATCACAATCCATTTTGCAGATACTCATCTGCAGGGATGATATGGATCCCATTCTGAATACAAAGTAGTTGTTTTGATTGGAGTATGCTAAGAGGACTTAGGAACTTCCTGGAACTTCACGTGCTTCCAAAACTGGAGAGCTTTACGGCTGTACTTTTCCTGGTCCTCCCGATAAACCCTGACTATATTCGTTGAGATCAATGTTATATTACTGAGTTGCAAGTCTGTATTCTGGGAATAGATCTTTTTCTTTTTTATTGAAGTATAGTTGATTTACAGTGGTGTGTAATTTCTGGTGTACAGCAAAGTGATTCAGTTGCACATATATAAACATTCTTTTTTTATTCTTTTCCATTATGGTTTATCATAGGATACTGAATATAGTCCTCTGTGTATACAGTAGAACCTTGTTGTTTACCCATTCTGTATATACTAGTTTGCATCTACCAACCCCAACCTCCTACTCCCACCTTCCCCTTTCCCCTCCCCCCTTGGAAACAATACGTCAGTTCTCTCTGCCTGTGAGTCTGTTTCTGTTTCAAAGATAAGCTCATTTATGTCATATTTTCAGTTCCATTCAGTTCGGTTGCTCAGTCATGCCCTACTCTTTGTGACCCCATGAACCGTAGCACACCAGGCCTCCCTGTCAATCACCAGTTCCTGGAGTCCACCCAAACCCATGTACATTATGTCGGTGATGCCATCCAGCCATCTCATCCTCTGTCGTCCCCTTCTCCTCCTGCCCTTAATCTTTCCAGTATCAGGGTCTTTTCAAATGAGTCAGCTCTCCACATCATGTGGCCAATGTATTGGAGTTTCAGCTTCAACATCAGTCCCTCCATTGAACACCCAGGACTGATCACCTTTAGAATGGAATAGTTGGATCTCCTTGTAGTCCAAGAAACTCTCAAGAGTCTTTTCCAACATCACAGTTGAAAAGCATCAATTCTTCGGCACTCAGCTTTCATTATAGTCCAACTCTCACATCCATACATGACTACTGGGAAAATCGTAGCCTTGACTAGACTGATCATTGTTGGCAAAGTAATGTCTTTGCTTTTTAATATGCTGTCTAGGTTGATCATAACTTTCCTTCCAAGGAACAAGTGACTTAATTTCATGGCTGCAGTCACCATCTGCAGTGATTTTGGAGCCCAGAAAAATAAAGTCAGCCATTGTTTCCCCATCTATTTTCCATAAAGTGATGGGACCAGATGCCATGATCTTCATTTTCTGAATGTTGAGCTTTAAGCCAACATTTTCACTCTCCTCTTTCACTTTCATCAAGAAGCTCTTTAGTTCTCCTTCACTTTCTGCCATAAGGGTGGTGTCATCTGCATATCTGAGGTTATTGATATTTCTCCCAGCAATCTTGATTCCAGCTGTGCTTCCTCCAACCCAGCGTTTCACATGATGTACTCTGCATAGAAGTTAAATAAGCAGGGTGACAATATCCAGCCTTGACATACTCCTTTTCCTATTTGGAACCAGTCTGTTGTTCCATGTCCAGTTCTAACTGTTGCTCCATGTCCAGTTCTAACTGTTGCTTTCTGACCGGCATAAAGGTTTCTCAAGAGGCAGGTCAGATGGTCTGGTATTCCTATGTCTTTCAGAATTTTCCACAGGTTATTGTGATCTACACAGTCAAAGGCTTTGGCATAGTCAATAAAGCAGAAATAGATGTTTTTCTGGAACTCTCTTGCTTTTTCCATGATCCAGCAGATGTTGGCAATTTGATCTCTGGTTCCTCTACCTCTTCTAAAACCAGCTTTAACATCTGGAAGTTCACGGTTCACGTATTGCTGAAGCCTGGCTTGGAGAATTTTGAGCATTACTTTACTAGCGTGTGAGATGAGTGCAATTGTGCAGTAGTTTGAGCATTCTTTGGCATTGCCTTTCTTTGTGATTGGAATGAAAACTGACTTTTTCCAGTCCTGTGGCCAGTGCTGAGTTTTCCAAATTTGCTGGCATATTGAGTGCAGCACTTTCACAGCATCATCTTTCAGGATTTGAAACAGCTCAACTGGAATTCCATCACCTCCACTAGCTTTGTTTGTAGTGATGCTTCCTAAGGCCCACCTGACTTCACATTCCAGGATGTCTGGTTCTAGGTGAGTGTTAGTCATCACATCATCGTGATTATCTTGGTCATGAAGCTGTTTTTTGTACAGTTCTTCCGTGTATTCTTGCTACCTCTTCTTAATATTTTCTGCTTCTGTTAGGTCCATACCATTTCTGTCCTTTATTGAGCCCAAATAAGTGATATATGGTATTTATCTTTTTAAAAAAACTTTTTTATTTTATATTGGCATATAGCTGATTAACAATGTTGTGATAGTTTCAGGTGGAAAGGAAAGGGGCTCAGTCATATGTATATATGTATCTATTCTCCTCCAAACTCCCCTCCCATCAAGACTGCACATAACAGTGAGTACAGTTCCCGGTGCTATATAGTACGACCTTGTTAATTAGCCATTCTATATATAATAGTCTACATCTACTAACCCCAGCCTCTTATGCCCACTTTCCTCCCTTCCTTCCCCCTTGAAAACAGTGTGTTTGTTTCCTATGCCTGTAAGTCTGTTTCTATTCTACAGATCAAGGTCATTTGTGTCATATTTTAGGTTCCACCTGTAAGTAATGTATGGTGTTTGTCTTTTTTTTCCTGACTTACATAAGTTAGTACAATGATCTCCAGGTTCATCCATGTTGCTGCAAATGGCATTATTTCATTCCTTTTTTATGACTAAGTAGTATTACATACGGAGAAGGTGATGGCACCCCACTCCAGTACTCTTGCCTGGAAAATCCCATGGACAGAGGAGCCTGGTAGGCTGCCATCTATGGGGTCGCACAGAGTCGGACACGAATGAAGTGACTTAGCAGCAGCAGCAGCAGTATTACATATATATAGTACATATATATATATATATATATATGTACTATATATAGTACATATATGTATATATACTACATTTTCTTTGTGAGAATGGATTTTTTTCTTTATATATAATGAAACCAGAGGCAAAGCCTAATTTTTATAATGTGCCTTGATAGCAATATCTAATATACCACAGAACAGTTATTGTCTGGCAGGCATGGTACTTACTCCCTTTCATACATTTATCTCTTTCATTTTCCCAACAGACCTGTGACAAAGGATTGCCTGTTCAATATACAACTGAGAGCATTAGATGTTATGCTGTTAGGAAATAGTAGGAAGTGGTAGCTGATATTTGAACCTGGTCTGTGCTGTTAATTGCTAACTGATTCTCTCCTATTATACTCTTCTTGCTATGCTCTTCTGTTTCTTCCATGAAATACTGTGGATTCTCTAAAAAAAAAAAAAAGCATGGAACCTAGGATTGGAAGAGAAAGAGAGAAACAGATAAGCTAATAAAATGAGAATATACAGAACTGAAAGAAGATTCAATTTTCTAAACTTAAATAGATTGAAGCTGTCAGAGATGGTTTATACAAGAATAAGAACCTCATCCATTTTTCTTTTTCATTCTTGTGTCCCTAGCATTTAGTACAGTACTTGGCAAGTGGAGGCAACCAAATATTTTTAAATAAATTCATGTTTATTTTAAATTTATCACAATGTTTAATGTAAAAGATACATTATAATAACATTCAAGGAACTGAGGAAATTGATTTTGTCAATTCAAATAAATGCTGCTGTGTTGGTCTTAAAGATTGAGAAATTTAGGATAAGGGCAGATAAAAGTAGAAACTTATTTTGCTATTGTTATTCTTAAGTTAGTATTACAGTCTTATTTTGCTGTTGCTATTCTTAAGTCAATATTACAGCCTTAAAAATATACTGCCATTATTTGTGAATACCTTCCTAATCAGATCCTAAAATTTCAAGTTGAGTATATTTTACAATTTCTAAAATTATATTTTATAATTTATGGAATATTAAGAGAAAGCAGAAAAAACTATGCTTGATAAGCGAAGAAGTTAGTCTTAATTCCATTAGGGAAACAAATTTGTGAGAAATCACACTTAAATTTTAATAAACCCATTATCTCCTTATGTTTATCATGGAAACAGATAATCTGTGTTGCTTTATTTTCTATCATTTAAAAAGCTTGCTCAGGTTGCTTTACTGCACAGCTCCACGTGGCACCATCCTCAGTGCAGTGGATCTATGTGAATAGTGCCCTGGGCTAAACAGGTGCCCTAGTTTCATAGCCATTGGCAACTTTGCCTTTCCTTCTGTCCATTTAGATGACTTAGGTCTAACCAATAGACTCTTGTTAGGTCCTTGTCATTTCTGTCCTTTATTGTGCCCATCATTTCATGAAATATTCCCTTGGTATCTCCAGTTTTCTTGGAGAGATTGTTGGTCTTTCCTATTCTATTGTTTCCCTCTGTTTCTTTGCATTGTTCACTTAAGAAGGCTTTCTTATCTCATCTTTGGAAGTCTGCATTCAGTTGGGTCTATCTTTCCCTTTCTCCTTTGCCTTTTGCTTCTCTTCTCAGTCATTTGTAAGGCCTCCTTAGACAACTACTTTGTCTTCTTGCATTTCTTTTTCTTGAGGATGGTTTTGATCACCACTTCCTGTACAATGTTATGAACTTCTGTTCATAGTTCTTCACGCACTCTGTCTTCCAGATCTAATCCCTTGAATCTACTTCTCACCTTCACTGTGCAATCATAACGGATTTGGTTTAGGTCATATCTAAATGATCTAGTTCTAGTGATTATCCCTACTTTCTTCAATTTGAACCTGAGTTTTGCAATAAGGAGTTCATGATCTGATCCACAGTCAGCTTCAGGTCTTGCTTTTGCTGTTTGTGTAGATCTTCTTCATCTGCAGCTGCAATGAATATAATCAATCTGATTTGGGTATTGACCATCTGGTGATGTCCATGTGTAGAGTCACAAAGAGTCAGACATGAATTAGTGGCTGAACAATAACAACAGTAGATTCCTGGTTGCAAAGAACAGTTTATCCAGGGAATTTTTCATATTTATGTAATGTGATAATTTATTTTTATTTTACCATTTATTGAATACATATCTCAAATTTGGGGCTAAAGCTTGCAGATAAGTAAGATGTGATGTCTAAAAGAGATCTGTTATTTGTAAGAATGAAAATTACTAAACTGATATGATAAATCTTTATCTACAAATAGTTGTGGTTGATGATTAAATGGTAAGGTAGCAGTATAGATATATAGAGGTATAAATGATACATGCTTGTGCTTGGATAGCTATAAATCAAGTTTATTATGTTATTTTTTTATTTATTGGACTGTATTTCTTTATAATGGTATATTGATTTTATAATGATATTTTAAAATTGAGCCATCCATGCAAAATTCTTTATCCTTCAGGTATGTCCTTGCTGTTCACAGTAGCCAAAACTCAATCTTTCCATGGGCTTTCCAGTATTAGAAGATGCTTGGAAACTGGCCTCTTCTAGGCTTTATATTCTGGATTTTCTTTGCCTGCATGCTCAGTCATGTCTGACTCTTTGTGACCCCATGGATTATAGCCTGCCAAGCTCTTCCGTCCATATTTCCCAGGCAAGAATAATGGAGTGAGTTGCCATTTCCTTCTCCAGGAGATCTTCCCAACCCAAGAATCAAACCTGTATCTCCTGTGTCTCCTGCATCAGAGGCAAATTCTATACAACTGCACCAACTGGGAAACCCCCTAAAGGGGATGAGTCCTTTGAGCCAGGAGAGCTGAATTTTCTTTAGCAGTACAAGTAATGGGTGATTTCATTTGTGTCAGCTATGCAGTCATCTCACATGCTAGCAAAGTAATGCTCAAAATTCTTCAAGCAAGACCTCAACAGTACGTGAACCAAGAGCTTCCAGATGTTCAAGCTGGATTTAGAAAAGGCAGAGGAACCAGAGATCAAATTGCCAACATCCGTTATATCATAGAAGAAGCAAGAAGTTCCAGAATAACATCTATTTCTGTTTTATTGACTATGCCAAAGCCTTTGACTATATGGATCACAACAAACTGTAGAAAATTCTTAAAGGGATGGGAATGCCAGACCACCTTACCTGCCTTCTGAGAAATCTGTATGCAGGTCAAGAAGCAACAGTTAGAACTAGACTTGGAACTGTGGACTGGTTCTATATTGGGAAAGGAGTATATCAAGACTGTATATTGTCATTAAATAAGCTTATGTAACTTATATGAAGAATACATCATGAGAAATGCCAGGCTGGATGTAGCACAAGCTAGAATCAAGATTGCAGGGAGAAATATCAATAATCTCAGATATGCAGATGACACCACCCTTACAGCAGAAAGTGAAGAGGAAAAAAAAAAAGAAAGAAAGTGAAGAGGAACTAATTAAAGAGCCTCCTGATGAAAGTGAAAGAGGACAGTGGGAAAAACTGGCTTAAAACTTCACATTCAAAAAATGAAGATCATGGCATCTAGTCCTATCACTTCATGGCAAATAGATGGAGAAACAATAGAAACAATGACAGACTTTTTATTTTCTTGGATTCCAAATTCACTGCAGGTGGTGATTGCAGCCATGAAATTACAAGACGTTTGCTCCTTGGAAGAAAAGCTATGAGCAACTTGGACAGCATGTTAAAAAGCAGAGACATTACTCTGCCAACAAAGGTTCGTCTAGTCAAAGCTGTGGTTTTTCCAGTAGTCATGTATGGATGTGAGAGATGGACCATAAAGAAAGCTGAGCACCGAAGAATTGATGCTTCTGAACTGTGGTGTTGGAGAAGACTCTTGAGAGTGTCAGGCTATAAGGAGATCCAACCAGCCATCCTCAAGGAAATCAGTCCTGAATATTTATTGAAAGGACTGATGCTGAAGCTTAAGCTCCAATACTTTGGCCACCTGATACAAAGAACTGACTCATTGGAAAAGACTTTGATACTGGGAAAGACTGAAGGCAGGAGAAGGGGATGACAGAGGATGAGATGGTTGGATGGCATCACCGCTTGATGGACATGAGTTTGAGCAAGCTCCAGGATTTGGGGTTGGACAGGGAAGCCTGGCATGCTGCAGTTCATGGGGTTGGAAAGAGTTAAACACGACTGATCGACTGAACTGACTGATGGCTCTTTGTGAGCTGAAAATAACAGAAAATGCAATCCCAACCAATTAAAAGCACAAAGTAAAATTTGGCTCCTCTAACTGAAAATTCCAGGAGCTGTTTGACTTCAAGTAGACAATGTTGCTAGTATTTGGTTTCCCTTGTTCCATTTTTAAATTGCACTTACTCTTGGTTTTTTCCATTTTCTTGTGGCCCAAGATGGTGGCAACAATTCTGGACTGACATTTTTTTTCAAAGGTTCCAATCAGATCCTGTGGCAAATCCAAACCAACCATTTTGCAAGGGTAGTGTGATGCTCTGACTGGTTTAAATCTACATTGCATGCTCTAAATCTGAACTGGTATGTATTCTCCAGCTGAAGAATAGTGAATGAAACTGAGAGAGGGGTGGTTCCTCAGAAATTTGAGCTTCAATTATTAGAAGTGGGGTGAAAGGAATTCTGGGAAGCAGGAGCAATAGATGTCAATCACATAGGCCACAAAGAGAAAACTGACCTTCTTTATCCTTTAACACAGTTAACACAAGTTTTGTAATAAAAGCTGTCAACATGCTAAAGAATAAGATGTTCTTCTGCAAGGGAATGGCAAGCAGAGCATTTTTAAAGTTTTGATATTTCAAGGTGTTCCTTATTACACTATTACAAAAAGTAGGGTCAGTAGCCATTAAGCAAAAATCAATTTAGATTGTAGAAAGTAACACTAAATTTTTGTGACTTGTTAAAAGAAAGGAGTGAGGGAGGTGTTAAAAAATTCCTACTACAGATATAAATCAAGAATCTGACAGTTTTACTGGTGATTTAAAATCGTTGCACATGACTATTACTGACAGTACCTAATGTGTATTTGGTACTTACTACATGCCTGGCATTAAACACAATACTTTTAATCCTCACTTAATCTTCTCAATATTCTCATGAAGTATAGGAATGTATCCTCATTTTATAAATGAAGAGGCTGAGGCATGAAGTTAAATAACTTGTCTAAGATCACAGAGTGAGTGTAGTGAAGTCTGCCCTAAAATTTGGTGCTGTTTAAGAGATTACGACTTGGACTGTGCCTACAACTTTTTCCATTAACAGAAACAACCCATAGCGAGAAAAACCTGCTTTTTTTAGTGTTAAGGGCAGATAGGAAGAGCAGGGTAACAGCCTGAAATTGTATTTTATGGGAGACCTTTCTAAACATGAAGTTGTGGTGTAAAAGATGGCCAACATGGTTATGATTCTGGAAATTGGCAGATGAGAAAGTTCATATCAAGGAAAGAGACATGATGACTTTGCCCCTATCTTAGTTCAGACTGTTATAACAAATTATCATGGACTAGGTGAGTTAAATAGCAAATGTTTATTTCTCACAGTTCTAAAAGCTAGAAATTTGAAGTCAGGGTACCATCAGAGTTCTGGTGAGGGTCCTCTTCTTGGTTCCAAGAGCTGCCCTTTCATGGCTCCTCGTATAAGGGCATTGATCCCATCATGACAGTTCACCTTCACAACCTGATTACCTCCCAAAGGCCCCATTTCCAAATGCTGTCACATGGGGTTTGGGATTTTAACATAAGGACTTTGAAGACACACATTCAGTTCATACCATTCTACTTGTGAAAACTGGCTTGTAGCTATGGAATTATACTCACCCTGCATAGAGTAGTTTTTGGATGTTTCAAAAAGACAGTTTGCAGAGAAGACAAGACTTACTAGGAGCTCCCTTTCGGTATATTCTTTTACTTCTGTCTTCAATGCTTCCCCATTCTTTTTACATGTTTAAATACAGCTCGTCCTTGAAAGCTTAAAATGCCCTTTATTCCATGAAACCTTGCTTGATTCCTCCCTTCACCAGTGCAATCACGTAAGTTATCTCCTCCCAGTAGCTCCCAGAGTACTAAGACAGTTGCCTTAGGACCTTGTGCTGTGCTTTATTACCAGAAAGGTCTTATCTCTGACTTCAGTCTTCAAGTTCTTTGAGGACAAGTGCTTTGCCAGCTCCATCCATGAACATTTCCAGAGTGCCCCATCTGGCCTTGTGCATAGCAGATGCTCAGGACACCTCCTGAAGTGGCCTGGCTGGTGAGATGTGAGCTTCTGTCCCTGGTCATCTTCAACAGAGTGCTGAAGTCAGTGATTATGGGGATAAATTCCTACATTAAGTGGAAGGCATATTAAATAACTTCTAAGACCTTGTTTCATTCTGAGATTCTATGTTATTTATGGCATAACTTTATGCTTTTTATTTTTTTTACATCATTGTTGAAACATGACTTTATACATCTGACAAAAAAAAAAAAATCCTTAATGAATTTCTGGCTCTTAAGGATCTAGATGTCTCTGCTGCTGCTGATGATGCTAAGTCACTTCAGTTGTGTCCAACTCTGGGCTTCCCCATAGACGGCAGCCCACCAGGCTCCCCTGTCCCTGGGATTCTTCAGGCAAGAACACTGGAGTGGGTTGCCATTTCCTTCTCCAATGCATGAAAGTGAAAAGTCAAAGTGAAGTCGCTCAGTTGTGTCCTACTCTTCGCAACCCCATGGAGTGCAGCCTACCAGGCTCCTCCGTCCACGGGATTTTCCAGGCAAGCGTACTGGAGTGGGGTGCCGTTGCCTTTTCCGAGATGTCTCTAGCTAGACAGAAATACTTCCAGGTCATATAAAGGAAGATGCAGATAATATAGACATAGAATGTGATACTTTTATCTATCCGTAAGTGGATGATTTATATAAGTTTTATGGACCTTTGAAAGCTATGTACTGTATATATGTGTTTTTGCATGTATGCTGTATCCTTGTATAGCATGTTTAGAAATATAAAATCCTTCTGCAAAGAGCATTTCATTTTATAGTTGTATAGAAACTATATATACAGACAAGCAAATGTTTGTATATACAACATATATAGCCATATATATGTATACATGTGTATATACAATGCACATGTATATATTATACACAGTCTTATTCACACACTGTGATTTATAAACTTGGCTTGATATTTAAAGCTGCCTTTTACCCTGGAAGGCAGCTGAGATTGTGTCAGGATTATTTTTCAGAAAGGATGAACTAGAGAAAGAGGAGAAAAATATATCAGCAGCTGTCTCCTTCCCCTTCAAGTTTCCATTACACCTTCTTCCCACTTTTTCCCCATCTTTCTACTTATGAATCTTATCATCTGGTCCCAATGTACAAGTGCAAATAATGTATTTGAATGGAGTGAGTTTCAAAACCAAAAGAGCAAAAGAATATTTCAAAGAGAGGAAAATTGTGTAAAATGGTGCTGTGGAAATTTAGTACCTTGCCAATATTCACATACTAATTATGTTATGTTACCTTGGGTCAGGCAAGAATGAGGAAACCTCATTATACCTTGGAAATTCTGCTGCTTATACCTAGAAATACCAGTTGACTTTTTTGGTTAGGGCAGAAAATTTTGAACTTTCTTCGTAATGGTAGTTATCGTGAATCTAGAACAAGAGAGAAATGTTGTTTATATATTTGGAAACATTTTGATAACCATATACAGTTTAGTTTGTATACCAACTATAATTTAATTTATATATAAACTATATATATTTTATACCAATATTTAAAATGTGATATAATAGATTTTGGGGTATACCAAACCCATTCAGACCTTTCTGTTCTCACTTAATGGAATGAAGTTCCTCCCTCTCCGAAGGTCTTACTCAGTCAGAATCTGAGTAGCTTCTGTCCTGAAATCTGTTTTCTCTTTTCAGCTATAACCAAATATTCTGTCTTCTTATAATATGGGTTCATAAATGTTTCTCTCTACCAACACTTGTCTCAAGATACTTTTCTTCCACAAATGTCTGTGGAGTCCCTGTAATCTGATAGGTATAACTGTATCTCATTGTTAACAAGAATATGTTTTGGTCTTAGTTGCATTTCTAGCAGCTAGTCAAGCTCAAGCACAATTGAGATACATAGAAACACACTTCATTAAAGAATGAAGGACAGTGTAAGAGTTGAGGCAGATGGACTACCATAGTTGCAATTTCTTTCTGGAAACTTTTAAATCCAAAGAATATCATGTCCTAAAGAAGGCTAAAGAAGATGTGTTATATATGTGTATATATATACACACATATATAAAATGGAGAAAAGATGAAATCTTTCCCTTTGTGGCAACTTGGATGGACCTTGAGATTATTACACTAAGTGATGTAAGTGGAGAAAGACAAATACCATATGATTTCACTCACATGTGGAATAGAATAAACATAAATATAATAAACAAATAAGACAAAAACAAACACACAGATACAGAGAATAGAGTTGTGGCTACCAAACGGGAAGCAAGGTGGAGGAGAGGTGACATGGATAAAGGGAGCCAACCTTATGGTGATGGATGAAAACTAAACCTTTGGTGGTGAGCACGCTGTAGTGTATACAGAAGCTGAAATAGAATGCTGTGCACATGGAACTCTCACAAACCAATGTTGTTTCAATTTTTAAATAAAACAACATCATGTATACATTTTTTGAGCTTTTCAAATATTTGAACTTCAAATACTTGCTTTGTATTTATGCAGTGTGTAATTTTCAAAATACAATTACTCTATGTACTCACCCTGAAGTCCTTTATTAGTTATAAGTGTTTTCCTAGCCTTTATACCCAATAGAATTGGCCTAAGCATACAACAACTTACGTTTAAAATCTACTTTGCTGATTAAAAGAAGGAAATGAGCTTGTACTTGCTTGCTTGCTCTCCCTCAAAGCTTATTAATCCACATATATTTATTTTACTAAAGAATGTACCCAGTCATACAGTGAAGTGCAAATACATTGAGCTCCCACCATGCACACTTCACTGCTGGATTCTGTTGGAGTACAGAGACAAAGAAAATGGACTCTTCCCTCTAGGAGTCTAAAATGGTATTCACAGAATAGATATAACTCAAATAATGTTTTTTTCTTTCTTTTTTTTTTTTATAAAGGAGCCCTGAGACACATGCTGTCTCAAGGTTGTGAGCAGAGAGAGTGGTAGAACAAAGAAGGACAAAATTAATTCCCATGGGTAGGATCTGAAAGGGTCTTTCAGAGGAAAGTGCATTTGAATCAAACTCTGCAGCCCATGATATAAACATTACATAGTATAAGCAGTATGAAGAAGGAAAAATCCAAGAGGAAGAAATGTCTTGGTCAAACGGCTGGGAGCAGCAAGGTTAAAAGCTATTACTTGGCAGAGATAGGGTATAAGAAGGGAGATGGCATATTAGATAAGACTGGAAAGTCAGATTTGGGTCAGAAGTTTCTGGTGAGAGGTGCAGATCTTGCCTTAATTTCTCAGGCAACAGGGAGAAAAGGTTTTTAAGACAAAATAAAGAGACAAGCCATTATGTGTAAAAGTTTTCAAGAGTCAGAAACATCAGAGCCAATGACCAGGGAATTCATAAGTGGGAGGAAACGTGGCAATTTCATAAGGAAATGAAATGCTCAGACATTACCCTCTTCTTCTCAAATAAGTACTCAGACTAGGACAAAGCATGTGACGTGTGTAGGGTATAAATTTAAAGGGTCATGAAAGTGCATGAAATAATACCTTAACCTAGTTCTGACCCTGCCTGGAATATTAAATTGGCATTAGTGTAAAAAATTACTTGTGAACTTTTCTGTGAGAACTCTCTTCCTATACTCTCAAATTCTCAAATAAGTACTCTCAAAAGTACTCTGGATTCTTTCCATGAGCCACTATTTTTAATTTCTGCAAGGGGAGAGGAAGGCTACTTTGCATGAAAAATTGTGCTGCAATGAGATATTACACTGAACCAGGACAATTAGAAGATCTTACTCTCAGTAAGCCTGAAACACCCATTTATCCTGATAGGATATGACTCCCAGATCTTTGTCATTTTCACCACTTTCATTTAGATTCTCAGTCTGAAGTAGAGAAAAGGACATCAACTTAATGTTGATAAGCATTAAACTCTGAGCCATAAATTTGTGTCAGTGGTCCATTATGATAATCCAAACTTAATGCTCATTTTTAAGGTTGCTGAGAAGAGGAGAAAAAGAATGAATTGCTTCTTTTTTAAAACTGAAAATAAGGTGACACAGAACATTTGCTCATTTGTGGCCCAAGATCCCTTCATTGCTAATTCATTATTGATTGCCTGTGTGATGCCATGTACAATCAAAGATGCTTAGAGTAGTTTTTATTTTATAAATATACTGCATGATCCATTGTTAAGATTAGTGTACACTACATCTGACTATCCCTCAGGACTATCTACTCTACAGTCAGTCATCCTGTTTCTTACTCAAGATAAATGCAAGAAATATTCAGGAAGCACCTAGTGCGACATTGACATTTGCAGGTCCCCGGTCAAATACTGGCTCATTTCCTTTTCCTCTCTCAAAAATCTCCTTCCTCTGTAGAACTACTTTCTCCCCCAAAGGTTGGGTCCACATCACTCAACTTCAAGATTCAACTGCTAAGATAATTTTTCTAAAGTATTATTTGACTATCCTAAGCTGGGCATTTGATTGCTTTTAGTGTATTTCACTACCTCGTAGAAAGAAAGGTGGTTTAAAAAAGTACACACACATGCACACGTACACATACCCTTCAATGTGTAGGTCTGCTGATTTCAAAAACAACACATAATATGTAAAGTAATAGTCACTGAAAACAGGGCTACATTGACTTAAAAAAAAAACTTTATTTTGTATTGGGGTATAGCTGATTAACAATGTTGTGATAGTTTGAGGTAAACAGTACAGGGACTCAGCCACACATATCCATGTATTCATTATATGTTCCCATCCATCAAAAAAATACAAAGTGTATTCAGAGCATTGTGATGTTTATAATTTCAGAATATAAATTCTTAAGCTTGACTCTTTAATATTGACTCACTCAGTAAGATTCAGAGAGATGCAGAATGGAGGATGGGAAAGAGCATGGACTTTGAATCAGTAAGGCTTGGGTTTAAATCTCCTATCTATCGGCCTTGTAGCTTGAGCAGGTTGCTTACTATTCTGAATATTCATTTAAGATATTAAATTGGCCTCCTGCAATGCTGTAAGTATTAGGTGAGGTAATAATGTATGTAAACCATACAGTGTAGTTCTTGATCCATGGTTAGCATTCAATAAGTGGTAACAATAAATAACATTGATTACAATTTTAGGAAATTATTTCCCAACACAGTCAGTCATCCACTTTAGTTTATGTATATTCTAAGAATATATACTTGAAATTCAGACTCAAGCCTCCTTCATGTGTTGAATGGATTCTTGAAATGCATTACTTGTCATGTCATCTGTTCTTTAGAACACATACATAGAGATATTTGAAAGATTTTCCTATTCAAGATAAGTGGATATCTCCATATGAAATCTTCATGTAAAGCAATTTTAAAAATTATCTTCCAAGATGTTGTCTGTCCTGTTCCTGTCTCTTCAGTTCCTTCCTGCTATCCCTAAATCTCCTACAATGAGTAAAATTTAGAATTCATTATGTTTTTATATGACTCTTCTTGCCTTTTCTACCACAGAGATCCTGTTCCTGGTAAACCCACTTTCATTGGTTACATTATTAATCTTTTGACTTCTTTCTTTTCCCTGACTCAGATCATTTTAATTCCAACATGTTCCTTCTTCCTTGATTTGACAGGATATCAGGCCATGTAGGATCACATAATCTACTCAGAATCATAGACCACTAGATCTAGAAGGCATTTTATGTCTGTGAACAAAGATGAAACAGAAATTCTGAGAAATTAAGACAACTTGTGAACTATTATTCAGTGTCTGAGATTCATGTCTTAAAACCAAAGATGCCCTTTAATTACCTGGGATGAAATTGGAGAGTGGCTCTAATCTACCTTATGGTCATCCTCTTTGCTGCTTGTGTTGGTAGGTATTACATGAGAAGACATGACAGATCAATGCAATTATACAGCCTTGTTAATAAGGTAACATTCCATCAATGTCAGCAAAATTGGCATCATTTGAATGGTTTCCTAACTTTTATTTTTGACATCAGCTATTTGCAGCCCATGCATATACTATTAGGAACAAAAACTTATAAATACAAAGCAACTAAATGATCATCAGTATACACCAAGGGAATTTCCCTTAGCATGCTAAGTATATTTCCATGATCTTAGGATTGGTGCTAGGATTAGTTGAGAGTATATAACTATTAACATGCGGTTAACTAAATTGGTATTTCAGGAACACTATTACATGTAAAACATTCATAGCCAGATAGATGCAGTTTTTCTGTGTTCTTTCCAATAGGATTTATTGTAAAACATCCATTGATGTTGTTACATCTGTGCAGAGACATAAGGTTCTGCTAGTAGAAAAATCAGAAGATTGGAAGTAAGCAGATGTGACTGTTATCTTATTCAGAATCTTCCCAAATTACAACTCCAATAAGTCAGTGTGGCAGTATAGCTAAGGAAAGAGCCAGAATGTAAGACAGATGTTTACACTTTTATTAGGACTGCTTGATACCAAATCAAGATTCTGTGATCTTTGGATAAAACCATTGGCAATCATTTCAGAAATAGCTTACAAAGTGTGTAGTTAAATTAAGTCTCTTATTTCGAAGTGCTCTCGTGTGTATGTGTGTTTTCAAATAACAATAACATTAGGCATTTTCATCTAGATAGTCTACCAGAGTTCTTCCTTTAATGAAAGTCATTAAGTTAAGCTCACAGCTCTCTCTTAGCAAAGCCATACAAATATTCAGTAAAGGGCTTTTGTCTTGGCACCTTACGAATCTTTCCATAATTACTCTGAATCTCAAAAACTTCCCTTGTGTTGAAGCCTTATATATGAACCCTTAATATTTAACACTAGTGGAGTACTTTTATATGCTGGGCACTATTCTAAGTATTTAATCCTTTCAACCATTACTAGAGAAGTTATTCTAATCATCCTGTATTTAAAGATGAAAATACTGAAATACAGAGGCCAGCTTGTCCAGAGGTATGCAGCCTGTGGGAGATGAGGCAGGAGTAGAATCCAGGCATGGCCTTCCTAATTATTTCTATACATTGCTTCACTTGTTCACTATTAATTATGATTCTCTAGTACTATATTGTGTCTTTCCAAGTAGTTGGTTAATGCATTATAGGCACTGTTCCTCTTTATACTCTTTTAAGGCAGAGTAAATTTCATTTTGTTAAAGACTGGTCTAGCTTCATGCCCAGAAGGTTGAGTGTTGAGGAGGTATCTGGACTTGCTGAGGGCTGAGCTTGAAGGATCAGGCCTGTCTCCAGGAGCTCCAGTGGCGCCATCAGTTAGCATGTGGTAGTTATAAGTCCTGTCTCCAGCCACCTGCCATTTCCAGTTTCTTCCCTCAAATGCCCCTGGTCTTTGGTTTTATCCTTTGTAGGTGATGACTGACTCCATAATGTGTATTTAGAAGAGGTTTAGTCATCCCTGTGGAAGAAGAGACTTTCATAAACACAAAACCAGCTACATAACTTGCTAAGTCTAGTGCAAAATAAAAATGTGTAATTTTTTTATTAAAAAAAAAAGGAGATGGTTTACTGCTCCCTTCTGTGGTCTCTCTATCAACCTGTCATGGTGATTTTTATTTGTTATTTGATGGTGTGCTCCCTTGGGCATGGAAAGCTCACTAGTGAGTACCTAGGGCCCCTGCAGGAGGGAGAGGGGAAAAGGCCAATGGCTGAGTAGAGAAGCAGTTAGAGATGACCAAAGTTCCACCCTAAGGAGGCACTGGGAGGTGGACTGTGGTTGAGCCTAGACTCTGAAAGTGCATAATTTACTGTCTCCTCAGACCTCACAGAATACAAATTAAAATGAAAGTAGTAGGAGTTTCAAGATGGCAACTCCAGAGTGAACCCCCAAGGGCAGGCCCTTTTAGAGCACTGGTTGCAGACCCATTAAGCTGGCTCTATAAAAAAATTTTATTGAAGTCGTTGACTTATAATGTGCTAATTTCTGCTGTATAGTTATATATTTCTCATATTTTATTGTGGCTTATCACAGGATATTGAATGTAATACCCTTTGCTATATAGTAGGACCTTGTTGTTTACCCATGCTACATATAATAATTTATGTCTGCTAATCCCGAACTACCAATCCTTTATCCCCCCACCTATGCAAGCTAGCTCTTTACACATGTTTGTTTGGTTTGCCTTAGGGATCAGAGCTGATGTAGAATATGGCTGAAGCCCCTCTAAACTATCTCTCACTCCTGCCATTATTAGGGTGATAGCATCTTTTGAGGTTGTTATTGTCTTATTCCAATGACTAGATTTCAATTGTTCGAGGGCAAAGCATCTCCTCTGTATCATTAGGAACTCTCACAAGGTGACCAGAGGACCACTGGGAGTAATGTGGGCACTGTGGAAAGTCCATTTGAGGATGAACAAGCCTTTGCAATCCAACAGAAAGATTACTTTCACCACTTTATGATGGCCGAGAGTTTTAATGTCCACTGGACTCACTGAGAAACATTGTTGTCTACTAAGCAAGCTGGAAAGGGGGCAGATGGATGAAATTTGCATAACCAATCACTCCACTCCACTGGGAAGACTCACATGCATTTTTAATAAAGAACTGTTTACTTCTCAACTTGTTTCCAAATGGTACAGTCCTAAGTGTGCAAACTGAAGGGGACTTTCAAAATCATCCCTTTTTAGTCAGGCACTTTACCAAAAAGAAAAGTGAGGCCTGGGATGGTGCCTTGACTTACCTAAGGTTACCCTTCTCCAGAGATACAGTTTTCATTTGGCCTGGTCTTAATTATAGCACACCTTTGCCTTGTAACCTGGCACTATTATTTTGGGACAGAAGCCAATTTGAGGAGACAGTGTGGAGTGCTACCCTCTCAATCATTCCTTCACTCCAAACCCCAACTTGTCAGTGTCCAGAAACAATACAAATAAACTTTTTCCTTCCACAGAAAGCACATTCTTTGTTCACCTTGTGCATTAGTCAGATATTCTATCCAGTGTTTTGTTTCAGGACAAATTATACTCTGAGACTGAGACTGTTTTGCCAATATTTTATTTAACAAAGACTCACTGTAGGAATTACCATTTCATAAGCCAATAGCATGCAGGGTGGTGTCTCTTAATAAGCCAATAAAGAAGAAAAGTGAAAGTCGCTCAGTTGTGTCCAACTCTTTATGACCCCATGGAATGTACAGTCCATGGAATTCTCCAGGCCAGAATGCTAGAGTGGGTAGACTTTCCCTTCTCCAGGGGAGCTTCCCAACCCAAGAACGGAACCCAGGTCTCCCACATTGCAGGCAGTTCTTTACCAGCTGAACCACCAAGGAAGCCAAAGAATACTGGAGTGGGTAGCCTATCCCTTCTCCAGGGGATCTTCCCAACCCAGGAATCAAACTGGGGTCTCTTGCATCGCAGGCAGATTCTTTACCAACTGAGCTATCAGGGAAGCCCAGTAAAGAAGTAACATACTCTAAATCAATGATAGATTAGTTACAATTTTCTAGGCAGAAATAGTCCAAATTTAGTTGAGGTGTACCTTTATATGAGTTAGCACTCTGGGAAGGTAGCTTAATCAGTCATCAGCTGATGTCCAGCTGCTGGTGAAAACAAAAGTCCCCTGTTGTTGGAGCACGTTGCTAGGGAGTGATGGTGCTGGTATTGGTGAGATGATCTCCTTCATGAGGCCCCTGCATGCCCTTCACCTCTGCTAGTTTAAGAGTGGACTTGACAGAGGTAAGAGCTAACGTGCTAAGGTCTTTCCATAGATATTAGATCAGCAACAGCAAGGAGCCACCTTGAACAGATGAAATACTCTCAGATGGTCCTCATAAACTCGTAGGCCAAATGTCCCATTGCCATTCTTGCTGCTATGTGTGTCCCTTTTAAAAACTTTTTTTTTTCTTTTTGATGTGAACCATTTTTAAAGTCTTTACTTTTGTTACAGTGTTGGGTTTTTTTTTTTTGGTCCACAAGCCATGGTGGATCTTAGAGCCCCCAAGGGGTTGAACCTGTGTCTCCTGCATTGCCTGTAGGCAGATTGTTAACCACTGGACCACTAGGAAAGAATCTGGACACCTGTTCTTACTGATAAGCCCCAGTGGTGCTCCCAGCAGCTGAACTACTGAGTTCAGTTCAGTTCAGTCGCTCAGTCGTGTCCGACTTTTTGTGACCCCATGAACCGCAGCACGCCAGGCCTCCCTGTCCATCACCAACTCCTAGAGTTCACTCACACTCATGTCCTTTGAGTCAGTGATGCCATCTAGCCATCTCATCCTCTGTCGTCCCCTTCTCCTCCTGCTCCCAATCCCTCACAGCATCAGGGTCTTTTCCAATGAGTCAACTCTTCACATGAGGTGGCCAAAGTACTGGAGTTTCAGATTCAGCATCATTCCTTCAAAGAACACCCAGGACTGATCTCCTTTAAATGGGCAGGTTGGATCTCCTTGCAGTCCAAGGGAATCTCAAGAGTCTTCTCCAACACCACAGTTCAAAAGCATCAATTCTTCGGCACTCAGCTTTCTTCACAATCCAACTCTCATACCCATACATGACCACTGAAGAAACCATAACCTTGAATAGACAGACCTTTGTTGGCAAAGTAATGTCTTTGCTTTTCAATATGCCATCTAGGTTGGTCATAACTTTTCTTCCAAGGAGTAAGCATCTTTTAATTTCATGGCTGCAATCACCATTTGCAGTGATTTTGGAGCCCCCCAAAATAAAGTCTGACACTGTTTCCACTGTTTCCCCATCTATTTCCCATGAAGTGATGGAATCAGATGCCATGATCTTCATTTTCTGAATGTTGAGCTTTAAGCCAACTTTTTCACTGTCCTGTTTCACTTTCATCAAGAGGCTTTTTAGTTCCTCTTCACTTTCTGCCATAAAGGTGGTGTTATCTGCATATCTGAGGTTATTGATATTTCTCATGGCAATCTTGATTCCAGCTTGTGCTTCTTCCAGTCCAGCGTTTCTCATGATGTACTCTGCATAGAAGTTAAATAAGCAGGGTGACAATATACAGCCTTGATGTACTCCTTTTCCTATTTGGAACCAGTCTGTTGTTCCATATCCAGTTCTAACTGTTGCTTCCTCACCTGCATACAGGTTTCTCAAGAGGCAGGTCAGGTGGTCTGGGATTCCCTTCTCTTTCAGAATTTTCCACAGTTTATTGTGATCCACACAGTCAAAGGCTTTGGCATAGTCAATAAAGCAGAAATAGATGTTTTCCTGGAACTCTCTTGCTTTTTCCATGATCCAGCGGATGTTGGCAATTTGATCTCTGGTTCCTCTGCCTTTTCAAAACCAGCAGAACATCTGGAATTCATGGTTCATATATTGCTGAAGCCTGGCTTGGAGAATTTTGAGCATTACTTTACTAGCGTGTGAGATGAGTGCAATTGTGTGGTAGTTTGAGCATTCTTGGGCATTGCTTTTCTTTGGGATTGTAATGAAAACTGACCTTTTCCAGTCCTGTGGCCACTGCTGAGTTTTCCAAATTTGCTGGCATATTGAGTGCAGCACTTTCACAGCATCATCTTTCAGGATTTGAAATAGCTCAGCTGGAATTCCATCACCTCCACCAGCTTTGTTTGTAGTGAAGCTTTCTAAGGCCCACTTGACTTCACATTCCAGGATGTTTGGCTCTAGGTGAGTGATCACACCATTATGATTATCTTGTTCGTGAAGCTGTTTTTTGTACAGTTCTTCTGTGTATTCTTGCCACCTCTTCTTAATATCTTCTGCATCTGTTAGGTCCATACCATTTCTGTCCTTTATCAAGTGCATCTTTGCATGAAATGTTCCCTTGGTATCTCTAATTTTCTTGAAGAGATCTCTAGTCTTTCCCATTCTGTTGTTTTCCTCTATTTCTTTGCATTGATCACTGAAGAAGGCTTTCTTATCTCTTCTTGCTATTCTTTGGAACTCTGCATTCAGATGCTTATATCTTTCCTTTTCTCCTTCGCTTTTTGCTTCTCTTCTTTTCACAGCTATTTGTAAGGCCTCCCCAGACAGCCGTTTTGCTTTTTTGCATTTCCTTTCTTGGGGATGGTCTTGATCTCTGTCTCCTGTATAATGTCTTGAACCTCCATCCATAGTTCATCAGGCACTCTATCTAGCAGATCTAGTCACTTAAATCTGTTTCTCACTTCCACTGTATAATCATAAGGGATTTGATTTAGGTCATACCTGAATGGTCTAGTGGTTTTCCCTAGTTTCTTCAATTTAAGTCTGAATTTGGCACTACTGAGTACTCATCAACAAATGCACATGTGGATGACAACATCCCCACATACAACTTCACTTTTCTATCAAAATAATGTATAAAAACTTCATTCTTAGGTCTGAACTTTACTCTTAAAAACCACTTTATTTTTTGTCATAAAAAATCAGTGGATTTGAAATCAAACTATCAACTGAGAAAAATACACAACTTAGAAGTTGAGTGTTATATTTTATTTAGGTGCTTTGCGGAGGACTATAGCCCAGAGAATCAGCCTTGTAAATAACTCTGAGGGACTGTTCCACGGTGGTAAGGGAGGAGCCAGGATGTATAGGCATTTTTTTGTTGGAAAGAAAAGAACATATAGTTGAACATCAGAAGATTACTGCTAATCACAAAAATACAGACATTTCAAGTTAATGATTTTAGTGCTTTTCTATGTCTGGAAAAATGTAAGTCTGAGCTTATTTAATTACTCCTTTGATTTGTGTCTTAACTATCTAGGACTGGTATCCTGTTTCACTCCATTCTGAATTCCCCTCAGGGCACACAGTTATGGGCAGCTGATGACAGGCAATGTTAGTTGTTTCCTGGAATGTCAGGCCACATTCTTTGTCTGCAATATCAAACCACTACACAACATCCACTACCAATTCTGCTGCACCCAGTAGAACATTTCCTCTCCTTTGAGATGTTTGGATTGTACAGAGCCCTAGGCAGGCCAGCAGAGCGGCTTCTCCCCTCTGCCTCCCCAGGAATTCAAGGTGGATATGAAGGTATGCTGTTTAGGCCTGATGTGGGAACAGTGGTTTTTGTTCTGCTCTACTGGCATCAAGTAGTTTGAGGACCCTGAAGCTGACCCAGGCTCAGCAGGAAAGAGTGCCTTGACTTTCAGTAGTGGCTTCCTAGGTGCCAGGGGTAAAAGGATGGTAGTTCTGCCGTGTATTTGGTTTGTCCTGACTTCTGTGCTTACTCTGGATTTCTTCCTGGATTTGTTATGCTATAATTTGAAGTGCTGTTGGAAATATTTTAGCTGAAATTCTAGGTTCATAAACGAACTTTTATAACAGGCTCCTCCATTAGGACCTGCCAGTAGAAATCCTCTCAGTTTTTTACTTAACAAAATGTTATACCTATATATATATATGTAAGTCTAAATACCTTAAAACTTCTTTTACTTATGGTGATTTCTGTTTTTTTAAAAATTATTATTTGAAGAAGTAATCCAGCTTATGGCAAAAATTTTAGAGTACAAGAAAGCATGCAATGAAAAATATCATGACATCTCATCACCAATAATTAATTCCAAATTCTCCTTCCCAAGAGGCAATTACTGTTAAAAATTCCTTCTGTATCTTTCTAGAAATTTGCTATATATAAACAAAAGTGTATGTTTATACACATGAAAAGATATTTTACATATTTTTCCTCAGCTTGCTTTTTTTTTAAAGTAAGATTATACCTAGGAGACAGCTATCAGCACAAATGATCTCATTATTTAACATCTACATATATTTCCATTCCAAAGATGTTTCTTAGTTTATGTAACAAATCATCTAAAGAGGATGGTTTCCTAGATGTTTGCAATTGTCAACAACACTGTAAAAAGCCTCATGACTATGTTTTTGCCCACATATCCATATATATGTATGGTTTCCTAGAGGTAGATTTACTGGCTCAAAAGATGCATGCAGTTAAAAGTTGTGATAGTATTTCCACACACTCTAAGAAGTTTGTGTGACTGGCTAGCATTTGAAAACTGTGATGGAACAGAAAAAGACAAATATAAAACCAAAGCAGATGACTATAAATTGAATTCATATATTCTACTAAAAGCAAAAGTGAAGTGAAGTCACTCAGTCGTGTCCGACTCTTTGTGACCCTGTGGACTGTAGCCCACCAGGCTCCTCTGTCCATGGGATTCTCCAGGCAAGAATACTGGAGTGGGTTGCCATTTCCTTCTCCAGGGGATCTTCCTGACCCAGGGATCGAACCGAGGTCTCCCGCATTGCAGGCAGACACTTTAACCTCCGAGCAACCAGGGAAGCCTAAAAGCAAAGGAAATAGTAATTTAAATGGATCTAAAAACAATAAGTAGTTCAGTTTATCAAACACTTGCACCTGTTGTGTACTGAGCAGTGTCAGATGGATGAGAAGGAGCTGGAGGGCATGGGGAAGAAGGTGTATGCAGGTGAGTATGACTATATGCTTGTCTTACCTTTATGGGGTCCCCAGTCCACTGATGTGGGCAGTTGAGGATGCAGACACAGGTGTTACTGAAGCATGGGTGAGATGGTTTAAGACAGATATGGAGTTGAAAGGAAGAGGGCTCATGTTTATAGAACTTTTTGTACCTCAGATTTTTAAAAAATATTTCAGCCTGTAATGCTTATATACAATTCAGGAAGAACTTCTTACTGGATGTTCCATGTTTAGCCATGGGTTGTATTCCCTAAGTTGGTTTCTAAGTCTGTTTGCAGGTTAGAGTACCTTTCCTCATAGAAACATTGCCATGAATTATTTCAATTCCTAAACCATCACATAAAAGCAATCTTACCCACAATATAGCAGAAAAGTTGTGCATATGTGGTTAAAGAAGACAATAATTTTGTGGTTGCTGTTGTTTAGTCACTAAGTCGTGCCCAACTCTTTGTGATTCCATGGACTGTAGTCCACCAGGCTCCTCTGTCCATGGATTTCACAAGCAAGAATACCGAAATGGGTTGTCATTTCCTTCTCCTGGGAATCTTCCCAACCCAGGCATCAAGCCCTGCATCTCCTGCTTGGCAGGCGGATTCAACCCACTCCAGTACTCTTGCCTGGCAAATCCCACGGATGGAGGAGCCTGGTAGGCTGCAGTCCATGGGGTCGCTAAGAGTCAGGCATGACTGAGCGACTTCACTTTCACTTTTCACTTTCATGCATTGGAGAAGGCAATGGCAACCCACTCCAGTGTTCTTGCCTGGAGAATCCTAGGGACCAGGGAGCCTGGTGGGCTGCCATCTATGGGGTCACACAGAGATGGACATGACAGAAGCGACTTAGCAGCAGTAGCAGCACCTGGGAAAACAGGTAATTAGGCAAAAGATAAAACCGTCAATTTAAATGAGTAGCTTACCATCAGTGCCTGCACTTGAAGACTACCAGGCTTAGTTAGAGGAAGATGAAAAGGTCTGTGGAGATTCTGAAAGACACTGGCTGTTTCAGTGGAAACTTTCAAGGATTTTAGGAATTAACCAGTCCATCCCAATTTCTATTTTTTGTCCTTTGCACTGCTTTTGTTTTTTTATGAATCAGGAGAGATTTTCCTGCTGTGAAAAGGAAAGAGTTGGAAGAGTGAGTAGAAAGAAAAATGAATTCAAGTAGAGTGTATATCCCCATGAAAAGAGGTGTTCTTAAATGGAATTGAGGCCTATGTGGATAGGCAAGTGATTAAGCTTAGAGTCACACAATTCTGCAATCTGCCCAGGAGGTCATGATGTTTGTCCCAAAAGCCTTAGTTATTCTTCAAGAGGGATAGTGAACTTGGTAGTGCTTGCTTTAAATCAGTAGTTATCAAACCTGGAAGTACTTCAGAGTCCTTTGGAAATTTTAGAAATGCACATTCCTGGCACCAGTACTGGAGATATGATAAGGAATTCCTATTTTTCTGTCCAAGTGCAGAAAATAGGTGATGACATGACACCTATGACATAGGTGATTCTGATACTCAGCCATGGCCAAGAACTGTTATAGAGTTGGCCTTCATAGCCTTAGGTGAAAAGGAAGAAAGACTATATAAAACTTGGTGATGGTGTAACAAATACTTTTTTAGGCCAAGTGACTGTAATGTATGGAATGCTTATTTGTAACTCAGGAAAGTGCAGTCTCCTGTTTTTGGTAGAATGGAAATTGGTAATCCTCTGTTTCGGGGGACAGGTTGGTAAACAAGGCAGGTCCTTGATGTCTTTGAGTTCATATTCTGGTTTTTGCTCTATTCAGTGATTCTGATAAGTAATTCTCAATTGTACTACACTTGATGCTTGTCCAATCTAGGATGTGATTCCCTGGTTCCTAGTTGAGACTCAAGTGTTGATATCTTTAAAGGTCCCCAGGCTATTTTTAGCAATGAAAAGTATTGAGAACCTTGTCTAGATTTGCATGAGGTAAAAGAGGAAACTGCCTCTCTGCAGTGTTTTTCCTCTCCCAATTCAGCTCACCTCCCCCACTGGATTTTTTTGTGTAAGGAAGATGCTAGTACTGTCAAAAATTTTTGAGATGAGGAAAGAGGGTGTGTCATTCACTATACTAAGCAGCAGAGAAGCTAAGAACAGCAGAGCAGTGATGTTCAGTGATTTCCAGAGGATCTTCCCGGTGTGAAGCAACTCACTTTCCCAGTGGGTGATTGATGCAGGGAACTCCCCACCCAGTCCAGGAATCTGAGAGCAGATAAAAGCTTTTCTCATATTCCAAAGAATGTATACCCAGTAGCAAATTAGTTCCTTGTTTTTATTATATGATTTTGTGATGTGCTAGTAAAAGCCTCTTGATGAAAGTGAAAGAGGGGAGAGAAAAAGTTGGCTTAAAGCTGAACATTCAGAAAACGAAGATCATGGCATCTGGTCCCATCACTTCATGGGGAAAAGATGGGGAAACAGTGGAAACAGTGTCAGACTTTATTTCGGGGGGCTCCAAAATCACTGCAGATGGTGATTGCAGCTATGAAATTAAAAGATGCTTACTCCTTGGAAGAAATGTTATGACCAACCTAGATAGCATATTGAAAAGCAGAGACATTACTTTGCCAACAAAGGTCCATCTAGTCAAGGCTATGGTTTTTCCAGTGGTCATGTATGGATGTGAGAGTTGGACTGTGAAGAAAGCTGAGTGCCGAAGAATTGATGCTTTTGAACTGTGGTGTTGGAGAAGACTCTTGAGAGTCCTTTGGACTGCAAGGAGATCCAACCAGTCCATTCTGAAGGAGATCAGCTCTGGGATTTCTTTGGAGGGAATGATGCTAAAGCTGAAACTCCAGTACTTTGGTCACCTCATGTGAAGAGTTGACTCATTGGGAAAGACTCTGATCCTGGGAGGGATTGGGAGCAGGAGGAGAAGGGGACGACTGAGGATGAGATGGCTAGATGGCATCACTGACTCGATGGACGTGAGTCTGAGTGAACTCCGGGAGCTAGTGATGGACAGGGAGGCCTGGCGTGCTACGATTCATGGGGTTGCAAAGAGTTGGACACGACTGAGCGACTGAACTGAACTGAACTGAGTGAATGTTTGACAACCAGCTCTGGAAAAACATGGAATTCCTGATTGGTAGCATTTGCTAGTTTCATGATGTAAATGCTGACTGATTTCAAGTAACAGCAGTTAAACACCTCTCTTGCAAGATACCTGAAAGCTGAACAAATCATAATCCTGAGCACTTAGAAGCCACTATATGTACACCACCAGATGTATCTTTCCTCCACCTCCCTCCACCCACATTCCAGTCAGTTTTTAAAATTAGACCTCTGAAAACTCTTCATTGACATGAACATCACGATTAAAAATAGCTTGCAGTATTTCTAATCTGAAATATCTTGCTATAGAACTCATGCCGATAGAATTACAGTTTTCCTTAAAGCAAATGAAAAATTTCATTTTACTCTTTGCTTCTTTTCAAAATTTAGAAAAATGACCCAGATATTATTTATGGTTTATTTATGAGCCACAAGATATTCATTAGATAGCTTTATAAGATTGACTTATAATGTGGAAGTTTTATAGATTTAAAAAATAAAGCATGTATATTTAATATGCAAATCAATCAATGTGATATCTATATTAACAAATGGAAAGATAAAAACCTTATGATAATCTCAATAGATACAGAAAAAGCCTTTGACAAAATTTAGCACCCATTTATGATTAAAACTCTTCAAAAAATGGGCATAGAACAACCTACCTCAACCTAGTAAAGGCCATATATGATAAGCTTATAGCAGACATTCTCAGTGGTGAAAAACTGAAAGCATTCCCCTAAGATCAGCAACAAGACAAGGATGTCCACTTTCACCACTATTATACAACATAGTTTTGGAAGTACTAGCTAGAGCAATCAGAGAAGAAAAAGAAATAAAAGGAATCCAGTAAAGCTCTCTCTGTTTGCAGATGAGATGATACCGTACATCAGTTCAGTTCAGTTGCTCAGTTGTGTCCAACTCTTTGCAACCCCATGAACTGCAGCATGCCAGGCCTCCCTATCCATCACTAACTCCTGGAGTTTACTCAAACTCATGTCCATTGAGCCGGTGATGACATTCAACCATCTCATCCTCTGTCATATCTTTCTCCTCCTGCCCCCAATCCTTCCCAGCATCAGGGTCTTTTCCAAGAGTCAACTCTTCCCATGAGGTGGCCAAAGTATTGGAGTTTCAGTTTCAGCATCAGTCCTTCCAATGAACAACAGGACTGCTCTCCTTCAGAATGGACTGGTTGGATCTCCTTGCAGTCCAAGGGACTCTCAAGAGTCTTCTCCAACATCACAGTTCAAAAGCATCAATTCTTCGGCACTCAGCTTTCTTCACAGTCCAACTCTCACATTCATACATGACTACTGGAAAAACCATAGCCTTGACTAGAAAGACCTTAGTTGGCAAAGTAATGTCTCTGCTTTTGAATATGCTATCTAAGTTGCTCATAACTTTCCTTCCAAGGAGTAAACATCTTTTAATTTCATGGCTATAATCACCATCTGCAGTGATTTTGGAGCCACCCAAAATAAAGTCGGACACTGTTTCCACTGTTTACCCATCTATTTCCCATGAAGTGATGGGACCAGATGCCATGATCTTCGTTTTCTGAATGTTGAGTTTTAGGCCAACTTTTCCACTCTCCTCTTTCACTTTCATCAAGAGGCTTTTTAGTTCCTCTTTATTCTCTGCCATAAGAGTGGTGTCATCTGCATATCTGAGGTTATTGATATTTCTCCTGGCAATCTTGATTCTAGCTTGTGCTTCTTCCAGCCCAGCATTTCTCATGATGTACTCTGCATTGAAGTTAAATAAGCAGGGTGACAATATACAGCCTTGACATACTCCTTTTCCTATTTGGAAGTAGTCTGTTGTTCCATTACCAGTTCTAACTGTTGCTTCCTGACCTGCATATAAGTTTCTCAAGAGGTAGGTCAGGTGGTTTTCCACAGTTTATTGTGATCCACACAGTCAAAGGCTTTGGCATAGTCAATAAAGCAGAAATAGATGTTTTTCTGGAATTCTCTTGCTTTTTCCATGATCCAGCAGATGTTGGCAATTTGATCTCTGGATCCTCTGCCTTTTCTAAAACCAGCTTGAGCATCTGGAATTCATGGTTCATATATTGCTGAAGCCTGGCTTAGAGAATTTTGAGCATTACTTTACTAGAGTGTACGATGAGTGCAATTGTGTGGTAGTTTGAGCATTCTTTGGCATTGCCTTTCTTTGTGATTGGAATGAAAACTGACCTTTTCCAGTCCTGTGGCCACTACTGAGTTTTCCAAATTTGCTGGCATATTGAGTGCAGCACTTTCACAGCATCATCTTTCAGGATTTGAAACAGCTCCACTGGAATTCCATCACCTCCACTAGCTTTGTTCGTAGTGATGCTTTCTAAGGCCCAGTTGACTTCACTCTCCAGGATGTCTGACTCTAGGTGAGTGGTCACACCATCATGATCATCTGGGTCATAAAGATCTTTTTTGTACAGTTCTTCTGTGTATTCTTGCCACCTCTTCTTAATATCTTCTGCATCTGTTAGGTCCATACTGTTTCTGTCCTTTATAGAGCCCAGCTTCGCATAAAAGGTTCCCTTGGTATCTCTAATTTTCTTGAAGAGATCTCTAGTCTTTCCCATTCTGTTGTTTTCGTATTTCTTTGCATTGATCGCTGAGGAAGGCTTTCTTATCTCTCCTTGCCAATCTTTGGAACTCTGCATTCAGATGCTTATATCTCTCCCTTTCTCCTTTTGTTTTTGCTTCTCTTCTTTTTATAGCTATTTGTAAGGCCTCCTCAGACAGCCAGTTTGCTTTTTGCATTTGTTTTTCTTGGGGATGGTCTTGATCGCTGTCTCCTGTACAATGTCATGAACCTCCATCCATAGTTCATCAGGCACTGTCTATCAGATTTAGTCCCTTAAATTTATTTTCACTTCCACTGTATAACCATAGGCAATTTGATTTAAATCATACCTGAATGGTCTAGTGGTTCCCCCCCTTTCTTCAATTTAAGTCTGAATTTGGTAATAAGGAGTTCATGATCTGAGCCATAGTCAGCTCTTGGTCTTGTTTTTGCTGACTGTATAGAGCTTCTCCATCTTTGGCTGCAAGAATATATTCAAATTTTGGTGTTAACCATCTGGTGATGTCCATGTGTAGAGTCTTCTCTTGTGTTGTTGGAAAAGGGTGTTTGCTATACCCAGTGCGTTCTCTTGGCAAAACTCTGTTAGCCTTTGCCCTGCTTCATTCAGTACTCCAAGGCCAAATTTGCCTGTTACTCCAGGTGTTTCTTGACCTCCTACTTTTTTGCATTCTAGTCCCCTATAATGAAAAGGACATCTTTGGGGGGTGTTATTTCTAAAAGGTCTTGTAGGTCTTCATAGAACCATTCAACTTCAGCCTTTTCAGTGTTACTATTGGGGTATAGGCTTGGATTACCATGATATTGAATGGTTTGCCTTGGAAACGAACAGAGATCATTCTGTTGTTTTTGACATTGCATCCAAGTACTGCATTTTGGATTCTTTTGTTGACCATGATGGCTACCCCATTTCTCTTAAGGGATTCCTGCCCATAGTAGTAGATATAATGGTCATCTGAGTTAAATTCACCCATTCCAGTCCATTTTAGTTCACTGATTCCTAGAATGTTGACGTTCACTCTTGCCATCTCCTGTTTGACCACTTCCAATTTGCCTTGATTCATGGACCTGACATTCCAGGTTCCTATGCAATATTGCTCTTTACAGCATCGGACCTTGCTTCTATTACCAGTCACATCCACAACTGGGTATTGTTTTTGCTTTGGCTCCATCCCTTCATTCTTTCTGGAGTTATTTCTCCACTGACCTCCAGTAGCATATTGGGCACTTACTGACCTGGAGAGTTCCTCCTTCAGTATCCTATCATTTTGCCTTTTCATACTGTTCATGGGATTCTCAAGGCAAGAATACTGAAGTGGTTTGCCATTCCCTTCTCCAGTGGACCACATTCTGTCAGACCTCTCCAGCATGACCCGCCCATCTTGGGTGGCCCCACACGGCATGGCTTAGTTTCATTGAGATAGACAAAGCTGTGGTCCATGTGATCAGATTGGCTAGTTTTCTGTGATTATGGATTCAGCGTGTTTGCCTGGTGATGTCCTCTCGCAACACCTGCCATCTTACTTGTGTTTCTCTTACCTTGGATATGGGGTATCTCTTCATGGCTGCTCCAGCAAAGCTCAGCCACTGCTCCTTACCTTGGACGAGGGCTGTCTCCTCACTGCCACCCCTCCTGACCTTGAATGAGGAGTAGCTCCTTTCAGCCCTCTACACCCATGCAGCTGCAATACTGTACATAGAAAACCCTAAAGGTAGTATCAGAAAATTACTAGAGCTAATCAGTGAATTAGGCTTCCCTGGTGGTTCAGAGGTTAAAGCTTCTGCCTGCATTGCGGGAGACCTGGGTTTGATCCCTGGGTCAGGAAGATCCCCTGGAGAAGGAAATGGCAACCCACTCCAGTACTCTTACCTGGAGAATCCCATGGACAGAAGAGCTTGGTGGGCTATAGTCCACGGGGTCGCAAAGAGTCGGACATGACTGAGTAACTTCACTTTCACTTTCACTTTCATCAGTGAATTTAGCAAAGTTATAGGATACAAAATCAATACACAGAATTCACTTTCATTTCTATACACTAACAATGAAAATCAGAAGAAATAAAGGAATCAATCCCATTCACCAATGCAACAAAAAGAATTAAATATCTAGGAATAAACTTACCTAATGAGACAAAAGAACTGTACACAGAAAATTATAAGACACTAAGGAAAGAAATCAATGATGACATAAACAGATGGAGAGATATTCCATGTTCCTGGGTAGGAAGAATCAATATTGTGTAAATAACTATATTACCAAATGCAATCTATAGAGTCAATGTGATCCCTATCATATTACCCATGGCATTTTTCACAGAACTAGAAAAAAATTCACAGTTCATATGGAAACACGAAAGACCCCAAATAGTGAAAGCAGTCTTGAGAAAAAGAATGGAACTGGAGGAATCAACCTTCCTGACTTCAGATTATACTACAAAGCTACAGTCATCAAGATAGTATCGTACTGGTACAAAAACAGAAATATAGACCAATGGAACAAGATAGAAAGCCCAGAAATAAACCTGTGTACCTGTGGGTACCTTATTTTTGACAAAGGAGGCAAGGATATACAATGGGGCAAAGACAGCCTCTTCAATAAATGGTGTTGGAAAAACTGGACAGCTAATGTAAAAGAATGAAATTAGAACACTTCCTAACACCATACACAAAGATAAACTCAAAATGGATTAAAGACCTAATTGTAAGACCAGAAAAGATAAAACTCTTAGAGGAAAGCATAAGAAGAACACTTGATGACATAAATCAAAGCAAGATCCTCTATGACCCACCTCCTAGAGTAATGTAAATAAAAACAAAAGTAAACAAGTGGGACCTGATTAAACTTTAAAGGTTTTGCACAGAAAAGGAAACTATAAACAAGTTAAAAAGACAACCCTCAGAATGGGAGAAAATAATAGCAAATGAAACAACTGACAAAGGAATAATTTCCAAAATTTACCAGCGGCTCATATAACTCAATGCCCAAAAAACAGACAACCCAATCAAAAAGTGGGAAAAAGACCTAAGCAGACATTTCTCCAAAGAAGACATAAAGATGGCTAACAAACAGATGAAAAGGTGCTCAACATCACTCATTGTTAGATAAATACAAACCAAACTACAACGAGATATCACCTCACACCAGTCAGAATGGCCATCATCAAAAATTCTACAAATGATAAATGCTGGAAAGGGTGTGGAGAAAAGGGAATGCTCTTGCACTGTTGGTGGGGATGCAAACTGATACAGGCACTATGGAAGACGGTATGGAGATTCCTTAAAAAACTAGGAATAAAATCACAATCTGACACAGCAATCCCACTGCTAGGCATATACCCTGTGACTGTGACTGTGCAAGTTGCTCAGTCGTGTCCGACTCTTTGCGATCCCATGGGCTATACAGTCCATGGGATTCTCCAGGCCAGAATACTGAAGTGGGTAGCCTTTCTCTTCTCCAGGGCATCTTCCCAACCCAGGGATTGAACCCAGTGCTCCCGCATTGCGTTACAGGCAGATTCTTTACCAATATACCCTGAGGAAGCCAAAATTGAAAAAGACACATGTATCCCATTTCATTGCAGCACTACTTACAATAGCTAGTACATGGAAGCAACCTAGATGTCCATCGACAGATGAATGAATATAGAAGTCGTGGTGCTTATACACAATGGAATATTACTAAGCCATAGAAAGGAATGCATTTGAGTCAGTTCTGATGAGGTGGATGAACCTCGAACCTATTATACAGAATGAAGTGCATCAGAAAGAGAAAGATAAGTATCATATTCTAACACATATATATGGAATCTAGAAAAATGGTACTGATGAATTTATTTACAGGGCAACAGTGGAGAAACAGACATAGAGAATAGACTTATGGACATGGGGAGAGGGGAAGAGAGGGTGAGATGTATGGAGAGAATAACATGGAAACTTACATTACCATATGCAAAATAGATAGCCAATGGGAATTTGCTGTATGGCTCAGGAAACTCAAACAGGGGCTCTGTATCAATCTAGAAGGATGGGATGGGGTTGGAGATAGGAGGGAGGTTCAAAAGGGAGGGGATATTTGTATACCTATGGCTGATTCATGTTGAGGTTTGATAGAAAACAATAAAATGCTGTATAACCATTATCCTTCAATAAAAATATAAATTTAAAAAATAAAGCATGTATATTAAAATCTATCACATAGCATGGAAGAGAAGATGGTTGCTTTCTGAGCATTTATTATCCAAATTTCCAAGGGAATAAGGTTGCACAGGGAAGCAAAGCTGACCATATCATACAAATATTCACAAATGAACTGACCACTTATGAAACTAGCCCCCATTCAACCACCCTTCCACTTGACATCTGGTCTGTTTAAACACTGAACAAAATGCAATGCCAACTGGTTTTAAGGTGCACTGGAAATCCTTTAATATGTGAAATTTCTTTGAAGCCAGTGTTGGTGAATGACTTGAAATTTGTGCAGAGCCTCAGACAGATAGCGATCTGAGTGAGTCAGCTGAATCAAGAAGTCAAGTTAGAAAAGAAATCTTTAGATAAAAATGAGATAGTTTCTTCAGAAGTGAATTATTCAAATATCAAAATATTGAGAGAGACTGATAAAAAAATTGATAGATATTTTTGCCTAAATGACTGTCCTATTAGTGATGCTACAAAGTACCATGTAATCTTGTTAGGGAAGTTAACTACATTCCCATCCACAAGAAACAACAACAAAAAGAACAGAAAACAAAATAATTACAATAAAGCCATTAGCTATTAGAAACAATAGCCTAACTCTAAAAATCAACAAACAGCTGTGTTTTTTTGACATTTGATGTAAAAATTATTCTCATAATTTGAATTTCATTTTTCCTGGATAAAATTCCATTCAAGATTTTTGCCTTTATTATTTATAATGGAATGTTTTTTCCTGCTTTAAATAGAGTCACTTCTAGTTCGCCTTTTCCAGGTAATTGCTATCTTTGAAAAATCATCATGAGATACTCCTGAATTCAATCCAGAACTTGCCAGGTCCCAACTTTTTTTTAGTAATAATGACAACAATAATAATTATTGAGAGTCTGCTATGTATTATTCTCCTATGACTATGTGCTATTCTGAGCACTTCACAAAAATCATTTCTTTTAATCCTATAACAACCCTGTGAGATAGAAACATTTATTAACAGTATTTTTAGATATGAAGTAACTGAAATGAGAGGCTAGAAAGTAACTTGCTAAGGAGTGGAAGCAGATACAGATAAGACTTTAGAGCCTGCTGCCAGTGTTTACTAGTGACATAAAGGCCAAGAAATATTAAAAAGCTCAACTCCTCAAATATAATGGTGAACTGACCAAAAGTCATAGTCTTATCTACATTAAAACATAGGATAAATACATTAATGCTGCTACTGCTGCTGCTGCTGCTAAGTCGCTTCAGTCGTGTCTGACTCTGTGCGACCCCATAGATGGCAGCCCACCGGGCTCCCCCATCCCTGGGATTCTCTAGGCAAGAATACTGGAGTGGGTTGCCATTTCCTTCTTCAATGCATGAAAGTGAAAAGTGAAAGTGAAGTCGTTCAGTTGTGTCCAACTCTTAGCGACCCCATGGACTGCAGCCTACCAGGCTCCTCTATCCTTGGGATTTTCCAGGCAAGAGTACTGGAGTGGGGTGCCATTGTCTTCCTATACCAAGAAATCCTCTCCCTAGTAACTGACTTATTCACATACTGATCAGAGTTTGAGTTTAAAATGCTGCAAGAAACACCTGCACAAACTACTTGCCCCATAAGCAGAAAAATATTGTACAATATTTGGACAGTAACTTAAGAGCTAACTGTACATACCTTGCCTGTTCGGGTAGTTACTAAAATAGAACTAATTGCAGCTTCTTGAATTATATTGTTAACAGTTATCATGGTGCTGCTGGCCTGTTAGTCAGATGGGAAAAGAAAAGCATGTTTTAGTTATTATTATTTAAAGGCTTTGCATTAATGGAATCAAAAGATGTATTATTTACATAGAGGAAAAATAGTCCCTCAAAGGAAGTCTAAATTAGAATAGTTTTATATGATAAAAGAGTATGCTTTTCCTTAGGTTAGTGACTTTCCAACTTTTTAATAGCTACTTAGGAAAATAAAATCAAGATAACTATAAATGCCTTTGTGTCACTATAAAATTTAGCATCCCTTTTTCAGCATTATCTCAGCAATTTTTTTCCTGGGATTTTAAAGGTTTAATATATTAAATTTGTGTATAATGGGATCTCTGACATATGTAAGCTGCCAGTTTGGAAAGCAAAGCTCTCTGCTTTCATATTATGCGATACAAGAAATAAGATTTTCCAAATAAATTAGTTTATTTTTCATTGACGATTGGTGGGTTGGAATGAGGAAACAAATTACATCTTGCTTTAAAATAGAATTCAAGAAAATATAAATGAGTATATTGGAACGTGGGCATTAGTTGAAGCTTCATCTCTGGCCAGCAAAATTAAAGTAATTAGTGTCAGAACCTAATCACTGATGAGGCCTGTATACTTTCTCAAGCTCAGAACTGGGAAATTAAATGCAAGACTGAGGATATAGTAAGATGCAGCATGTTTCTTTTTGAAAAGTATAACTGTCCTTTTACTATATTGCCGTTGTTATTGTTCAGTCCCTAAGTTGTGCCAGACTCTTTTGTGACCCCATGGACTGTGGCCCTCTGTCCATGTGATTTCACAGGCAAGAATACGGAGTGGATGGCCATTTCCTTCTCCAGGGAATCTCCCCAACCCAGGGATTGAACCTGGGTCTCCTACTTTGCAGGCAGGTTGTTTACCACTGAGCCACCAGGGAAGCCCTCCTTTTACTATATAGTGAAAACTGTATTATATATTCAGTCTTCCTTTTTGTTTCCATCTCAGGAAATTCAAAGACACAATTTTGGCTCAAAGACAGGATCTAAAAGCCTGTTGTTAAGTCTCACCTTTCCTCTATTCCTTCATTCTCATCCTTATCATTTCAATTTCTGTTTTTAGACTTCTGTTCATAAATTTATTTTTTCTCTCTCTATGCATCATACTGTGTGTTATTTTAGTTTTTGTAAATTACTTTGAATCCTTGAAAAGACAGCAAAACTTTGAGATCTGGACAGGGAGGCCTGGCGTGCTGCGATTCATGGGGTTGCAAAGAGTCGGACATGACTGAGCGACTAAACTGAACTGAGGACTACCTAGGACCAGATCTTGACTCTGCCACTCAAGAGCTATGTGATCTCAGGCAAACAACTGAATTCATCTGTCATGTGTTTTTCTCCTTTGTAGAATGGGGTAGTAATGATACCTGACTCCTCAGGGTTATTGTAAGGATTAAATGAGTTAATACATGTTCAGTGCTTTAGAAGTGGGTCTGGTACATGGTAACTTTTCAGTAGGTATTTTGCTATTGAAGAATTGGATGGACAGATATATCTAGGAGGAAGAAAAATAGGGAAATATAAGAAATGATGATAGGATTAACTACCTGAACTTAAAAGAAAATCAACTAAAGATGACCCTGAAAAGAAAATGTGGCCCTGATACTAACTGTGACAGCAAACAAAAAAATCTTAAACAGTATAAACGTTGTCATCAGTGAAGGCATTCATTCCATGAACTACTGGAAACTAGATCTGAAATGTTTGGGTTTCCCCATATAAAGAAGTCAAACAGGCATGTGTTTTGTGACGTTAGTGTCAATTAGTTCCCCTCTGAAGTTATGTCTAATTGTTCAGGCCAAAATATCACTAGATTGCTACCTTATTGAGAAGTTAATCCTACCTAGTCAAGAGATCAAATGCCAAAAGAAGAAAAGAAAAATCAGAATCCTATTTTCTATTCTTCCTTCTTACCTCCTTCTTTTTTGCTTTCCTGGCACTGAGATATCTGTGAAGTCCCTTGAAAGAGTAAAAGAAAGAAAAATACACCTGACTTGTATTGAATGAACCAAGTTATCTGCTAGAAGCTCTCTCTAGTCTACATGCTCAGGCCTCAAGCCTCCCGCTAGACATCACAGGTTCTGAGGACTTAAATGGATAGCCCAACACCTTATATTTAGTGAACAGCATAGTTGTATTCAAACTCTGATCTGTATGGTGCTAAAGCCTATTCTCATGGATACAGCCTGTTTGATATCTTTGATCACTCTACTACAGTGACTATTTATCAAAATACAACTATAATGCATGAATGTCTTGTTTAATTAGGAATCAGTCACAATGGATGTAGAGTCTGGGTTACACTTCCATGTTCTAAATTTTTAGAGAGAGGTTTTCCTCATTAGTTTAATATCATTTATTTCATTGTCACAATTGTAGTTCTGTGACTACAATCTTCTAACAACGTCTCATCCTTTATTATTTTTTTCAATTAGTTTTGCTGATTTTTTTTAACTTTTTATTTTGTACTGGGATATAGCCAATTGGCAAAGTTACGGTAGTTTCAGATGAACAGCGAAGAAACTCAGCCATACATGTACTTGTATCCATTCTCCTCCAAACCTCCTTCCAGAAGTTGTTGAGGGACAGCCTCTCATCCTTTATTCTTTGTGACCCTGCCCATTCTTGATTACCGATAGACAAGTAATTTCCTAAAACACTTTCCTATTTCAGGTCATCTTTATTAGTTAAGGCACAAGATATACTTTTGTAACCCAAAATCTTAGTGCCTGAAGCAAGAGTTTATTTCTGTCTCATGTAGCAGTCCAGAGCTAGCAAGCAGCTCTGCCATTATCAAAACATTGTTTTGAATGTTTTCTAAGAGTGAGGAAAAGGTAGGCCAAGGCAGGGAGATAGCCCAAAATGGCACATATCACTGCACTCACATCTTATTGGCCCAGACTAATTCATACAGTGAAACTAGCTACAAAACTAGAGAACCCTCTAACCAAGTGACTGTGGAGGTAGATGTTCTATACTAAAAGAAATAGATGTTCTGTGCTAAAAGAAAGAAAATGCATATTGGGAAATGATCAGTGGTCTGTGACTCATTACTCCCAGACTAAGGAACCTCTAAGACTCTTCACTGTCTCTGTTATTGAAGCTGACCTAGATTCCACTGCCCTCTATGACAACGAGTCATCTTACCCATTCATTTTTTTTCCCCCTGGAGATTTGCCAACATAGGATTATGTCAAGTTTAGAGCTGAAAAGAAATCTTCTAAAGCAACAGTTATAGTCTTGACATGTTAAAGCCTGTATGTATATCCCAAGCCCATAACTGAATTGGAAAATGTTCAGCCCCTCCCCAGGATAAAGAGTATTGCATGTGTGATGGAGAAAATGAGATTTCTGTTTACGTTAATTAGACACAAAGATTTATATTTGTATTATAAAAAGGCAATAACTACACTGCAAAGATAACTTCAGAGTTGGATATCTCTTCTCTCCCTCTCTAAACCTGATTATTTAAAAAGAGGTGAATATGTTATTGGCATGGGTAGCAGTTGACAGTGAGTATCTGGCAACTCATAGTTTTGCAAATGTTGTCCTTCTAAAATATCTTACTATGGTTTTGTGTTGTTTTGATTTTTTTTTTTTTAAAGAAAACACATCTGATAAGAAATCTGGCCCAAGAGAATTTAGAAAACAAAGCCTACAGAAATTGCAATGGATTTGTTCCACAAGCTGGTGCAAAGTTAAAAGCAAAGTGAAGCATGTTTCGCAGAGAAACATTCTTCTCTGTTTTAATCAGAGTGCAGAGCTGTATGGCTGAAGTTGCTATAGCACCATGCATCATTCATGACCTGCTGGAATAGACAGAGTGCATAACAATCAATGCGGAAATCCACTTCACTAGTAAGTTCACCAGTAGGTTACAGACATCTCCATTTTGTTTTTTGCTGACCTAGGGCCTGGAGAAGGCAATGGCAACCCACTCCAGTACTCTTGCCTGGAAAACCCCCTGGGCAGCGGAGCCTGGTAGGCTGCAGTCCATGGGGTCGCTAAGAGTCGGACACAACTGAACGACTTCACTTTCACTTTTCACTTTCCTGCATTGGAGAAGGAAATGGCAACCCACTCCAGTGTTCTTGCCTGGAGAATCCCAGGGACAGAGGAGCCTGGTGGGCTGCCATCTATGGGGTCGCACAGAATCAGACACGACTGAAGCGACTTAGCAGCAGCAGCAGCAGCAGGGCATTATCCACTCCCATGTCAGGAGCAAATTACCAATACATTTTAATCATAACCATTCACCCCAATATGTTTCCTGTTATTTTGGAAGTTGATTTGGGTGATGAGAGTTTTGACAACTCTTCGAGTGAAATATAATCATTTCATGCTCAACACCCATTAAAATCTAAATTAAAGAGAAAAATGATAGCTTGGCATATTACGTTACTAGATTGGTACTTTAAATTCAGTTTTCTTTGCTTGGAATAATTTTATGTTAGGGGAGTTCAGTTCAGTTCAGTTGCTCAGTCATGTCCGACTCTTTGCGACCCCATGAATCACAGCACGCCAGGCCTCCCTGTCCATCACCAACTCCCAGAGTTCACTCACACTCATGTCCATCAAGTCAGTGATGCCATCCAGCCATCTTATCCTCTGTTGTCCCCTTCTCCTCCTGCCCCCAATCCCTCCCAGCATCAGGGTCTTTTCCAATGAGTCACTCTTCGCATGAGGTGGCCAAAGTACTGGAGTTTCAGCTTTAGCATCATTCCTTCCAAAGAAATCCCAGGGCTGATCTTCAGAATGGACTGGTTGGATCTCCTTGCAGTCCAAGGGACTCTCAAGAGTCTTCTCCAACACCACAGTTCAAAAGCATCAATTCTTCGGTGCTCAGCCTTCTTCACAGTCCAACTCTCACATCCGTACATGACCACAGGAAAAACCATAGCCTTGACTAGAAAGACCTTAGTTGGCAAAGTAATGTCTCTGCTTTTGAGTATGCTATCTAGGTTGGTCTTTTCTTCCAAGGAGTAAGCGTCTTTTAATTTCATGGCTACAATCACCATCTGCAGTGATTTTGGAGCCCCAAAAAATACTTTTTAAAAAAGATTTAATTATGACAAACAGATCTTCCTGTTCTTACCAACCTATCTCTTCCACCAATGTGAGGCCCTATGGTAACCATTTTTATTACTTTGAATGCACTTACATAAAAATGCTAATACACATTCCCCTGCCATTCTTATATAAAAAGTAGTATTTAAGGTACTATGTATACTGCTGTGTACTTTTTCTTTCACAAGACATCTTAGCTTTTTATAGGAGTACATAGATAGCCTCCTCATTCCTTTACAAAGTGGCATGCTTTCTTTTGTGTGGATGTGTCAAGGTTTATTTAACCAGTCTAAGGGGGCGTTTTTAACTAAGTCTTCAACTACTCTTATGGTAGGCATTATTATTCTGGATTTTCAGAGAAAGCCAAAGCTCTAGGAGCTGCTACAGTGCTTCCACGATGATCTCTATCTTCCAGGGTCTAGTAGGTGCGTTCATATTACACTACTGTGATGGAAGCAATAGTCTCTCTTCTTAAAGATACTTGCTGTGTCTCCTGCTTTCACATGCTCACAAGTAGTTTTCCTGTGCTAGAAAATTTCCACCTCAGAGTACAAGAGAAGTATTTGATGCCTTTGAGAGTGCAGATTCCTAATCTGCCCCCTCCTGAGTTCTCATCAGCATGCCTGGGATGAATTCTGCAGCACAGCTCTCCCAGGTAGCCCAGCTCCATCATGGCTGTTCACATAGAATAGGAGATAGAGGTCCTCCTGGTTGGCATACACTCCAGATGGTTTGGGGGCAGCAATCCCTGGGCCACGCTTCGACACAAAGCTGTAGATAGTCCCTAGGGATGTATGTTACTTGTGGAGAGCATTATGTTTGGTAGTCAGTGGCATTCCCTGATCCCATTGCCACCTGGTTCCATGTGGTGCCTTAGGCTTCCAGAGCACTTTGCAGCCTGGCCGTGTACAGGCTGCCTTAGATACCAGTAGTTGCAGCAGAGCATGAGTCTGACTATCTCTTGTGCCTTTGGGATTGAAAAAGACTGTAGTTCTCTGTAACAAATTAGCATATAAATAGGTGCTGTTGGACCCAAATCCTGAGTACACCAGGAATTGAAAGTATGTGTGAGGGATTTAATTAGGAAACTCTTACAATCTCTAATGAGAGAGAAAACAGAGAAATCTTCAATGACAAAGAATTGCCCCCTGACCTTATCTTTCACTTCTTTCTTGTTTCCACCAAAGTCAGGTCAGGAATTATAAGAACAAGACCATTTCTATAGACTGACCACTGTAGAATGTCAGAGCTTGCAGAACTGCTAGAGGTCATGTTAACATGAGGATTTTTAACCTAGAGCCTCTAGAAGGGACCTTTTAACATTCAGTGATCAGTGAACTCCCCAAAATCATAAAGTATTGTGTCAGAGGAGTCTCTGATCTCCTCTGATTAAAGACCACCAATATAGCCTAGCACCTTCATTTCACTAATGAAACAATGATCCAAATGATTGCAGTTACCTTCCAAGGTCACATAATTATTTGTGGCAGGGATGGGGAGAGAATATAGGAATCTTTCTATTTGGTGACTGATACCTTATAGACTTTGAAAATAGCATATGAAGGTGGCCTAGTAAGAGGCCTTGGCAAGAAACATGCCATTGCCGGGACTTGCAAACTTTATAATAGAAAATGCTAATTGACTACTTTGTGCTAGCCACTGTTCTAAGTACTTTACATATTGGTTCATTTGAGTCTTATAATCACACCATAGAATGGATGAACTGTAGAAGTTAGCTTTTGAATACAGAGAGGTAAATAAAGATTAGACAAGATGGTGAGATTAGGTGAAAAGGGGGAACAGGGACCAGGAGAGACTGGAAGGGGAAAACCTTTATGGTAAGCCACAAAGAAAAAGGTGGTCAGAAGAATAAATAATGTTCAGTTGTGGTTTTCCCCCACCTTAAAAAAAAGTAATTCAGTATTTTGTTATTATCCCATTTTATTTATGAGGAAAAGAAAGTATAAAGATATTAATTTATCTGCCAGGATTTAAAGTCCAACCATTTGGTTCCAACAACCATGTTCTTTATCATTATGGTATGCCAGGTCTTTCTTTGAAATGATGATTAATGTCTACTGGGAAAATGAGCACCAAATCATTTACAGATCCATGTTTTCATGAGACATGAGAGAAGGTAATCTTGGCTCTGTTCCTGCTAACTTCCGCAGCTGAACACGAGCCCGAGAATGAAGAATCATTGAGATGCTTTCAATGATGAAAGACGAGATTGTTACATACTAAAATGTCCATGGTTATTTCTGAATTCTCCAATATGTGATATTTTATTTTTACTTGGTGTTTTTCTGTTTTCTAAATTTTCTACAAATTATATCTGCCAGTTTGATAGTCAAAAGAAAATAAATATTATTTTAAAAACAGTATAAAAAACCCCAGAAATTCATTGCCTCCTTTTTTTGTTTCAGATCATTGAGAGGGATGATTTGACTTCTTTACTTCTGTAGGTATTTGTGTCAGGTTTCAGGCCTCTGGGGTGTATTCTTGTCCATCTTCAGAGAACTTTTGTATAGTAGGAATTTCAAGGGCTGACAAAACTGCTGTAATACTTTCTTAAGTTGAAGTATGGCACCAACCCCTAAAAGGAATCAGTGTTCCTTCAATCATTATCCACAGAACACTATGAATGAATGAATCGTCGGAGTTAACTTTTGAGCATAACAAAGTCTGGACACTGTGGAGAGATTAGATGAAAAGGGTGAACAGGGGCCAGGAGAGACTGGCAGAGGGGAAACCTTTAGGATAAGCCACATAGGAATAGGTGGTCTGAAGAATAAATAATGTTCAGCCTTGATTTTCACACCTTTAAAAAAGTTGTTTAATATGCAACAGCCTTCAGTGCTCTTCAGGAATGATTTATCAGTGTGTGTCTGTTATGCCCAAACTTAGGGTGGTTAATTAGACAGCAGCATGAAATATGACCTGCTCTGTATCTGAGGCCTTCAGGGCCCCTCTCTGTTCTTTGCTGTCACTGAAGAATATAGACACGATTCAAAGACCACACCCCATCTGCCAACACCCCATTTACAGAATGTTTTTAGAATCCATTATTTATGGCTAAGAAGTCCTGTGTCATGGAGTTTGTGACAGCTTCAGGTTTCAAGTCAATGTTCAATGTCTTGGAAAGTCTGCACAGAATTCATTTCTTTCAATTATATCTATTGGTATGAAAATTAGATCCTACCTTAACATTTCTCAATTGTCAGGCTGGACCATAAGCAAGGTTGTCAATATTTTATTAATAAAGATCACAAAGTCAAATCTTGCTTAGATATTATTGTCATCAAGATATAAAATATTTCACTTTGGTAAATTTTTTTAAAAGACTAAGTTTCATAACTTGAAGGTGTTAAAGCTATTTTCTCTAGCTTTAAACACACAGAAGGAACATTTCTCAAATATGTGATACATTTCTACCCCTCTTGAAACAAAGCACTGTACTCTGGGTGGCTAGGGAGTCATCACTGGACATGAAGTTGATAATTCACAGAAAGTCTTGGTGCATGTGTAGAAGTTTTCTCCTGCATATAAGTCCCAGACTGCTGTCCTGGGTCAGTTTGTGTGTCTGCATTTGAATTTATGATCTCTTCCCTTACTGTCCATCGCATGTCTAGGTAGTCTTTCTTCCTCTTGCCAGTGTGCTAGCCACAGACAGGTTGTATAATTTGACTTTCCTTCATCTCCTGGGTTCCAGGATTGCTTTAGGTAATTGAGGTGATTAACTAAATGTTTTTTAGATGAATTTATTTGCTATGAGCAGCATTAGATATTTTTAATATTTTTTGAATGAATTCACTTAATGATATGCCCTCGCAGTATTTACATTAGTCTCCCCATTGTTTAGAAAGGTGGAGTGAGCCAAGGAGTCACAGAATTCTGTGACTGTGACTAGGAGCTGAGACAGCCAGGCAGCCAGCCAGCTTCTCAGGAGCAGCACTGATGGTCCCCTATTCTCCCAGGGGTCAGAGCCCTAATTCGTTCAGTCATCCATTCATCAAAGTGGTAGTTAAGAAAGATTAATTTTTTACTTGTGTGCAGAATGATTTCAAGGCTGTGAAGACTTAAGAGAGAATGGGGCTTCAAGGATTTGTAATGTTGAAAGCAGTTGAAGCCAGTTAGAGGCAATTTCAATAATTTAGCATGAAAAGTCACCCTTACTTGACAGTCCTACTTGAACATGTTTTCTTTATCCATTAGCTTTGAGATTCTTCAGAGACTACTGTCTTTAACAATAAAACTCAATCATATGGCACAGTTCATTATCACCTTGATTTGTATAAATGTCACCTGCCAAGTATTATGTAAGATCTGATCTATCAATTGCTTACAAGCCTTACCACCTAAGTACAGTAGAGTGTGTTATAAATAAAAGTTACTCCTGCTAGACATTCCACCTCTAATTCACTTTGTTAAAAACTTGATTTATTGTATTTTTTTCAAATTATCCCCTCATCCTAATATGCCTACATATTCTAGTTTCTCAACAACTGCAGTATGCCACACCCTACCCCAGGTACTTGAGACACAATCACAGCCTATAAAGATTTATGGGCTATGAAAGAATAACAGTAAATCAAATTACACTAATAACTATTTTGTTACAATTATACTAAAGGTTACAAATTAGAATTTTAGCATATTATATTAAAATTTCTTTTATGGGACCTCTTTATCATAAAATGTCTCCAGTGCTTATTGGCTGTGCTCTCATTTAGCCTCTAATATCAATTCTTTTCCCCTTTCCCATGTTTGCAAACTAATCCATTCTCTTCTCATTTCAATAGGCATGCTATGTTGTGCTTCCATCCCAGGCCTTTTCCAGATCTCTATTTCAATGACTTAGACCTCTTTCTTCCATACCTCTCTTCCATTTTGTCCTTCCTGTACCACACTTCCTGATGAAGCATCCACAGATGCCACACCGAAAGCAAAAGTCTTCTGCTTCCAAGACACCTTTGGTGGTCTTCCCTCCCCAGCAAGAGGAATGCCAGCCTTCTGAGACTGCATCCTAGGCTGTTGTCAACCTGGCTTCGGCAGCCAACCCAGCCTTATCTTACCCAGGCTTATTTATTCCCCTAAACACAGTCTCTCCTCAGTCACTTTGGTCTACTCATTGTCTCCTCAGTGTTCCCCTCTGCACATTATCAGATCCATCAGAAATGATCTACCTTGACACGTTGAATCCCATCAATCCTCATATTTCAGTGTAGGTTCTTCCTATGAAGACTTTTGCATCCTCAGAGGGTTCTTTTCCTTTATGAACTTAAAATATTAACCTGCATTTCTTTCTTAACAGTGTAGCCTTTCTGTTGTTTCATTGTATTTGCACTGTGTGATTATACACCTAAGGCTGATGGTTTCTAGATATCAGGGACTATGTCGCGTTCAGGACACAGCACATTTTTTTCATGAAGTAGGTGCCCAGTAAATATTTGATTTCATAAAAGGATTCTAACTGTACTCAGCAAAGCTGAAGGCATTCTGTAAATCTGTTTCAATGAGAATCTTCATAGGAATAGCATGCCAGGCTTCTCAGAGATGTCAAGAGCTTTCTGACTCTCCTAAGTAGCAGTTCATGAGAGGAGAGTAAGTGCTCTGATAGGAATTTAGACTTGCTTTGATAATGTGAGCAAAATGGCCAGCTTCCAGAGAAAGAGGACCAGTAGTGTTGTTTGGTTATTTACTTTAGAAAACAAGATTTGTCTTCCATTCCAGTTATCTCATCAATATTTTATTTGCTGTTTTCCTCTCCTGGGAATATAAGAGTAAGTCTATTGGATTTTCATTTACCTTTCAAAGAAACAAAAATATTTAGTAAGCAATATCCACAGTTTTAAGCATTGCTCTACTGATGGTAGTGAAGTCGGCATATATAAATTTGCCTATGTGTGATTTTCTAATATATTTGTATTGATGATTCTTGCAATTAACAGAATATAAAATACAAAGGAATGACTCATTTTCTTTGGTTTTGAGTAATAACTTGAAAGCGTAGGAGAAAGAGGCCATTCAGACCATAACAATTGGCTGGCTTAATATAAAAATATAAAATGAAGATGCCCTGAAGACCACCTTATTACATTCATCAGCACATCCTGCATTTTAATAAAGGGCAGATAGATTAAAGCTATAGAGCTTTAGGAAACTGATTTTCTGAACTCCTGAAGGTGAGATAGCGTGTTCCTGGCAAATCCAGGGCAGTGGCACTGGGGATTTCAAGTGGCTATTTAATATTTATTATCAGTCTTTGTTGGAAGTTGGTATATGTCTTTAAATTTTCATTACCCAGCTGTGGCTCACTGCAGACATTTCCAGATCTTAGAGTCATGAAGCAACTGTAGAGATGAGAGTTCTCCATTCCAGCTCACCTTTGTAAACCCTTCTGTGGTTGGAGGGAAAGCTTTGATTACATGGTTATTATAGCCTTTGGGGTCACCAAGGTCACAAGCCAAGTATCAGGGGTTCCTAAGACCACCCTCCCCTGCCCCACTAGGTTTAGTGATTCACTAATGACACTCAACAAGACTGAAACAGTCATCCTCATGGCTAAGATGTGTTATAGGGAAGACACAAAGCAAAACCAATGACAGGACAAGATGCATGGAGCAGAGTCTGAAGGAAGCCAAGCACAAGCTTCTGTGCTTCTCTCGGTAGAGTTGCACAGGACATGTTTAATCCCCACAGCAGTAGTTGTGCAAATATTTGTGAAATATTATCTACCATGTAAACTTATTAAACACATTGCCCAGGGTTTTTACTGGGGACTAGTGACATAGACACCTTCTGCCTAGCACATATCAAAATTCTAGATTCCAAAAATCATATTGTTTATACAGTTTAGACACGGTGAACCCCTCTCATCAGGTCTTAGAAGGGTGGGAGTCTTCTCAGTGTCCAAGTGTCCTGATGCCAGCCAAGGGCAAGTCTTGCAAACAGGACTTTCTAGGAACAGCAGTCTCAGGTCTACTATGCCATTTGTATATAACATTCAATCCCCATGTGCAGTTGCACTGAGGACTATGTGATTGGGATGTCCTAAGCCACCAAGTTAGCTTTCTCCTTATTTATTCATTTAGAAAATTACATATTCCACATAGCTCTGCATGAAGTGGTCTCTGCCTACCTCTCTAGCTCCATCTGATGTCTCTGCCCTCTTTGTTAACAAGTCAGGTGCCCTGACTTTCTTTCAGTTCTTCCATGCTCCAGTGGCTTTTTATTTCAGAGCCTTGCTATAAACTGTACTTGGCTGTGCACTGTATATCCTTCAGCTCTTGCTCTGGCAATTACTTATTGAGAGTTGTCTTCCCTGAGATAAGGACCTGCTTATTACTCACTCTCCAGGCACTCTGTTCTCTTTCTTCACATTAATGACAATTGTAATCAAGTACTTACCAATACTTTTTAATTTGATATTCACCTTCTCTATAGATATAAGTTTCTGATGGGTGTGGGACTGTGTCTATCTTGTTGGTAGTTATATTACTAGATGACTAGTACCTGTGATAACTGGCATTTGTTAATGAAAAAATAAAATTCTTTCACTTTCAATGCTCCGAAAAGTAAAATGTGGCTGCATCACCAATGAATTCATCTCAAAGCAGATAAGCATATAGTTGGAGTGCATGTGCTAAGTACTAACAGACAGTGACTTGTGACTCATGCATGCAATTTTGAAACCTTCCTTCACAGGGTAAGGAGAATGTTTCCACAGAGAACTGCTGTGGCTACTCAGGAGAACCTGTGAAGTCAAATGGGCCTGGGTTTGAAACAGCTTTGAAATCTACATACTGAATGACTTTGGATCAGTTATGAGCTTATTTTTCCTGTCTTAAAGTTAGGGTACTAAGCCCACCTTAGGAGTTGGAAGGATAACGTGGTGAAATCACATGTCTAAGTGCTGAGCATACTACCTGGCATGCTGAGAGGACTCTGCAAATGATGGCTGTGGACTGTCAAGCTAGAGAGGAGCCTCCAGGTCATACTCTTTCCTCTTACCTGATCAAGAAGAACATTTTCTAATTTCCCACCACATATCACAATCCTGTTAGAAAGCCTGTCCCTGGGAGCTGATCCAGGTCAACTGGTTAAGTTTCGGTGTTTATTGATCCTCAGTCTGCCTGCTGTAACTTCTACCCTTAACGTCCAGTTTTGTTTCTTGGTACAACATAGAACAAGGCTGAACTCCTTTATACATTTTAAACCTTCAAATATATGAAGGCAGCTGTCAGATTGCACTAGGACTTTTTTAAGGACTAAATATCTTGAGTGCCTTCAACCACTCCTCACATACTATCATTTCCAGACCTTCCTGGTTTCCAGATCCCTTTCAGTCTTGGCTGCCTCCCTACTCACACATACTCCATTTGGGTGGTGTGTCAGTCAGAGTTCTTCAGAGGAGCAAAACTAATAGACTATGAATTTTTTATTTTAAGGAATTGGCTCATGCAGTTGCCAAGACTGGCAAGTCTGAAATCTGTAGAGCAGCCCAAAACTCAGGCAGGAGTTGATGCTACAGTCTGGAGGCAGAATTTCTGTTTCCTGGGAAACCTCAGTTTTTGCTCTTAAGACATTCACTTGATTAGAAGAGGCCCGCCCACTAATGGTTAGCTGCTTAAAGTTAGCCACATCTATACCAGTACCTTCACAGGAAGGCCTTAAGTAGTATTTGATGAAATAACTGGGCATTGTCATCAACCAAGTTGCCATAAAAGTAACTATCACAGATGATATACTTAAACTATGATGCCAGATCTGAACATGAAACATTCGCTCTGACTAGGGTCCAACATAGGAGAATGTTAGCTCCCTTGATAACTACTTTGTGTTATATGTAGTATAAGATTTGTTTTAAATTGGTGGATAATTGCTTTACAATGGTGTATTGATTTCTGTCATACAGCAGTGTGAATCAGCCATAAGTATACATATGTCTCCTCCCTCTTGAACATCTCTCCCAACCCCTTACCCCATCCCACCCCTCTAGGTTGTCACAGAGCACTGGGTTGAGTTCCCTGTGTAAGACAGCAAGTTCCCACTAGCTATCTGTTTTGCATATGGCAATATATATGTTTCAGTGCTATTCTGTCAATTCATCCCACCCTCTCCTTCCCCTGCCGTTTCCACAAGTCTGTTCTCTATGTCTGCATCTGTATTCTTGCTCTACAAATAGATTCATCATTACCATTTTTCTAGATTCCATATATGTATGTGTATATGCATTCAGTTCAATCTCTCAGTCATGTCTGACTCTTGGCGACTCCATGGATTGCAGCACGCCATGCTTCCCTGTCCATCACCAACTCCCAGAGCTTGCTCAGACTCATGTCCATTGAGTTGGTGATGCCATCCAACCATCTCATCCTCTATCATCCACTTTCCCTCCTGCCTTCAATCTTTCCCAGCATCAGGGTCTTTTCCAAGGAGTCAGTTCTTCACATCAGGTGGCCAAAGTATTGGAGTTTCAGCTTCAGCATCAGTCTTTCCAACGAATATTCAGGATTGATTTCCTTTAGGATGGACTGGTTTGATCTCCTTGCAGTCCAAGGGACTCTCAAGAGTCTTCTCCAACACCACAGTTCAAAAGCATCAATTCTTCCAACAGGAAGTTTCTGTAAGCCTCTTATTCTTATCTATCAGAGGGCAGACAGAATGAAAACCACAGTCACAGAAAACTGATCAAACTGATCACATGGACCAAAGCCTTGTCTAATTCAATGAAACTATGAGCCATGCCATGTAAGGCTCCCAAGGCAGATGGGTCATGGTGGAGAGTTTTGATAAAAAGTGGTGCCCTGGAGAAAGGAATGGCAAACCACTTTAGTAATCTTGTGTTGAGAACCCCATGAACAGTATGCAAAGGCAAAAAGATATATATGCATTAGTATACAGTATTTGTTCCTCTCCTTCTGACTTACTTCACTCTGTATAACAGGCTCTAAGTTTATCCACCTCACTAGAACTGACTCAAAGGTGGTCTAAAATTTTTATTAACTTTTAAAAAATAACCAGACCACAAAACTTGTTTGCATGGAATATATATACTACCCTTGCAAGCAAGGGGCCTGGACCCTGCTGGAGAAATCCCAGTTCAGGTCAGAGTATCCCTGACAATAGAGGAAAACCCCATATCAGAGGAAAGGGGGCGGTGGGGACTCTGTCAAGGAGTCTGGAGGAGGGAAGGAGATGGTTTTCTCTGACACCCTCCTACTTTGTTCCCAGTAGCCTTTAACATACCTTCCCTTATCCTGTATCTAACCCTTCTGTTCACGTGTCCCTAACTGCCACCTAGAAGATACTAGCATGATACTAGTTAATAGCAACTTATAGTGTTATTTTTCCTGTAGGTTATTTATGACCTAATGACTCTTGAAATTAAAAAAACAAAAACAAAAACAAAAAAAACATGTAATAGCAGTGCATTTATTGTAGCAGAACTTCAGACTCTAGAGACAGGCAGGGAGAAAAGTATTTTTGGAAACCAGATTCATCAGGTGGATCAGCTATGTCCTGCTCTCCATTCCTGACCTCTCTTCACTCTCCCCATCAGGAGGCTGACCCTTGCAAGAACCATTTGCACTCAGTTGGCCTTGCAGGGTCACTCTTTTGCATCTAGGCAGTGGTGTTGCCTCTGGTGTTGAATTGTTTTTCCAATTCCTCTGTTAATATTAGGAGGGACTGAGCAGCTGATGAATCAGCTGAACAAAACAGGAGTTTGGAGCATGTTACTTCAAAAGTAGTGTAGCCTGCAATACCCATCAGTCAAAGCTCTGGATTTGACTGCCAGGTGGCTGCACAAACATGCTTAAAACATGTATATAGTAGCTTTTGGAAAAAACCAGGGCTTGTGCTGGGCTATGCCTTGGGTTATTTTGTTCATAAGTGGTACCAATTTGTAGTTCAGTATTTCACAGAATACAAGCTTCCCTGGTGGCGCAGATGGTCAAGAATCCACCTGCAGTGCAGGAGACTCAGGTTCAGCCCCTGGGTCTGAAAGATCCCTTGGAGAAGGGAATGGCTACTCACTCCAGTATTTTGCCAGGAGAATTCCATAGACAGAAGAGCCTGGCAGGTTACAGTCCATGGGGTCTCAAAGAGTCGGGCATGACTGAGTGACTAACACACACACACACAAACACATAAAGACACTCACATGATACCCATACCATTAGTGACTTGCAGATAATTTTAGGTGCAACATTGATAGTCATATTTTATTCTAGACTCGTGCGCTTATCTATATTAGTACATATTCTTTAAAGTATATTGTAAAGTTATATTCATTTTAATGCCTGATTTAAAATATGATTATCTCATTGAGCTGTATAAAGGTATACTTATTGCCTACTACTTGAAGTGAAGTCGCTCAGTTGTGTCCTACTCTTTGCGACCCCATGGACAGTAGCCTACCAGGCTCCACCATCCATGGGATTTTCCAGGTAAGAATACTGGAGTGGGCTGCCATTTCCTTCCCCAGGGGGTCTTTCCAACCCAGAGATCAAACCCGGGTCTCCGGCATTGCAGACAGACGCTTTACTGTCTGAGCCACCGGGGAAGCCCAAATGCAAACTCCGAAGAGACACGCTAATTTGAGGCTATTTAAAAAGAAATATTCAACAGGTAATAGTACAGATAGTGTGCAGGGGTAAAAGTTATGATGGTGACATGAGAATGACCACAGTTAGAAAACAATGTCCAATGAGAAAAGTCTGGACTTTACTATCAGAACTTTGTTCAGTTATCAGTTCCATTATGGTCTCTTTATGGTCTTTTGGTTCTCATCGATAAAATGGAAATGTTAATACTTAACGTTTAGGATAGATTTGAGCATTAGAGCTAATAATACAAAGTGCCAGGCTCATCTTAGGTACTCCTTAAGTAGAAATTATTGCTTTTAGTATTTTAGATCTGTTAGAAGAAAATGGCACACTTATCAAAAAGAGGAGAACAAAGGCTAGATATCTTGCTTGAGACATAAAGACAGAAAACTAATGTGTGAGACTGTGTCAGTGTAACTAAGCAGTAGTTCAGTGGAGTGTGTGTGGAGCACTTCATTACCTGACAGTAGCTTCAAATACAAGAGCAGAATGAGTAGGCACAGTCAAGGGAGGCCAGGCTAGACTCTACACAGAAACAGACTCAGTGGTACGGAAAGTGTTGTGAAAGATTTTCAGATAAAGGTTCAGAGAGGCAGGACTGACCGCACCCTGGCCCTTCAGAGGAAAGGGAGAAAGAGACATGGCCCCTCTGGTCCAGCAGAGGAGCAATGAGAGGGACTGTTGTGTCAAAGGTCTCAGGAACCCATTGCATGTGTGTCTGGAGACTAATAAAACAGAAGCAACACTACAGACTGAATTGCTCATCCTCTTCCTCTGTTTTGTTGAAACGTAAAAGAGATTACTTTGTCACTCCCAAGCCTCCAAGGCTTCCCTGATAGCTCAGTTGGTAAAGAATCCACCTACATTGCAGGAGACCCCAGTTCGATTCCTGGGTTGGGAAGATCTGCTGGAGAAGGGATAGGCTACCCACTCCAGTATTCTTGGGCTTCCCTTGTGTCTCAGCTGGTAAAGAATCTGCCTGAAGTGCGGGAAGCTGGGGTTCGATTCCTGGGTTGAGAAAATCCTCTGGAGAAGGGAAAGGCTACCCACTCCAGTATTCTGGCCTGGAGAATTCTACTGACCTTATAGTCCGTGGGGTCACAAAGAATCAGACACGACTGAGCGACTTTCACTTTCCCAAGCCTCTAAAGTATTTCCTTGTCACTGTCTTGTCCATCTTGGTCAATGAACTGATAAGACTTTCCTCACAAGGGATGCCAGGTTCTGGAGTGTGGATGAAACCAGGAATCCTGTATTCGTTTGCTAGGGTTGCAGTAATGAAGTACCACAGACTGGGTGGCTTAAACACAGAAATTTGTCACTTTTCTGGAGGTTAGATTCCTGAGGTCAAGGTGTCAGCAGGGTTAGTTTCTCCTGAGGCCTGTCTTCTCTTGTCTTCACTTTGTGCTTGTCTGTGCCCGAATTTCCTATCCTTGTAAAGACGCCAGTCATATTGGAGTACAGTCCTCTCTTGTGACCTCACTACTCCTTAATTACCTCTCTAAGGCACTATCTCCAAATACAGTCAAATTCTGTGATACTGAGGGTTAGGATTTCAATGTATGAATCAGATGGGGTGGGGGGCACAACTCTGCCAGTTCACGTGTTTGTTAACTACTCTTGGAAGAAAAGAATTCACACAGTGTGACCTGCTGACTGTGCCACAAGCTTCATCTTCATTTCAGTGAAGTGTGTCTAATTATCTATATCTGTGCGGATTAGAAAGATTAGAATTGAGTAATCATCCTTCTCTGAAGTTTTAAAATTAATAAAATCAGATTTCCTTTCAACATGTTATGAAAAAATTCCAACAAGAGGCAGCACACTGTGATTAGTATCTTAATTTCCATTCACAGCTAATGAATACTTTGTAAACACTGGAATATAATTTGTTCTTCCTAAATTTTCTAGATCCAATTCTACTCCCAAACATGTTATTTTAATATATCTTTAAGTTTGATTTGAATCATGACTCTGCCACTAGCTGCTGGAATGGTCTTGGGCAGTTTTGCTCATCTGTGTCATAGTTCATTGCTGTGTAGAATGAGGATGATATTTAGCTGATAGGGAAGCAAAGGGAATAACAGGAGATACTTGCTCTAAAGTGCTTTGTACAATGCCTCGCACACAACAGGCATTCAACAGATGATAGGTAAGGCTTTAAAGGTTATTTGTATACGGAGTATATGGGAAAAAAGGTGGATTCTTAGTTGTCAAATTAGGAAGTACTAAAAAGGCAGATGTGGTTCTCTTCAACTCATGCTCTTTGTCAAGAACAGAAGCTCTTCTCGATTACTGCCAAATCATTCATTCAAACCAACATTCATTCACAAACTCAGAAGGACACACCCACATTGAACTGTAATTGCCCCAATACATAAAATATTATTTTCAAGGATTGGCATAAAGATCTGAACTCTTATTACTTCTGTCTACATTATCAATTCCTTTAAGAGAGCAAGCAGCCAGGCTAGACATCATATAATAAATGTCAGAGCAAATAGCACAAAGCAGTAAGTCATAAGTGATATTGCCTGGACATGAATGCATTTGAATTCTTATTCAGCTGAAAGTGTCTTTTTGGGAAAATGGTCCACTTGAATATGAGAAAGGATGTGTATTGACTGTTTTCCTGCTACTCACAAGCCCTCACTGTAAAAATACATGCCAAAAAGTAGGTAACTTTCCCCTCTTGATTCTGTTGCTCACCCCGAATACTTTTCTAGGCACTGTGTTTGAAATCTTGTAGACACCTGTAATTTCCTCCATTTTATTCTCTATTCCCAATGGTGTCTAATTGTCTTTAGACTGCTTCTTTCTTATTTTTATGTCTGTTGTACTGAGTTCACCTTAAATTCCCACTAATTCTTTCAGAGATTATTATTTTTATAAATAGTGTCCTTGACTTTATTATTTTTCTTCTCCAGTCTATCCACTTGCCTGATTAAGTTTCTTAAAATGTGGACTCTCTGTTCAGTGCAACTCTTGAACTAGTGAATATTTAGTTGGCAGACTGCCTCCCAAATGGCTCAAGCACAACTTAATCTCTGGCTTTAAACATAACTAAACAGAGCCTTGCCTCCTAACTTGTGTTTCAAATGAACTGGAATCTCCAAGTCTATTCTGAACTCACTATTTAAAAGACGTATGTAGCAAGCATTTATTGAGTGCTTAGTATCTACCAAGCATTGTGCAGAGTGAATATATGCATTATCTTTTAAAATTATCAGTAACTCTGTAAGAAAGAACTATAAGATACTGTTTTATCTTTATTTTATAGGACGGAAGTAGGGCTCAGAAGATTAAATGGCTTTTACCACGTCAAACAACTTATACTGGTGAGCTGGGTTTACCTGACTCAAAAGCCTTCCTTCTACCCCAAACCCTACTCCTTCACATCTACCCATTAGGCCTTTAAGGTGCATCTGAAGCATCTCCACTAGTAAAATTGTAAGTTCCTTTATTATAGGGGCTGTGGAGATGCCACTATCGTGGCATGTAGGTTTTGTAAGATCTAGCATAGAGTTAACCTCATAATACATAATCAGTGTATGTTTGATGAATGAGTGGACAGAACAGATGATTTCAAATAAAGCATAAAATAAAGTATGAAGCAAAGTGGTATGCAGTGCTGCTATAAGGGCTTACATAAGCAAAAGCTGAGCTACATTAAATTTCAGTTCACTTCACAAGTACCTCAGTCTGCCTCAAGGGAAAAATGAACAGATTCTGTGAACTTTATGAGTTCATACCTGTGAAGGAACATTGCTGAACTGTGGCCTCCTATGAGAGAGAATAGAGTTTCATAGCAGGCATTCTGGATAACCAAAGATGCAGAATCCTGTACGTGGGAAACATCTTGGCCAACGATATTAGGCTGCTGCCCTCCTGGGGACCATTTTGTTTACCTAGCATCCACTCAACCTACTGGGTTGTCTTGGGTAAGACTAACTCTTCGATGACTGTAAAAAGAAATGGCCAAATAATATATTGGCCTTAATATACAGAGCACATTTGGAATGCAGAATAAGAAGGAAAGTTTCCATTTCCCATTCTCCATTTTTTGTGTGTAGTATAGTCTGAGCAGGTGTGTGGGTGAGGCAGTGTGCTCCCTCCAGCTGAGGGAGGGACACTGGACTTGGAATCAGAATACATGTGCTCAGGGGTCAGTTCTGTAACTGACAACTTGTGTATCTTTGGATACGTGGCTTACTACTGTAAGCCTCAGCTTCCTAATCTTCATAATGGAGGAGAATGATACTGACCTGACAGCATTGTTGAAATGAGATAATGAATTTAATGATGCATTTTGTAAACTGTAAAGCACTTAGACACATTTTAGAGATGTGTCATAATGGAGATGCTCAAAGATGTGCTGAATGAATGCAAATCAGTTAAATAATAGAGGCTGAGACCACCAGCCTAGTAGATCCTTTATAGTGTAAGACTTTGTTCAAAAGCCAAGTTTTTCCTGTCTGACGTGACAGGAACTTGAGGACTCATCTAAGAAGCACTTCCATTTCCGTAAGCAACATTGCGCCTTATCCTTGCCCTACTTAAAGTTGTACTTTTTTTCTGTTTATTTTTTAAATTATCTGTTACTGAAGTATATCTGAAACCTACATGAGTCTCACAAAAACTTATTGATGAGTCTAACTTATATGCATAAATATTAGTTGAGAACTTTCTAGGTCCCAAGTACTATGCTCTACACAAAAGGTCGCAATTCCCATGTGACAATTTCCTCTTTGCATTGTCTCCTGCTATTTGCATGACACTAACTGGGGCACAGTTAATAATTTTAGGATACACTTAATAAGGCTCTTGAGCACCTTCTGTGGTCCAAGTCCAATCGTTATTTCACTGTATTTCCCATTTACGGCCCATAATAACCTGGACAGCGGTTTTTGTTTGTTTGTTTTTTGTGTTTCTTTTTTAATTGTGAAAGAAACACTTAACATGAGCTCTACCGTCTTAACAAATTTTAAGTGAACAATTTATTACTGTTGACTCTAGGTACAGTTTTGTGAGGCAGATCTGAAAGGAGGTTATTATTAACCCCTGGGTCCCAGATGAGGAAACTGAGTCTCAGAGAATGAGGTAACTTCCCAGACTCACACAGCTGAAAAGTGGAGGAAATGGGATTTTAACCTAGGCCACTGTAACTGTATAAGCTATCCTCTTTTTAGTTACACCACCATGCTTCCTCTGTCTTCAAAGAGCCACAGTCCAGCAAGGCCAATACGCTATACCTATAATGACTAGGCAGAGTAGAACTGGCGAAGTGCCAGTTGCTTCAAGGACCTTTCCATTTGGCCACTTCTTCCCTCCTTCCCTCCCTCAAACCAGGCAACACATATGCCTCCTTACAAGCTTGGGCTCCTTGGGGCCACTCTTTTCTTTTTCCTCTTATGAATCAAGTAAGAGTTGGTTACTTTGATTTCTGCATATAAAATGATGTTTTTAGGAACTAAAACTCCCATTTTAAGTAGGGACCTGCCAGAGCACTATGGTACAGAGTTTTCTCGTGCCCTGAAATATGAATACTTAATTCTGGTCATGACTGTGAGGATTTCAGCTGATGTGGCTCTCACTGGGTACAAGACAGGAGCTGTGTGTCTAGAGGAAAATCAAGTTACAGGTCAGCATGGCCTTGGAGAGGAAGAGTCAGGGTGTGCCTTGTGAGAAAAAGGATAAATGAGAGGATGAAGGACTGAAAGGATAAAGGAGTCAGCAATAATGACTATGACGCAGGAGCAAGAATGGTGCCAAAAACGTTAATGCAGCAAAGATGTGGTGAAGAAAGTGAGGGTCTTCAACCTGCTCTTGGGAAAGACTCATTTCTTGTTATTTTGTGGCAAGCTCTTTTATTTGATAAAACAGCTTTGAATAATGTGAATTTGAAGGAAATGAATAATTTTCATCTGCTTTCATCTCATAATGTCTGATGTAGGGCTGAATGGAGCCATAGCTTAAGCTCCTGATGAAAAATCATGTCTCCCTCACATTAGCAATAAGAGGTTTTCAGTCCCTTTTGTTATTTAATACCCCATAGAAATCTGTCTTGACATCCTTCTCATATCAGCATCAAAGTGAGATTTTGCTCTCTGCAGCAGTCTCAAAAATTGGACACTGCTTTTCTGTTACCTACAGTTTCTGTGCATAGATGCAATTGCCTGAAATTGTTCATCCCACTCCAGTCCAGGGCTCAGACTTTAACCCATACATGAAACATGGGAGATTCAAATCACAGACTTGATTGAGGGGAGCAGGATAAGGCTTTCCCTGCTGGCTAGAGCTATGAAATACCTAGAGAGGAAACAGAACCAAATGGAAATTCTCCTGATTTTATGGTAGGTAAGAACCACAGGATTTTTGCTGAAAGCACACCCTGCCCAGCATGCCTGCTTGGAGGAAGTTGGGTACTTCATGGATGGCTAGTGAGTAAACTGTCCACCAAAATACAAGGATTTAAGGCCCATAGGCCTGCCCCTAAGTGAAAGCCAACTTCTGTGTAGTTGAGACTAGAGGAGTTACTTAGTTCTTTGGCATAAAATGAGATAGGTAATTCAATAACTAAATGCCCTAAAATACTGAAAGATAGTTTTAGCCATTCTTTCATTTAACAAATATATTGAGGATCTGTTCTGAGCAGAACACCAATCTAGGCTGTGTTGTAGATGGGGTAATGAAAATACTACTCCTCACTTTTTAAAAAAAGTATCAATAACATATTCGATTAAATATCTGTACTAGAGTTGAATAATGGTATGGCAAAAGAAAATATGGAATCATATTCATTCAGCAAATACTTGTTAAGCACATAACCATGTACAAAGCATTGGTGAATCATTGGTGGATGAAAGTCACATTCTCTGACCTTGATACCCTTTTGTTCTAGAGAGATGCACCCAGTAGGCTTGCATTTTGAAGGTGATGATTTTCTCTGGTGATTGAATGTACAAACTTGCAGTTGAATAGTTCACCTGTGGGGCAGATTTAGCCATTGCCAGCTTTCACTGATATGAAAGAATGAGTTTTTGCATGTGGTGAACCAACAGACCAGGTCCTGTCTTCTCAGCTACTCTTCATGTGAGATAATCAGATGAGCAAGATGTTGACTTATCTAGAGGGTCGCCAAAGGTGCAGAAGCTTGGACAGCATCCTTTGTACCAGAAGAATTCAATCCCTGCAAAAAGTCAATCTGTTGTTGAATTCTTTCCAACATTGTTTGTGCTGTGCCTAGGTTCTTAATGATAGTTCCTGATCAGGGGCATTAAGATAAAATATATCATAAGACTTTCAGGGAAAAGTATTATGAAAAAGTTTTTACCTGACAATCATCAGTTCAGGCTAGAGCATTTGAATATTTAGAAGAAAACCAACAAAAATTGGAAGAATAGAAAAATAATTGAAAATGTATGAATGATTAAATATTACAGCATATTTATACATGTCAGTGTATAGTAATTTCTATTAATCTCTAATGATCTTGATTCTAAAATGTCAGAAGATATCCACATATGAACTTTTTTCTTGGGTTAGAGACCTTCTTCTTCTGTTGTAAAAGCATTTCATTAAATTGATTTTACACACATACACATACTTCTTTCTCTGAAAGAATAGTTTTGAGGAATTCATCTTTCTAGAACACTGCAAATTCAGTTTGCATTTGGCCTTCAAAATATTGCAAGGGAAGTTCTTAGGGATTACAGGGGTAAGCCTATTTTGGCATATGTGTGAAAGTCATGTGGTATTTGGTGCTTATTAATTTAAGGTATTATTTTGAGCATTTCTTAAGTAAATATCATGGCATTTAGAAAAAAAAGTGGACTATAACTATGAAATATCAAAGACCAGATAAAATGTTAACTCAATTCTATTCTGATAAGTTTTTTATTCTGTGCCCCAGGCAAATATCTATTCAATATATATGTTGCTCTAGCAACACTTTCAAGTCATGGTAAATCTATTTTAAGTCTGAGAGTTGCATGCGTAGTTAATTTTCTTTTCCCCATCTTCCTTGGATTGCTAAGAAAATCCATCCAAAAAAAAAAAAAAAACCCATTTCACAAAATGGGAATAGGAAAGAGGGTGATTTGTGGAGGATAGAGCTGGAAACAGGCAACAAATATTAAATAACTGAAATTATTCATATAATTTCATATAAGTGTAGAGAGAGAGTCTGAGAAATCATCTTAGAAGAGGGGACTATGAAGCAGATAACGTTATTCAGATGCTTGAAAGAGATGTGCTCTTTTTTTTTTTTTTTTTTGCTATTTTGCAGGCCACCTAATTTACTTTTTCCATTTCTAAGGTACTGAATATTAAATTGCCTCAAGTTTCTTGTTTAAAAGCTCACAAAATATCCAGTTGCAGAGGGTCAGTCAGGTAGTGTTTCCCAACATGAATTCCTCAGAAATGCTGTTCTTACAAGATACTCTATGATAAAAGAATATGTGGTCATATAAGTGTAGGAAATACCACAAGTTGTAGATCTTCCCAGAAAGTCATACCTTAGGACACAAGCTGCAGATACTCCTGGAAAGTCATACATTAGGAAATGAAAGATCTAAGAAGTGGTACAATAAATAATCCTTTTCATTTTTTATGTGTCAGATTTTCTCCTACTATTTGACCATAGAACCCCACTTTGAAGCGCTAGCAGCTATTTTTTTACTCAGAACTAATGTTGCACAGTATGCTAAATTGTGTGGAAAGCTCCCCTGCCAAGTATTCTTCCCTGAGTCCCTTAGCCTGTAGTTGGAACTCTTCACAGTTGAAAACATGCTCACATTACCTCCTTTAATCTCTGCTCAGGGATACTCTAGTCTTTGTTTCTGAAGGTCAGAAGACCTCATGTCTACTTGCTTTATGTCCCATGGGTTCCTCTACCCTTCTTCTGTTTGGCTGCTTCTTTTAGAAGACCTATCAGTAATCTCACGGAGAAGGCAATGGCACCCCACTCCAGTACTCTTGCCTGGAAAATCCCATGGACAGAGGAGCCTGGTGGGCTGCAGTCCATGGGGTCACCAAGAGTCAGACATGACTGAGTGACTTCACTTTCACTTTTCTCTTTCATGCATTGGAGAAGGAAATGGCAACCCACTCCAGTGTTCTTGCCTGGAGAATCCCAGGGACGGTGGAGCCTGGTGGGCTGCTGTCTATGGGGTCGCATAGAGTCGGACACGACTGAAGCAACTTAGCAGCAGCAGAAGCAGCATCAATAATCTCACAGGCAAATTTTAGGCAGAATTTATTTGTTCGGTAAAAAATATTAAGCATCTATAGCGTGGCAAATTTTACACTAGGTACTCGATACTTAAGTGAGAAAGAAAGAAACTTACACACCAGCTCAATACCTTTCTTCACGGAATTTATAGTCTAGCTAAGAAGAGAAATCATTCTTCACCTAATCGTAACAACTTGCAGATGGGTCACCTGCCATAAGAAAAGTATAAAGAAGGTGAAAATAGAGAAAAAATAAAGTCCTGATGGGGGCCACCAAAGAAAGAAACATGGAGGAGAACTGAAATGGAGTTCTAGGTTGAGTGAAAGCATTAAAAAATAAAGCTACACAAATATTCATAAAGTTAGAGAATTTTTAATGGAGACTCTCCCAGCTTGGTGGGCTTCCCTTGTGGCTCGGCTGGTAAAGAATCCACCTGCAATGTGAGAGACCTGGATCAATCCCTGGGTTGGGAAGATCCTCTGGAGAAGGGAAAGGCTACCCACTCCAGTATTCGGGCCTGGAGAATTCCATGGACTATATAGACCATGGCGGAGAAGGCAATGGCAACCCACTCCAGTGTTCTTGCCTGGAGAATCCCAGGGATGGGGGAGCCTGGTGGGCTACCGTCTCTGGGGCTGCACAGAGTCGAACACAACTGAAGCGACTTAGCAGCAGCAGCATAGAGACCATGGAGTCACAAAGGGTCGGACACAATGGAGCGACTTTCACTTTCACTTCCCCAGCTTGGCTAGACTGTAACAGGAAACAGTATGAACTAAGCCTGGAAAAGAAGTTTGGAGTTACATAATAGATAATCTCACATATCAAACTAATGAATGAGGATTTTATATGTAAGGTAGTGGCAAGTATTAAAGAATCATCGAATGTCTTTATAATGATACAGTTGAAGCATTGAGGTTAACTTAGTAGCAATTACTAGGAAAAACTCAGGTGAAAGATGGTTAGAGACTGGGTCTACTGGAAAGTTAATAAAAATGCAAATAATATAAACAGGTTCAACAAGACTTGACAAGTAGGCAGTCAGAGTGACTGAAAAACAAGTATGAGTCTGAGTCTTTGAGCTTTCTTGTCTGAGAATCTAGGGAGAGAAATAGGAAAGCTGAAGAGCAGCTGCTTTGGGGGTGACAGGGACTGGCTGTTTGAGTTTTGATGTATTCTTATAAGAGGCCACAGAACATAGAGATAGCTTTTCTAATCAAGCATTTTGGAAAGGTACACTTGACTCTATTAAGAGAATATTGGATAAAAAAATATTTAAATCCTGTGACTAAAATGAATAATTGAGATCACAGAGATGCATCAGATTCTCATGGGAGAAAGAACAAAGTGAAAGTAGGCAAGGCTTAACTATGGAAAACTCCAGATAACAGGGGGAAAACTATCAGTGAAAGAGATAAAGGAATGGTGTGAAGTGTTGGTAAAAATGAGAATCGATCAGAGTAGTACCATCACAGAAACAAGGAAGGGGAAACTCTCAAGCAGTGATATGAAATGGGACAGGGGTAAAGAAAGGTCAGGTCTGGGGTAAGAGATGGACCTGGAAGCCTGGTGTGCTGCAGTCCGTGGGGTTGCAAATTGCTGGACATGACTGAGCAACTGTACTGAACTGAACTTTGAGTGGTTCCAGGAGGGCAATGTTCTGACTTGTAGTGTGTGTTGGAATCCCTTGGAGGACTGGTAAAACACAGATGGCTGTTCAGTTCTCCTCCCTAGTCACTCTCTGCCAAGATTTTGATTTTGTAGATCTGCAGTGAGGCCAGAAATTTCCGTTTCTAACAGATTCCCAGCTGATGCTGGTGTAGATGTGCTAGCTAATTCAGGAACCATACTTTGAGAACCAATGTAATAGAGTGATGGAAAATTGTAACAAAAGCAAGAGAAGGGAATAAAAATTCATCCAGGTATCTGTGTGGCAGATGAAGACAAATTCAAAATATTTGCCTATGAAAAAAAGATGGGAAAAGGCTGTAGATCAGGTCGTGAATTTCCCTCCCACAGCACCCAGTACAGTAACTTATATATATTAGGTGCTTAGGGACTACCTATGAAGATAACCAATAGTCATTTCTTTCTCCTTGCTTTAGTAGCAAAGCTTTCTTAAACGTGGCCTTACATATGTACAGTCACCTCTTCTAAACTCCTCCATCTCTTCCTGCAAGAAACTGCTCCCCAATTCCATATTATGTCAAAATATGCCAGCTGTGTGATAATTATCAGGGCTTCCCAGGTCGACTACTGGTAAAGAACCTGCCTGCCAACGCAGGAGACATAAGAGATGCGGGTTCAATCCTAGGGTCAGGAAGATACCTTGGAGGAGAGCATGGCAACCCATTCCAGTATGCTTGCCTGGAAAATTACATGGACAGAGGAGCCTGGCGGGCTACAGTCTGTGGGGTCACAAAGAGTCAGACACAACTGAAGCAACTTAGCATGCATACATGTTTCAATCACCCCAGCAACCAAAGTTGAGAGATAGCAAGGTTTGAGGCTCTCTACAAAGAGTTTAGCTGTTAAAGGATTAGGAGAATATGTCAACCATCACTTTAGCCTTGAAAATGCAGCAATGTGTGCATCCTTACATTTTTGTGCTTAAAAGCTCAAGATCTGTTTTGCAAAGATATCAAATTTTCCATTTCTCATAAAACTGCCAGAACTTGGCAGAAAGTGTGCACTTTCTACCAAATGCAGTCATGCTTGTGTGTAATCCCAGGAAATAAGAATTAACGCAACTTCTGCAGTTTAGAAAAGTCATTTCAAAGTCTCTGTAGTTTTTTTCTTCATGACACTATGATTTTATTACCTATCATTTAAAACACCACTGTGCTTCCGATGAACTGTTTATGGCCCTTTCATTTTCCCCAACTACTTGGTCAGTTCATTTCAGCCGCTCAGTTGTGTGTAGTGCTTATTTAAATTAAATTTTTCCTTTCCTATTCAAAACCTTTTAAGGACTCTTCTCTTTGCAAAATTGACTTTTACCTGGGTAAGAAGAGAATGAAGAGTTACACAAATGTAATCACAGGCTGTCAGAAGGCTGAAGCGTCTATTAACGATTAGAAGGTTACAGGACATCCAAAGGTCACTTAGTTTACATGTACATATTAACTTCAATACGGGGAAAATTGAAAGGATGAAAACTCAATACCACAGAATACTGTAAGAGGAAACAGTATAAAAGGTTAGTGTGTCCCTGCCAGCAATCTGGGATATTTATTGAATATCTACTATGTGCTTAACATGTAAAAGAAACAAGCATAAGGTAGATTGAGTTCTTCAAGTAAATACTGTCTTTGGGTGACTAAACAAAATTACACAAAACAGCGACAAGTGACTTTTTATTTTATTTTTTAATATAAATTTATTTATTTTAATTGGAGGTTAATTACTTTACAATATTGTATTGGTTTTGCCATACATCAACATGAATCTGCCACAGGTATGCACGTAAATGGTTTTTTAAGAAGTGGCTGTTTAGTGGCATGGCATACATTCTGCGGGGAATGCTGAATAATGCACACACACTGAAGAGTAGTGACATAAATCAGTGCAGTAGAGGTTAAGTTAATTTCATTTAATGCAGTATATCTGAAATGTATTTGTACTCCTCCCATTTTTTTTTTCAAATAACTTCAATATTCTAAGGTATGCACTTTAGGAAATGAAAATGGAAAGGACAAAGCTGGACAACTAAAAATTTGTCTTAACTTTCAATCTTCAGTTTTCTGAGCTCTAAAGTGGAAACAATAATGGCAATCCCATAGAAGATGCAGGAGTTAAATTAGATTCTGTGTGTGTGTGTGTGTTGAGTGGCAGATTTATCTTTACCCTTAAATCGTAAAATGTATTTCCCTCCAAACAAGGATATTCTCTTTCATAATAGGGTAACAATCTAATTCAGAAAATTTACACAAATACAACATTATCTGATCTATGTAATTTATTCAGGTTTTGCCCAGGGTTTTCATTCTACCTGAGGAAGTGCCTCGGTCTTCCCTTGTCTTTCCTGACCTTGATACTATTGTTTAGGAAGCTTATTTCTGCTGACTCTCTCAATCTTTGAGTTTGTCTAATATCTCTTTGTGATTATATCCAGGTTATGCATTTTTGCCATAGAAGTGTCATTGTGTCCTTCCCTGTGCATCGTATCTGGAGGCACCTGATGCCTGTTTCTCATTGCTGGTGATGTTCATTTTATCACTAGGTTTCTCCTGTTCTCCTGTGTCACTAGCAATTATGTAAGTATCTTGTTACTAATCAAAGTTTAAACTATGTGTTTTAGCATCCATTGACGACTCTTTCTGAATCAGTTGTAACCGTAATGGCTGCCAAATGGTGATTTTTTAAAATTCCACATCAGAAGCAATTTTTAAAAACTATGCAATCTAAATCAAGAGATGCTATTCTCTGTAAATGCCTATAGTTTACAGAATGTCACCCTGAAATAAGAATGTTTTATATACAGCATGAAAAAATATCCCTAACACTCAGCTGTGACTATTAATGTCATGGGGATAGCACTGGTGAGAAGCAGAAAAGCAATATCAGGCTGATGAACAGTTATGCATTTCAAAACTTCTGTCCCCTAAAAAGCTTTGTCCACTAATGATTATCTTTACAACATATTGAAATATTGTGTGCTTCGAGACAAACTATTTTTATGAGGAACTCTAGCTCTGATCACCACGACTTTTTTCCTGCTTTAAGACATAAAGAATTCTGTCTTTTGCCTTTATTTAAACAATAAAGTTGTTGGTAAATGACTGAAAACTGATTAGAAATCTTTAAAGCCTTGTTTGAAATAGGCACAGGCTTTTTCTTTCCTGCACTGGGACACCAGTTTCCTTTTACCCTTACATGAAAATTATGGCAAAAATTAATTCTCATAACACCTGTGAGATACATTAAAAGAGAAAAAGTTTAGCCACTTTTTAATTATTGCCCTTATAATTAGTTTATCCAGTATTAGTATTTCAGACATTATATTTTGAAAAGTGATTTATACCATGAACAAAAAAGGTATAACATCTAATGATCACTTATTATGCCCCAGGTATAGGATATACTAATATAATAGTCTATATATTCTCATTTAGTTCAAAACCATTCTGAGGTATTATCCCCATTTATAGAAGATAAAACTGAGACAGAAGAGTTAGGTACTCTTCATTTTATTTCCAGTGTTTGTGAGTCCTGCTCATAAATCCTGAGAGTTAGAACCTATCTTTGTTCATTTGTGTTAATGACAATGATCTTGAGGTTGAGTTGACCATGACTATAGCCCAAGAAGCTCAACAGTCTTCTGTACTTTTATGGCCACACGTGGCATTTCCAGACCCAATACGTTTTCTTGAAATAGTACATTCTTTCATCCCTGGCAGTATCTAGCTCAAAACTATAGATTTACATTTTTGTAAATCATTAAAGAGTATCTGTGGGTAAAGAATTCGCCTGCAATGCAGGAGATGCAGAAGTGGGTTCGATCCTTGGATTGGGAAGATACCCTGGAGGAGGGCATGGCAACCCATTCCAGTATTCTTGCCTAGAGAATCCCATAAACAGAGAAACTTGGTAGGCTATAGTCCATAGGATCCCCAAGAGTCAGACACAACTGAAACCACTTAGTACATTGATTGTATGATTTAAAACTTTTATTTTTTGAATGTTACGTGCCTTCTTATCCACTTGTTGAATATTTGTTGATTACTTACTATGCCTGACACTATGCTGGGCTCTTTACATGTATAAGCACTTGGTTCCATACTTTCTGTATAGTAGTTTTTAATTCTGATTCTGCACATGAGAAAGCTGAAACTTAGAAAGATTTTTCTCAAGACAGGAACATGAAAAAGTTCAGAGTCAGGATTAAATTTCATGATTTGTCTATTTCCAAAGTCCACAACCCATATAGCACCTTAACAACACTGACTTTGGTAAGGGTACAGGGATACGTGAGTAAGAAAAAAACCAATGTGCATGGTTGTGGTGACAAGGTTTTAATATGGATGCCAGGCACATATCTCTCTATTTCTTTTTCTGAAGTTTACTTCAGAATGTTTATTCCTGATTTATTAATGCAAAGTTTAAACTTTAATACAGAAATGAAAATATTTTAGAAGAAACTTGGGGCTATGGATTGGGACCATGGCATTGAAGACAGTCAGATAATACTCTTCTGTCACTGCCTGATGAGTCAGTTTTGCTGAGATCTTCCAGTGGCTTCTTCTGGCAGCTTTCTGCTGTGAGACACCAGTGCACATTATGTCCTTTGCCTAGAATGTCATACCTCCCCCCATTCTGTGACAGATTGTCTCCTATCCCTCAGGTCTCAGTGTGGATATGACTTTGTCAGAAAGCTTTTCCTGACCTGTGCTTGTGCCCTCCTGGACTGCAAAGTCTTTGAGGCCAGAGGCCCATCTGAATCCCTGGTCCCTAATCCTATGCCTGACACTTAGTAGGTACTCAGGAAATAATTGTTAAACAGATAAATGGATTGGTGGATGAAAAGAGAAAGAGGGAAATGAAAAAGACAAGGGGAAGGAGATGGAGAGAAAAGAAAGAGGGGGAGAAATATTGTTAAGAGAGAAAGACAAGAATGGAGGGAAGGGGAGAGAGAAAAAGGAAAACAGGGGAGGAAAGGAAAATTCTCATGTTATACAGTAAGCATGTTGTAGTGTAAAAATTGGATGTAAGGCCAGCAGATATGAATTTAGATGCATTTGTTCCATAGCATTGAATACATTATTTCCCCCTCTCTGAACCTCTAATTCCTTATCAGTAAAATAAGGATTTGAACTTGAAGAGGCGTCTCAGATCTCTTCAAACTCTGTCATTCTCCAGAACTGCAACTGTTAGTGGGTAAGTGTTCTCAGATGCCGAATATGCGCTTCTCCACTTCTCCTCCAACTCCCCAAAGACTGAAACATCCCACGGCCTTGAACAATACAAATCTGTTTGAAAACACTTCATGCTCTGTCACTCCAGCTTTTATCTCATTAAGCTGTCTAAGACTGTTGAAAATTGAGTAAGGTCATTAAAATCAATTCGTGGATTTCTTTTTGCTTGTAATCTGTAGGCTCTCTAGTACTTTTTGACTGAAAAAGACCAAAACAGCATGTATAAGCCTTAACAGCAAGAATGATAGGTTGCAGTAATTATTTATTTGAATGCATAAATGTCATTTTCTAGGATGACTGATGTTATCATGTTTCTCTGGAGTAGGATTCTCCTATGGCATTCTCACTTGATGAAACTATGGGTGGGCAGAAGGGAAGAACAGCAGACTGTCATGTATTATACAGGTTGTGGGCTCATGTACATTTCTGATTAGATCTGAGGTGATCCATTTCACAGTGAGTCTCTGCATGTGCCTGCCACATCATACCAATGTTCTCCAGGCTGCTAGCTGAGAAATGAGGTAAACCACACAGTCAGCTATGGTGGGAAGTCTTGAATAAGCAAGAAGTGCAGTTTTATAGCTTCATAATGGATGAGTTATGCTGAGTAGGTGGGCAGGAGCCACTTTTTTGCTCATAAGCACACACACATATATATGAGCTTGCCCTATTTGAAGCCAAACATTATATATGCACACATATCACATGTATAGATACAAACGTTTATGAATACATGAGATGCCACTGAATCTTAGGAAACTCTTGGATTCCACCCGATAAAGTTAAATGCAGTCAGAACACTGGATTTGTGTTCCATATTCAAACAGTTAAGTATAGCATTTCCCATGATACCAAGACTTAACTCTGAGGTTTTGGGGGTTGCTACTAATTGGTTAAACTAGTCTTAATACCTAAGTATCCAAAGTGTTGATTTCTCCTCAATATTGTAGGTTGAATATAATTATAATAAGACTTGAAAAAGGCTAGATGATCAAGGTACTATTGATTCTCAGTTAACACCCCTAAGATGAAAATAGAGTTTATAGCATAATTTTTCACTTGGGATGCTTTTGAAAGTTTTTCACTATTGCTGATGTTTCTCATACTGCTGCTTCTGTTATTAATCATGACCTGTTTGAGCACAGAAATTCTGTCTCATATTTCTTGGTATCCCAATCATAGCTTGGGATCATAGCATCATAAATGCTTAATTAATGTTCATAATCATGTCACACTAGATTGTCCTAAATGTTGCATAATTAAAAAGACCAATCTGTGTTAAATTTGAAATATGTATTTTCACTCACATTTGAGTGTCTGTTGTTCTTCAGCTCCCATTGAATCATCTAGTGACATCACCAAAGCACAAAGGAATTGTCAAGTTCCCCTTGCTGCCATTCTTGTAAGTTGATTCATACTGGTAGGCAGATACTTCAAACTAATGCTATCTTAGCCTTCTTTCAAAAATTCTCTTAATCTGGGCATAAGGCCAAAAGCTGCTGTTTCAGAGAGTTCCCCTCAGGCAAAGTAAATTGAAAGAATTTCCTCATACATTCACCCAGTCCTTCAAAAATAGTATTCCAACAAATATGTAGTGAAGACTTGTACTGTTAACTTTTCAGTTAATACCCAGCAAATGAAAAATAAATAATTAAATGAACTGGGGTCTGTGGAAAACCCACAAGGCAGTGTGGATAATATACCCACAAATAAGCAAAATTTGGTTGCACTGAGTTTATATGGTCTTACTAAAAACCATGTCAAGGTGCCTGAGACATAAGTGCTTTCTCAAGAAAATTGAAGAGACATAATTTACAGAAATGTGACCTGAAGGTCGATGCTTCATGCATCCTAATTAAGTAAAGCAGTCACTGAAATTGCTTTCTGTCATCTGGATAAGAAGCAATTACAGTTACACTTCAGGTTGCCAGTTTGGTTAGGGAATAAAGTACTGTATTTAGCTGACTCCTTCAATCAATTGAGGGTTAATAAATTAATGTCCAGAGTTGTAAAAATGTAATATGGCAAAGAGGGAAATCTAACAGCTTAGAAGATGGAAACTTTAAAAATTCAGCCTGAAACCATCCCCAGATCACAGGATTATAGTTAGTGATAATTTTTCTCTTTTGCTAAAACTGAAAAGATAGGTGCCAAAAGAGTCATATGGAAATAGGACCTGCTTGTTTAACTGCTTGTAATCTCTAATTGGTGCTAAGTAAGGCAGGAAGTTTTAATCAAGGTAAATGAGACTATGATGAATAGATAGTTAAAGAGTCCAGGAAGTAATAGAGTATAATTCCAAAAGAAAGATTACATTTAATCCAAATATGTAAAATGCTTCTGAGAGGGGGCGAAAGTTACCTCTTTATAGATTCTGTAAATTCAGTTAAATTGGGCTTGTCTGGTGGCTTAGAGGTTAAAGCGTCTGCCTCCAATGCAGGAGACCCAGGTTCGATCCCTGGGTCAGGAAGATCCCCTGGAGAAGGAAATGGCGACCCACTCCAGTATTCTTGCCTGGAGAATCCCATGGACAGAGGAGCCTGGGTGGCTACAGTACATGGGGTCGCAGAGTCAGACACGACTGAGCGACTTCACTTTCAACTTTTCTCTTCAAATTCAGTTAATGGATACCTACTGAAAACCATTGATGACATTAATAACTATGTACCATACAGAAGGAATCATCATGAAAAAATACAAAACACTCTCATACACATACCCCTTGATATTCTATTAAAAAATAAATAAATGCCACATTTTTGGATATGAGGTTAATTGGACACAGATGATTGTTTTTTCAGTCTATGGGTTATAAGTTTACATCATTCTAAGTTAATCTTGTCTATATGAGAATAATATTTTGTGTTCTTAAAATGTTATTTGGCCTGTCAAGGAAAACTGTCATTTTAGCAACCTTTTATTTAAAATATATGCTTCTGTCATAAAAATTGAACTCATCAAATAAAGTATCTCTGTTACCTCTGAAAACAAAATCATGGCAGATTATCTTTAAATAATTTTAATAACTTTCCCTAACTATAAAGTAACATATGTTTACTGAACAAACTTTAGAAAATATGGTCAACAATTTTAAAATAATTACATCTCCTGAGCCTTAGGTGACCACAGTGAACATTCATTAACATTTGTGTTTGCTTAGAAACTTTATACTTTATCTATAGATAAGTGAGTCACTAGAAAGGGAACATGAATCAGACATTCTTGTCTCTATAGAAAGTTTCAGTATGTAATTTCAGGCTGTTGGGGCCCCTGGAGTAACTTCTTTTAGCTAAAGGTTCAGAATATATCCTGATACATGACTCAAATGATAAAAGCAGTCTAACAAAGTAAGTCATAGCCCTGTTTCTACTCTAATTTCCTTACTAAATATGATTTCCTGAATTCCAGTCATCTGATTATTCTTTGTTATCAATATCTATAATACCGACATTTGAACTCATAACTATCTAAAGATATGAAGTGACATTGTAGTGTTTTGTTCTTTTTATTTTGCTGAGGGTCTCTCAACAGTCATTATACACCTTGATTCTTAAAGAGTTTATAATCCCTGACGAGCTGTTCCCAAGAATACATTCATTGAAAAATACATTGAGTTTTCTTTTTCACATAGATTGTATTAACTTTATTATGGTATTTCTCTTCCTTTATCATATCTTCACTTAGTAGTTGAATTTGAAATGGGTAAATCTTGAGCTTTCTATTGATGAATATTTATATCTTACTTTGGTGTCATTTATATTTTAGTCACCTTTCATATGTAACTTTTATTCTATATTGAATTTTGTATATATTTGGCTCTAGAGATCTGTGAGTACATAGACTGTGTTAAAAATCTCTCATCTATTTAAACTGATTCCTGTTAGCATTTTATTTTTCACTCTCTGTGGGACTATTTTGACCTTATTATAGGTTGGGAGCTTTTTTTTTTTTTTTCCAGTGCTGTGTTAGTTTCCGATGCACAGCAAAGTGAATCTGCTATGCGTACAGATCTATGCACCCTGCGTTAGACTGCTCTCACATATAGGCCCTTAGAGAGCATTGAGTATAGCTCTCTGTGCTACTGTCTCTTTTATCTATAGTGGTGCATATATGTCAATCCTAATCTTCCAGTTTACCCCTGCCCCGCTCCTTACCTCCTGGTAACCATAAGTTTATTTTCTATATGTGTAACTCTATTTCTGTTTTGTAGATAAGTTCATTTGTAGCTTAAAAAAAAAAGATTCCACATACAAGTGATATCATTTGAAATTTGTCTTTTTCTGACTTAACTCAATCTGACAATCTCTAGAACCATCCATGTTGCTGCACATGGCATTATTTCATTCTTTTTTATGGCTGAGTAACATTCCATCATGGTAAATAATCCACCTGCCAACACAGGAGATGTGGGTTTGATCTCTGGGTTGGGAAGATCCCCTGGAGAAGGAAATGGCAAACCCACTCCAATATTCTTACCTGGGTAATCCCATGGACAGAGGTGCCTGGCCCATGGGATCACAAAGAGTCAGATACAACTTAGCAACTAAACAACAACAACAAATACTCCATTGTATATATGTACCACATCTTCTTTATACATTCCTCTGTTGACAGACATTTCGGTTGCTTCCATGTCCTAGCTATTGTAAATAGTACTGCAATGAACATTCAGGCGCATTTTTTTTTTTTTAATTAAGGTTTTCTCCAGATATATGCCTAGGAGTAGGATTGCTGGGTTACTGGTAGCTCTATCTTTAGTTTTTAAAAGAACCTCCATGCTGTTCTCATAGTAGCTTCACTAATTTACATTCCCACCAACAGTGTAGGAGAGTTCCCTTTTCTCCACATGATCTCTAGTTCTTTACCTAGAATCCTCATACTCCCAAGAGTTCAAGGATTTAATTCATAAGGTCTGTAAACTTGGATAGAAATATATATATATATATATATATATATCTTCATATTCACTAAGCTCTGACTGAAATTTAACATATAATTTCTTTACTTGTAGAAACAAGTAAATGTAGAGAACAAACCACAGTAGTGTTAGCAGTCTATGACTTTGTCACCACTGAAACTCAAATGTTTTCAACTCACTTTATAGTCGCTATTCTTGCACGCATGAGTGCTTGGTCGTGTCTGACTCTTTGCGACCCCGTGGATTGTAGCCCACTGGGCTCCTCTGTCCATGGGATTTCTCAAGCAAGAATATGGGAGTGGGTTGCCGTTTCCTTCTCCAGGGTATCTTCCCAACCCAGGGATCAAACACATGTCTCTTGAGTCACCTGCATTGATACACAGGTTCTTTACGAGCTGAGCCACCAGAGAAGACTATAATTGCTATCAGTTCAGTTCAGCTCAGTTCAGTCACTCAGTCGTGTCCGACTCTGTGACCCCATGAATCGCAGCACACCAGGCCTTCCTGTCCATCACCAACTCCCGGAGTTCACTCAGACTCACGTCCATCGAGTCCGTGATGCCATCCAGCCATCTCATCCTCGGTTGTCCCCTTCTCCTCCTGCCCCCAATCCCTCCCAGCATCAAAGTCTTTTCCAATGAGTCAACTCTTTGCATGAGGTGACCAAAGTACTGGAGTTTCAGCTTTAGCATCATTCCTTCCAAAGAAATCCCAGGATTGATCTCCTATAACTTAAAATATCATTGCATGCATCACTACTTTGAAATTACGGAAGTTATTTGACCTGCTGCCAGACTTGATGTCTAGTGTATTAAAGAAGGCTTACATATTTTTGTCACCAATTTCTGGCTTTAGTTTTTCAACAACAATGTTTAGTCTTCTAGTGTTTTAATATAATAGGTTTTCTTTGTAAATAGAAGTAATTTACTTTATGCACACACATATTTATTTTACTCTTCCAAACATTAGAATTATATACCAACACACAGCATAAGTACCTTTCTTGATATTACACTTCAAAAATATCTTTTGATTAGTTTTCATACATAAAAAATGACTGTAGAACTTGGAAGAATTGGATAGGAAATCAACTTCAAAACAAACAAAAGGGAATGAATAAAAGGTAGATGGAGAACAAACAAGGATGATTCCAAATGATCTAGAAGAGGAAATTTCTAACCTTTATATTTATACCTGATGCTAATCTCATCCAGGAAATGAGTCGCCAGATTAATAAAGATCATTTCAAGAAGGCCTAGTAAGACATGGAAGATGTGCTTTCATAAGGGAAGGCAGCAAATTTGCAGAATATAGTTCTAAAAAGAGGACTGTTAAATCTGGAAACCGTTGTTGACTGTGTCCTGAAGTGCAGTAGTGTCTTCAACTAGAGACATCTTCTCTTTCCCACGCATCCCCACCATTGCAAAGTTGAATCATCTTCAGGAAAAATTTCAGAAAGAAAAATAAGAAAATTTTATTCTGATTATTATTATATACCCAAGCCAGAGGTGTGTTTCTGGATCCTGTACTTCCACAAAAGAATGAATCATATGGAGGAAGTTGAGTGAGTGGTAACTAAGATGATCAGGGGACGGACATATCCCTTGACTTGAGAATGTGTAGACTGAACAAATACAGGGTCTATAAAAATCTGAAGATTATAAATAAGATGGAGATGGCTCTACTAAGCAAATTCTTGAACACAGAACTCTTATAAAGGAATTTGATTCAAGAATTTGAGTAAAAATAAATGATATAATCACTATACACTGCAAGTAATAAACTAGCCATTGGTATTTGTCAATATAAACAAAAAGGTGGGCTCAGAACAGTTAAGTGTGTGAATAGTGGCTTTCCAAAGGGATTTCATTGAGGGAATGTAAAAATGATAAATCTACATACCTAAACTCCTGCAGTTATTGACAGGACAACCATTGTATATGACAAAATACCCTTCAGTGACATTAACAGAAGCCACATGATGGGACTATATTCTGGTGCTCCCACTGTGTGTTTGTTGTTGTTGTTGTTGTTTCTCTGGCTGCATGTGGTGTATGGTATGCCAGTGGCGATGGCTGCTAGGTCAATACTTGTCTTTTGTTTTAATCCAAAACATGTTTATTGAGGTGGTTTCCCATTCATCTTGATGCAGGATACTTTATTCCTTTTTCTTTTTCTTTTTTTTTTTAACTTTACAATACTGTATTGGTTTTGCCATGCATCAACATGAATCCACCACGGGTGTACATGAGTTCCCAATCCTGAACCCCCCTCCCACCTCCCTCCCCATACCATCTCTCTGGGTCATCCCAGTGCACCAGCCCCAAGCATCCTGTATCCTGCATCGAACCTAGACTGGCGATTCGTTTCTTATATGATATTATACATGTTTCAATGCCATTCTCCCAAATCATCCCACCCTTTCTCTCTCCCACAGAGTCCAAAAGACTGTTCTATACATCTGTGTCTCTTTTGCTGTCTCGCATATAGGGTTATCGCTACCCTCTCTCTAAATTCCATATATATGTGTTAGTATACTGTACTGGTGTTTTTCTTTCTGGCTTACTTCACTCTGTATAATCGGCTCCAGTTTCATCCACCTCATTAGAACTGATTCAAATGTATTCTTTTTAATGGCTGAGTAATAGTCCATTGTGTATATGTACCACAGCTTTCTTATCCATTCATGGGCTGATGGACATCTAGGTTGTATTAAAGAAAAAATGTATCAATACCACCAACTTGGTATTTTCCCTAAAAGTGATCATAATGTGGTTCAATATGATAGAAAATATGAGAAAATATGAGCTTCATATAGTTCATGCCCAGAAATGTAAGAAATATTTATTCCTTTTCCATGAGTCATGTATTTATGCAAGTAAAGCTCAGGCTCTCATAGAGCAGGATTCTCTCAGCTGTCATCCTGTAGGCTTCAGGGCTACTTCAACAGCTCCTTCCGCATCTCTCTGACAAGCAGAGCAGGTCTATCTGTAGGGGGCTTAGAGCCACCAACTTCACTCTAGATCATTACTGTCTGTCAATCTTCATCAGTCAAGAGGGTTACAAAATAAGGAAAAAAATAGTCAGCAAGAGCATGGAAAACGATGATTACAGTTTCTCTTTGGCAAATGAGTGTTTCATTACCTATGATGCATTGCACTTTGTCAAAGAATAAATAGCTTGCTTGCTGATGAGAAGGTGAAGAAAATGCAGAGTTATCTCTAATTTGTGCTGGACTCACAAAACAAAGATTTGTTGGAAATCAGAGTCAGGAAAGGGGGGACTGATTTGAGAGAGATGTGTTGAACTGGTTTCCCTTTGCAAGTAACTGTTTATACTTGAATGGGTGAGCAGCCACCTACACAATGCTGTGCTTCTCTGGCCTGCTTTCAAACAGCTTTAGAATTCAGAGATGCAGAGGTGTCAGTTTGCCCAGACACTGTGGAATAAACTCAGTTAGTAGAAGTATCAAAACACCTTAAGTAATAAGAAAGAAACAGAAAAATTTTAGCTTATGTTGCCTTGTGATCTGGTAATAATATAGTCAACTAAGTCTGAATATGAAGTACTCTTCAAAGATTTTTATATACATTAATTTATTTGGCTCTCATAATAGGCTTATATAATTCATATATTATAAGGAACCTGAGGCATAAAAGGGTTTCAATAACTTGCCCAGGATCATTCTGCTAATCATTGACAGAGTTAATGTCGGGTCTTAGACAATCAAGTTCAGAGTTCACAGTCAGCAATTACGTTCTGTTGCATAGTTTAGGTGTATTCTGTCCAAGAAGGCACCATAAGATAGTTGCCATGGATTTTCATCTGTAGTTAAGTAGAAACTTGTTCAGTTCACTTTAGTTCAGTTCAGTCAGTCGTGTCCGACTCTGCAATCCCATGAATCACAGCACACCAGGCCTCCCTGTCCATCACCAACTCCCGGAGTTCACTCAAACTCACGTCCATCGAGTCAGTGATGCCATCCAGCCATCTCATCCTCTATTGTCCCCTTTTCCTCCTGCCCCCAATCCCTCCCAGCATCAGGGTCTTTACCAATGAGTCAACTCTTCGCATGAGGTGGGCAAAGTACTGGAGTTTCAGCTTTAGCATCATTCCTTCCAAAGAAATCCCAGGACTGATCTCCTTTAGAATGGACTGGTTGGATCTCCTTGCAGTCCAAGGGACTCTCAAGAGTCTTCTCCAACACCACAGTTCAAAAGCATCAATTCTTTGGCGCTTAACTTTCTTCACAGTCCAACTCTCACATCCATACATGACCACTGGAAAAACCATAGCCTTGACTAGATGGACCTTAGTCGGCAAAGTAATGTCTCTGCCTTTGAATATGCTATCTAGGTTGGTCATAACTTTCCTTCCAAAGAGTAAGCATCTTTTAATTTCATGGGTGTGGTCACCATCTGCAGTGATTTTGGAGCCCCACAAAATAAACTCTGACACTGTTTCCACTGTTTCCTCATCTATTTCCTATGAAGTGATGGGACTGGATGCCATGATCTTCATTTTCTGAATGTTGAGCTTTAAGCCAACTTTTTTGCTCTCCTCTTTCACTCTCATCAAGAGGCTTTTTAGCTCCTCTTCACTTTCTGCCATAAGGGTGGTGTCATCTGCATATCTGTGGTTATTGATATTTCCCAGAAATCTTGATTCCAGCCTGTGTTTCTTCCAGTCCAGCATTTCTCATGATGTACTCTGCATAGAAGTTAAATAAGCAGGGTGACAATATACAGCCTTGACGTACTCCTCTTCCTATTTGGAACCAGTCTGTTGTTCCATGTCCAGTTCTAACTGTTGCTTCCTGACCTGCATATAGGTTTCTCAAGAGGCAGGTTAAGTGGTCTGGTATTCCCATCTCTTTCAGAATTTTCCACAGTTTATTGTGATCCATACAGTCAAAGGCTTTGACATAGTCAATAAAGCAGAAATAGATGTTTCTCTGGAACTCTCTTGCTTTTTCATGATCCAGTGGGTGTTGGCAATTTGATCTCTGGTTCCTCTGCCTTTTCTAAAATCAGCTTGAACATCAGGGAGTTCACGGTTCACATATTACTGAAGCCTGGCTTGGAGAATTTTGAGCATTACTTTACTAGCGTGTGAGATGAGTGCAATTGTGTGGTAGTTTGAGCATTCTTTGGCATTGCCTTTCTTTGGGATTGGAATGAAAACTGACCTTTTCCAGTCCTGTGGCCACTGCTGAGTTTTCCAAATTTGCTGGCATTTTGAGTGCAGCACTTTCACAGCATTATCTTTCAGGACTTGAAGCAGCTCAACTGGAATTCCATCACCTCCACTAGCTTTGTTCATAGTGATGCTTTCCAAGGCCCACCTGACTTCACTTTCCAAGATGTCTGGCTCTAGATTAGTGATCACATCATCATGATTATCTGGGTCGTGAAGATCTTTTTTGTACAGTTCTTCCGTGTATTCTTGCCATCTCTTCTTAATAGCTTCTGCTTCTGTTAGTTCCATACCATTTCTGTCCTTTATCCAGCCCATCTTTGCACGAAATGTTCCCTTGATATCTCTAATTTTCTTGAAGAGATCTCTAGTCTTTCCCATTCTGTTGTTTTCCTCTATTTCTTTGCATTGATCACTGAAGAAGGCTTTCTTATCTCTCCTTGCTATTCTTTGGAACTCTGCATTCAGATGCTTATATCTTTCTTTTCTCCTTTGCTTTTCGCCTCTCTTCTTTTCACAGCTATTTGTAAGGCCTCCCCAGACAGCCGTTTTGCTTTTTTGCATTTCTTTTCCATGGGGGTGGTCTTGATTCCTGTCTCCTGTACAGTGTCACGAACCTCATTCCATAGTTCATCAGGCACTCTATCTATCAGATCTAGGCCCTTAATTCTATTTCTTACTTCCACTGTATAATCATAAGGGATTTGATTTAGGTCATACCTGAATGGTCTAGCGGTTTTCCCTACTTTCTTCGATTTAAGTCTGAATTTGGCAATAAGGTGTTCATGATCTGAGCCACAGTCAGCTCCCGGTCTTGTTTTTGTTGGCTGTATAGAGCTTCTTCATCTTTGGCTGCAAAGAATATAATCAATCTGATTTCGGTGTTGACCATCTGGTGATGTCCATGTGTAGAGTCTTCTCTTGTGTTGTTGGAAGAGGGTGTTTGCTGTGACCAATGCATTTTCTTGGCAAAACTCTATTAATCTTTGCCCTGCTTCATTCCGCATTCCAAGGCCAAATTAATTTATTGTTACCACCTGCTTAAAATTTGTTTCATTCTTAACTAGTATTTCTCCTACCTCTCTGATATCCTGTATCCAATTTGTCCTAAATTTTCTAGAAAGTAATAATGACTTAATTCTTAATACTCCATGCCTCTAAATAAGGTGCAGTGTGTGTGTGTGTTTCTTTTTATTCCAGTTTTATTGAGATATAATTGGTGTACAGTCCTGTGTAAGTTAAGGTATACACCATGTGGTTTGACTATTTCTTCCATTCTCCCCCTACCCCTTTGGCAAACACCTCTTTGTTCTCTGTATCTTTGACTCTTTTTCTGTTTTGTTATATTTGTTCATTTGTTTTATTTTTTAGATTCACATATAAGTAAAATCATATGGTAAATATTTGTTTTTTTCTGACTTACACTAATTTCATTTAATATCTTCTATGTCCTTCCATTACATATATATTCTTTCTTTGAGTTTATAAAGGAGATATATGTTTATGTTTAATAATAATTAAAACTTTTTATTTTGAGATAAATGCAAAATTTACACACAGTTATAAGAAATAATACAGAGAGATCCTGAGTATCCTTTACCTGATTTCCGCCTATAGTAACATCTGGAAAAATCCCATGGTTGGAGGAGCCTGGTAGGCTGCAGTCCATGGGGTTGCTAAGAGTGGGACATGACTAAGTGACTTCACTTTCACTTTTCACTTTCATGCATTGGAGAAGGAAATGGCAACCCACTCCAGTGTTCTTGCCTGGAGAATCCCAGGGATGGGGGAGCCTGGTGGGCTGCCGTCTATGGGGTCGCACAGAGTTGAACACAACTGAAGTGACTTAGCAGCAGCAGCAGCAGCAGTATAATATCACAGCCAGGATATTGACATCAATATGTTATCCACGTTGCTGTCCATGTTTTACTTTGTGTGTGTGTGTGTGTGTGTGTGTGTACTTAGTTCTCTACAGTTCTATCACAGAGTATGTTCATGTATCTAAACTGCAGTCAAGGTATGCAAGAGTTCTGTCACCACAACGATTCTTTGTGTTGCCCTTTTTGTAACCACACCGTCTTCTTCCTGTACCTCCCCTCCACTATTCCCAAACCTTGGCAAGCTCTATCCTGTTCTCCATTTCTAAAACAATGTTTCTCAGTTTTCTTTTCTAAAATTTTTACAGTTTTGTTTGACAATTTAAGTCTATGATCTATTTTGAGTTAATTTTTATATGAGGTGTGAGATTAAGTTGAGGTTCACCTATTTATTTATTCATTTTGACTATGGATTCCAATTTCTGTAGTATCATTTCTAAAAAAAAACTATCCTTCTTGATAAATTGTTTTTACACCTTTGTCAAAAATCAGTTTGACATATTTGTATGGGTCTATTACTAGGTTATTTATTCAGTTCCATTAATCTATGTACACATCCCTTTACAGATATCATATTATCTTGACTAATGTATCCATATAGTAAGACTTGATTTGGGGTAGAATGATTCCTCCTACTTTGTTCTTTTTCAAGTTTGCTTTAACTGTTTTATATTTAATTATGATGTTAATTTATAATGAAAAGCAACAGCCCATGCTCCGCTTACATTCTTATTCCAACCTCCTGGAGGCAAGAACTATGAACTAATTGCACTTTAGTTTCTTTTGTTGGTTTACCTTTTATCTCTTAGTAATATGCTTATATTTCTACCTCTTGATTGATCAATTTTTGATGTTATGCACTTATTTTCTGCTGTAATATATAGTGTCTTAGCATACTTAAATCAATGGCCATTCCCTCTTCTACCTTTTGCTATGGCTAAACCACTAGTTTTAGTTTGTTCACTGGGCATTTGTGTACCTTAAATGACATTACTGCTCATCCTACATTTTCACCTCGTATTGTCTTATATGCTGTTAAACTTTTCAGCACTTTCATTCTGTTTTATGATGATTAATAATTGTTTTATTTCTTTATAGTCTGATTTGAAAAGTTGAAAATCAGTAGACATTATTAGCTTTTTATTTTTTAAAAAAATTTTTATTTTTACTTTATTTTACTTTACAATACTGTATTGGTTTTTAAAACTGTAAATATTTAATCATAAATTTCTCTGTTGTGCCAAATAGTACCCGGTGAATCATCTCCATTATAAATATTCCTTATACCAAGTTGAAATAGATTATCCCTACCAATTGTCAAAATTAAGTCATCTTTTAGATTACTTCACACCTGAATGATTGATTTATTATTGTTTATTGAATTGCAAATTGTCAGTCTTTTGTGGATAAATTTTCTTAGTCAAGTATTGCATACATAAAAAGCTAAGATTATAACTGTACAGCCTGATTTATTTGTTTAAATAAATAATAATGTTTATTATTTATATAGTAATATATGTAGTATTTATCAGGCTATACTTCCTTTATTTATCACAATAAATAGAACATTACTAGTACCTCCAAAACCTTGTTTGCACCACTTCAGCCATTACTTGTCCTTCTCCAGTCATTTTCCTGACTTCAAATACTATATGAATTTGTTTTATTTGATTCTGAATTTTGTATAAATTGAGAGATACAAAATTAATCTTTTGTCTGGCTTCTTGTATTTAACATTAAGTTTGTAAAAGACATCACTGTGGTTGCATTCAGCAATAATTATTTTTGTTTCTGCAAAATAGTTTTTGTAGTAAAATATCACAATGTCTTTATCATTATTCAGTTTTAAATTTTATGTGATAACATTTTCACAATAAAATATTTAAAAAAGCAATCTCCCCTTCATAGAAAAAGCTATTTTTGACAGTACTTTAAGGAGACCCAAGTGAGACTACACTTGAAATTTATAAGCACGAGCCTGAATGCCTTTGTCTAGTCCTCCTCCGTGTTCAGGTGGGTTCTGATGGGATAGAACCCACTACTGCTTCCAGGGTCTTCTGTCGTGCCTTTCTTCACATAAATCTTGTAGGGTAAACAGAGACCTGACTCACTTTTCTCAGCCACTCCCTTGAACCGTTGCATGCCATTCAGGAAAGCCATCATAGCCTGGTAAAATTTGTGGTGATGCAAGAAAGCGTCAAGTGGACCTTAGGAAGCATCACTATGAACAAAATTAGTGGAAGTGATGGAATTCCAGCTGAGCTATTTCAAATCCTAAATGATGATTCTGTTAAAGTACTGCACTCAAAATACCAGCAAATTTGGAAAGCTCAGCAGTGGCCACAGAACTGGAAAAGGTCAGTTTTCATTCCAGTCCCCAAAAAAGGTAATGCCAAAGAATGTTCAAACTACCACACAGTTGCCTTCATCTCACACTCTTGCAAAGTAATGCTCAAAATTCTCCAAGCTAGGCTTCAACAGTACGTGAACCGAGAACTGCCAGATTTCGAAAAGGCAGAGGAACCAGAGATCAGATTGCCAACACCTGTTGGATCATTGAAAAAGCAAGAGAATTCCAGAAAAACGTCTACTTCTGCTTCATTGAGTATACTTAAGCCTTTGACTGTGTGGATCACAACAAACTGTGGAAAATTCTTAAAGAGATGGGACTATCAGACTGCCTTACCTACCTCCTGAGAAATCTGTATGCAGGTCAAGAAGCAACGGTTAGAACCAGACATCAGACTGGTTCCAAATTGGGAAAGGAATACATCAAGGCTGTATATTGTCACCCTGCTTATTTAACTTATATGCAGAGTACATCATGCAAAATGCCAGACTGGATGAAGCACAAGCTGGAATCAAGATTGCTGGAAGAAATATCAATAACCTCAGATATGCAGGTAATACCGCCTTTATGGCAGAAAGCAAAGAGGAACTAAAAAGTCTCTTGATGGAAGTGAAAGAGGAGAGTGAAAAAGCTGGCTTAAAACTCAACATTCAAAAAACTAAGATCATGGCATCTGGTCCTATCACTTCATGGCAAATAGTTGGGAAAACAATGGAAACAGTGAGAGACTTTATTTTGGGGGGCTCCAAAATCACTGCAGATGGTGACTGAAGCCATGAAATTAAAAGATACTTGCTCCTTTGAAGAAAAGTTATGACCAACCTAGATAGTATATTCAAAAGCAGAGACATTACTTTGCCGACTATGGTCCGTCTAGTCAAGGCTATGGTTTTTCCAGTAGTCATGTATGGATGTGAGAGCTGGACTATGAAGAAAGCTGAGTGCTGAAGAATTGATGCTTTTGAACTGTGGTGTTGGAGAAGACTGTTGAGAGTCCCTTGGACTGCAAGGAAATCAAACCAGCAGGGCAAAGAGCAGCAGAGCTATCTGTCCCCAGGCTGCATTTCAGCACACAGTAACAGTGGGGAAGTAGCCCAACCTGAACTTATAGATGGTGGTTAAGGGGCCATCATGCCAGATCTCAAATGTGGTGTTAAAAATATTGGTTTTCTCCAGCTGGTTCCACTGAATCTGGGCATATCATAGCTGCTTCTCCACACTTCTCAGCTCATCATGTAGTTCTAGTTGTTGCCATTTTCGATTTACTGTAGTCCTTCTGATATTGCTTTTCCTGCTGGTCCAGGATCTCAGTCTCTTCTTGGGCTGCCTCAAGATCTGCTGCTACTCTTTCTTGTTTTTTCTCCACCTCCTCCACCTTCTGGACCAGCCTTGCTTCCTCCAGCTCCAAAATCTTCAGCTTCTCCTGCAGCATCCATTCCCTGGTCTACAAACAGTGCTTGTAGTTCTGAATCTCAGATTCTGTGATGGTGAGTTGAATGTCCAGTAGCTCTAAAAGATAATTCAGCCCATACACACTGAGTTGTCCACATCTGTTTCACCAGAGAGAATGTAAAAAATGTCCCTAATAGCCTTCTGGATAATGTTGAGATTTCTCAGAGAGTCCAGTCTCTCAAGCAGAGTGAAGTTAAAATTGTCCCAGGAACATCCTACTGCCAGGGAGGTGAGGAGAGGTCCTGAAAAAGGCACTATCTTGTAGATTTTCAAAATTTCCCTCCTCCCTGGAGGAAGGGCTTCCCTCCTGGGTTTCTCCTGCCACCTCTGAGCTGAAATGAGCATCAGAGCTTCAGGTTCACAGGAAGTCTCCATGGACCAATTCTGTTTCAGTCCGGACTCATTTGCCAGTGCTGCAGCCAGGAGAGGTCATGGTGAAGGTCTTGATTCTCACCTTAACGCTGTTTCCTCTTGGTCTTGCAGTGTCTTTAATTCAACCCTGATGAGCATTTTTTCTCTTTGTGAGAGAAATTTGGCTAATGTGAATATGTTGTTTTAAGCCTTCTTTTTCTTGTCTTTGAGTATATACATACAGACTTTTGTTGGGCATGTATTAGGAGTATAATTACTGTGTTATAGCATATGAATATTTTCAAGTTTAATGAATACTGCTAAACAGTGTTTCTAAGTTTTGCTATCCTATAATCTCACTAACATGCATGAGAATTCTACTTGATCAATTTCTTCACCAACAGTCTTGACAGTTATTTTAATTTTACCCAGTTTAGTGAGTAGAAGTTTTTACCTTATTTTAGTTTTAATTTGCATTTTCCTGATGAATAATGAGGTTGAATAGATTTTTACACATTTTTGGCTAGTTCTTTAACTATACTGATTTTGAACCTATTTTTGTTTATTTTGTGGCTTTTTTCCCCTACTTTCTTTAGACTATCTAATTGAGCCAAAAAATTATAATATTATCCAGTTTATCAATCTATTCTGTTTTGGTTACTGTATTTTGCCCTATTTAAAATATATTTGCCTATCCCAAGTTTATAGAAATATTGCATAATATTTTGATCTAGAAGGTTTGTTGTTTTACCTTTCATATTTAGATTTGCAGTCTACTTGAAATTAATATTTGTGTATCAATGTGAGGTAGGAATAGAAGTCAAAATATATTTTTTCCATATAAATATCTGCTACTTTGGTTGCATTTCTTTAAAATGTTATCCTTTTTCTGAAAGTTCTACAGTGAAATCTTAGTCATAAGTCTAGTGTCCATACATGAATGGATCTGTTTCTGCTCCTCTATTCTGTCACATTGTTCTATTTACCCATCTTTGTACCAACACACAGTTGTAGCTTTTCCTGATTCTTTTTTAAAATTTTTTAGTTGAAGGATAATTGCTTTACAGAATTTTGTGGTTTTCTGTCATATGTCAACAAGAATCAGCCATAGGTATACCCACATCTCCTCCCTCCTTAACCTTCCTCCCATATCTCTCCCCACCCCACCCTTCAGCCTGTCACAGAGCCCTTTTTTGAGTTCCCTGAGTCACACAGCAAATTCCCATTGGCTGCCTATATTACATATGGTATTGCAAATTACCCATGTTGCTCTCTCCATACATCTCACCTTCTCCTTCCTCCTCTGCCTCTATGTCCATAGGTCTGGTCTCAATGTTGGTTTCTCCATTGCTGCCCTGAAAGTAAATTCATCAGGACCATCTCTTTAGATTCCATATATATGCATCAGTATACGATATTTATCTTTCTCTTTCTGACTCACTTCACTCTGTCTAATAGGCTCTAGATTCATCCACCTCATCAGAACTGACTCAAATGTGTTCCTTCTTATGGCTGAGTAGTATTCCATTGTGTATATGTACCACAGCTTCTTTATCCATTCATCTGTCAATGGACAAATAGGTCAATGCTTCCATGTTCTAACTATTGTAAATAGTGCTGCAGTGAACATTGGAGTACATGTAGTTTTTTTCAATTTTGGTTTCCTCAGGATATATGCCAAGGAGTGGGATTGCTGGGTCATATGGTGGTTTTATTCCTAGTTTTTTAAGGGATCTCTGTACCATCTTCCATAGTGCCTGTATCAATTTACATTCCTACCAGTAGTGCAAGAGTGTCCCTTTTCACCACACCCTTTCCAGCATTTATTGTTTCTAGACTTTTTGACGAGGGCCATTCTGGCTGGTGTGAGGTGATATCTCATTGTAGTTTTGATTTGCATTTCTTGTAAATAATGAACAATGTTGAGCATATTTTCATGTGTTTGTTACCCATCTGTATGTCTTCTTTGGAGAAATGTCTGTTTGCCCACTTTTTGATTGGGTTGTTTGTTTTTCTGGTATTGAGTTGTATGAGCTACTTGTATATTGTGGAAATTAATCCTTTGTCAACTGTTTTATTTGCTATTATTTTCTCCCATTCTGAGGGTTGTCTTTTCACCTTGTTTATAGTTTCCTTTGCTGTGCAAAAGCTTTTAAGTTTAATCATGTTCTACTTATTTACTTTTGTTTTTATTTCCGTTACTCTAGGAGGTGGGTCATAGAGGATCATGCTTTGATTTATGTCATCGAGTGTTCTGCCTATGTTTTCCTCTAAGAGTTTCATAGTTTCTGGTCTTACATTTAGGTCTTTAATCCATTCTGAGTTTATCTTTGTGTATGGTGTTAGGAAGTGTTCTAATTTCATTCTTTTACATTAGCTGTCCAGTTTTCCCAGCACCATTTGTTGAACAGGCTGTCTTTGCCCCATTGTATATTCTTGCCTCCTTTGTCAAAAACAAGGTACCCATAAGTGCATGGGTTTATTTCTGGGCTTTCTATCTTGTTTCATTGGTCTATATTTCTGTTTTTGTGGCAGTAGCATACTGTTGATGACTGTAGCTTTGTAGTATAACCTGAAGTCAGGAAGGTTGATTCCTCCAGCTCCATTTTTCTTTCTCAAGACTGCTTTGGCTATTTGGGGTCTTTCATGTTTCCATATGAATTGTGAAACTTTTTGTTCTAGCTCTGTGAAAAAAATGCCATTGGTAATTGATAGGGATCGCATTTAATCCGTAGATTGCACTTGATAGTATAATCATTTCACAATATTGATTCTTCTTACCCAGGAACATGGAATATCTCTCCATCTGTTTATGTCATCTTTGATTTCTTTCATTAGTGTCTTATAATTTTCTTTGTACAGTTCTTTTGTCTCATTAGATAAGTTTATTCCTAGATATTTAATTCTTTTTGTTGCAATGATGAATGTGATTGATTCATTAATTGCTCTTTCTGATTTTTCACTGTTAGTGTATAGAAATGCAAGTGATTCCTGTGTATTGATTTTGTATCCTGCAACTTTGCTAAATTGGCTGATTAGCTCTAGTAATCTTCTGATACTATATTTAGGGTTTTCTATGTACAGTATCATGTCACCTGCAAACAGTGAGAGCTTTACTTCTTTTCAATCTGGATTCCGTTTATTTCCTTTTCTTCTCTGATTGCTGTAGCTAGGACTTCCAGAACTTTGTTGAATAATAGTGGTGAAAGTAGATACCCTTGTCTTGTTCCTGATCTTAGGGGGAATGCTTTCAGTTTTTCACCATTGAGAATAATGTTTGCTGTAGGCTTATCATATATGCTATGACTTTCCTGGTAGCTCAGATGGTAAAGCGTCTGCCTACAATGTGGGAGACCAGGGTTTAATCCCTGGGTCAGGAAGATCTCCTGGAGAAGGAAATGGCAACCCACTCCACTATTCTTGCCTGGAAAATCCCATGGATGGTGGAACCTGGTAGGCTACAGTCAATGGGGTCGCAAAGAGCTGGACACAACTGAGTGACTTCACTTTCACTTTCTTTCACTTTATCATATATAGCCTTTACTTTACCATACAGCTTCCTTCTATGCTCATTTTGAAGAGTTTTCATCATAAATAGGTGCTGAATTTTGTCAAAGGCTTTTTCTTCATCTATTGAGATGATTATATGGTTTTTATCTCTCAATTTGTTAATATGATGTATCACATTGATTGACTTCTGTATAGTGAAGAATCCTTGTATCCCTTGAATAAACCCCACTTGATCATGGTGTATGAGCTTTTAGATATGTTGCTGAATTCTATTTGCTAAAATTTTGTTGAGTAATTTTGCATCTATGTTCATCAGTGATATTGGACTGTAGTTTTCTTTTTTTGTGTTGTCTTTGTCTGGTTTTGTTTTCAGGGTGATGGTGCCATCATAGAATGAATCTGGAAGTGTTTCTTCCTCTGCAATTTTTTGAAAGAGTTTTAGGATAGGCATTAGCTCTTCTCTAAGTGTTTGATAGAATTCTCTGTGAAGACTTCTGATCTTGGTCTTTCGTTTTTTGGGGAGATTTTTGATCACAGCTTAAATTTCAGTGCTTGTAATTGGATTGTTCATAATTTCTATTTCTTCCTGATTCAGTCTTGAAGATTGAACATTTCTAAGAATCTGTCCATTTCTTCCAGATTATCTATTTTATTGCCATTGTAGTTGTTCATTATAGTCTTTTATAATCCTTTGAATTCTGCATTATCTGTTGTAACCTCTCCTTTTTCATTTCTAATTTTGTTGATTTGATTCTTCTCTCTTTTTCTTGATAAGTCTGGCTAAGGCTTTGTCAATTTTGTTTGTCTTCTCAACGAACCAGTATTTAGTTTTATTAATCTTTACTATTTCTTTCATTTCTTTTCATTTATTTCTGGTTGATTCTTTATGATTTCTTTCCATCTATTAATTTTGGGGATTTTTTTCTTCTTTTTCCAGTTGTTTTAGGTGTAATGTTAGGTTGTCTATTTGATGTTTTTCTTGTTTCTTGGGAAATAGATGGGGAAACAGTGGAAACGGTGTCAGACTTTATTTTTTTGGGCTCCAAAATCACTGCAGATGGTGATTGCAGCCATGAAATTTAAAGATGCTTACTCCTTGCAAGGAAAAGTTATGACCAACCTAGATAGTGTATTCAAAAGCAGAGATATTACTTTACCAACAAAGGTCCATCTAGTCCAGGCTATGGTTTTTCCAGTGGTCGTGTATGGATGTGAGAGCTGGACTGTGAAGAAAGCTGAGTGCCGAAGAATTGATGCTTTTGAACTGTGGTGTTGGAGAAGACTGTTGAGAGTCCCTTGGACTGCAAGGAGATCTAACCTGTCCATCCTATAGGAGATCAGTCCTGGGTGTTAATTGGAAGGACTGATGCTAAAGCTGAAACTCCCATACTTTAGCCATCTCATGTGAAAATTTGACTCATTGGAAAATACCCTGATGCTGGGAGGGATTGGAGGTTAGGAGGAGAAGGGGACGACAGAGGATGAGATGGCTGGGTGGCATCACCGACTCGATGGATATGAGTTTGAGTGAACTGCGGGAGATGGTGATGGACAGGGAGGTGGTGTGCTGTGATTCATGGTGTTGCAAAGAGTTGGATTCAACTGAGTGACTGAACTGAACCCTGAATCGTGGACTATCTTTCCATGTATTTATGTCATCTTTGATTTATTTCTTTAGTGTCTTATTATTTTTGGTATACAGGTCCTTTGTCTCCTTAGGTAGGTTTATTCCTAGATATTTTATTGTTTTTGTTGCAATGGGGAATGGGATTGATTCCTTAATTTCTCTTTCTAAGTTTTCATTGTTAGTATATAGAAATGCAAGTGATTTGTATGTATTTACCTTGTATCGTGTGACTTTGCTGAATTCACCAATTAGCTGTAGTAATTTTCTGATAGTTTCTTTCAGGTTTTCTATGTATAGTATCATTTCATCTGCAAACAGTGAGAGTTTTACTTCTTTTCTGATCTGGATTCCTTTTATTTCTTTTCATTTTCTAATTGTCATTGCTAGAACTTCCAAAACTATGTTGAATATTGGGGAGTGTGGACACCCTTGTCTTGTTTCTGATCTTAGAGAGAATGCTTTCAGTTTTTCACCATTGAGAATAATGTTTGCTGTGAACGTTTCATATATGCCCTTTACTATGTTGAAGTAGGTTCCTTCTATGCCCATTTTTTGAAGAGTTTTCATTATAAATGGGTGCTGAATTTTGTCAAAGGTTTTTTCTGTATCTATTGAAATAATTATATGTTTTTACCTTTCAACATGTTAATATGGTGTATCACATTGATTGATTTGCATATATTGAAGAATCCTTGCTTCCCTGGAATAAACCCGACTTGATCATGGTATATGAGCTTTTTAATGTATTGTTGAATTCTGTGTGTGAGAATTCTGTTGAGGAGTTCTGCATCTATGTTCTTCAGTGATATTGGCCTGTATTGTCTTTGCCTGATTTTAGCATCAGGGTTATTGCAGTCTCATAGAATGAGTTTGGAAGTGTTTATCCCTCTGTAATTTTTTGGAAGAGTTTCTGAAAAATAGGCATTAGCTCTTCTTTAAATGTTTGATACAAATCCCCTGTGAAGTCATCTGGCCCTAACCTGGAGATGTTCCCTGTGCACTTGAGAAGAAAATGTATTCTTCTGCATTTGGATGGAAAGTCCTAAAGATATCAATTAGGTCCATTTGGTCTAATGTTTCATTTAAGGTTTGTGTTTCTTATTGATTCTCTGTTTTGATGACCTGTCTATTGGTGTAAGTGGGGTGTTAAAGTCCCCTACTATTATTGTGTTACTGTTGATTTGCCCACCCCCCCATACCTGTTAGTGTTTGCTTTATGTATTAAGATGCTCCTATGTTGGGTGCATAAATATTTACAGCTGTTATGTCTTCTTCTTGGATTGATCCCTGATCATTTTGTAGTGTTCTTCTTTGTCACTTATAATATTCTTTATTTTTAAGTCTATTCTGTCTGAAATAAGTATTGCCACTCTGGCTTTCTTTTGGTTTTCATTCACGTGAAATATCTTTTTCAGTCCTTTCACTCTCAATCTGTATGTATCTCTAGGTCTGAAGTGGTTCTCTTGTAGGCATATATATGGGTCTTTTTTTTTTTTTTAATCCATTCAGTCAGTCTGTATCTTTGGTTGGTGCATTTAATCCCTTTACATGTAGATAATTATTGATACATATGTTCCTATTGGCATTTTCTTGATTGTTTTGGCTTTGTTTTTATAGATCTTTCCTTTCTCCTGTGTTTACTGGCTATATAAGTCCCTTTAGTATTTGTTGCAAGGCCAGTTTGGTGGTGCTGAATTCTCTTAACTTCTTGTCTGTAAAGCTTTTGATATCTCCATCAATTCTGAATGAAATCTTTGCTGGGTATGATAATCTTGGTTGCAGATTTTTCTCTTTCATAACTTTAAATATATCCTGCCATTCCCTTCTGGTCTGCAGAGTTTCTGCTGAAAGTTCTACTGTTAGTTGTATGGCTTTTCCTTGTATGTTACATGTTGCTTTTCCCTTGCTGCTTTTAATAGTCTTTCTTTTTGCCTAATTAATCTCTGTTAACTTGATTAATATTTGTCTCAATGTGTTTCTCCTTGGGTCTATCCTATAAGGGACTCTGCACTTTTTGGACTTGATAGACTATTTTCTTTCCATGTTGGAGAAGTTTTCAACTACAATTTCTTCAAAATGTCCTCAGTGCCTTTCTTTTTTTCTTCTTCCTCTGAGACCCCTGTAACTCGAATGTTGCTGCATTTAATATTGTCCCAAAGGTCTCTGAGGCTATCCTCAATTCTTTTCATTCTTTTCCCTTTATCCTGCTCTTCAGCAGTTATTTCCACCATTCTATCTTCTAACTCACTTATCCGTTCCTCTGCTTCAGTTATCCTGCTATTGGTTCCTTCTAGAGTATTTTTAATTTCAGTAATTATTATTCATCTCTGGTTACTTATTCTTTATTTTTTCTATGTCCTTGGTGATTCTATTAACTGTGTTAAATGTTTCTTGCATTTTCTCCATTCTCTTTTAAAGTCTTCAGAGCATCTTCACTATCCTTAGTCTGAGTTTTGTTTCATGTAGATTGCTCATTTCCTCTTCCTTTATTTGGTCTTGTGAGTTTCTTGCTCTTTCGTTTGTGCTGTATTTCTCTGTCTTTTCATCATCTTTTTTTTTTTGTAACTTGCTCCACTTGAGGTCTCTTTTTCCCAGGTTTTAGGGTTATATTTCTCTTCCCTTTGGTTTTTTCCCTTGGAGGGAAAGGTTGGTTGAGTGGTTTGTGTTGATTTTTTGTTGGGGGTGACTTGTGCCTGTGTTTTAGTAGGAGGAGATCAAACAGATCAAGCAGGTAACTACAGAAATAATGAGACATATACACACATTTCCACACATACAGTTACAACCAAAGTATTCTAAAGAAAAAAGTACCGGAGATTGACTTGGTGAACAAAGGAAACCAAAAGTGATATCAACCAATTAAAAGCAGAGCTAGCTAATGCTCAATCTGGAAAACTGAGCATGAGCAGAGGGCTCATAGGGAATATAGCAAAGAGAGGTCAACAATTTAACTTACTTGGTGAAAAAAAAATGAGTGAAGGAAAAAAGGGAGAGAAAAAAGAAGGGAGGGAAAAGTGAAAAGGAGGGTAATGGAAAAGAGGGTAGAAAAAGAGAGAGAGAAAAGGAAAAACAGAAAAGCAAAGATAAATAGATGTATGTGGAAGAGATTTATATATATTCAGGAATAGCTACAGCTGGTAAGGAACTATAGGAAAAGCAGTTAAAACAATAAAAAACAAAATCAAAAAACTCATTTCAAGGAGCTTAGCCTGGTGGGCTGCCATCTATGGGGTCGCACAGAGTCGGACACAACTGAAGCGACTTAGCAGCAGCAGCAGCAGCTGCAGCAGCCTGTCCCCCTGGAGGGCTGGGGTCTTCTGCTGTTGCCTAGAGCTTGCTTTGTGGGAGTTGTTCCATATCTTGGTGAGTTTTTGATGTATTTGTGGGGAGGCTGGCAATCACCTCACCTACTCCTCTGCCATCTTCTTTCATCTCCCCACTGATTCTTGAAAGGTTTGGTCGTGTAAGTATTCCAGTTCAATGGCTGTTTTGATTATTTTTGACCCTTTAAATTTACATATAAATTCTAAAATCAGGTTATCATTTTAAGAAAACTCTCTTCGACATAACTGGGATTGCTTGTTTATGGATCAATTTGCAGAGATATGGCATCTTTATAATATCAGTATTCCAACCCATGAATCTAATATATACTCCACAATTATTTAATTTTTAAAAAATCTCCACTCTGTATATGTTTTTCAGTTTTCTGGGTACTCAGACTTCTTTCACTTCTTTTGTTAGAATTATTGCTAGGTATTTGAAGATTTTTTGTATAAACAGAAACTTTTTAAATTTAAAAATATAACTGTTGATGAAATACAGAAATAAATTAACTTATATTGACCTTTTAGCCAATAAACCAAATTATTTCACTCACTAATCCTAAAAAATTTATCTGTAGATTCTTTTCTAGTTATTATAATTTTTTGTACTTTTAGTCACTTTAGTACATGGTTTTAGTTTGGGAAGATGATAAAAATTCTGGAGGTGGATATTGGTTATAGATGTGGAACAATGTGAATGTATTTAGTGCCATCAAACTGTGCCTTTAAAAATGGTTCAAAAGGTACATTTTGTGTTATGTGTATTTTACCACAATTTAAAAAAGAGATGCTGATGATATCTGCAGTGTACTCACGGTTGGTAATGTCTTCAGAATTTCTTTACCTCTCTCATGACGTATTACTATTAGGTTAGAAGCAAAGGTGTAGGGAACTGTCCCAAAATGTGTTTCTCGGTGTCCCATGTGGTATTCTGGTCAAAACAAAACTAGGCTCCATATCTCTAACTGAATTAAACTAAACAACTCCGGTTCATTGGTTTTCTTTTTCCTTAGCAGATTTTCATAAGGAAAGCCCTGGTTTAACTGATAAAAGCTACAGAAAAAATATGAAAGTCCCCAAATGATAAAATCCAAAGTATATGGTAACTGGAAACTCTCATGGTACTCTGAAGTACTCTGAACATGAGGACACAGTGAATGAGGAAAAATGTCTTTGAACTGCTATAGAATGATTCTAGGACATAGTATCAAGTGAAAAAAAAGCAAGATTCAAAGGATTCAAAATATTTAAATCTAGTCTTGAAACTACATACAATGAGACTAGTCAGTTTGTTGAAGAATCATATGAGGTAACTGACCCCAGGACCCTTTGAAAATGTCAGTATAATGAATATCCAGAAAAGATAGATATAAAGGTAATAAGTGTATTCTAGTTTAAAAGAGATTACAGAGACTTGACAATGAAATGCTGTAAGTAATCCTTTATTGAATCCTGGGTCCAACAACAACAACAAAAATTTTTAAAGACATCTTTGGAAAATTTGAATATGAACTATATATTAAGTTATATTTTTCCATGTTACTTTTCTTGGTTGTGATATTGGTTTTTATAGTTATATAGGAAAATATTATGGTTCTTACAGATATATGTTGAAGAATTTGGGGATAAAGTGTCAGAATATCTGCAACTTGTGTTCAAGTAATTCTGAAGGATATATGTGGAGAATAGCTCTAGCTGAAGGTATAGAGGTGCTCATTATACTATTACTTCAACTCAAAAGCAGATTTGAAATTTTTCAAACAAAAAGTTAAGGGGGGAAAAGGGATGTTCAGGATAAAAGATAATTTAAAATTAGAGCTAAGCCCTTTACTTATTTTGTAGTTCATTGAGTTTACATTTAAGTTTGCAGTTTGAGTTTACATTTAAGTAATGTTAAAGAGTTAATAGATTGGTCATCCTAACCAAATAAGCCTTCCTTGAATGCCTGTTATATCTGAGGTGTGGTAGGTATTACTAGAGAATAGACACGTATAATGAATGGAAGGAGAAAAGAGCCAAAAGAGAAAAATGATCAACATAATGGATGAAGTTACAGTGAAAACCTCAACGTAGAATAATTGTGTGTGTCTCAAAAGTTGGTCTTTATTTTCTCCGACAGCTCTCATTGAAAAGAAATGTGTTTGCTTGTATTAGATGGTTTTCTGGAGACTGACATTTGTTTTTAAAGTTTGAAAGCTAAAACCATTGGGTTCAGTTTCACTGAAGTGTAGTATTTCAAACCACTGATGATTGCTTATGTCATACAGTACATAAAATGATGTAGTAAATGGAGTCAGGGAACGCTTCTTTGAGTTGATGTCAAAGGTGAACTTTTAACTAGGCAAATGGTATGAACTAAAGCATTCTAAACACGGGGAACAGCATGTACAAAGAACAAAAACAGAAGGGGAACTTGGCGCTCATTTGGGAACTCAGAGAAGGTCAGTATGTCTGGAGCACAGAAAGGGAAAAGATGAATTTAAGAAACAAGACTGGAACCCTCTATCCCTCTTCACCCCTTCGTTTCTCACTTCCCCCATCTCTATTAGCTTGTCAACCATAAGGGGGCACCCAAGACCCAGTACCTGGTCTGTGGTCTGCGTGCCATTCCAAAGATATTTCCTTGCTTCCTTGGGGTTATACAGAACCATCTTGGGCAGCTCTCATCCCTTTCACATATGCCTCTGGCAACTGAGTAGCAAAGGGAAAACAGAAGTGACTGAGTTCCAAGTTACTGCCACCACATAATAGATGCTGTGTGTCTCATACTCCCTCTTGGGTTAGAAATCAGAATAGCTGCCTTAGACACATGGGGATTGACAATGTAGTCCTCCTTTCATTAGAATGAATTTTTGCTTTGGATTCCACATCAAAACTACTTTTTCAGAGCTCGAGAACTGCTGTTTTTATAGGAGGACAAAAGAAGAGGAGAGTGTTTGGTGTTATTTTTTACAATGTCTCTATTGTTCCTGGTTTTGTTTTGTTTTGTTTTTTTGTCCTTAGTGGACATTGTATGGCACCAAGGCATTTAGAATAATTCAGCATGCCTGTTTAGAAATCATGTAGATCAGTAGGAATAGTGTAACTTTGGGATACCAGGTCTATGCTGCTACTGCTACTGCTGCTGCTCCTAAGTCGCTTCAGTCGTGTCCAACTCTGTGCAACCCCATAGACGGCAGCTCACTAGGCTCCCCCGTCCCTGGGATTCTCCAGGCAAGAACACTGGAGTGGGTTGCCATTTCCTTCTCCAGATCTAGAGGAAGCAGCATAAATCTTAGATTTGCTGAGATATAGTAAAGCTTTGCTGCTGCTGCTGCTGCTGCTGGCTGCTAAGTCACTTAAGTCATGTCCAACTCTGTGCAACCCCATAGATGGCAGCCCACCAGGCTCCCCTGTCCCTGGAATTCTCCAGGCAACAACACTGGAGTGGGTTGCCCATTTCTTTCTCCAATGCATGAAAGTGAAAAGTGAAAGTGAAGTTGCTCTGTTGTGTCCAACCCTCAGCGACCCCATGGACTGCAGCCTTCCAGGCTCCTCCATCCGTAAAGCTTTAGATGACTTTAATAGAAAGAACTAATGTAAAAATCTTAAGAGAAAGTGACATGATGTATGTTTTTTTCTTTATTTCTATTTTTTAGTTAATCTAGGGTTGATAAAATGAATCAAAAGATGTAGCACTAATGAATTGGTTATAGACATAACCCCACATTGGGCTTACTTTTGGGAAGACCTAAGGGTTCTCAGACCACACCACCTACCATAGCCAGGACTCCCAGATCCTGGTATTGGAGTGGCCCAGAACTGGCTTTGGTTTCCAACTGCACTAATATTAGTGAATTAAGCGCTAATTCACTTAATTACCCATCCACCATATCTATTCTGCACCAGTGTTTCACCTATTGGAGGGGAAGGCAATTAGGTAAAACTGAGGAAATTCATTGTTATTTTGCATTCTGTGTGTAATTGGTTGAGACCCTTCTAATAAGAAATGGCATTTTGTTTTCTAGCTAACATAAGAACAAAACTTATCAGACCCACATCAGTTTCTTCTATGTAAATGACATGACTGATAGATTGCAAGATGAAGTGATTAGAATTTATCTTGATTCTGTGAAGACTTTTATTCTGTGCATACTAATGAAAAAAAAAAAAAAAGGAAAAACAGCCCACCTCCCTTTTCAGGGTGTGTCAGTCCTGTGAACTAAATTAGCAGATACACACTTTATTGTCAGCTTCTTCTTAACTGTGCGAGGGGTCTAGATTGATGAGGTAAAGGGCAAGATCCCTTTCCTTTATGATGGCGGATAATTCTGTTATTTAATCAGCAAACTGTTGGTAAAGAATCCTCCTGCAATGCAGGAAACCCCGGTTCAATTCCTGAGTCAGGAAGATCCATGGAGAAGGTATAGCCTACCCATTCCAGTATTCTTGGGCTCCCCTTGTGGCTCAGCTGGTAAAGAATCTGCCTGCAGTGTGGGAGACCTGGGTTCAATCCCTGGGTTGGGAAGATCCCCTGGAGAAGGGAAAGGCTACCCACTCCAGTATTCTGGCCTGGAGAATTCCATGGAGGTCACAAAGAGTCAGACACAACTGAGTGACTTGCACTAATGGTAATAAAACCAGATAAGTTTGACAACTGGAAGAGGAAAGTCAAATTAAAAAAAAAAAAGAATCTAAATTTCTCTGGATCTGAACTAGACTGAAATTTTATTTTGTTGAATATATCACTTTCAAATTTATTTTTCATTTAAACACCACACCTCAGGGGATTATTTTTGTACCACAAAAGCCTGGTCATGGGTCTGAAAAGCAATTTAGCACTTTCTTTATTTTATTTCCAAAACTTAGCAGTACTTTGGAAATGACTAAAGAAAAAATAGTAGCTAAAATGAGATGGAATTCAACACTTTAACCTCAGCATTCAGCCAAATAGAATTTTAAGGTTCTGAATTGTAAACTCATTCCATTTGACTTGATTTTAGGGTCACATTGAGCCAAAACTAACTTATGTGCCTTGAATTCACTGCTTTGAACTGAAAAGTAAACTATTTACTTCCTCCCAATGAGAATACATTATGCTGAAAGATTGCTTCCTGTTTGTCCTAGAGGGGTTTCCCTTCCCTGAAAGAAGTCATAATTTGGGTCAGCTGTCTCTGCAGGGGCCATCCCTGACAGCTTTCTCAGGATAAGTGAGATCAGAAAAGCACCAAGCTGTCGTAATATATGAAGCTAAAGGCTTGGTAGAGCCCTTTCATTGCAGAGGGCTCTAATTTTAAATATGGCCTGAATTCTGAAGTCACAGAAGAGGAATACATTTCCCCCAAGTGACTTCTGCTGAACCACAGTGTGGATTGTTTCAGATGCTTCTGAAAGCCATTAGGGTTGCTGTCCTGTGTGGATATTTTCGACCATCTGTAGGAGGAGTGCCCAGAAAATGTTGCACCTCTTTTTGGTGTGACATTGGAAGGTGCTGGAGAATAAAAATAATCCTGGATCAACATATGAGTCAAATGCTGTATTTATCCATTCTGCAGTTAGGAAACAAAAACTTAAAATGCCACCTTGCCAAAAATAACAGGCAATTAAAGTATGTTGAATCCACGATACTACATGTGGTAGCCAAGTGTTCTCAAGAAGCATTATTGTAGAGGAATAATTGTAGAGGAATAATGGGGTTTCTTGTCTTTTATTTTCCCCTGATAATTCCCACCTAACTCTTTACCCTTTTGCCTTTGAAAAGAAATGAAGATTTCTTCTGGTTTTATACAGGGTAGTATCACCACTTCTGCTTATTATTTTCAATGACTGTCCTGGAAAATTCTGATGCTAAATTCTGGTCTGAAGGAGTCCAAGTGAGGAAATATGAACATCCACAGACTGCCACATTCACACAGCTAGAAAAATCAATTCAGTTGAAAGTACACATGCAATCTACCTCAGGTGTGATGGTCAGCATATTACCAGGTCAGCGCCTTCATAATTCTTTCTCTCTAGTGAGGCCCTGTGGGAGACAGGCCACATACTCTGACTTGTCTTTACTGAGTATTTTCATGCCAGCATGCTCCCTTCTCTGAAAGGCAGCTGGAATTGGAGGAAAATGGAAAACTCATCTTAAGATGAAATGGAAGGCGCAAAGGAGCTTAAAGGAGGCAGTGATTGTCAGTCAGGCAGAAATACAGGGCTTTGCTACAATTATGCCTTGTAAATGTGCCTACCTTCCATCGCAGTGCTTTCTATCTAGCATTTCTGGTACAAAAAATTCTGGAAAGTATGAAAATAAGGAGCTCACCATGTAGTATCGTAGGGGACAGAGGAATAGAAAGTAAAAGTTTAAAGAAAATGCAAGGACCACCATTGCAAAATAAATGGAAATACAGTTCAAGGACTTCTAAACCACACTAGTGAAGCTGTAGGTTTCACAGTGTTGTAATCTGGGTTCTAAGAGTAAATAATGTATCCTTTTTGTGGAAAGGAGTGGTATAAGATAACACAGTAGTAGAAAACAACTAAAAAATAGTGTCATGATGCAAATAAAATTCAGTGAAAGAGGTTACATCAGCATAAGTAAAAAACTAAAACTGAGAAATACAATTGAAGCATGATATATGGATTATATAAATAGAGAATCAAGTTAAAAACATTTTTTCAGCAACAGTTGTAACCTGAGAACAATAGAAACAGGCTGGAAGGCATATGGATAAGGTATTTCTTGTTACTGTGTGGGCTGCATGCTGTGGGATGTGGGATATTCTCTTGTGAGGCTTGAATGCTGTGTAAATGGATATTAGAAGAGTGTTGAGACAAAAAGACTCAATTCAGAGAAGTTAGATACAGAATATGAAGAAGGGCACAATAGTTCATCCAAGAAATGCAAAAAATAAAAAAATAAAAAAATTTACTAGAAATCTACAATGGATTACAATTAACAATAATACCCAGGAACACTGAACATTTAGGATTCTGTCAAATTAACTGCAATGTGTGTTAAGATCATCTGGAACCTAGACATTAATGACATGGCCTTCAAAAGAAGCTAGCCTACCTCCTTAAAGGGATGGTGAAAATATACTCTGATTGACTAGATTAAAAAGATAATTGGAAATGATAGTCTGGGAAAGACTATGTAAGAGATTTTGAAAAGGTGGAAGGAAGCCAAAGAAAGCTCAAAGTTAATGACTATAAATATGTGACACATAGGGGAGGGAAAAAGGAAAAAGGAATATACCTTACTGAAGTTATAAAACAGTTCAGTTTTGAGCTCTGTGATTTGAAAGTATATTGTCTATCTAGTCCTTAAGGTGCAGATAACAAACCATACTGCGTAGAGCATAAAGAGATTAAGGCAGAAGAAACCCCAATATGACCCACAGAGTCATAAACAAGAGTCATAAATCCCCATTAAAGGTATACTTATGACTGATTAGAAGGCTACTCTCATTTATGATAAAGAATGGCAAGCCTTCCCACAAATCTTGAGATCTAGAAAGTGTTCTCCTCATTTACCTTGCCGTGGGTGACAAATAACAACAAAAGAAATTTAGTCCAAATTTCTAGTTACTTGGAAATACTAAATTCTTCATGTTAAAGCTTTTGAGGACAGTTTAACCAGATAATTACTCAGTCCAACAAAAGAAAACTTTAGACTACTGTTAAGATGAAAAATAAAAGAGGTAATTCCAAATAAACCATTAAAGCAGATAGTATTCAGTATAGTAGGAATGACCCAGTGGGAAATTAGTATGATTTAATATTTGACTTGGCCATTGATTCACTGTTAGCCTTGCATACAATCTGAATACCATGTCCATGGGATGTAGCTGTAAGTGGAACCATATATTTACTGTCCTTGTTTGCTTAGTCTTTTATAAGCCAGCATAACAAATGCTCCTGGGTATCTTGTTCACTTGGTTGGACTATCAGGATTTGTTTGCAGTAGACATAAATGACCCAAGTTCTTTGGTGTCATCATGGAGCATGAACAAGAGGACAGAATTTCTCTATCAGATTCCCTGTGACTTTCCACAGTATTTAATCTATGTTTCACCACCTAGGACTTCACTCTCTGAATATAGACTGAGCTAAGTATGTATAGATCAAAGTTCTTAATCCCCTTATGGTAGGCAGCGTTCCATTTCTGTGCATATTCGTTTACTTTTTCTAAGAATATATCATTGGCCATTCATCTGAAAAAGTTAAGAAAGGCCTTTCATTAATCCAAGAACATATTGTAGTGCCTTCACTATGTAAGACACTAGATTCTGTGATTACAAAAGTAAATATGATAGTAGTTGCCCTTAAGCAGTTTTCAGTCCAGCAGGGTAAACAAGCCCCAGACAGTTTCAAAGATGCAGTAATGACATGCATAGAGCTTGGATCCAGAGAATTACAGAGGAAAGGGGGATAAGATTAGAGTTTCTTCCTGAAATTGCATAAAATTATAGCAATTAGGAACCAAAGTTGGGACACCAAGATAGAACAATTAATAAATGAGTCCAACAATTTGCATGTGTGTGAATCAATGTGCATAGAGGCATACAGCAGTTGGGTTTTGCAGGGCTTTATTTTAAGCAATTAATTTTTAAGAGCCTGGAATGCTACGTTTATTCATCATCTTGCGCACACATCTGGAAAGATGCTAGGAACCTCTAACATAACTAATTGAAACAAATGGCTCTTGTTGTGGCATTATGAATGGCTAGGCAAACAATATTGCACTGTACTTTAGCAGATTCTGCCACAGACTAATGGGAAAAAAGTCAAAATCCTACCAGATATCTCCCCTAACTGATACAAGGATGCTTGATAGGCAGGGATGACAAATGGTAAAACAAAAGGAAATATAAAGAAAAATGGCCCCAGTGCATTGGGTTTGGAAATTAAGTATTTTTTTAAGGAATAATCTAGCATGTATATTTCAGCAAAGATCAGTTAAAAAGCAGTAAGTAATCCATCTCTCTTCTACTTGTCATCTGCCCTGACCTAGGGAAAATTTGCTTAAACAGCTGGTTTAAATGTAGTATTTTAGTAAATCCTTTTAGGAAACCCTGATGAATACCGTTCAAAGAGAGTTAGATTTCTTATTGTTAGAAAATGGTGACTGTTTAAAAAATGATCAGCACACATGCATTGCTCTATAAACACTCCTAGAACAATTTTCAACCAAATGTAAGATAGAGAAATGAAATGTGATTACACACACACATAAACACAAACACCTTTACATTCTTACAAAGGAGGGAGCAGGAATCATGGAAACCTACATGCTCTGATTTCTGCAAAAGTCCCTGGTGTCTTAGTGGTTGTTGTCTATTAGGACTATCCACCTGGATTGAATGAATCACATGTATAAAGAAAAGGTGGGATAAAGAACACACTCTGCAGAATAGAAGAAAAGGTGTTTTGAAGGTGATCAGACTAGGCTGGGTCCACGTTGCTAATTGATCAGCAGGGATAAATTAATTGTTTGCCATCCTTTGGTTCCTCACATCCATAGTGGCTGAAAGTTTTTAAATAGAATATACAATGAAATCAGAGTCAGCAGGAATGTAGCTAATCCACATGCTTAACTGCAGTTTGGGAAAAGAACAGTGCTCGATGCCTTGCTGGCAAGCCCTGGATGCTGAGTAAGCTGGTGAGGTTCCCCTGGAGAGTAAGGTGAGCTGGGAGAAGAGGGGAAACAATGGGTTTCCCTGGCCACACATTTGCGAAGGCCTTTTGAAACTGCACATTTCCTTCCAGAGAGCAGTAAGCAGAGCCAGTTTCAGGCAGCAGCACTTTCCAATTAAAAGAAAGAATTAAATTTTAGAAATTGCTTTTAGGGAACATTAGAGAAGTAAACAAGAGAAAGAAGTGATATAGCCAAAATCAGGTAGTTCTCAAGCACAGGAGTCATAGCACAGCAGAATGATCATAAGCTTTGGGCTTGCATACGCCTGGGTCAATTCCGTAGACACAGTAACGAGAATTTCTGACACTGACCAAGATATTTCATATCAACAGCTGACACACTTTGGACATTTATTATGTGTTAGGCATTAGACCTGTATCCATTATTTCTATCAATACTTAATTCTTCTTACAGCTTCATTTTTTGATGAAATTTGGGAGACATCAAGGATCTTGTCCGAGGTTATGCAACCAATAAAGAGTAGAGTCAGGATTTTAGCTCAGTCTTTATGATTATTTGCGTCTCAGTTGCATTGTCTGTGAGATGGAAGTGCTGTTACTAACCTTCCAGGGTGATAGCTAGTAACTGTTGGTTCTCTCTCTCCCTCTCTGTAACTGTTTGCTCCGTTCAGAACTCAGAGTACACCTCTTAGAGTGTGCACTTTGGGTCACTGATGGTTGGGCCCTTGGAATTTGCCCAGTTTGCCGCAAAGAGAGTGATCCTAATTTGAGAGAAATCACCACCACCATGTGCAGGTGCTGGTCAGTGTACCCAGCCCTCCTGAAGCCCTTTCTCTTTCCTCTCTGGGCTCGTTTCACAGTTGATTTCATCAAGTCTCTCAGCTTTTAAAGACCCTCTCTATGCTGCTGCCTCCCAAACCCACATTCCCAGTTCTGACCTTTCCTCAGAACTCCAGGCATGACATTTCCACTTGGATATCTAATAGGTATATTGTATACTTGGCATGTCCAAAACTGAACTCTTGATTTTCTACCCTTGAGCTGCATCTTGAATGTACCAGAAATCAATTAGGGAGAGACATTTTTATCAGACAGAACAGTGTGCCCAGAGATAAAAGAGAACTGTGATGGTTCAGTGCATCTGGGAGCTTGAAACATTTTGGAACAGATGGAAAGCAGAGTACAAGGATCAACACACAGGCGGTGAGGCAATGGAAGGAGACACGCAGATCACAGAAGGCCTTCTGTGAACTACAAAGGATTCAGACACTATTAGGGAGAGGGCTTGGTGCCACTGAAGAAGTTTAAGGTAAGGGAATAACATGAAAACGTTAGAAAGACCCTCTGGAGAAGAGATCCTTCCTGTATATATGCCATGGACTCCGTTAGGAGTCTGGGAAAGCACAGAGATCCCTTCTCAGAAGTAGTAAAGAATCTGCCTGCAATGTAGGAGATGTGGTTTCAATCCCTGGGTCAGAAAGATCCCCTGGAGAAGGAAAAGGCAACCAACTCCAGTATTCTTGCCTAGCATGGCCAGAGGAGCCTGGCAGACTATATTCCTTGAGGTCTCAAAAGAACTGGACATGACTTAGCAGCTAAACGATGACATAGAATTTCAGAAGAGACCAGTTACATAGACATACAGTGATCAAATTTAAAAATAAACTAATTTGTAATGCAGCTATATATTTGATTCTTTATTAACTGCATTAAATAATAAGGTTTGTGTGCTTAGTTGCTCAGTCATATCCGACTTTTTGCAACCCTTTCAATTGTAGCCCACCAGGCTTCTTTGACCGTTGGATTTCCCAGGCAAGAATACTGGAGTGGGTTGCCATTTTCTCCTCCAGAGGACCTTCCCAACCCAGGGATCGAACCACATATCCTGTGTCTCCTGCATTGCAGGTAGATTCGTTACCTTCTGAGCCATCAGAGAAGTCCAATAAGATCTAGGAGCAAGTCTAATAATTGGTAATTTTGAATGGTGGTGAACTTACATGGCTATTGGGGATATTTGCTACAGCTTTAGTGAATTGGGAAAATGTGGTTTTGTTTGGGGACTAGCTCATATCTACTTCAAGTAACACTGAAATTGGTTTCTCTTTTCATCATAGAAGGAAATGCTAAATTTTGGTTTGAGATTACTGAAAATAAAGATATTTTCTTTTTCATCCAAGTTTATGGACCAGTGAATCTATCCAGGGTCCAGACTTAGACTCTCTATTGTAGGTGATACAGAGAATAAACGTGGGAGTGAGAATGAATAAGGGTGGAGGCTGTGAGGCTTGTGATGAGACAGGGAAAGTAGTTAGAAATATATTACCATAGTTCAGATGAGAAGTGAGGAAACTTGAAAGGAGCAATTCCTTTAAAACCAATGTAACACATATTCACTTCCAAAATAGATCATTTGAAGGGCAATTTTTATATTAGGAATGACATATCACAAGTTCCTTGTAAATAGAATCCCCCTTACCTTATTTAAGGTTTAATTTATATTAACTTTGAGATATGCAAACTTCAGAGACACAGTATTTTCTGGAGAGATACAATTGTGCTAGTTCTATTTTCGAAGCTCATTTAGAACATGGTGGGAAGAAGACTGAGTAGTTTTAAATTGTGATATAGGGAAAAGATCTTGTCTGTGTATTTTATGCCTTTGTTTTTAAATATGTATGTGTGTATGCACACACCACACACACACACAAACACACACACACACACACTGCTTAATATCCTGACATCTGTGACAGTAACAAATAGCCTGGGATCAAGAGAGCTGAATTGTGCCTTCCTTCATTTCAAACAAACTTTTCTAGAACAGGGTGTTTGGGGCCAAGAATATGTTATAAAGGAACAGAGATCCAGGGAGTCACCTTTCAAGACCTATTTATCTCGTAAGTTGAACTGAAAGCTTCTATCTTGTTATGGACTCTTAAACTCTACTATCTGTTTTATGGTGTCTTATTGAATTTTCTATGCAGAAACTGTAAAGTAGGCTTTCCTATCCTTCATTTTTATTGCCAATAGCAGTAGTAAAGGAAGGGAAAAGGTTTGGACTCAATTACTGGTTTTAGATGTTTCCTTCTTTCATGACTGTGCATTTTACCTCTCCAAGCAGAGAACATTCTTTGACATGAAGGTCCTGCATCTTCTGCTAAAGGCTGAACTTTGCATGTAGTAGATTTGTTGACTAAGAGAAATATCTCATCTCAACATAGAATAGACATTATGTACACAACTTGAGAGCCAATGTTTCTGGGTTCCAGCTTCTCCACTTATTAGCTATATGAGCTTGGGCAAATTTAAATACTATACCATTTTTATATTGTACAAAAAGCATAAGGTTAGAACTTACAATACCTTTCTCAAAGAGATCTTATGACAGTTAAGTTAGCACACTTAAAAACCACTCACTACAGGATCTGGCAGGCAAATTACTTAATAAATGTTGGGTATTATTATCTACAGGCTTCCCTGGTGGCTCATGTAGTAAAGAATCTGCCTGAAAGACCCAGGTTCAATCCCTGAGTTGGGAAGATCATCTATATGGGAAATACACACAGGCATCCTACACAAGTAGAAATTCCTATAGACACTTGCTTTAGGTTATAAAAAGGAGGAAAGAGATAATTATGCTCCTATTAGATCTGACTTCACTGAGATTGGAAACATGCTTTATTTTCATTTGAAACACTTTAGAAGATAGAGTTTGGTTGAATGTGTGAGTTCCTGGTCTAAATAACCCCAACCAATTAGAATTTAGTTTGAACAACATATAAAGCTCTAACTGAAGTCACAAATCTTTCAAAAAAAATCTTGATCTTCTTGACCAGATCAGAAGGACAAAAGTACTAATTGCCTTCCCCAACCATACAGAAGTACTGAGAAAATGAAAATTCAACAACAGTAACAAGGAAGCAAGCTCTTCACAGTTGTAAACCTTTGGGAATTGCTGTTTCTTCACATTCGAAGTTCAGTTCCTGTCACTTCTGTATTCTCAGCTAAGTCTGTGGGCGAGAAGGGAAGGTTATTTCACTGTAGGGCATTTATAACAAACTAAAGGAGATGGAGTGAAAGAGATGTGCATTTATGTGGTCCTTGGTAATATGTCAAAATAGTGAATATGTTGTTTCTCCTTCCATTTGGCCCTTGGTAGATAAGAACTGTCACTTCTTATTTATGTCATAGACATAAGCATAGGTGTCTGGTGGAAAAGGCAAAAGGAAGAATTTGTTCTTCCAATATGTTATCTTTTAAAAGCAATCATATAATTCAATTCCATTATATACATTATAATATATATGTTATTGTTTTATAACAAAGCATCACAATCTTAGAGATTAAAAGAATGATTTATTATCTCGCAGTTCTATATATGTCAGAAGTCTGGCACAACATGGCTGGGTTCTCTGCTCAGGGTACAGCAAAGATGATATCAGGGTGTTAGTCCTGATGTTGGCCAGCTGTGTGCTCCTCTGGAGGCTCATCTAGGGAAAGATCTCCCTCTGTGCTTCTTCAGGTTATTTTGGAATTCATTCACCTGCAGTTGAAGGACTGAGGTTGTCAGTTGGGGGGCTGATCTCAGCAACTAGAAGCCTCTCTCAGATCCTTGCCATGTGTCCCCATAGGCAGTTCACAGTATGGATGCTGGGCTTCTTCCAGGCCTGCCTAAGTGCATCTCTCTGACTTCCTCTCTTAGACAACCAGCAAGAAAATTTGGGCTCATGTGATCAACTAGAACAGTCTTTTTGTATTAAGATCAACTGATTTGGGACTTTAATTACATGGGCAAAATTCCTATACAGCAGTACCTAGAATCGTGTTTAATTAAATAATTAATGATTGGGATTTCAGGGGGACCATCTTAAATTTCTGCCTATCCAAAAATACATATACAAGGTATATTTACATATACAAGATATATTGTTGTTTAGTTGCTAAGTTGTGTCTGACTCTCTTGTGACCCCATGGACTGTAGTCTGCCAGACCCCTTTGTCCATGGGATTTCTGAGGCACGAATACTGGAGTGGGTTGCCATTTCCTTCTCCAGACTTTTGACTGTTTGGATCCAAAGTTTATACACTTTACTCCATACTAGTGGTTCTCAAACATTAGAATGAATTTGAATCAAAGAAAACTAGTTAAACATGTTAATTTCTAGGCCCTCCTCCCAGATATTCTGATTTTCTAGATCATGGTCTGGAAATTGCTGTTCGCAAAATCTTGCTCTATAGCAGTTTCCCAAGTGGCTAACACAAGCTTGCCTACTTGAAAAGAACAGATATTTTAACACCAAAAATTTAGAACATACAGAATAATAGATAATATCTTCCATCCTTATTTTTCACACTTATTCATAGAATGGTAACAAAATTTTCATGGAATTTACTAAGCCTAGGACTGACATTTGGGAACTGCTGTTCTTTACCATAGTTGGAATATTTTTAAATTAGCTGTTTACATAACATACATGAGTCATTAATTATTCATTAAATAAAATTTTACTGTAATTTAAATCATAAGGGTATTTTAATATAATATTAAAAAATCTTAACTCCCCAAAGACATTCCAGGAACCAACTGATAATTTGTTCTTTTGCAACCCCATGGACTGTAGACCATCAGGCTCCTCTGTCCATGGGATTTCCCAGGCAAAAATACTAGAGTGGGTGGCCATTTCCATCTTCAGGGGATCTTCCTGACTCAGGGATTGAATCCACATCTCTTGCTTGGCAGGTGGATTCTTTACCACTGAGCCACCTACGAGGTTAACAATATTTTATCCTATAACTCTAACCTCAGAATGTTAATAATGGCAACAGGAGCCTTTTGATATTGTTTTCATGGCTTCTATTCCCAAAGAGTTTTCATTGCTTGTAAAACACATAACTGATATATGTCTGTGTTTACTCACATGTAACAATATATGTGTGAATATATATTCTAACTTATTAGTGACAGTTACTGTATCACATATACTTGTCTCTGGCTTTCAGCTTTCCAAAATACCAGAATTAGTCATTGTAAATAATCTCTATGGCAACAAAATGATCATATCATGTCAGAAATAATACTGATTCATAAAATATTGGGGCATATAGTAGAGCTAAGAGATCTTAATAAGGGACAAAAGAAATGGAAGAATTAAGCAGAATTTTCCAAATAATGATCATATTACAATTACCATCCATATCAAATATAGCACATGAAAGTTGCATCTTTCTCTGTGTTCAGAATTTAGCAGTTAATGCAAAAATAGTGTAAAGTCAAAACTTCCTTTGAAAACCAAATAAAAGGAAAGAACAGAGCACACTTTTTTCAGTTAAGCCTTAGTTCAAGTATTTGGCTTAAGTTTGGGGAGGGGCATTTTGTATTTTAAAGACATTGTTTTTTTATTTTGTTGTTGTGTTACTGTTGTGCTGATTTTGCTGAGTCCATATTATTTCACTGATTGACTGTAATGGACGTATGATATAGTTCTCTAGCTTTAAATTTTTTTAAAAAAGTTTTAAAGCTCTTTGAGTTGAATTTCTATCCCTAACTGACTGGGGAGCTCTTTGAGTTGATTTCTATCCCTAACTGCCTCGAGGATTCACAGACATGGTGATGTTTAAGCTGAATGCAACTAAATTTGAAAAAGTAGGTGCTATAGGTAGTGTTAGTCACTTAGTCATGTCCAACTCTTTGCAACCCCATGGATGAAGGTCACCAGACTCCTCTGTCCATGGAATTCTCCAGGCAAGAATACTGAAGTGGGTAGCCATTCCCTTCTTCAGGGGATCTTCCCGACCCAGAGATGGAACCTGGGACTCCCTTGTTGAGGGCAGATTCTTTACCATCTGAGCCACCAGGGAAGTGTAAAAAGTAAGAAAAGAAGGCAGATAAAGGAAGAAGAGATAAGCTGAGGGTTTAAAAATGAAAAGCAAATGTTCACATGTGTTCCCACCATTGTTTTATTTTATTTATTTATTTATTTATTTAATTTTTATTTTTACTTTATTTTACTTTACAATACTGTATTTTGCCATACATTGACATGAATCCACCACGGGTGTACATGAGTTCCCAAACATGGGCCCCCCTCCCACCTCTCACCCCATATCATCTCTCTGGATCATCCCCGTGCACCAGCCCCAAGCATCCTGTATCCTGCATCAAACATAGACTGGCGATTCATTTCTTACATGATATTATACATGTTTCAATGCCATTCTCCCAAATCATCCCACCCTCTCCCTCAGAGTCCAAAAGTCCGCTCTACACATCTGTGTCTCTTTTGCTGTCTCGCATACAGGGTCATCATTACCATCTTTCTAAATTCCATATATATGTGTTAGTATACTGTATTGGTGTTTTTCTTTCTGGCTTACTTCACTCTGTATAATCAGCTCCAGTTTCATCCAATTGTTTTAAATAAACATCTTATGGAAACAGCTTTTATGGACACTAAAATAGTATTTTTCAGCTTTGTTGATAAGGAAATTGAGTGCTTAAGAATTCTTGCTAGGCTTACATTAACAAATGTTGCAAACCCTTACATTTTCCTTTTTCTTTTTTTCATTACACTTTTCTTCCACCTTTGCTCATTTAACCCACTGCTCCCCACCCCGCCCGACCCACCTCTGTGGGTTTTTTCTTTTAGATTCTACATAGAAGTGAGATCATACAGTATTTACCTTTCTCTGTGTGACTTATTTCACTTAGCATAATGCCCTCTAGGTCCATTCATGTTATTAACAAATGGCAGGATTTCTTTCTTTTTATGGCTGAATAAGATTCCTTTGTATATATACCACATTTTCTTTATCCATCCATCAATGAAAGAGATTATTGATATCTGTAGTCTATTTCTGTACTGTTCAATAACTTAAATGTAAGTTAATTATGATTAAATACAGTAAGAAATCCTGTTCCTCAGTCATACTAGTTGTATTTCACATGCTCCCAAGCACTGCATGTGGCTAGAGGCTACCATATTTGAAAGATGTAGCGGTTCAGTATGACAGGTCCTGACATCAAGCCCACCAAGCACGAAGAGAGGAAAGGAAAGGTCCTCTCTTCATCCATCTGTCTTTAAGAAAAAAATTCTTTCCCAGACACTCTTTAGCAGTGGTCTGATTAAATTAGTCAGCACTGGATATTAGAGTAACCACTGACATTTTTGGCTTAAGGAATGTCTGGTACTGGCCCCTACAGACTCTGCCGCAGTATAGCTGTCCCCAAACCCTATAGATAATAATGCCATAATTAGACCTTCATGATCTCATTTCACTTTTTTCTTCTTTTTACCCATCTGTTCCTTTGGCACTCCATGCCATCTGCTGGATATTGTTTACATCTGCATCTTAAAGTGTATTTAATTTGAGATAAAGAGCCCAACAGCAGAAAGCTGGAACCTAGGATACAGATGCAGGGAGCTCCACATGACCCCGTAATCTGTCGCTAAATGAGACAGTGGATGACATATTAGTTTTCTATTGTAACTTTGGCAAATTATCACAAATTTAGTGGCTTAACACAATACAGTATATTCTCTTAGAATTCTGAAAGTTAGAAATCCAAAAGGAATCTGAAGCGGCTAAAATCAGGGTGTCAGCAGGGCCGATTCCTTCTGTAGGCTCCGGGGAACCTTGCCCCCGCCTCCTCCAGCTGTTAGACGGGGCTGGCATTTTTGGCCTTGTGGATGCCTCACTCTATTTTCTGCTTTCCTTGTCACCTCACCTTCTGTGCCCTGCCCCTGACCCTTTTGCTTCCCTCTTATAGGAACCTTTATGTTTATACTGGCCTACCCAGATAATTCAAAATAATCTCACTATCTTAAGATTCTTAACAGTATAAAGTCCATTTCACCATGTAAGATAGTGAATTCTCAGGTTCCAGAGATTAAGACATGGACGTCTTTTGGAAGGGGGCATGGAGAACGGGACATTATTCAGCCTACTATACAGATAGGAAATTCCATTGTGCACCATCAAAAATATGTGGAAATGGAAACAAATGTCTAATTGGGAAACATGACTTATCTGAAGTCTTTAGTGATTCAGTTCAGTTCAGTTCAGTTGCTCAGTCGTGTCCGGCTCTTTGTGACCTCATGAAGCGCAGCACGCCAGGCCTCCCTGTCCATCACCAACACCCGGAGTTCACTCAGACTCACGTCCATCGAGTCAGTGATGCCATCCAGCCATCTCATCCTCTGTCGTCCCCTTCTCCTCCTGCCGCTAATCCCTCCCAGCATCAGAGTCTTTTCCAATGAGTCAACTCTTTGCATGAGGTGGCCAAAGTACTAGAGTTTCAGCATTAGCATCATTCCTTCCAGAGAAATCCTAGGGCTGATCTCCTTTAGATTGGACTGGTTGGATCTCCTTGTAGTCCAAGGGACTCTCAAGAGTCTTCTCCAACACCACAGTTCAAAAGCATCAATTCTTCGGCGCTCAGCTTTCTTCACAGTCCAACTCTCACATCCATACATGACTACTGGAAAAACCATAGCCTTGACTACACGGACAGATTATAAGGCACTAAATAAATGCTGTTCTTATGGAATTTTGTATCGCTAAGCAATACCCTCTCCTCTTTGACAAATAAGGTGACATGACTTACCTGAGTTAACTGTTTTGGAATCTAGGCCAGAATGCAGGTGTCTGAGTCATAATTTATAAGAAGCATCAGGCAAGAAAAATGACCCCTCAAATGCCCTAGTACATTAATGCTATTATGCCTGCCAAAGCAGATTATATGTAATATGCTCAAGAGCTTTATTTGTAATGTCTTAAGGGAAAACTGATCCTGGAGGTGAAACCAGGAAAGGCAGAAAAGGCAGCTTCTCCTTTTTCACTGCATTGTTTCCTACTCACTCTAAGCATCATTCTCATTTATTTTTAATGTCAGTTTAATACCAAAAAAAAAAAAAAGTGGCCGTGTGAATACCATTGCCAATAACAGGTAAAATATGATGTCGTAGTGAAAGTGTTAGTCACTCAGTTGTTTCCAACTCTGCCCATGAACTGTAGCCTGCCAGGCTCCCCCATCCATGGAATTCTCCAGGTAAGGATACTAGAGTGGATAGCTATTTCCTTCTCCAGGGGATTGTTCCAACCCAGGGATCAAACCTGGATCTCCTGCATTGAAGGCAGATTTTTTACCATCTGAGCCACCAGGGAAGAGAACAGTTTTCAAAAGGCTACTTTCTGAACCCTTTTTCTACTTTCAAAAAGGAATTTCAAAATCAAGGGCAGTTTTTAAACTAATTTTTATTAGAGTATAATTGTTTTACAATGTTATGCTAGTTCAAGGGTCTATTAAGCATGAGATAAGGTTGTTTTGAGAGATGCCAGTAACATATAACCAGTATTTATTATGCACCCAAGGGCTACAGAGCATTACTACTCCTTGAAAGAACAGTTACAAGAATCCTGTGAGGGGGACTCATGAGTCCCATACTATACAAGGAGGTGAAGTATGAATGGAGCTATTTGGGGTAATATTTCTGAGAATTGCCTGGAAATGGACTTTAAATAAAGGAAGTATGTAATATGGAAGAGAGGAAAACATATCATAATGACACCTCCTATGTACTCTCTCAGACCCTTACACAAATAATGGCAGATCCTAACAACATGCATTGCCCTCATTGTACAGAAAAAATGCTTGAAGTTCAGAGATAACTCTCCAGGGCCATGCAGCTCATCAGGGGCAGGAGCAGGGTGCAAATCAGACTCTTACTCTGAAGTCTATAACCCCTATACTACTATGCTATGTAGCTCCAGGGAGTAAAACATTTATGCCTTTAGTTGACGAATCTTTTAGGAAATAAAGTACTACATTGACACCCCCTTCCTTTTTAGTGTGAAGTAGAGAAGAAGGAATGATCTGCCACGTATATATGTCAGAGTAGACAAGGAACTTATATCTTGTTGAGATCGTCATTTACAATAATGTATAGTAAATATAGGGATGGAAGACGCTTCCTATAATAGCAAATAACAACAACATCAACAACAACAAAACTTGATCTGAACAGGGGGGTTTTTGGAAAGGTGTCCCTGAAGATATCATACTTTAGCTAAAGAAAGATTAGGAGTAAATTCACCAAAAGATGGGTGGTTAGGATACATTACAGATAGGTGATGGGGACAGTGTATGCAAAGATTCTGTGATGAGAAGGAGCAAAGTTCTGTGAAGGGACTGAAATAAGATATGCATACTTGGAGCACAAGAGCAAGGGAAGAGAGTAAGGGAAAATGAAGCTGAACAGCTAAGCAGAGAACAGGCCATGTAACGCTGTTTTGGCCATGCTAAAGATTTTTGTTTTCATCCCAAAAGCAAAGCCAGGAAAGATTTTTAATTGGGTAGAAACAGAAAGATGTGTTCACCTTATGATAAGATTAGCAAAGACTATGCTCCTACGTAGTGCAGATACTATGGTAACTGACAACATCCAAGATGGAGAAAAGAAAAAAGATGTCAGTGGTACCAGGGAAATAATGATGATGATGGGAAGAATTTGGTGATAGGTTGGGAAATAGGGAGGTGGAGAATAATACCATTAGCGAAAACTTATTGAATATTTACTATTTGTGAGATGTGGTGGTAAATAACTTTTTCATGGATTATCTCATTTTTCACAGGAACTAAGCAGTAACATAGTATACTTTCAGCTTTCAGTGACAGAAATGCCAACTTAACATGTTTTTATGTTGTATAATTAAAAGTCTGCAGGTGGCATAGTTTTGATGAATTCATTCAACAGTTCTAATGTCATCTGGGACCCATGTTCATTCTGTGAGTAAGTGAATATCATATTCCTTTGAGTCAGTCAATCAGTCAGTTCAGTCGCTCAGTGGTGTCTGACTCTTTGCGACCCCATGGACTGCAGCACACCATGCTTCCCTGTCCATCACCAACGTGCTCAAACTCATGTCTATCGAGTTGGGTGAAGCCATCTTACCATATTATCCTCTGTCATCCCCTTCTATTGCCTTCAGTCTTTCCCAGTATTAGGGTCTTTTCCAAGGAGTCAATTCTTCACATCAGGTGGCCAAAGTATTGGAGTTTCAGCTTTAGCATCAGTCCATCCAATGAATATTCAGGACTGATTTCCTTCAGAATTGACTGTTTTGACCTCCTTGCATTCCAAGGGACTCTCAAGAGTCTTCAACACCACAGTTCAAAAGCATCAATTCTTTGGCACTCAGATTTGTTTATAGTTCAACTCTCACATCCATACATGACTACTGGAAAAAACATATCTTCAACTAGATAGAACTTTGTTGGCAAAGTAATATCTCTGCTTTTTTTTTTTTAATTTTTAAAATTTATTTTAATTAGAGGCTAATTACTTTACAATATTGTGGTGGTTTTTGCCATACACTCACATGAATCAGCCATGGGTGTACATGTGTTCCCCATCCTGACCCTCCCACCCTCCTCCCTCCCCATCCCATCCCTCAGGGTCATCCCAGTGCACCCCCTATAGGCACCGTGTCTCATGCATCAAATCTGGACTGGAGATCTATTTCACATATGATAATATACATGTTTCAGTGCTATTTTCTCAAATCATCCCACCCTTGCCTTCTCCCACAGAGTCCAAAAGTCTGTTCTTTACATCTGTGTCTCTTTTGCTCTCTCGCATATAGGGTCATCATTACCATTTTTCTAATCTTTAATATCTCTGCTTTTTAATATGCTGTCTAGGTTGGTCATAGCTTTTCTTCCAAAGAGCAAACATCTTTTAATTTCATAGCTGCAATTATGTCCTTTGGGAAGGACTCATGATTGCAAACTAGCTGCAGCATCTCCAGCCATCACTACATACAAAGCTATGTCCAGAAGGAAAAATTTCCCATCCCTGTCTCCTTCTTTCTGTTACCTTTCTTCTTTAGTTAAGCACTTTTTTGTAGATGTTGATTATTCTCACATTGTTTCTTTTTGAAAATAAAAATAAATAACTAGATGTATTTGTTTCCTCTTTTTTTAAAACAACCAAAAAATAGCATGCTATACACATTGTTCTACTCATAGATTTTTCTTGAATAACAATATATCCTAAAGATAACTCGTATAAAAAGGTCTTCATCTCTCCTTTTTATAGCTGCTTGGCACTAAATTTATGGCTATTCTGGAATTTATCCAACTAGTCCCTTTTTGATAGACATTTAGATACATTCTAGCCTTTTGCTCTTACAAATAATGTTATACTGAGGGAACTGTTGATATATATCATTTCCTGTTTCTTTCTATGTGTCTTCAAAATAGACTTCCAAAAGATGAGTTGCTCTATTAAAGGGTTAATAAATGTGTAGTTTCAGTAGTAAACACCAAAATCCCCTTCTTAGTGTATGCTGTCCTCTTTGCCTTCCCAATAGCAACACGTCCGAGTGTCCATCTAATGTTGGCCTGGCCAGTGATGATTATTTTCAGACTTTGGAGTTTTGAAAATCTAATAGATAAAAAGTAGATTCATGTTATATTTAATTTCACATCTATTTATTAGAAGCATGACTGAACATCGTTTAGTATGTTTAGGGATATTTGTTCTGTAATCTGTCTAGTTCTATCATTTATTCATTTTCCTATTGGGTTGTTAGTCTTTTCTAAAATTTGAGAAAGCTTTTATGTATATTATAGATTGTGATCTTTATTATTTAATTTACAAATATTTTACTTATTTGTCCCTTGGCATTTTATCTTACTGTTTACGGCTGTTTGTTAGGCAAAAGTTTTTACCCTTATGTACTCAGACATCAATTTTTTCTCAGAATTAGGGAAAGCACTTTCATTTTATCTTTTTTCCATACTTTTATTCAGTTGTCTTCACTTGATAAAAACAAATCCATTATTTCCCTTCAAATCTTCATTGTATTCTAAATTTTCAAATGTATTTTGATCTGTGAACTTTCTATCCTATTCTATTGGTTTGTATCTCACTTCATATTCCAATGTACACTATTTTATCTGTAGAAGCTTATGATATTTAAAAAAAAAATTTTGGATGTAGAACATTTTAAAGTCCTTAATTTGTTACAATAATGATTCATAATGGTTTACGTTTTGGTCTTTTGGCCCTGAGGCATGTGGGGTGTTAGCTCCCCTACCAGGGATTGAACCCACACCCCCTACATTGGAGGGTGAAGTCCTAACCACTGGACCACTAGGGAAATCCCCTCATGTGATATTTTGATATGTTAGCCACCCCGTCTCCCTTCCCAACATTGATTTTGTTTTTCAAGTTTTCTTGGAAATTTTGCTTGCTAACTCTTCCAGATAACTTGTAGATGACTTATCTGGCTGTAGGAAAAGATCAAATGGTACTTTCATTAGAACTTTATTGTATACGTAAACTGACTTAGGAGAATTGACATCTTTTTTATATTGAGTCTTTCTATCCAAGAACATGGTGAATCTTTCTATTTGTTCAAGTATACCTTTAAAAAAATGATTTTATTGTTTTAGAGCAGTTTTAGGTTCACAGCAAAACTGAGAGGAAGGTATAGAGGTTTTCCATCTATCTCTTGCCCTCAACTCATGCATAGCCTCCCCATTATCAACACCCTCTACCCGAGTGGAACATTTGTTACAATTGATGAACCTACTTTGCCACATCATAGTCCCTCAAAGTCATAGTTTACATGATTGTTCACTCTTGGTATTGTACATTCTGTTTTAGATATAATGTCATGCATCCATCATTATAGTAGTATGTGTAGTAATTCACTGCCCTAAAAATCCTGTGCACCCCACCTATTCAATCCCTCTACCCCCAACCCATGGCAACCACTAATCTCTTTACTGTCTCCATCATAGTTTTGCCTTTTCCAGAATGTCACATAGTTGGAATCACACAGAATGTAGCCCTTTCAGATTGGCTTCTTTCACTTAGTAATTTAATAATAATATGTATTATTCCATTTTTTCATAGCTCGATGGCTCATTTCTCTTTATTACTAAATAATATTCTATCACATGATGTGCCACAGTTCATCTGTTCACTAAAGGTCATCTTGGTTGCTTCCAAGTTTTGACAATTGTGAATAAAGTTGCTAAAAACATTCTTGTGGAGGTTTGTGTGTGGACATGAATTTTCAGCTCCTTTGGATAAAAATCAAGGAACATGATTGCTGGATCACATGGTAAGAGCATATTTAGTTATGTGAGAAACTGTCAAATTGTCTTTAGGGGCTTCTATTTTGCATTTTGACCAGCAATGGATGAGAGTTCCTGTTGCTCCACACCATTGCCAGTATTAGCTGTTATCAGTGTTCTGGATTGTGGCCATTCTTTGGATGTGTTATGGTATTTTATTGTTGTTTTAACTTGAATTTCTCTGATGATATATGGTTTGGAGCATCTTTTCATGTGCTTATTTGCCATCTGTATATCTTCTTTGTTGTGATGTCTGTTAAAGTCTTTGACCCATTTTTTAATGAGATTGTTTACTTCCTTATTGTTGAGTTTTAAGAATCCTTTGTATATTTTGGATAACAGTCCTCTATCAAATATGTATTTTGCAGGTATTTTCTCCCAGTCTGTGAATCTGTGACTTGTCCTCCCATTCTTTTGATAGTGTCTTTTTCAGAGCATATATTTTTAAATTTAATTAAGTCTACTTATTAATTATTTCTAAGAGAGATGGGTTTGATCCCTGGGTTGGGAAGATCCCCTGGAGTAGGAAATGGAAACCCATTTCAATATTCTTGCCTGAAAATCCCATGGATAAAGAAGCCTGGCAGGCTACAGTCCATGGGGTCACAAAGAGTCAAACACGACTGAGCACACACACACACACACGCACACACACACATATCAATTATTTCTTCCGTGAACTGTGCCTTTAGTGTTAAATCTAAAGAGCGATCATCATACCCAAGGTTATCAAAGTTTTCTCCTATATTATCTTCTAAGCATTTTATAGTCTTGCATTTTTCATTTAGGTATTGTGTCGATTTGATTTAATTTTGTGAAAGTTTTAAGGTCTGTGTCTAGATTCAGTTTTTTTCTTTTGCATTTGAGTATCCAGATTTTCCAGCACCACTTGCTGAGAAAGCTGTCTTTGCTGTACTGTGTTCCCTTTGTTTCTTCACCAAAGATCAGCTGAAAGTGTTTATGAAGTTCTTCCTGGGCTGTCTCTTCTGTTCCACTGATCTAATTGTTTATTCTTTCACCAATATTGCACTGTCTTGATCTCTGTTTCATTGTAGTAAGTCTTGGAGTTACTACAGCAGTTTCAGTCTCCCAGCTTGGTTCTTCTCCTTCAATATTGTTTTGGTTATCCTGGAACTTTTGCTTCTCCATATAAACTTTAGAATTCGCATACTAATTTACTGGCATTTTTATTGCTATTATATTGAATTTATAAATCAAGTTGGGAAAAACTGACATCTTGAAAATACTGAGTCTTCTTCTCTGTGAATATTTCCCCATTTGCTTAGCTCATCTTTGATTTCATAGAGTTTTGTAGTTTTCTTAAGACAAATATTGTACATCTTTCTTTTGTTTGATTTGTACCTAAGTATTTATCTTTGTGGGTACTAATATAAATTGTATTGTATTTTAAATGTCAAGTTCCACTCTTTCATTCCTGATGTATAGGATGGTAATAGATCTTTTATCTTAACCATGGATCCTGTATCCCTACTATAATTACTTAGTAGTTCTTAGGAGATTTGAAGTTGATTATTACAGACTTTCTATATACATGATCATGTAATCTGCATACAAAGGTGATTTTGTTTCTTCCTTTCCAATCTAAGTGCCTTCTATATTTCTCTCTTGTCTTACTGCATTAGCTGGGACTTAAAATAGTGTAATGTTGAAAAGGAGTGGTGAGAGAGGACATCCTTTCCTTGTTTCTGATCTTTGTAGAAAAGGTTTGTATTTCTCACCATTAAGTATGATGCTAGTATAGCTATTTTGTAGGTATTTTTATCAAGTTGAGGAAATCCCCTTCTATTATCTTTTTTAAATGAAAGAAAAGTATTTCTAGAAACCTCTCAGAATATTTTTTATTCTATTTTATTGGCCAGAATTGCATCACTTGCTCATTCCTAAAACATTCACTGGCAAGGAAATAAAATTACCAAGATTGGTCCAAATAATCAAGATTTACCTTGGGGTCAAAATGAGACCCAGCTCACACTGTGTACACAACCAATTCATGCATAAACATAATATTTTATTAAGAAAGAAGCAGGAAGGGAGAGGATAGAGAATGACTGTTGAATTGGCTGCCAGCAGCGTTTGCCACAGTTTGCCTCACTGGGTACCCAAGGCCCATCAACACACATCACCACACAAATGTATATACATTTAAGAAATGGCATCTCTACCTAAATCACACCCGTTTCTTCTGTGGAAAAAACTTAAAATCTTAATCAGTTATTTGTGCTGCTGGGTCACTGATGGGAAGATGTTCCCCTCCATCAGGTCTAGATATGACTATTCATGTTCAGGTATTTTAGGTATAGAAGATAAGTTATTCAACTCCATCCTAACAAGTTACTATGTCAAAGAAATAAATGTATGACTACAGTTAAAACTGTAAGAAAAGGAGGTAAATGAGAAACAACATATGCTGAAATATGGCTTATATTCAGTTACACAGGAAAGGTGAGGACTCTCTGGTAGAAGTCAGTCATTCTGGTCACCTCTGGTTCTGCCCTAAGGAAAGACCTTTCTTATCTATTGTCATTCAGAGTGACATCTGAGACATTTGTTGGGTAGAATGTCCTTCCTTTGAAGCAATTGTTTTAACACTATACTTCTTGTAAATCTGAGTTGTAAAGCCCCTAAATCACTGTAGATTTTGTTACAGATTATCTGTAGCCAAGTATGTGATAAATTTAACAATCTAGTACTCAGAAAAAAAAATTATTAGGCTTCCATTCTGATTTTTTCCCCTAGACAGCTCCATTGTAAAACCAGAGCCAACACTCCTTTTACATAACCCTTAAGAATATCTGTCCTCTGATCACTGGCCCATTTCCTCTGCTAAACCTAGAGCTTTGATTCTAATGTTAAAATATGAAATAGCATCTTTAGTAATATGGGAACATACCTCCTTTAAGCTTATTTTGGCCATCTATGTTTTCCTCTTTGTAAAGCGTTTTTAAGAGATAATGCTTGGAAGATGCTGGGCCCACTATTTTCTTAGGTATATTTCCTACCTCCTTCTCTGCATTTAAGAATGAGAATTCCATTATTCCAGCACTGCAAGGCTTTAAATTATAGAAATCTTGGTTGATTTTTAGTTTCAGCTATTGGCACAGAGAGTGTCTCTTAGCAAGTTTGACGCTTAAAATACTACACTGAATGCTGTGGGGCTGTTGCTAACACATATGTATAGGTTGAATTTTCCTTATGTTAATATCAGCCTTCTTAGTATGTAAGTTAGTAAAATTGTCTTCAGTTTTAACAATTGAATAACACAATGATTAAAGCAAACATTTTGACATTGAATGACAAAGCTTATCAACTTCCAATCTAGGAATAATGGAATTCTCAGTACCCTCTATCTCCTTTCTTCCTTCAATCAAATTCTCATTTTTAGGGTCTGTTATTTATAATGCACCATTCCTGATATTACTGTACCAAGGACGTAGCCAGTAGTTAATGTTCTTAACACTTCAGAAAAGTGTGAGTTGTAGTTGTTGGACAGGCGATAATTGTGTCAGATAAGTCTCCATTCTACTAATTTTTAGGTTAAGTAAACTAAAATAGAAATTTAATGTATTTGTCCAAAGTTACAGAGCCCATGTGTGGTACACCTGTGAAATAGACATGTGATTCTAGAGCTCACATTCTTATCATCATGTTATATTGCCTCTTTACTTTCTGGTTTATGAGACTGGACTGATGGAGTTTAGAGGCTAAATATACAGATAGACAATGGTTAGACCATATATAGGGCTTCCCTCTAGCTAAGTCAGTGAAGAATTTGCCTGCAGTGCAGAAGACCCGGGTTCAATCCCTGGGTTGGGAAGATCCTCTGGAGAAGGAAATGGCAACACACTCCAGTATTCTTGCTTGGAAAATCCCATGGACAGAGGAGCCTGGCAGGCTACAGTTCATGGGGTCACAAGAGTCGGATACAACATAGTGTCTAAACCACCAGACCATATATATAATAGAACTCTGACCCATAATCAGCAGCAGCCAGCCCAGGAAGTGAACCTACTCTTTACAGTTTCTCCAACTGGAGGAAGCTAAATATATTCCCTCTAAGCAGTCACATAGAAGGCCTACTTCTAATTATCCCACCTCCAGCTTCCCCAAGCCAACACCCTCTAATCAGGGCATATCTGGAGCCTTTTTTTCTTGACTATAAAGCATTTTCATTCCTCCGCCTGCCTTTGAGTCTTTGCCAAACACCAGTGATGGTGGCTGACTCCCTTCTTGTGAATAAATAGTCTTTGCTTGCTCTCATTTGGGTCATCTTTTTGTTTATATCCACAGAATTATCATTTAATGAGAGAGAAAATGCTAAAATGAGAGAAAATCAATCTTGGATAGGAGGTGTTTTATGTCTTTGATGTATCAAAATACACATGTCAAGTAGGCACTGTAAATTTATTGGTCTAAAGTGCCTAAACTGTGAAGGATGTGTAAAGTGACCTAGAAAAATGTGCAAAATGAGAAGATATGGGGTATTAGATGTGATCCTGGATGAACTCCTAAATATAATGGCTGGAAAAAGTCATATAATCCTGTAGAAGAGTATGAAAGGATGATAAGGAGATGGGAGAAAGACAAGGACTATGGGACTATGGATGTCAAGGGAAGAGAACTTTCCAAAGGAAGTGACTGACAGCATCTAATAATGATGAGAGTTGAGTGGGATCAGTACCATGCAGGTCAGTTGTGCTTCTAGAAGAAATGCTACTATCAAGTGTTGGATTCCAGAATTGTGGGGCTTGACTAGAAACAGTGATGAGGAAAGAAAGACTGAAAGTTTAAAGAGCTTTCACAAATTTGGCTGTGAAGGAGGAGGATGAAAATGTGCCAGGAGCTGAGGTAGAATGTGAGCATCAGAGAGGGTTACTTGAAGATGCCTAAGATTGGTGTATGTTTAGATGTTGACAAGAAGGATCTGTTTGAAAGGTGTCGATTGATTATATGGGAGAAGAAAATGAATAATCATCTGTCAGATTCCTGAGGAGACTATAGAGAGATCTAAAGCTTAGGTGACAGAAAGAACAGCTCCTTTAATTGAATAGGAAAGAAGTCAAGAGCTGTTGACTAGGTCAATGGGTTGTCATTTTCAAGTGGGTTCCTTTGGAAATCTTTGGTTTTCTGAATAATATATAGTGATATAAGAAATGTTTCAAATAGTCACTGTAGAAACTAGGAGAGAGAGTTTACCGGGGAAATGATGGGAAGAGTGCTAGGCATAGTTGAAGGCCCATTTGAGGTTTATAATCTTGAATTTATTATCACATCAGTAAATTGATCCAAGAATGTGAGGTTGTACTGTGTCACTGACTTGGAGAAATAATTACCAGAAAGATTCCATACTGGACTGAGAGGTAGAAGAGAATATGCGTAATGGATGAGATGAGCCTAGAGGTGGATATAGCCCAGAACTGAGGATTGGTGAGATTTAGATGGTGAAATAGCCCTACTCTTCCAAGGTTGCAGGAAGAACAAGAGGCTTTGCAAGGTTTGCTTGAGTCACAGCAGCATATCGTGGCACCTTAGCGTATGTCCTTTTGGGACTGTTTTATAAATCTCCTAATACTTTTAGGAGCCATGAAATTAAGACATTTGCTCCTTGGAAGCAAAGTTATGACCAACCTGCTGCTGCTGCTGCTAAGTCGCTTCAGTCGTGTCCGATTCTGTGCGACTCCATAGATGGCAGCCCACCAGGCTCCCCCATCCCTGGGATTCTCCAGGCAAGAACACTGGAGTGGGTTGCCATTTCCTTCTCCAATGCAGGAAAGTGAAAAGTGAAAGTGAAGTTGCTCAGTCAGTCATGTCCGACTCTTTGCGACCCCAAGGACTGCAGCCCACCAGGGTCCCCCATCCATGTGATTTTCCAGGCAAGAGTACTGGAGTAGGGTTCCATTGCCTTCTCTGCCTAGACAGCATATTAAAAAAGCAGAGACATTACTTTGCCAACAAAGGTCCGTCTAGTCAGGGCTATGGTAGTAGTCATGTATGGATGTGAGAGCTGGACTATAAAGAAAGCTGAGCACAAAAGAATTGACGCTTTTGAACTGTGGTGTTGGAGAAGATTCTTGAGAGTCCCTTGGTCTGCAAGGAGATCCAAACAGTCCATCCTAAAGGAGATCAGTCCTGGGTGTTCACTGGAGGGACTGTTGTTGAAGCTGAAACTCCAATACTTAGGCCACCTGATGCGGAGAGCTGACTCATTTAAAAAGACTCTGATGCTGGGAAAGATTGAGGGCAGGAGGAGAAGGGGGCGACAGAGGATGAGATGGTTGGATGGCATCACCGACACAATGGACATGGGTTTGGGTGGACTCCGGGAGTTGGTAATGGACAGGGAGGCCTGGCATACTGTGGTTCATGGGGTTGCAAAGAGTTGGACATGACTGAGCAACTGAACTGAACTAAATGCTTTTAGTGCTCTGTTGAGTAGAGTCCAGTTTGTTTGGGGGTAACAAATATAGTATTTTCTAAGATTAAGATGCTTGTATGCTTTTCTCTTATATTTTGAAACTTGCATTATGTGTTTTAGCAGCACAATCTAATGGAATGGGGGAAAAGATGCTATTATCCTCACGTAATAATAATTATTAGCATTAATTTAATATTTACAGTGAGCTGGACAGTGTATCAAATATTTGCCTACATTTCCTCACTCCATCCTCCCAACAACTATATAATTTATGTAGAGCTCCTTTCTCTATCTTACAATCAAGGAAACTAAGGTTTACAGAATCTAGATGACTTGCTGGAGGTACCCCTGCTGAGAAATGATGGAATCAGAACTAGAATCCAGGCCCTTCTCAGGCAAAATTGTGATGTCAGTGAAAGTGATCTTCAGGAATTTCCTGATTCTCTGGCAACTGTCTCCCCTTAAGTTTTACTTTCTCACACCTTTCCTGGCACTCCCACCTCTCCAGAATGACACAGCTTCTCTCTTTTTCAACTAAAGCAATATAACAACCCTTGCTAATGGGTTAATCATGTACTCCCAGTTACTGTATTCATTATTTATTAGGAAACTTTCTAGAGACACGGGCCTAAATCAAAGAGATAGCTCTAATGGTGTTTCTACTCTCCCATTTTTAAGCCATTCTGTGCTGTAAAACTGCAAAAGAGGTGACAGTACTATTTTCATTTACCAGGGCCCTAAAATCAAGACCTGAAGCTCTGGAGCAAATCACACTGAAAGGTTGTTGCTGAACCACGCAAAGGCGCCGGAATACTTGGCCTCCGGAGGAGAAAAATTGAATCTGGGGCCAGAGATGAGGCTTGATCGCTCAGAGCTTTTGTGTAATAAAGTTTTATTAAAATATAAAGGAAATAGAGATAGCTTCCGACATAGACATCAGTGGGGGGTAGAAAGAGTACCCACTTGCTAGTGTTAGCAATGGAGTTATACACTCTCCAATGAATTAAAAGAATGTCTGGAGGTTGTAAAGACCTCTCCAGACCTACTCCCATAATTTACATTTTAAGATAACAGGATTAGCCAGAAGGTTTAATCCAGAGACTGTCCTCAGGCAGGATACATTGTTGTTATATAATCCTAAGGAATGTAGAGGAAAAAAGTTTGTCCTTTCCTCCTCCTTGAGAATTCCAGACCCCTCTCTCCTTGGGGACCCCTAGACTTCTTACCAACCTGCCTAGGAAATGACTCTCTCAACACCATTATCTTTCTCAGTAGAAGCAAGCAGGTCTGTGGGGATGGGAGATCAGAGAAGTGACACAGATTGTAGGTTCATCAAAGCTTATGCTAATTAGGAAGCAACTGCTTTGATGTAACTCTCAAGCTTCCAATCACCCCAAAAAAGAGGCATCTTGTGTGTGGATGCTTGTGTGTGTGCACTCACTTATGTGTGTTCATTGAAATTGCTTTAGATTTATCTTTATGTGTTTTTTAAAATTCCAGCTTTGTTGAGTTATGATTGACAAATATAGTTGTAACATATTTCAAGTGTACATTGTGATAATTTGATGTAGGCATTTTGCAAAGATTCCCCCCCAATCCATTTAATTTATTAACACATCCATTCCATCACCTCACATATTTATCTTTTTGATTTGTGTGTGTGTATGTGTGTTGCTGAGATAGATTTCTTAAAATAAATGAGTATTATCCATGTCCTGAGTCCTAAAACATAAGTGAGGGTGGAAAGTCCATAGCAGTGTGCCTCTCTCTTTTGTAACATCTAGATTAGAAGTTTAGATAAAGACAGCACAAAATACCCAAAGAGTGGGTTCCCACATTTTAAAAAATAGTTCATTTTATTTTTTATTGCTTTTGCCTTTTGCCCTTTTTAGAGAGAAGCTCAAGGTCAAGCAGTTGAAGGGGATGTGTGTGGGGAGGGATCAGAATGCTAAGGAACGAATGAATTGGGGGTGGGAAGTAAAGGAGCTGGAAACCAGATGAGTGAATGTAGAGGGATGAGCTAATCAGTCAAGTTGGATAGAGACTGCAGCAAAATAAAAACAGGAAGCAGATGCCTTAGAACCCCAGGGAGCAGCCGACAGAAGTGAGCAGAGGGAGAAAGAAAAATGAACACCTACACACAGACGGCATTGATTAGCTTCCTACATCAGGAAAATGAAGGAAAACCACTTTAAAACCACTTTAGAAAAGCAAAAGGAAAATATGAAAACCTCCCCAGACTGCCCCCTCATATATCTTCCTTCCTTCTAACTCTGATCTCTCTCATGCAACCACTCCCTCTGGTCTTATTATCCTGGGTTATCACTCAAATCTTTCTTTCTGCCCTCCAAAGATGTCCAGAAATCCCAGTTCCTCCATAAAGCCTTTCCTGGCTATATTAAACGAGGTCACACTGACTTCTCCCTCCAGCAGACTGTCGGAGCACACTGTGAGCCTGGTTTAAGAAGGTTATCCTCAATGTAGGTATTTAATGACAGGTACTCTCACTACAGCATTAGTGCTTGGCTGAGGGTGCTGCTTGTGTGTACATGAGCATGTGCTATGGATTGAACTGCCTACCCTGCCAATTCAGATGTTGAAACTATAGCCCCCAATGTAACTGTATTAGAGAGAGGGTCCTTAGGAGGTAGCTGTGGTTAAATGAGATCATGAGGGTGGGGTCATAATCTAATAAGATTTGGGCCTTATTAGCAGAGGAAGAGAGCTCTCCCATCTTCTGCCCAACCAATCCCCCACGCCTATTCCCTGCCCCCCTGTGAAGACAAGGCAAGAAGGAGACTGTCTACAAGCCAGGAAAAGAGCCCTCACTAGAACCTGAACCCTGCCTGAACCTTGATCTCGGACTTTTTATTCTTCAGAACTGTGGGGAAAAAAAATTCTGTTGTTTATACCACCCAATCTGTTGTACTTTTTTATGGCACCCAAGCAGTCTGTGGGCTTCCCAAGTGGCACTAGGGGTAAAGAATCTGCCTGTCAATGCAAGAGACATGAGAGATGCAGTTTCAGTTCCTGGGTCAGGAAGATCCCCTGGAGGAGGAAATGGCAACCCACTCCAGTATTCTTGCCTGAAAATGCCATGGACAGAGGAGCTTGGTGGGCTACAGTCCATGGGGTTGCAAAGAGTTGGACACAACCAAGCACACACACATAAGCAATCTACGGCAGTATGTGTGGCTGGGGGGTGGTGGCAGTTGTGAGGAGTGTTGATTGAATTTAGGTCATCCGTTGTTGGAATAAAACTCTTATAAGCCAAGGACTGTTGAAAATATGTGAAGCCAGTAAATAAATAATAAATACTAGTAAATACAGCCTAATAAATACTAGTAAATTCTGCTTTATCTTTTAATACAGAAGTGACAAATGTCTTCTCCCTATTTTTCTTTAAGCACCCATTTGGCTCCCCTGTTTACCTTCCTCTCTGCCTCCCCAAACTTCTGTTTACCTAAAACCAGGGGCCCAGATATAGCAGTACAGGTGTTCCTCATTATATCACACTTGGCTTTATTACACTTCCATAATCTTTGATATTATTACTATGACTCACTGAAAGCTCAGATGATGGTTAGCGGTTTTTGGCAATAAAGCATTTTAAATTAAGGTATGTATAGTATTTTTGTAGACATAGTGCTATTACACACTTAGTAAACTACAATATAGCATGAACATAACTTTTATATTCACTTTAAAAGTAAAAAAAAACTCATGTGATTTGCTTTATTGCAATATTCCCTTCATTGCTATGGTCTGGAACCAAACCCAGAATATCTCCAAAGTATGCCTATACTGGAAGTTCTGAATTATACAGGACAAGGTTGAAGTTACCTAATAACCCAGAGAATTTAGAGGCTTTGACAATTAGGTGTGGGTCTTTCACACTGTAGAGCATTTCTATTAAAGCTGTAGCCAGTTGTATATATTTTTGGTTGGAGAACTCAACTCAGATAAATTATTTCAAATAAGGGCACTGGCAGTTATCAAGTAGTAGGTATTATATGGCAGCTTAGCTGGAAAAGTGCTTTTCCTACTACCTTAATCAATGTGCTGAAAAACTGCCTAGGACAAGCCTGGAAGTAATTGGATGATATTAATTTAAAAGCAGATTGGAGGAACAATACTTCCTTCTCCTCCCTGGGTCAGCACACCCACATGGTAATTTACATCAAGGAATCCTTCCCTCTAACTCAGAAAGAGGATGGTCCCTGTGGGGCCCTCCTGATGTGAGGAATAAATGTGCCCCTGCAAACTCGCCCTTTTAAATCATTAGATACTCCAGTCTAACAAAATGGACCTCAGAAAAGAATATTAGCAAGGTTAGCAAGAAGAATGTTTGCTCTCTGTAATTCAGAGCCAGCCTGGAATGTAAAATGGCAGTGGTCATTTTAGCAGAAAGCCTAGTTCTGGTTCTGTTCCCATTACAAGGGTCTAGGGGAGGAGGACTATTAAGACATTCCATTTTCTTGCAATCTTTTTTTCTACATTATTCCTCAGCATCTCAAAAGCCTTTCTTGTACTGGATTCTGTATTACGTATATCTATGAACAATGCTGATTCTTAATTCTTGCAGGGTCCTGGCCGATTAGGGGGAAAGGAAGAGAGCCCACGCTCAACATCCTTCCTCCCACTTCCATCCCTACGCAAATCCTGCAATGCCCACGAAAACCAAAAGGAGTCCTAAGGTCAGGAATTTGTACCTGGAACGCTTTCCTCCCCCAGGCCCACAGAGCCTCCTAACTCATATCCCTATGTCCTGTCCTCCCCACAGCACTGCAGCCCGGCTGGGATTAAAACCCTCGAGGTCCTAAATCCTGAAATCATTATAAAACCACTTCTATGTAAATCAAAAATGTAAACAAGTCTAAATGTAATAGCCATACATCTTGTCATCGAGATCTGGACATTTGTGAGAGGAGGATCTACTGACAAATAATAGGACAGCAGATACAAGCCAGGAATGTCCTGAGCAAATAGGGATGTACGATTACCCAACTGAGAACCATGAAGAGGTGTCAGACAGTTTTTTTCCCATGATGACTAATTTGATTGGGATCAGATTCTTACGCCCCAAATTCATTCTCTAGTATAAATATCATTTACTTTTTATTTTTTGAAAGAATTGATACTTGGTCTGCTTATTGTTAAATTCTGTGATTCTCAAATGTAATCCCTAGACCAGTATCATGAGAATCATCTGGGAATGTGTAAGAAATACAAATTCTCAGGCTTACCCAATACCCATTGAAGGTGGGGCCCAGCAGCTTATATTTTAACAAGCTTTCCAGGTAATTCTGACCCATGCTGAAGTTTGAGAAACATTGTGATAATCAACTCTGAAGATAACTTGTTAGGGAAGTTCATGAGGGATTTGATTGGAATGGTTTCCCTTTCAGTGGAAAAGGAAAATGACAGGATGGACCTAACCAGCATCTGCAGATAACTTATAAGCCTACTTGTCTTTCAGAGTCTTCATCTGTTGACTGGTTGTCTGATTCTGAAGAAGGCAGCAGCCGCACAGGCCATATCTAGGGCTTGGTAAAATGCTTTAGTTCCTTGGAGCTGGATCTCAATGTAAAGCATGCAAATATATTGTTTGACTTTCATATCATTGTGTTTCCAACACACCTTCAAAAATTTGCTATGTGGAATAGTAAAGGAATATCTGAACTTCCTAGCTGTGTGACATTGGTCAAGCAATTTCTCCGTCTTTCATATATCAGTCAGAGTAGGTTGGGTGATGCTGTGCTAGCTAACAACCCCAAAATCTCAGTGACTTAACATGAGAGAGGCTGATTTCTTGCTCATGCTTTATGTTTACCATAGTTCAGAGGGGTGAGAAGGTCCTGCTCATTGGAGTAATTCAAGGACTACAAGTCACCAGCCATAAGCATTGCTGATCTCCATGTAGAGGTGAAAGAGTTCTGGAGCGTCTCACATCAGCAATTAAATGCTCTAACCTGGAAGTGACACATTGCACTTTGGCTCACAGCTTATTGTCAAAAACTAGTTATATGGTAAAACCATGGGGGCATCATGTATTAAACAAAAGACAGAAGAAATAAGTTACATGATATGAAAGAAAGGGATGAGTGTGATGCAGAAAGAAAACATCCAGCAGATAAGGAGGATGTGGTGTGCTGGGTGGAGGAGAAAGAAAGGAAGATTGTAAATTTAGACGGGGTGGTGGGGGAAGACCTTGGGGAGAAGGTGACTTTCTAGCAAAGACTTAAAAGAGATGAAGGAGTCAGCCATGCAGATACCAGGGGAAGAATATTCTAGGTAAATGAACAGAAGGGACAGCTAATGCAAGTGCAAATGTACCTGGGCATGTTCAGAGCCAGCAATGACGCTGCTTATATGACAGAATGGAATGGAGAAGGTGGTTGGGAGGTAGGAGGTGAGGCCAGGGAAAGGTGCCTCCGTCTTCCTCAGGACTTTGACGTTTACTGAGTGCGATGGTGCTAACCTATTATAGGCATTTGGGAAGAGGACTGACACGATCTCACTCACATTTTAAATTGATGTTCTGGTTGCCTTGTTGTAAAATAGACTATATGAGGGCAAAGTTAGAAGGAGGGAGATGTATAGGAAGCTACTGTCATAATTTGGGCTCCTGATAAAAGTTTGGGCCAGAGAAGTAACAGAAGGGTTGGAAGCAGAGATCAGATTCTAGATATCTTTGATGGATAGAGACAAGTGAGATTTTCTGACCAATTGGACATGAGACATAAAAGAAAGAAAAGGAGAGTAAGGGACCCACCTTGAGGTTTTTTTCAAAGGAATTAGAAAAGTGGAGTAGCCACCAGTTGCCATAGGGAAGGCTGAGAGGGGAGAATTGAGTGCTAAACAATCAGTAAATGTCAAAAGTAAGAGAAGTACAAAATTCCACACAGCAGAACAGGCTGGCTTCCTTGATTTCACCAATCCAGCCAGATATAAGAGACTGGGACAGTTTTTTTTGACAAACGACAGTGATTTTACTGGTTATCATGTTTTATAGAGATGCCTCAGAATGCAGTAGGATGATTAGGTAAAAATTAAAAAGCTAACAATACATCATATTCATCTTTGCATTTATCATGAGTAGAAAATCCATGTTATATAAGCAAATGATAAATATTTGATAAGTGAGCAAATGAAATTACCACTCTCCTATTTCCCCAAGTCTGAGCAATGGAATGGCAAATGGAGAGTTGTGACACGAGATTTTAAAAAAAACAACAACAACTGAAAGATATGGGCTTGAAGAAACAGACATTTGGCCCAAAGGGGACTTGGTAAAACCAGTGATGTATCACTGGTTTTAAGAAATACTACCCAACCTAACCTTAGAAGTAGCTGTATTAGTTGAAATTCTTTTCTGCTTTAGCAAGGTGTTCCTTTAAGATGACTCATCTCAAGATATCCACCAGGGCAAGAACATTCAATCTTCCAATTTTCTTTCTTCCCTAGGGGGAAAAAGTCTTATTTTAAAAAACTTATTTCACTCTGGCATCTGTGGGAAAGGTATGACAGTGGCATTTTGGAACAATTATCTTCATTTCCCTGGAATATGGGTGGCATCCAAACTTTAAGTTTTATGTTGAGGACACTGGCAGGGAACCCAGTGAGCATGTAGCCAGGTGACAAACTTCCTCATATGAAACAGGGCTGTTGACACCAAAACAAATGTTTCCACTTCATGCCATTTCTGTTTTATAAAGTAGTTGAAATTATGCTGACAGCAAATTAACACTCAGCCAAATGCCTTACCCCATGACAAGAAAAGTATTTTCTCGTGGAAGCAGTATTTCAGGAATTTGTTACAAGCCATGGCATTGGAAGTAACTTGAATTCTTAAAAGCATCTTTCTAGTAGATGCAGGAAATAAATAGGATTGTTGCTGGGAAAAGAGAAAGAACATAAGTCTAGGGAAGGGAGAAACCTGTAAGAGGATTTTCTGAGCAACGTCAACCGACTACCAAAGAGTAAAATACGCTGCGCTGACAAGTAGTGGAATAGGCAGGGGGCTGGTTTTTCTTATGCTCAGTGGGCTAAGTTGCATTTGCCTTGGTCACTAGATATCCAAACAGGCAGCAGCCCTGACAAGCATCCAATACATTTTTCATTTCATCTGTGCACATTTGTTAAAGCTTCAGTCTAGATAGCTGAGGCTCATACACCATTTTTTCTCTGACACATTGATAGCTTCTTTGTAATTACATTTCTTAAATATTTCTGACCTTCATACTTAAAGTAATGCTGTGCCTTTCTCTTATTTAAAAAAAAATCCCTAGAATTAAAGGAGAATCATATTATGGTGATTCAGAAATAAGGAAATCGTGACTCAGAGAAATCATTCAGAGACTTGCCCACTGTCCATTTGTGGCTGCACCCAGGTTCGTTCATTCTCAGGCAGGAATTTTTACTATTCATAACTATCATTTACAAAGGACCCACTAGAATCCAGAGAGTAATGTGTTATCTCATTTAATCCTCACAATAATTTAGTAAGATAAAGACTGTTATTTGAACCTTTTTACAGAATGAAATATTGAGGCATAGAAAGGTTGAGAAACTTGCCCAAAGCCACACAGATACTTGGATGAGAAGCTGGGCATTAAATGTAGGCAGTCTGGTCCTTGGATTCCATCTTTTTAACTAGTGCACAGACTGGCTTTTTAAAAACGAAAGTACTTTCAAAGAAATGAGCTTTTAGAAGATGTTGCCTTATTGTAGCGTATGTAACAGTCTCCAGGAACCCTCTGAATCAGAAGCACTGAGCCTGCGGCCTAGAAATCTTTCATGTTTAGATGCCTGTGGCTGAGCTCCATACTTTGAGAACACCTCTGCTGCTCAGATAACTTGTACCTAAGGTGGGCTGGGGTGCCTTTGAATCTCTTCACTTTAATGTATACTTTGCACATTCTGGCTAGGGCCCTGGCACCAGAAGTACTTCACCTGTGAGTGGATGTTGGTGAATCTAGTTGAGAAATTACTAGTTGTGTGACCTCCTGGAAGGAGAAGTTGAACTTCCCTGTTCTATGTTTTCTTTCATGGTAGACAAACCCTTCAGTTCTTGAAGTTTAGCTCTGAGATAATACTCAGTTCACTTTGCTCCTTCTTGACTAATACCTCATGCTAAGCTGTTCTGTACCAGGAATACAAGCATATCTATGTTTGCCTTCCTCTTATTATTCAGGAAATCTCACCATGGATAGTCTTCTCTACACTGGAAGGGGACTATTCTCACTAAGTAATTGCAATGAAAGTACTTACTGGATACAATGAAATGAGAGTTCCCTTGGGTTCTGCCCCAGGCTGAGAATGGAGATAAGGCTTGGAAGAGGAAGGAGGGAAAGAAGGGACACCAAAATGTGTATCCTAGGCACTGTGCTTTATCATTTGAGGGTCTGTAATCTTCAAGGAACCTGTTGTCTACATTCTTACAGATGAAGACTTTGAGCACAGAGAAGTTAGGTAACATGCCCAAGGTTGTTCAGCTTAAAGATTCTGGCCTATCTTATTCCAAGAGTCTTTTCCTTCCATGATATCATGCTGGCCAAGACAATGCAGGTAGCTAGCTAAGGTAAGCTCCTAGGTGTTCCTAACATGCAGATTGCATCTTTAACCTTTGAGCTGAACTTGAGAGGTTCCCCAGGCCTAAAAGATACTGATCTCTGTTCTTATTGTTTACTCATGACTGACTCTTTGTGACCCTATGGGCTGTAGCTCACCACACTCCTTCATCCATGGGATTTACCAGGCAAGAATACTAGAGTGGATTGCCATTTTCTTCTCCAGGGAATCTTCCTGACCCAGGGATCAAACCCACATCTCCGCCATTGGCAGGTGGATTCTTTATTACTGAGCCACCAGCTATCTACTGCAACTAATCAGAGGATCTTCTTTAGAAACTGTGACTATTCAGTGTTAGATAAGTATACATATAACATTTATTACTGATGTGAATAAAATGTGTTCTGGATTAAGGCCCTGGGTCGTATTACATATGTGTTCCAAGGTATTTAGAGGTGTTCATAACACTGTATGTTTAAAAGATTTTCCTTCTAGGTATTTCCTGGGAATGGCTGTGGTATAAGTAATAAGCTCTTTATCCTTTGAAAAATCGTTTATTTATCTTTTATTTTTTACTCTTAAAACAAATTTTGAAGTCAAAATAGCATGAAACTGTAAGATGGCTGTATTTGGAGACTCCTTTGCCGAAGTTATCTTTAACTTCCTGAAGAAATTAACAGTCTTTCATTCTCGTGGAACTGTGATCAACTTTGAATTTTTGTCTTTATATACATTTCTTAATCTTTGTAAATTTCATGTTTCACCTATTAAAAACAAACACACACAAAAAAAACACCTTTCTTATTTACATCTGGAAATTGTTACATCAAACAAAAAATGCTTCAGTAAATTAACATGCTGTACAAAGAGAAAGAATTTTCTTTTAAATCATGATGACTGGATTAGCCTGCTGGTTTCTCTGGTTAGTAGGCAGTCACTAATCTGTGTAAGTATCATTCCTTTTTATTTATTACATGCATGTGTATAGTTCACTTGCTGTGTGCCAGGCATTTTGTGAATAGTAACTCAGTTAACCTACCAAGAAAGTTGTTCTTTTAAGCATCACCTGTTTTATAAAATTCTCTGTCTGTTAGTGAGGAACTTTGTCACAACTTTGATCAATTCTAGGCTATGCAGTTTATAGAACTTTACCTTAAATTTTGTTTTCAGTGACGTTTTTGTTACAGTTGGTAGTATTTCTTCAATGACCTCAGTCTGAATTTTTAATTTTTTTTCAATGGGAGATAATTATGACCCAGTGGTGTGCTGCAAATGTTAATAACTAGATGGAAGATGTTTAACAACAAGGTTGGAAGAAGGGATTAAGACCCTGATTTGTATCACTGGCCAATTCCTCTGATGTAACCATGGCTGTTTCACTGTCACAATGTAGATTTGGGAAGAAATGCTAACAAGCATCTCCTGTGAGTGTGGTCTTTTCCTAATTTAAAGATGCCATAAATTTGAGTTTAGTGAGAATGATCTAAATAAGGTTTAAAAGAAAATGTCTTATGAAGTGGAAGATATCAGTTGCCTAATAGTTACTACGTTCTCATGTAGGTATAGTTGATAAGGTTTTAAATCTTATATAAACAGAAACCAATAGGAGGACTGCCTAAGAATCAGTCATGTTTACTAGAAATTAAATATTTTTGCAAATAAATGAGACCTCCCTTACTTTGGCTAACTCAGTTAAAGTAAGCAGAGTAAGCATTGTCCTTGTCGGTATGATAAGAACACTGAGGAAAAAAGGTCTCGATTATTATTCAGTTAAGTTCAGTTCAGTCTCTGAGTCGTGTCCGACACTTTGCGACCCCATGAATTACAGCACGCCAGGCCTCCCCGTCCAACACCATCTCCCAGAGTTCACTCAAACTCACGTCCCTCAAGTCGGTGATGCCATCCAGCCATCTCATCCTCTGTCGTCCCCTTTTCCTCCTGCCCCCAGTCACACTCCCAGCATCAGAGTCTTTTCCAATGAGTCAACTCTTTGCATGAGGTGGCCAAAGTACTGGAGTTTCAGCTTTAGCATCATTCCCTCCAAAGAAATCCCAGGGCTGATCTCCTTCAAAATGGACTGGTTGGATCTCCTTGCAGTCCAAGGGACTCTCAAGAGTCTTCTCCAACACCGCAGTTCAAAAGCATCAGTTCTTCGGTGCTCAGTTTTCTTCACTGTCCAACTCTCACATCCATAAATGACCACTGGAAAAACCATAGCCTTGACTAGATGGACTTTGTTGCCAAAGTAATGTCTCTGCTTTTCAATATGCTATCTAGGGTGGTCATAACTTTTTTTCCAAGGAGTAAGCGTCTTTTAATTTCATGGCTGCACTCACCATCTGCAGTGATTTTGGAGCCCCCCAAAATAAAGTCTGACACTGTTTCCCCATCTATTTCCCATGAAGTGATGGGACCGGATGCCATGATCTTCATTTTCTGAATGTTGAGCTTTAAGCCAATTTTTTCACTCTCCTCTTTCACTCTCATCAAGAAGCTTTTTAGCTCTTCTTCACTTTCTGCCATAAGGTTGGTGTCATCTGCATATCTGAGGTTATTGATTCTCCCGGCAATCTTGATTCCAGCTTGTGCTTCTTCCAGCCCAGCATTTCTCATGATGTACTCTGCATATAAGTTAAATAAGCAGGGTGACAATATACAGCCTTGACATACTCCTTTTCCTATAGGGAACCAGTCTGTTGTTCCATGTCTAGTTCTAACTGTTGCTTCCTGACCTGCATATAGGTTTCTCATGAGGCAGGTCAGGTGATCTGGTATTCCCATCTCTTTCAGAATTTTACACAGTTTATTGTGATCCACACAGTCAAAGGCTTTGGCATAGTCAATAAAGCAGAAGTAGATGTTTTTCTGGAACTCTCTTGGTTTTTCCATGATCCAGCAGATGTTGGCAATTTGATCTCTGGTTCCTTTGTCTTTTCTAAAACCCACTTGAACATCAGGAAGTTCACGGTTCATGTATTGCTGAAGCCTGGCTTGGAGAATTTTGAGCATTTCTTTACTAGTGTGTGAGATGAGTGCAACTGGGCATTCTTTGCCATTGCCTTTCTTTGGGATTGGATTAAAAACTGACCTTGTCCAGTCCTGTGGCCACTGCTGAGTGTTCCGAATTTGCTGGCATATTGAGTGCAGCAATTTCACAGCATCATCTTTCAGGATTTGAAATAGTTCAACTGAAATTCCATCACCTCCACTACCTTTGTTCATAGTGATGCTTTCTAAGGCCCACTTGACTTCACATTCTAGGATTTTGGCTCTAGGTGAGTGATCATACCATCATGATTATCCGGGTCATGAAGATCTTTTTTGTACAGTTCTTCTGTGTATTCTTGCCACCTCTTCTTAATATCTTCTGCTTCTGTTAGGTCCATGCCGTTTCTGTCCTTTATCGAGCCCATCTTTGCATGAAATGATCCCTTAGTATCTCTAATTTTCTTGAAGAGATCTCTAGTCTTTCGCATTCTGTTCTTTTCCTCTATTTCTTTGCATTGATCACTGAGGAAGGCTTTCTTATCTCTTCTTGCTATTCTTTGGAACTCTGCATTCAGATGCTTATATCTTTCCTTTTCTCCTTTGCTTTTCACCTCTCTTCTTTTCACAGCTATTTGTAAGGCCTCCCCAGACAGCCATTTTGCTTTTTTGCATTTCTTTTCCATGGGGATGGTCTTGATCCCTGTCTCCTCTACAATGTCACGAACCTCATTCCATAATTCATCAGGCACTCTATCTATCAGATCTAGTCCATTAAATCTATTTCTCACTTCCACTGTATAATCATAAGGGATTTGATTTAGGTCATACCTGAATGGTCTAGTGGTTTTCCTTACTTTCTTCAATTTAATTCTGAATTTGGCAATAAGGAGTTCATGATCTGAGCCACAGTCAGCTCCCAGTCTTGTTTTTGCTGACTGTATAGAGCTTCTCCATCTTTGGCTGCAAAGAATATAATCAGTCTGATTTCGGTGTTGACCATCTGGTGATGTCCATGTGTAGCGTCTTCTCTTGTGTTGTTGGAAGAGGTGTTTGCTATGACCAGTGCATTCTCTTGGCAAAATTCTATTAGCCTTTGCCCTGCTTCATTCTGTATTCCAAGGCCAAATTTGCCTGTTACTCCAGGTGTTTCTTGACCTCCTACTTTTGCATTCCAGTCCCCTATAATGAAAAGGACATCTTTTTTGGGTGTTAGTTTTAAAAGGTCTTGTAGGTCTTCATAGAACTGTTCAACTTCAGCTTCTTCAGCATTACTGGTTGGGGCATAGACTTGGATTACTGTGATATTGAATGGTTTGCCTTAGAAACGAACAGAGATCATTCTGTTGTTTTTGAGATTATTAACCACCCACAAAGTGTCACGGATGTGATAAAGTCACTGATGTGATAGTCTTTGAATTTAGAAATAGTTGTACATAGCAAGATATAAAGTGGACTAGACTATGATTCAACAGGCTCACATTGCAGGGTTGCTTTCTATCTATGTCACGTAAAATGTCATTGAGGCCTCAATTATTTAATCTTTAATATTGGAAATAATAATTATTGAAAACATAAATACCACAGTACTTTAAAAGCCAAAGGTATTCACGCGCACGCACACACACACACACACACACACACACAAACACACACACACGTGTGCACACACATGAATGATGAGGCACCTTAGGTAGGGGTTAGACTTTTAAAGTGAGAACATGAGAAGGCAGATCATATATAACCTCAATCCATGTTCCCAGTTCATTCAATATCATAGATTTCATAGAAAATAATAATGATGATGGGTAACAGTTGGCTCCCAGCTGAATAATGCTTACCAGTTGAAACTTTTCAACCGTTTTAATCCAGATACCATCTGGTATTTCTTTTCCCCTTGGGATACAGAAAAAAATGTCTGTATTGATTCAAATCCAAAGCCTTCTTCAAGAACCTAAAAAAAATTCCTAAAGCACTTTTTAAGTAACAGCTTCGTTGAGATATTATTCACATTACCAAAAAGTTCACCTTTTTTTGGCGGCGGGGGGCCATATCAGGAAGCATACAGGATCTTAGTTCTCAGGCAGGGATTGAACCCATGCCCCCTGCAGTGGAAGCAAGGCATCCTAACAATAGACCACCAGGGAGGTCCTAGTTCACCTTTTTGAAAGTATGCGTTTAAATAGATTTTTGTATTCACAGAGTTGTACATCCATCACCACTGTTTAAATCCAAAATACTTTTTCATCATTCAAAAGAAGCCCTGTCCTGGTTAGTTAGTTCCCATTTCCCCTCATCCTATCCTGGCAAACACTAATCTACTTTTTATCTCTATAGATTTGCCTATTCTGAACATTTCATATAAGTGGAATTATATGTGGCCTTTTATGTCTGGCCTTTTCACTTTACAAATGTTTTCAAAATTCATTCATATCGTAGCATGTGTCATACCTTCATTCTTTTATGGCAGAATAATGTTCTATTCTATGGCATACCACATCAGCTTATGGGCATTTGGACTGTTTCCATTTTTGATAATGAACAATACTGGTATGAACATCTATGTGCAAGTTTCTGTGTAAACAAACATTTTCAATTCTCGGCCATATTCCTAGGAAGGGAATTGTTGGTTCATATAATAACTCTATTTAGTATTTTGAGGAAATACTTCCAAAGCAGCTGCACTATTTTACATTCCCACCAACAGTGTATGTGGATTCCAGTTTTTCCACATCATTGCCATCAGTTGTTATTGTCTGCCTTCTTTGTTACAGCCATCCTAAGGGATGTGAAGTGGAATCTTATTACAGTTTTGATTGGTAGTTCTCTACTGACTAATGATGTTGAGCCTCTTTTCACATATTTATTGGCCATTTGTAAATCTTCTTTGGAGAAGTATTTATTCAAGTCCATTTACCATTTTAAATTATATCATTTGTCTTTTTACTTATTGAGTTGACAATTTCTTTATATATTGTGGATACAAGTTTCTTATCAGATATATGATTTGCAGATATTTACTATCATTCTGTGGGTGTCTTTTCACTGTCTTGATGGTATCCTTTGGTACACAAAAGCTTTTAAATTTGATGCAGTCCAGACTTACAAATTGTTTCTTTTGTCACTTGTGCTTTAGTTATCTAAGTATCTGAAATAGATACCTAAGAAAGCATTGCTTAATCCAGGGTCACAAAGATTTACTTCTGTGTTTTCCTCTAAGAGTTTTATAGTGTTAACTCCCGGGTCTTAGGTCCATTTTGAATTAGCTGAGTTAATTTTTCTCTGTGTTGTGGCACTGATCCTTCTGTGGTACCTCTACCCTCAGGCTCCTACTTCTCTACATAATGTCTCTGTTCTCACATTGACACACAGGAAAGGCAGGCCTTTCTTTGCTTTCTACACACACACTCACCCCCTCCCACCGCCCCTCTGCCCCAACACACACCTAAATTCCTCTTCTATAAAACATACCTGGGATAGTAGCCTTCACAAAAAGTTTAGTAGTCACATCGTATATCAAACAAACAACCTAAAATCATGTTTTAGTAGTCAAAGTTCTTTTGGCTAAAGGATATTTCACTATTAATTGTTCCCAATGTAATGCAGTTTCTTTTTCCTCTCTTCAGTTCTTCTTTCTCTCCCCTGAACTTCTTTCCAGCCTCTCTTGAGAACCAAAATATAAATGTCTCTAATTTTCTCATGCAATACCGCTTAACTTTTTTCATTTCCTTACTTAAGTTCCTCATGGTTTCTCATTTTCTTTTCTGCAAGAATGTATTCCCCTCTCCCTGAAAAAAAAAAAGTTTTTCCTTAATAGGAATTCCGTTTCCATTTTCCACTTCATTATTTTAAGCAAGTTTTGGTAGAGTAATGAACGGAGAGTGATCTTAGGAGTGAGTAGAGAGCCCACATACCTGAATAGCAAAACATAAAATCACCAAATGAATAAAGACACAAAAAGAGATGAAAAACACCTATGATGATGACTTCAGCTATTTCAACATGTTGACAACAGTTGAAGTAGAAGGGTCGTATGCTGCTGCTGCTGCTAAGTCACTTCAGTCGTGTCCGACTCTGTGCGACCCCATAGACGGCAGCCCACCAGGCTCCCTCATCCCTGGGATTCTCCAGGCAAGAACACTGGAGTGGGTTGCCATTTCCTTCTCCATTGCATGAAAGTGAAAAGTGAAAGTGAAGTCGCTCAGTCGTGTCTGACTCTCAGTTAACCTATGGACTACAGCCCACCAGGCTCCTCTGTCCATGGGATTTTCCAGGCAAGAGTACTGGAGTGGGGTGCCATTGCCTTCTCCAAGAAGGGTCGTATAGATCAGGTCAATATGGTGGGGGTTAGGAGTTATAGGGAGATGAATCAATGAAAAGGGAAAGGAAAACTGCTTCTAATACAAAAAAAAAAAAAAAAAAAAAAAACCTATGGTGTTTTGATTTATACAGTTCCGCAATCATTTGGAGCAGATATGTTTTATAATTTTATATTTTTCAGATTTTGGAAAAGTATTACAGTAGATGTGCATTACATTATATAATACCCTGGTAGGGTCTGAGGCAGCATCACATAAGCAAACACAGCATCAAAAGTATATAGACTAAGGGGGAAGAAAACCCTAAATATTAGTTGCTTGATATTGATTATTTAGGTCTGGTTTTGTTGTCAGATGAGTTAGGAAAAACTCTCTATTTTGGGTTTTGCCTTTGAAAATTCTGAATGTCATATTATTGAAATATGAGATGTAGAGATGATAAACCACTCTTCAAATGTTCTCTTTTCCTGAGACTACTCAACAAGGCTAGTGACAATGAGGATGAAGTTGAGGATGCTTCCCAAGGGCCAATCTTCTTTCTAGCTGGAGCATCTTTTGCCAGTGATTTGCCAGGCAGTTCAGCTTTGCTGCTTAAATACACTCACTTCAGCCTCATTTCCTCTCAGCTTTCTTTTTAACTTCAGTCTTACTTCAGTGAATATGGTTGGAACACAAGATGTTGAGCCAGTGTTGTCCAGGATAATAATGTGAGCTCAAAAAAGAGAAAGAGATCACTACAGAGAGGAGAGTAGCAGCAAAGAAGTAGACAAAAGCAGTATTAGCAAATTGCTACCCACTCCTGAAGGGGAAAAGCCCTATCAGCTGTACTGAAGCTCTCTTTGGAAAACCTTGAATAGTAATAAATGAGGACAGGCATCTAGAATCAGTGACTGGCAGCATTTATAGACTTAATGGAGGAATTAATCTTAATTTGCCTTTTGCTTAAAGGGATTCTATTGCAGCTTTGACACATGAAAAATGCTCAGGATTTGGATTCAATATACTGGGTCTTACCCAACTTCTTGAATGTGACCATAAGCAACATCATTTATTTTCATTAGTGAAGATTACCATTTTGTATGACTGACTGTGATTGGAACATTTTACATAAATTAGTCCTAATATTCATAACAGCCTTAATGAAAAAATACAGGTCTTAATATCTCCATATAATTGATAAGGAAATTGAGATTTGGAGAATTTACCTAACTTACCCAAGTTATACAGTGAGTGATCTATTCCATTGAAATTAGACACAGCTCTGTCTGATGTTAGAGCTTATATTCTTTCTATTATTTATGATGCCTCTTTGATTGATACCCTCATATAGCACATGAATACTAATTTTTACTGTACAGTGTAAAGACCTTCAGACCTAGTTTCAAATTAAGCTTATTATATACTAGCTATTCAAGCTTGGAATCATAATAGTAGTGTTAATAGTTACATTACTATGTATTGAGCACTATTCTAAGAATCTTTATATAGATATAGCTATAGGTAGATACATAGGGGATAAAGACACCAACTTGGTTTCCATGGAGCTGACGTGACATAAGGTGGATTAGTAGCCACAGTGCATTGAAGGAACTACTAGACTCTTGAAATGTCCGAAGAGAAGAGGTTTTATGACAAGAGAAATTTGGAAAACCCTACCTGTATATTTCTCTTAAAAGTTCTCAGTTATATCCACACAGTAATGATGCTGAGGAGTATTGAAGGTTAAAAAGAAATGGTTGTACATTGTTTAACTCAGGGGTTTCCCCGATATTTTGACCATAGAACCTCTTATTCAGAGTTTATCTGTTAACATCCTTAACTTCCACGGAACACACTAAGAGATGCTAATATAAATGATACTGATATAAATGATACTTGTATACTGGTATAAAGTGACATGATCACATATTATTTTGTACAAATCTGTAAGTTCACAAAGACAAGACAGAGTTTCTCTCAGTCAGAACATGTTTCTGACTTTAGCTTCTCATTCTACTTGTGGGCTTCACCCACTTGAATATTTCTTTTTTTAATAAAAGTAAATTTTAGAGTTATGTCTTACTAACCAAATTCAAGGCGCTCAAATCTTCCTCTGTTTCGCTGAATCTTCCCAAGCCTCCCTCCCCTCTAGCCCACAGGGACCTCTCTGTTCTCTGCCCTGTCTCAGTGCTGATTGTCCCCAAAGAACTGGGGCTTCAGAGTCGTCTCTAAGAAACTAGAATTATGCAGAATTAAAATGTTCCACATTTGATGGAGCTGAATAGGAATAGATTGAAATTTGTGAGAAAGCCACAGTTTCAAAACAAAAGGCAACATTTCCTCCTTAGAATTCCAAAAGAAATTCACAAGGGGAAACTAACTTTCTTACTTTCTTGCTTGCTTGCTTTTTTGTGACCCAATCCTTAGTACTCCATTACAAAAATTTTATTTAGCAAAAACAGATATTCACTTTAAGTCTTCTAAATTTGGACATGAATTTGCATTTAAATTTCTCATATATCTTTTTTAAAAAGATGTATTCAAAAAATAATGACTCTTCTCCCTGTGTGAATTCTTCATTGTTCTTAAAATTTAACATGTCCCAGCTATATGGAAATTTGTGAGTCTCTATTCAGAATTACTTTTTAAAAAAAAAAATGATGAAGTACAATATTCCTAATTGAAATTTAGCTCATTATTTATTACTGGGGACCCCTTTTATTGAAGTTGTGAAATCAAAGTACAATGTTTACTCTGTGTAAAATGTCCTAAATATGCTCAGTGCTGCTCTTGGGCAAGAACCATCCTTTGGCCCTCTGGCTGAAGCACCAATGGAAATGTAATCTATGCTAAGGGAAAATGCCCGCAAGCTGTTTTTACTTTGAATTGTATAAAATAAAGGTTAGCTCAAGGGTGTGACACTGTGGCTATCCTTGGAGAAGCTGGAGTTAGGCTGGAGAGGATGAATGAGCTAGAGAACTAGAATAGTACACACTGGCGTGTAGGTGCAAAGAGATTGTCTCAGATACCCATTAACTATATTAACTTGACAACCACAAGCTGAATGTGGTACTCATTGTATTACAGAGAGAAAATTAAAATTAGGCAAAGAAATAAAAATTGATGTAAATTTCTATTGCTTCATGTAATAAAAAAGAGTCAGGAAAGGCTTGATTTTGAAAATGCTCATGCTTTGCTAAAATAAAACTAGCCACCTAAGCAGAATCTTTGGAACACAAAGGATGATTTATTTGAAATCCTGTGGTTAATTATAATACCATTATTCAAATTCAAATTATGATTTATTTTATGAACATTAGTCAGGGATAAGAATTATACCTGTGGCTCTGACTTAAACTGGTGGTTATTTATAATAATTCATATCAGTTCAGAATACAACTGGAAATTTATACATGAGTTTCTCAGCCACATTATTCCTACTTTATGTACAGAGTCTGTAATGTAGTAACTACACAGTAACCGGAATGGAATATTCACTCAAAACCTCTTCTTTGAGCCTATTCTTTGTTCCAAGTACTAGGTATACACTTTGCCCTTCTAGGGTTTATAGTCTAGCAGAAGAGATCAAAAATCAAGGAAAATATATAGGTATATAAAAAGCATAATTGAGATAAATAAGACTGACAAATACTTCAGAATGATAGGTCTAGGTGAACAGAAATTTCCCTTCCCTTTGATCAGTCACTGTCCTATATTGATTTGTATTCACTGATTTGCCAATAAAGCACTTGTGACATTTAAATCAAAGGTTAGAAACCTCTCTAACCCAAAAAAGGACGCTGCCAGAGAAAATACATTTTGATGGGAAGAATATAAAGATAACGGGATCTTAAATGTCATCATTGTCCCTCATTAGTTAAAAAACAACAAAAGAATCTTGCTTTAGAATATTTATTTATTACTGCAGACAAGAAACTTTCTAGACTAAAGTGTGGCCTACTATTGATGCAAAAGACTCATTTTTTATTCAGTGTCTTTAAGGGCAACAGAGCTTGGGGAAGACTCTGGATTTTGGTGCAAGAGTATGAATCTGTACTCTCCCACATGCTGTTCAAGTGGACGTGGACAGATTATTTAACAACCCAGAACCTCATTTTTTAAGCCTTTTAGTTGACACACAAAATGTTCAAAATGTCGATTTACAGTTCAATGAATTATCACCAAAATAAGTTTGTGAAGCTACCAGCCAAACCAAAATGTTAGCCATTACCAACCTATCAGAATCCCCTCTGAGGCTGCCTCCAGTCACTTCTCCTCTCTACCCTCCAAAGTAACCACACTTTTGACTTCTCACACTACAGGGTAGTGTTATGCTTTCTTTTTTAAAACTTTATGCATATAGGATCAAGTCATATGTATTGTTTATAGTGTCTGGCTTCTTTCATTGAGGCACATTTCTGTATCTATGAAACCAGGGAAATGATGCCTACCTTATATCATGGTTTCGGGAATGATATTGGAGTTTTGCTGCATGAAAAGTACATGGCTCCCAAATAGTTGAGAGAAAGGGGGAGTGGTTTATCCTCCTTAGTTCCATGTTCACAGGCAACAGGCAAACATATGGAAATACTAGTGACATGGAAGGGATGGATTTGGAAGCATTTGATAGGCCTAATGTTGCCTTGAGATCTACTGTTAAAACTTGAACCTTAATCTTGGCAGTAAATTCTTTTCTTCCCAATGCCATTTCCTCCTATGGAGTAGCTGTTCCTTCTCCATTAATCTCCAAGTAAGCTCAGTTAGTTTGCACTCCAGAAGCTTATAGAATTGACCCAGGCAGGTTTTCAGACAGAACAGTAGTTACAAGTAATCATTCCAAAAGACTCAGAACCCCTGCTGATCAGTTCACACTCACATGCTTACTAGCATCAAATCCCACCACAGCCAAATGAGGAAGGTATTCCTATTATCCCTACTGTAAAGATGAGATACTAAGACTAGAAAAAGACTTGAAAGTTTACCCATCTTCCAGGAGATGGAGTTAGGATTTCAACCTAGGCAGTTGGTCTCCAGAATGTGGGCTAACTGCTGATGTGCAGGCCCCTGGAACAAACAGATCCTATCATTTTTACTGCAGTTCTTTAGGAAGTTATGTATAGATTTCAATTTATTGGAGAGATTTGGTTGAAAAAATAATAAGAAAGTCTATTACACTCTCCCCTCTAATGTCCACAGTGAACAAAGCTTGGAGGACACAGGCCACATATGCCTCATTAAAAGCCCTAAAATTTATGGTCTAAATCTATTTTTATTGTGTTACACCTATACTAGAGCATGTCATGTTATCTAATAAAGTGCTTTGCGGGATTTTAGGGCCCTGTCTAGTTCTATTACCATTTCCTTCTTTTTATCTTCATAACAGTTTTACTTATATCTTTATTTTTCATTGTTGACCAATAATCACACCCCAATAGAGTCATTCATGAAGCTACTTCAGAAATTGAGAGAGCCTCTATAAATACCCACTGACAGTTTAATCCTATGAAGTTGCTGGTAAAAGGGGCTATTTGAACATTTTATTATCTTGTTTACAATATTTATTAATATGTCTCAGTTTACAAAAACCAACCTAACAGTATCTACTTAGTGTTTTTTTTTTTTTCGCAATACCATGCTAGGGGCCATGAATACAACAAAAAATTATATGACATAAGCCCCATCCTCAGAATGCTTGAAATTCAGTTAGGGAGGAGGACAAAGATATAATTACAGAAAGTTAAATGTTAGTTCAAAGCATTAGTGGAAATGTTACAGTAGTGCCTGTGAGTAAGAGAGCATCTAAGGTAGTTTCAGAATAATTACCACAGATGTCCAGAGAAGGTAGGAATCACATGGTCAGAAAAGCAATGGGATTGAAAATCCTCCTGGAGCATGAATAGGATTTGCAGAGTCAGGCTGTAAAACACTCTTGCGGATAAGCATGGCTTTACCCAAGGATTCAGGGAAGATGGGAAGATAGAAAGTAGAAGATTGAGTGCATTTATTTCAAATCCTGAAAGATGATTCTGTGAAAGTGCTGCACTCAATATGCCAGCAAATTGGCCACAGGACTGGAAAAGGTCAGTTTTCATTCCAATTCCAAAGAAAGGCAATGCCAAAGAATGCTCAAACTACCGCACAATTGCACTCATCTCACATGCTAGTAAAGTAATGCTCAAAATTCTCCAAGCCAGGCTTCAGCAATATGTGAACCATGAACTCCCTGATGTTCAAGCTGGTTTTAGAAAAGGCAGAGGAACCAGAGATCAAATTGCCAACATCTGCTAGATCATGGAAAAAGCAAGAGAGTTCCAGAAAAACATCTACTTCTGCTTTATTGACTACCAAAGCCTTTGACTGTGTGGATCACAATAAACTGTGGAAAATTCTGAGAGAGATGGGAATAGCAGACCACCGGACCTGCCTCTTGAGAAATCTGTATGCAGGTCAGGAAACAACAGTTAGAACTGGACATGGAAAAACAGACTGGTTCCAAATAGGAAAAGGAGTGCATCAAGGCTGTATATTGTCACCCTGCTTATTTAACTTATATGCAGAGTACATCATGAGAAACGCTGGACTGGAAGAAACACAAGCTGGAATCAAGATTGCCGGGAGAAATATCAATAACCTCAGATATGCAGATGACACCACCGTTATGTCAGAAAGTGAAGAGGAATTAAAGAGCCTCTTGATGAGAGTGAAAGAGGAGAGTGAAAAAGTTGGCTTAAAGCTCAACATTCAGAAAACGAAGATCATGGCATCCGGTCACTTCATGGGAAATAGATGGGGAAACAGTGGAAACAGTGTCAGACTTTATTTTGTGGGGCTCCAAAATCACTGCAGATGGTGAGTGCAGCCATGAAATTAAAAGACGCTTACTCCTTGGAAGGAAAGTTATGACCAACCTAGATAGCATACTCAAAACCAGAGACATTACTTTGCCGACTAAGGCCCGTCTAGTCAAGGCTATGGTTTTTCCAGTGGTCATGTATGGATGTGAGAGTTGGACTGTGAAGAAGGCTGAGCACTGAAGAATTGATGCTTTGAACTGTGGTGTTGGAGAAGACTCTTGAGAGTCCCTTGGACTGCAAGGAGATCCAACTAGTCCATTTTGAAGGAGATCAGCCCTGGGATTTCTTTGGAAGGAATGATGCTAAAGCTGAAACTCCAGTACTTTGGCCACCTCATGTGAAGAGTTGACTCATTGGAAAAGACTCTGATGCTGGGAAGGATTGGGGGCAGGAGGAAAAGGGGACAACAGAGGATGAGATGGCTGGATGGCATCACTGACTTGATGGACGTGAGTCTGAGTGAACTCCAGGAGTTGGTGATGGACAGGGAGGCCTGGCGTGCTGTGATTCATGGGGTCACAAAGAGTCAGACACGACTGAGCGACTGAACTGAACTGAACTGATTTCCTGTTGCTTCTGTAACAAATGACCACAAACTTGGTGGCTTCAAATAGCACAAATATATTTATTATCTAACAGTTCTGCAGATCAGAAGTCTACAATAGGTCTAAGGTTAAAATCAGGTTTCGGCAGAGCTGCATTACTTTGGTAGGCTCTATTGGAGAATCTGTTTCCATGGTTTTTCCAGTTTCTAGAGGCCGAGTGCATTTCTAGGCTCTTGGCCCTTTTCTCCATCTTCAGAGCAGTTTATTCCAACCTCTGTTTATGTCATCACATATCCTCTGACTCTGACTCTCCTGCCTTTCTTTTATAAGGGCTCTGTGATTTTGTTAGGCCCACTGGAATCATTCAAGGTCATCTCACTTCACACTAGCTGAATCACATCTGCAAGGTTACTTTTGCCAGGTAAGATAACATGCTCACTGGATCTGGGGCATAGAACTTGGACATCTGATGGGGATAGGGGGGTACATTATTTTGTAGATTATACTCAACACCACACTGAGAAGGTTTCTAAGTGATAAGCTTTGAACTTTATCTTGAGCAACACGAAACCATGGAACATTTCAGGCTGGGAAATGACATGAGCAAAGCACAGAGTTAAAGCCAGAGCAGTGGATAGAAAAACATAGAGACAGGGAGACTAGTGCAGAGGGTGCTGAGTCTGTCACTGGACAGTGTGTGCAGTGTATTGTCTTTGCCTGTGCATGTGTGTGTGTTGGTCATGTGTGGATGTGAGAGACCACTCACATATCCACCGACTTCTGTACTTGTGAACGCCACCTAAGCTTGTTCCAAATGAATATTTGCCTACCCAAGGGAAAGCAGCCACTCCAGGAGGCCTGCACCTCTTTCTGCCTCCCAGTATTCCTGTTAGAGCAGAGATAATATGCAGGGATTTTGGTTTCCAAGTAACCATTTTCAGGCATCAAATATGAAACATTCATAGAGCTGGGAATTACCTTTCCAGACAACCTTCCAGGTGTTGCAAAGGGGTTTCGAATCTCTAAGATCTTTAAAACAAAGTAGTCTGTGATGGGCAATTATACAAGCTGCAGTGATCTCCCAGAGAGACTGTTTCCTGGGGTGGCAGGGACAACTAGCACGCGGTCCTGCCAGGTCCTGCCAGATGGCAACCAGGAGAAGCCATCTGATTAACAGCAGAAGTCTGAATGTTGTTCAGAGCAGAGCTGAGGTGCTTTCCATTAACTAGCCTCGCTGTTGTTTTCCCTCTCTATATTGTCCAGAATTTGAAATAAGTTGTCATACACAACAAGTTTTGATTCAGACACTATTGGAACTAGTTCTAACTATGTGAAATTGGGAAAAACAAACAAACCCAAAACCCATGAATCAAATGAATTAGCAGACACGCACAGACTAAAAGATTTTTGGGAGAATTCTCACTGACATACAGGCAAAAGCTTGAGTTGCCTCTCTGGCAAAACAGATTTTAATAGTTTAGGAATGAACAAGCCCAAATGGTTAATTAACTATGTGGGGGGTCCTGTCATCAGTGTAGCTGCTTATCTGGGATATTAAGATGGTATCAGATAGCTTACCCAACTGCCTGTAAGACTTGATAACATGGAATTTTTTGGAACAACAATGTGTGTTTTCAGCAACGGAAGAGAAAATTACAATGTTGGTATTCAGATTTTGAGGAATTACAACACAATTTGAAAGGGATGGGCATTATGAAATGAACATGTTCCCCTCTTTCCAAGGCTGAATGGTACAGCAGAGATATTTTGGTGGCTTTTAACTATTATGATGTTCAATAACAAAGTAAGATTCTCAGAATTAAGCCCAGAAGTCCCCGAGGGAAAACATAAATATTCAGCTGTGCTTTTGAAGACTTGTATTTTCTTTCTTAATTGTGTTTACCTTTTAAACAACAACAAACAGAAGCCAAAAACTTGGCAGAGGGCTGTTTTTTAAAGAGAATGTATTTCTTGGCTGCCAACTGACTATGCCTCTTTTTTAATTGGTTCTTTTTTCTTTTAAAAAAAAGAGTGATACTTCCCACTTTCTTCAGAAACATCTTTCCCTTCAGACATGAAGAGTACTCAGACTTCAGAATGCTGCTGGGGGTGGATCACAAGGAGGATAAGTTCAGGAATGTGTTTATTATTATTATCATCGTCATTATTGCTATATTATTGCATGAAATTATAAGACTCAGAGTATGGGACATTAGAGAGATACTAGATTGAGAGAAACATTTGCATAAACATAATGACTATGCAACATAATAAGGCATTTGCACTTAAAAATCACTGTGGGAATGTTATTATTTTCAAGAGAGATGACCTTCCGTAGTGAATTCATGCAAGTGTTTGCCACCTTTAAAGAGTTCCTCGCCTCGTATAGCAAAACCAAACAAATTACAAAGCAGTAGCAACCCACCCATTTTGAACTTGTTTCCCATGCTTGGGGTATAGGACAGAATGGGACCACAGTTCTGGAGTCACTGACATCAGGTGGTAGCCACAACAGTAATCAGAGAGGTCCCAAGGGAAAGGCGACCTCATCAGTGATCTCCTGCCAGCCAATGTCACTTTTCGCGCTTCATCATCAAGAAGTCACAGGTTGCTTGTCTAGTTAGGTGTTTCATGCATGCTATTCCTAACTGTCTGGTCTATTTAGTCTATTAAGTTGTAATAGTATTATATCTAAAAAATATATCTAAAGCATATATCTATATGCCTTAATTTAAAAATACTTCATTTCTAAAAAAATGCTAACCCTCATTTTAGCCTTTAGGAAGTTGTAAGCTTTTTGCTTGTGGACAGGCTTGCCTTGAAGATTATGGCTGCTGACTGATCAGGGTGGTGGTTGCTGAATTTTGGGGTGACTGTTGACATTTCCTAAAATAAGACAACAGTGAAGTCTGCCACATAGATTGACTCTTCCTTTCATAAATGATTTCTCTGTAGCATGCAATACTACAGAGGATTTTGCCCACAGCTTAACTTCTTTCAAAATTAGGGTCAGATCTCTCAAAATCTGCCATTGTTTTATCAATTAATCTTATGTAATATTCTAAATATTTTGTTGTCATTTCAACAATCTTCATAGCACCTTCACCAGGATTATATTCCACTTCAAGAAACGACTTTCTTTGGTCTTCCAATAGAAGCATCTACTCATCTGTTAAAGTTTTGTTATGAGTTTGCAGCAATTCAGCCACACCTTCAGGTTCCACTTCAGATTCTAGTTCTCTTGCTATTTCCACCATATCTGCAATTATTTCCTCCACTGAAGTCTTAAATCCCTCCGGATCATCCAGGAGGGTTCTTCTAAACTCCTGTTGATGTTGATATATTTTGACCTCTTCCATGAATCATAAATATTCTAGAATGATAAATCCTTTGCAGGAGATTTCCCATAGACTTTGCCCAAATTCACCAGAGAAATCATTATCTATCGCAGCCAAAGCCTTACAAAATGTATTTCTCAAATAAAACAACTTTAAAAAAAAATAAAATAATAAAAAAATTAAAAAAATTAAAAACTAAAAAAAAAAATTAAAAATAAATAAATAAATAAAACAACTTGAAAGTTGAAATGACTCCTTGTTCCATGGGCTGTAGAATGGATGTTGTGTTAGCCTGCATGAAAACAAGATTAATCTCATTGTACAACTCCATCAGTGCTCTTGGATGAGCAGGCGCGTTGTCAGTGGGCAGGAATGTTAAGAAATGAATCTATTTTTTTGAGTAGTATGTTCAATAGTGGGCTTAAAATGTTCAGCATACCATGTTGCTATCAGATGTGCTATCATAAGTCTTTGCTGTTGCACTTATAGACCGCAAGCAGAGTAGACTGATCATAATGCTTACAGTCCCATCAGAATAGTAAATGATCATTGACTTCAACTTGAAGTCACCAGCTGCGTTAACCTCTCACAGGAGAGTCAGCCTGTTCTTTGAAACTTTGAAGCCAGACATTGGCTTCTCCTCTTTAGTTATGAAAATCCTACGTAGCGTCTCTTTCCAATGGAACAATTCTTTGATCAAACCAATAGATTTTTTTCAACTACATTGACAATCTGTTGTTTAGTATAACCACCTTAATTAATGACCTTAGCTAAATCTTCTAGATAACTTTAAAGACAGCTAGATTTTCTAGATAACTTTCAGCTACATCAGCACTTAATGTTTCACATTGAACTTTTATGTTGCGGAAATGGCTCTTTTCCTTAAATTTCATGAACTAATCTCTACCAGCTCCAAACTGTTCTTCTACAGCTTCCTCACCTCCCAGCCTTCAAATAATTGAAGGGCGTTAGGCCTTGCTCTGGGGAAGATTAAGCTTTGGCTTCAGGGAACTTTGTCACTGTTTGCTCTTCTACTCTGACAATCAAAACATTCTCCATATCAGTGATAAAGCTGTTTCACTTTCATGTCATCCATGTGTTTACTGCAATAGTACTTATATAGTACCTTTAGTAGCAATAGTACCTATAGTACTCCAATAGTACCTTTGCCTTCACAATGTGGCTAAGTGTTTGGTATAACTAGCTTTCAGAGAACACGATGGCAGAGGATGAGTGGACATGGAGTACATTTGTCCCCATGGATACATCAGGAATACACCTTCAGACATAGAAGTGCATGCAGAACACCAGCAGAGAGCAGACAGGAGTACTGACCAGCGGAAAAGAGTATATAGAACCACGCAAAACTCGGTAGGATGAAGGACTTAGGGGAAAAACAAGACTGTTAGTAGGACTGGACCTGCCCTTGGTGGGTAAGGGAACTGAAACAGGGGGTCTGATCCCCACAGCGGGGCAACTCTCTGAGTCAGAGGAGAAACATTTAAGGCTGAGAGTGAAAATGCTGATCTGTGGCAGCGTAAATTGAATGAGACTCAGACAGTCCTTGTTGCAGCCATACATATGCTGGGCAGGAATGTGGGTCTCCTGGAAGGCACAGTGGCCAGGAGCTGGAGTTTAGGGATTGTGGAGCATTCCCAGTGTGAGGGCTGCTGTTGACTGTAGAGAGACGGATAGAGGGGATGTGAAGGAGATCGTGGTGGGAAATGCCTGTGGAGAAAAGCCAGGCAGCCATGGAAGCAAGGCGATACTGCTGAGTCACACGTAGGGGGTGGAGCCATCACCATACCCTCTCTCTCTCCACACGCCAGCATCAGCAGCTGAACAATAGAGAGGCTGGCGCATCAAATGCCTGACACACTGAACTACAGAGTAGGACCCCACCCAGGATGCCCCTTTAAGTGCCTGATAAGCCAGTCTACAGAGTAGGACCCCAGTCGGGGGTCGGGGAGAGGGGGTGGTGGGGTGGAGAATGGGCCCTCTATGTGCCTGATGTGCTGAACAACAGAGAAGGACCCCAGGCAAGGGATCCTTCCAAGTATCTGAATGAGTGGAGCTGCGGATAAAGACTGGCCAAAGAGACCTTCTGATCGCCTGCTCTAAGAGGTTAGAAAAAAACATTGATAGTGCCATAATTCCTGCGGTGGAGGTAGTCCATAGCCCCGCACACTTGGCGCTGCCAGGGTCACCGCAAGCCAAGCAGTTGCACCACCTTCACGCTCAACTCTCACTGGGGCAGAGCTGCCAAAGGCAACAAAAGTCTTGCATCTATATGTGCAGTGTTGCTTCAATCATGTCCAACTCTTTGCAGCTCCGTTGACTGTGGCCTGCCAGGCTTCTCTGTCAGAGAGGGGGTTCTCCAGGCAAGAATATTGGAGCGTATTGGCGAATATTGGTTGCCATACCCTTCTGCTACTGCTGCTGCTGCTGCTGCCCTAGTCGCCAACTTCCCTGAGTGCCTGATGCTGCTGGAACCCCTGCGACTCAAGCAGCTGCACTATCTCCACACCTGGCCCTCACAGGGTCAAGCCCAAGTCTCCAGGGCAGCCTCAGGAACAAACCCCACTGGATGGCCCACATGTGGAGGTGGAAATAAAGCTACAGTTGAAACCGAGGGGCAGTGTGGCTAAGGAAGAAGACCCAAAACCTTCCCACCAGCTGTACAAACTGCAGATTAAATCTACGCAATCAACTAGGCAGACTGTGTGTCTATGGAATATATAAAAGGATAGTGAGAACTCCCACAAAAGAAAACACACTAGTTCTAATAGTTGTGGACATTGGAGGCAAGAACACATAGGAGTAGGACCAGATTAGAATCTGAGCTGCCACCACAGCAGGTCCAGAGATCAGCACAGTGTTGGAGGGCATCCTAGGGAGGTGAGGTGGACTGTGACTCCCATCGAGGGAAAGGATTCTAACAGCAGTGACTCAAGAAAAACATTTATTATTCTTATGTTTTGACTTGTTCTGTAGATTCTTTTGGACACTCCCCCACCCCTCACATTGTAGTTGTCGATTTTATTGGCACTATGAAATCTAATTAAGATTTTGAGCTTTCTTTCCCACTCACTCACTTTTTTATTGTTGCTATAAACCTCTGCCTCCACATTGGGCTTTTGCACTTCTGTAGAGTTTTCCTTTCTTTTTTTCTCTCTCTTTTTTATAATTTTAATTGTTAATTTTTAAAATATATCTATATTTTTCTACATTTATTCCTTTGTTTGCCTTTCCTACAGTTCTTTTCCCCTTGCAGTTGATCTTTAATGTGTATAAATCTTCATCCACCTCTGTTTAATTTGTATATTCTTTCTTTCTTTCCTTTCCTTCCTTTAGACATATTTGTTAGTTCTGTTTTCATTGCTTTATTCCTCATGTGTCACCTTGCTTTAGTTTTGTTTACCAGTTTTTGCTTTAGTTAGTTTTGTTCTTAACTGGTAAATATAATTTTTTATTTCCTTTGTTCTCCAGGTCAATATACTGTACTTTATTTTTGTTGGACTGTTATGACTTTGCTTATGGGTGTATATGTATCTGTGTACATTACATTATTTTAATTATTATTTGCCTGATTTTGTAACTACCATTTGTATGGTATTCTTTTTTGACTTCTCAGTTTTGGGTATTTGTTTTAACCTCAGTTAATGCCATAACAAACCACTTGTGGAATCTTCATTCCTGACCAGAGATCAAGCCCTGAGCCTTTGGAGTGGGAGCACTGACTCCAAGACCCTAGACTACCAGAGAACTGACCCTAGGGAGTATCAAATAGTGAGAACTCACACAAAGGAAACCACTTGAATATAAAACTCAGTATCACCCAACCACCAATAGCACCCTATCCAGGACCCTCATTTAAACAACAAACAAAACAAAAATACAAACCCAGTCATTAGCAGACAGGACTACCACCTCACTCAGCTTTGCCCATCAGAGGAAAAACAAACAAACGAAAATTCAGCACAAGTCTCACCCTATGCAAAGCTTACACTAACCACTGGACCCACGTTAGGAGGGCAGAAACCAAAAGAAAGAAAGAATTCAACCTTGAAGCCTGGGGAAAGGAGACCTCAAACACTAAGAGTTAAAAAATAATAATAATAATAATGAAAAGGCAGAAAAATACTACACAAATGAAGGAACAAATTAGAAACACAGAAGTCCAAACAGATAAAGAGGAAATAGGCAAGATACTTGAAAAAGAATTCAGAATAATGATAGTAAAGATAATTAAAAAAAACCTTGAAAACAAAATGGAGAAAATGCAAGAGTCAATTAACAAAGACCTAGAAGAATTAAAGAATAAACAGAGGAAAGCAACACAATTACTGAAATGAAAAATACTCTAGAAGGAATCAATAGCAGAATATCAGACGCAGAGGAATGAATCAGTGAGCTGGAAGATAAAATGGCAGAAATAACTTCTGAAGAGCAGAATAAAGCAAAAAGAGTGAAAAGAATTGAGGATAGTTTCAGAGACCTCTGGGACAATATCAAACATGCCAGCATTTGAATTATAGAGATCCCAGAAGAAGAAGAGTAAAAGAAAGGGTATGAGAAAATTTTTGAAGAGCTCATACTTGAAAATTTCTCCAACATGGAAAAGGAGGCATAAATTCAAGAGGCACAAAGAGTCCCATACAGGATAACCCAAGGAGAAACATACCAAGATACATGCTAATCAAACTAACAAAGACTAAACACAAAGAAAGAATATTAAAAGCAGCAAAGGAGAAGCAGCAAGTAATATATAAGGGAAACCCCATACACTTAACAGCTGATCTTTCAGCAGAAACTCTGCAGGCCAGAAGGGAATGGCTGGTTATATTTAAAGTACTGAAAGGGAAAAATCTACAACCAAGATTACTGTACCCAGCAAGAATCTCATTCAAAATTGATGGAGAAATAAAAAGCTTTTCAGAGGAGCAAAAGTTCAGTACCACCAAACCAGCTTTACAACAAATGTTAAAGGGACTTATATAGTCAAGAAATACAAGAGAAGAAAAAAGATCTATAAAATCAACCCTGAACAATTTAAAAAAAAGGCAATAAAAACATATCTCGATTATTAATTTAAATATAAATGGATTAAATGCTCCAACCAAAAGACACAGACTGGCTGAATAGATACAAAAACAAGACCCATGTATATGCTGTCTACAAGAAACCCACTTCAGACCTAAAGACACATATAGACTGAAAGTGAGAAGATGGAAAAATATATTCCGTGCAAATGAGAAGCACAACCTAGAGTAACAATCCTCATATCAGACAAAATAGACCTTAAAATAAAGAAGATTACAAGGGATAAAGAAGGACACTACATAATGATAAGGGATCAACCCAAGAGGAAGACATAACAATTGTAGATATCTATGCACCCAACATAGGAGCACCTCAATACATAAGACAAACAAAAATAGACATAAAAGGAGAAGTTGACAGTAACACAATAATAGTAGGAGACTCTAACACTCTACTCACTCCAATGGACAGATCATCAAAACAGAAAATTACTAAGGAAACACGTCTTAAATGATACATTAGATGAGATGGATCTTATTGATATCTTCAGGACATTCCATCCAAATGCAGAAGAATATGCCTTCTCAAGCCCACATGGACCATTCTCCAGGATAGACCACATCGTGGGTCAGAAATCAAACCTCAATAAATTTAAGAAAATTGTAATTGTATCAAGCATCTTCTCAGACCACAATGCTATGAGACTAACTATGAATTACAGGAAAAAAAAAAAACTGTAAGAAACACAAACGCATGGAGATTAAACAACATGTTTCTAAATAACCAACAGTTTACTGAAGAAATCAAAAGGGAAATCAAAAAATTTCTAGAAACAAATGACAATGAAAACAACTCAAAACCTATGGGATGCAGCAAAAGCAGTTCTAAGATGAAAGTTTATAGCAATAAAATCCAACCTCAAGAAACAAGAAAAACATCAAACAAACAACCTAACTTTACACCTAAAACAACTGGAAAAAGAAGAAAAAAGCCCCAAAATTAGTAGAAGGAAAGAAATCATAATGATCCCGGCAGAAATAAATGAAAAAGAAATGAAAGAAACGATAGTAAAGATTAATAAAACTAAAAGCTGGCTCTTTGAGAAGATAAACAAAATTGACAAACCTTTAGCCAGGCTCATCAAGAAAAAAAGAGAGAAGAATCAAATCAACAAAATTAGAAATGAAAAAGTAGAGGTTACAACAGACAGTGCAGAAATACAAAGGATTATAAGAGATTATTATGAACAACTATATGGCAATAAAATGGACAACCTGGAAGAAATGGACAGATTCTTAGAAAGGTTCAATCTTCCAAGACTGAACCAGGAAGAAATAGAAATTATGAACAACCCAATTATAAGCACTGAAATTGAAGCTGTGATAAAAAGTCTCCCAAAAAACAAAAGCCCAGGACCAGATGGCTTCGCAGAAGAATTCTGCCAAACATTTAGAGAAGAGCTAATGCCTATCCTTCTAAAATTCTTTGAAAAAATTGCAGAGGAAGGAACACTTCCAAACTCATTCTACGAGGCCACCATCACCCTGATACCAAAACCAGACAAAGACAACATGAAAAAAAGAAAACTACAGGCCAATATCACTGATGAACATAGATGCAAAAATCCTCAACAAAATTTTAGCAAACAGAATTCAGCAACACATCAAAAAGCTCATACACCATGATCAAGTGGGGTTTATTCCAGGGATGCAAGGATAATTCAATATATACAAATCAATCAATGTCATACTCCTTATTAACAAACTGAAAGATAAAAACCATGTGATAATCTCAATAGATGTAGAAAAAGCCTTTGACAAAATTCAGCACCCATTTATGATGAAAACTCTTCAAAAAATGGGCATAGAAGGAACCTACCTCAACCTAGTAAAGGCCATATATGATAAGCTTACAGCAAACATTATTCTTAATGGTGAAAAACTAAAAGTATTCCCACTAAGATCAGGAACAAGACAAGGGTTATCCACTTTCAACACTATGATTCAACAAAGTTCTGGAAGTCCTACCTACAGCAATCAGAGAAGAAAAAGAAATGAAAGGAATCCAGATTGGAAAAAAAAGAGGTAAAGCACTCACTGTTTGCAGATGACATGATACTGTACATAGAAAACCCTAAAGATAGTATCGGAAAATTACTAGAGCTAATCAGTGAATTTAGAAAAGTTGCAGGATACAAAATCAGTACACAGAAATCACTTGCATTTCTGTATACTAACAATGAAAAACCAGAAAGAGAAATTATCAATCCTATTCACCACTGCAAGAAAAAGAATAAAATATCTAGGAATAAACTTATCTAAGGAGACAAAAGAACTGCACACAGAAAATTATAAGAAATCAAAGGTGACATAAACAGATGGAGAGATATTCCCTGTTCCTGGGTAGGAAGATTCAATATTGTGGAAATGACTATACTACCAAATGTAACCTACAGATTCAATGCAATCCATATCAAATTACACATTGCATTTTTTCACAGAACTAGAACAAAAAATTTCACAACTCATATGGAAACATAAAAGACCCTGATTAGCCAAAGCAGTCTTGAGAAAAAATGGAGCTGGAGGAATCAACCTTCCTGACTTCAGGTTATACTACAAAGCTACAGTCATCAACAGTATGGCAGTGGCACAAAAACAGAAATATAGACCAATGGAACAGGATAGAAAGCCTGAAAATAAACCCATGCACCTATGGGTTCCTTATTTTTGACAAAGAAGGCAAGAATATACAATGTAGCAAAGATAGCCTCTTCAATAAATGGTGCTGGGAAAACTGGACAGCTTAAAAGAATGAAATTAGAACACTTCCTAACACCAAACACAAAGATAAACTCAAAATGAATTAAAGACCTAAATGTAAGATCAGAAACTATAAAACTCTTAGAGGAAAACATAGGAAGAACACTCAATGACATATATCAAAGCAAGATCCTCTACGACCCACCTCCTGGAGTAACGGAAATAAAAACAAAAATAAACAAGTGGGACCTGATTAAACTTAAAAGCTTTTGCACAGCAAAGGAAACTATAAACAAGGTGAAAAGACAACCCTCAGAATGGGAGAAAATAATAGCAAATGAAACAACTGACGAAGGATTAATTTCCAAAATATATAAGCAGCATACAGCTCAATACCAGAAAAGCAAACAACCCAATCAAAAAGTGGAAAAAAGACCTAAACAGACATTTCTCCAAAGAAGACATACAGATGGATAACAAACACATGAAAAGATGCTCAACATCACTCATTATTAGAGAAATGCAAATCAAAACTACAATGACATATCACCCCACACCAGTCAGAATGGCCATCGTCAAAAAGTCTACAAGCAATAAACGGTGGAGAGGGTGTAGGGAGAAGGAAATGCTCTTGCACTGTTGGTGGGGATGTAAACTGACACAGGCACTATGGAAGATGGTATGGAGATTCCTTACAAAACTAGGAATAAAACCACCATATGACCCAGCAATCCCACTCCTAGGCATATACCTTGAGGAAACCAAAATTGAAAAAGACACATGTATCCCACTGTTCAATGCAGCGCTATTTACGGTAGCTAGAACGTGGAAGCAACCTTTCATGTTCATTGACAGATGAATGGATAAAGAAGTTGTGGTACATATACACAACGGAGTATTAATCAGCCATTAAGAAGGAACGTGTTTGAGTCAGTTCTAATGAGGTGGATGAACTTATACCCTATTACACAGAGTGAAGTAAGTCAGAAATAGAAAGATAAATGTATTATTGTAACACATATATATGGAATCTAGAAAAATGGTACTGAAGAATTGATTTAAAGGGCAACAGTGGAAAAACAGACATAGAGAATAGACTTATGAACATGGGGAGAGGGGAGGAGAGAGTGAGATGTATGGAGAAAATAATTTGGAAACTTACATTACCATATGTAAAATAGATAGCCAATGGGAATTTGCTGTATGTTTCAGGAAACTCAAACAGGGTCTCTGTATCAACCTAGAGGGGTGGAATGGGGAGGGAGATGGGAAGGAGGTTCAAAAGGGAGGGGATATATGTATACCTATAGCTGATTCTGTTGAAGTTTGAAGAAAACAAAAAAATTCTGTAAAACAATTATCCTATAAATAAAAAATAAATATATTTTTTAAAAAAACTACCTTTCAGTATCTCAACTTTCGACATACCTTCCTCACTAAGCTTAATCATTTCTAGCTTTTTATTTAAATTGAAATATGTGGGACTCTTCCTTTCACTTGAATACTTACAGGCCACTGTTGTTGTTGTTCAATCACTCGGTCATGTCCAACGCTTTGAGACCCCATGGACTGTAGTACGCCAGGCTTCCCAGTCCATCATCATCTCCTGGAACTTGCTAGACTCATGTCCACTGAGTCCGTGATGCCATCCAACCATCTCTTCCTCTTTCGTTCCTTCACTTCCTGCCCAGCATCAGGGGCTTTTCTAATGAGTCAGCTCTTTTCATCTGGTGGCCAAAGTATTGAAGCTTCAGCTTCAGCATCAGTCCTTACAATGAATATTGAGGACTGATTTCCTTTAGGATTGACTGCTCTGATCTCTTTGCAGTCCACAGGACTCTCAAGAGTCTTCTCCAACACCACAATTCAAAAGCATCAAATCTTCTGCACTCTGCCTTCTTTATGGTCCAACTCTCACACCCATACATGACCTCTGGGAAAACCATAGTTTTGACCATACAGACCCTGTCTGGAATGTAACGTCTTTGCTTTTTAATATGCTGTCTAGGTTTGTCATAGCTTTTCTTCCAAGGGGTAAGCGTCTTTTAATTTCATGGCTACAGTTGCCTTCTGCAGTGATTTTGGAGCCCAAGAAGATTAAGTCTGTCACTGTTTCCATTGTTTCTCCATCTATTTGCCATGAAATGATGGGACCGGATACCATGATCTTGGTTTTTTGAATGTTGAGTTTTAAGCCAACTTTTTCACTCTCCTCTTTCACTTTCATCAAGAGGCTCTGTAGTTCCTCTTCACTTTTTGCCATAAGGGTGGTATCATCTGCATATAGGACTTCCTCGCTGGCTCAGACGGTAAAGCGTCTGCCCACAATGGGGGAGACCTGGGTTTGATCCCTGGGCTGGAAAGATCCCCTGGAGAATGAAATGGCAACCTGCTCTAGTACTCTTGCTTGGAAAATTTCATGGATGGAGGAGCCTCGTACACTACAGTCCATGAGGTAGCTAAGAGTCAGACACGACTGAATGACTTCACTTTTATCTGCATATCTGAGGTTATTGATATCTCTCCCCACAATCTTGATTCCAGCTTGTGCTTCATCCAGCCCGGCATTTCGCATGATGTGCTCTGCATATATGTTAAATAAGCAGAGTGACAAAATGCAGCCTTGATGTACTCCTTTGCTAATTTGAAACCATTCTGTCATTCCATGTCCAGTTCTAACTGTTGCTTCTTGACCTGCTTACAGGTTTTTCAGGAGGCAAATAAGATGGTCTGGTATTCCCATCTCTTGTAGAATTTTCCACAGTTTATTGTGATCCACACAGCCAAAGGCTGCAGCATAGTCAGTTCTGGCCTGATTTTAAAATTGTGTCTCAGGAAACAAGGAGGCCCAAGAGTGGGAAAGAGATGGGGGAGCAGTCGATTGATGGAGCAGTCAGAACACATTCAACATTTATAGATTGTTTGCCATCGTATTTGTTCAGTTTCAGGTGCCCCCAAACAGTTACAATAGTATCATTAAAGTCACTGATCACAGATCATCAAAGCAAATATAATAATAATGAAAAAGCATGGAATATTGCAATAATTACCAAATGTGACATAGACACAAAGTGAACAAATGCTGTTGGAAAAATGGTACAGATAGACTATGCTAAGAGTCGGACACGACTGAGCGACTTCAATTTCACTTTTCACTTTCATGCATTGGAGAAGCAAATGGCAACCCACTCCAGTGTTGTTGCCTGGAGAATCCCAGGGATGGGGGAGCCTGGTGGGCTGCCGTCTATGGGGTCGTACAGAGTCGGACATGACTGACATGACTTAGCAGCAGCAGCAGACTTGTTCAGTACAGCATTGCCACAAGCCTTCACTTTGCAAAACACACAGCCTCTGTGAAGTCAGGTGTGCTTGTACTAGATCCTACCTAATTGAGCTAAACTTAAGAGGTCAGGTGTTCTGCTCTTATGTCGATGTTGTCATCGCAGTTACATACTAGGCCAGTTTAAAAATAAAACTTCAAAAGTTAGAAACATTTGTAATGAAAAAAGTAGCCATTAAAGCTTTCATTCATTTAGATATGATACATAAATGTATAGACATTCATCCATATCTTTAGTTAGCACCTTACACATTTTCAACATCTTTGTTTGAGCTTTGAAAGCTTACTACAACTATTCCATTTGCCTTGATGATATGTTGCAGCAGATTTTTTTCTTAGTTTTTTCTACTTAAAATTTGTTATCCTTATGTAGAAATACTGAATTAATTAACAAATTTTTGATGTGAAATAATATGCATTTCTCTTAGAAGAGTCTTGGCTGTATTTATTCATCTGACTAAAAAAAGGTTAAATCCTAAAAGCTATCCAAATTCTGCATTTATTTTTATGCTAAGTATATTAAGTATATTTTATGCTATGCTACTCTCAAGGTTACTCAGTTTCTTTATCTCTGATTCTCAGTTGAGTACCCTTCAAGTGACATTGCCAAGAGTACAATTAGAATTTTGAGAGAGCCTATAATATGAAAACTTATTCAGTAGATATTAGACCACTGACTAATTGACATTGACCCCTGAAAGGTTGTCAGAGATAATGATATACTGGCACTCTCACTTTCATTATATTTTCCAGTATCCCAAATATGTTAGATGCCAAATAATAATCATGGAGCTGCCCCTCAATGATCTTGCATACTCACTGAGACTATTATATTAATTTGAAAATGATATTCAAACAATTGACAAACACTATTTACAGAAAAGACACATGGTAACTCAGAATTCAGAGAACTTATGTTATAGAATATTTTCACCAAAAATGGAAGTTATATGCAGAGAGTCACCATCTTACTTAGTGAGCTAATAGAATACTATCAGACACTCTAGAATAGTAGTGGTCAAAAATCTTGGGTTCTGGTTCTAGCATATTGCCTGATTTTCTGTATGACCTTAAATATATCACTTACCTTCTCTGAGTTTCAAATTTCCCACCTATTACTTAGGAAGATAAAATGCCATTCCATTCTAGATGTAAAAGTACCATGAAGATCAAGTGTAATAAAACATATAAATGTGAATTTAGAAGTATTAAGGGTAAGAGAGATGTTAACTGCCACTGTATTTATGCAGTCATGTGGGATAATGAAAATATATAAAGACAGGAGTATAAAGTATACAAATAAATAAAGATAATTAGATAAGGGAAGTAAATAAGGCCAGGAATAGTCCTCATTCTTCCTATAATCTCTTCTGCAATGCAGAAAGAGACTCCAAAAAAGACTACTCCCTATCTGTTAAAAAAAAAAAAAGAATTTGATAGCTAAATACAGAGGAGTGTTACATAGGAAAAAGAAGGATGTGATTGTCACTTGTTTTCAATCACTAATTCAAGCAAAGAAGAATGTAATACAGGGAATTAGAGGCAGATTAGAGGCTGATATAACTGTTGAAAGGACTATAGAAGCAAAGGTCAGGAGGAAAATTCTGCAGGTTTTCAGCAACTCCAGAAGTTCAGGAAACACAGATTCTGCTACTGATGATCTTAATTGCCTGCAACTGCATAGTGACTCACCAGTGCTCACCTAATAAGCCCCTGGGCATCTGTCAGTGTTCGCCTGGCTGCTGCTGGAGAATGAAGGCTGCTCCTCTTCTGTGCTCCAGCTTTTCTGCAAGGGATTCCCACTGGCATAATTCAGATTAGAACCTAGAGGGCTAGAGATCGCAGAAAGTGTGGGTCCCAGGCTTTTCCCAAAGGATAGGAGTGATGTGTATTTGACAACCCAAGCTGACACACTCCTGCTCTTCCAAACCATATCTGCAATAACACTTGTGTGAAAAGACTAGAGTTAGAAAACAAGGGTCTCAAATGTTAAATCAGAGTCATTTGAGAGTTAGAAACTCGACTATTTCTGTACTCTTATATGTTATACTATTTACATAATTCTAAGTTTCCCACAATTAGGAGTTTCACCATTAATTTAATGAGCCTTTTTCTTAAAAGCAACATTAAAGGTACACATTCAATATAAGACTTGCCCCTTCCCAAATCACTGTTGTTCACAGTGTAAAGAGTAGTCTCAGAAATAAGAAATAAGATGTTACTGAAATTTTGGGGAGTTCTAATGGGACAAAGTCAGAAATCTCATCCTTCTCACATCCTTCTGCATACTTGTAACTAATCCTTTAACAAAACTGGGTCAGGATCAAGGCATTTTACTCCACACCAAAGAGGCCTGGTAGACATGCTCAAGGATATTTTATTGATCATTGAGCTATAGGAGAAATGGAGACAATGTTGCCGTCCTGGGCAGAGAAGGAACAGGGATAAGGGAGTGTCACAGTCTTTCTGTACATGGACCTCCTTACAGTACACTAGGGAGAAGTAGATAGTTCTGTGTTTTTGTTTGATTTCCTTCTGTTCCCTTCTGACCTTTTTGTCTCATGTGACCAGAGAGGAAGTGGCCCCCTTCCTCCTAGAAGAACCTTGATCTTCTCTCTGTATTTCTTTCTGGGATCCTGTTTCTTCAGGGATGTACCTGATGCCCCAGCCTCAGAAGACCTACCCAAGTTTCTCTAAACTATTACTGTAGGCATTTCAGAAAATGTTTCCCCTGCATTCCTCTTTGAGCTTCCTCTTGGGCTGGCTCTAGATGAGAGCCTTTGCAGTGGCGTGAACAGATCTGAAATTTGGGCTTGGGTCCAGTGGCCTCCTCAGTCTACTCTGGCTTGTTTAGGCCAGAGTAGACTGCCTTGTTTAGGCCATAGTGGTTCTCTTTGGGGCCACTTCCAGCTCACTAGAGAGTTCTGCACTGGAACATATTTATGTTTACATAAATTTCCTTATAGACCTGGTGAGCAATAGTCAATTTATGACGTAGATTCTTAGACTCTGTGATGATCTCACTTTGTATTGAATAATTCAATTTTTATTGCCTAAAAAATAATTTTAAGAAGTTTAGCATATAATCAGTGTTGAGCTAGTGGCATATGTTACCTATTATCAGGAATAGAAGTCCAAGCACTTCTGCCCACTGCATCTTAATATTGAAGTTTCCGAGGAAAACAGTGATGTCAAGAACAGGGTGTAATAGTGTTTAACTCATATAGAGAAGAGACAGAGCAAGACCAGCTTCAGTAGTTGGGCATCTTCACCCACGGTGCCTACATGCACCCGAAATGTGACACAAAACAAAAGACCCATCCCCTCCCTGTAAGGGACAGACAGAAACATGGAGTTGGCCAGGTGCCATGTGATACTTCCTTCCTTTTATTTTCCAGGTGAATTTCTACTTAAACTTCAGGAGGCTAGACTTTAAGCACCTCCATAAATTGGTCATGTCTTATATTCACCTCCAAATTCCTGGTGCTTGTTAGAAAACTGGTACATCAGATGTGCTCGAGAACGATCAGTGTATCTGAAATGAACTTAATAACTGTGCATTTTCTGTATTCTTTATCTTAGTGTCAAGAGTCTTTTGCTTAAGTAATGTAAACAATCACTAGAAATTGCTCATTTAATTTCTGTGATATCTCATTAGCAGGAATCTTTTTGGTTATTACCCAAGTCTTTATTAAGAGTTGTATTATGAATTTCACATAACAAAAATGTGTCCTAAAACACCATTTAAGAATTCAACAAACTGTAGTTGTGAGAGCAAGACCATCCCCTGTCAATGAGTTCAGACTGTAAGATGAGCAGTAAAACTTGACTACTAAAGAAAAATGTGCTTACATTAAGGCCACAAGTTCCCCAAATATTAGAGTCTTAGTTGAAAGACCTTGATCTAATATTTTAAGGAAGCAATTTGGGCTCATTGATGGTTAGGAGATGATGCTTTAATTTTCAGGGCATTTGTTTTCTGGAGGAGAATCAAGGCATCTTGGGTCATGGATCCCAGGGAGCTTCCTGACCTTGAGCATTTTGGTCTACCTTAGAGCAGCCATTCTTAGCATGCAGTCAGCCTGGAGGTTTACGGGAAAGCTTTGTTCAACTGCTCAGTAATTCTAGAGGGCTGAGATGTAGTGAAACAAGTCAGAGCTTCTTTGAATGTATATTAGTTGTTTTGTTTGTTTAAATAGAATTCTATCCTCATTACCAAAACACTTGTCATGTTAAGTCAAGCTATTAGGAAACAGAAAAGAACAAGCAGCCCTTCCAGAAGACATTCCTTCAGCTCTGCAAAATATGCATTTCCCTGAAAGTTACTACAGAAACTCAAGAACAGACTATATATTGGAAACACTCTCAATGAACTTTACTGCTTGTGGGTTGTATAAGCAACAATTATTACATTCTATTCTATTTCTTAAATTCTAGAAGGATTATACACCTGATTTATAGATTTGGTTTAGTAAAGAGAAACTAGCAATGTAATAAAATGAAATATATTTTAAAAGATTTTGTCTACCTCTTAATGTTATATCTATGAATCCCTTAGAATATATGGAGTAGCCATCATAGTCAACAAAAGAGTCCAAAATGCACCACTTTGATGCAATCTCAAAAACAACAGAATGATCTCTGTTCGTTTCCAAGACAACCCATTCAGTAATCACAGTAATCCAAATCTATACACTAACCAGTAATGCTGAAGAAGTGGAATGGTTCTATGAAGACCTACAAGACCTTCTAGAACCAACACCTAAAAAAGATGTCCTTTTCATTATAGGGAACTGGAATGCAAAAGTAGGAAGTCAAGAGATACCTGGAGTAACAGGCAAATTTGGCCTTGGAGTACAGAATGAAGCAGGGCAAAGGTTAATAGAGTTTTGCTAAGAGAATGCACTGGTCATAATAAGTCTTCACAACACAAGTGAAGCAACACAAGTGAAGACTCTACACATGGACATCACCAGATGGTTAATATCGAAATCAGATTGATGATATTCTTTGCAGCCAAAGATGGAGAAGCTCTATACAGTCAACAAAAACAAGACCGGGAGCTGACTGTGGCTCAGATCATGAACTCCTTGTTGCCAAATTCAGACTTAAATTGAAGAAAGTCGGGAAAACCACTAGACCATTCAGGTATGACCTAAATCAGATCCCTTACGATTATACAGTGGAAGTGACAAATAGATTCAAGGGATTAGATCTGATCAACAGAGTGCCTGAAGAACTATGGACAGAGGTTCATGACACTGTACAGGAGGCAGTGATCAAGACCATCGCCAAGAAAAAGAAATGCAAAAAGGCAAAATGATTGTCAGAGGAGGACTTACAAATAGCTGAGAAGAGGAGAATCAAAAGGCAAAGGAGAAAAGGAAAGGCACACACATTTGAATGCAGAGTTCCAAAGAATAGCAAGGAGAGATAAGAAAGCCTTCCTCAGTGATCAGTGCAAAGAAAAAGAGGAAAACAGAATGAGAAAGAGTAGAGATCTCATCAAGAAAATTAGAGATACCAAGGGAAGATTTCATGCACAGATGGACACAATAAAGGACAGAAATGGTATGGAGCTAACAGAAGCAGAAGATATTAAGAAGTGGCAAGAATACACAGAAGCATATACAAAAAAGATCTTCATGACCCAGGTAATGATGATGGTGTGATCACTCACCTAAAGCCAGACAACCTGGAATGTGAAGTCAAGTGGGCCTTAGGAAGCAGAACTACAAACAAAGCTAGTGGAGGTGATGGAATTCCAGTTGAGCTATTTCAAGTCCTGAAAGATGATGCTGTAAAAGTGCTGCACTCAATATGCCAGCAAATTTGGAAAACTCAGCAGTGGCCACAGGACTGGAAAAGGTCGGTTTTCATTCCAATCCGAAAGAAAGGCAATACCAAAGAATGCTCAAACTACCGCACAATTGCACTCATCTCACACACTAGCAAAGTAATGCTCAAAATTCTCCAAGCCAGACTTCAACAGTACGTGAACAGTGAACTTCCAGATGTTCAAGCTGGAATTAGAAGGGCAGAGGAACCAGAGATCAAATTGCCAACATCCACTGGATGATCAAAAAGCAAGAGAGTTCCAGAAAAACATCTACTTCTGTTTTATTGACTATGCCAAAGCCTTGACTGTGGATCACAACAAACTGTGGAAAATTCTGAAAGGGATGGGAATACCAGACCACCTAATCTGCCTCTTGAGAAACCTATATGCAGGTCAGGAAGCAACAGAGAACTGGACATAGAACAACGAACTGGTTCCAAATAGGAAAAGGAGTATGTCAAGGCTGCATATTGTCACCATGCTTATTTAATTTATATGCAGAGTACATCATGAGAAACGCAGGGCTGTATGAAGCACAAGCTGGAATCAAGATTGCCGGGAGAAATATCAATAACTTCTGATATGCAGAGACACCAACCTTATGGCAGAAAGTGAAGAAGAACTAAAGAGCCTCTTGATGAAAGTGAAAGAGGAGAGTGAAAAAGTTGGCTTAAAGCTCAATATTCAGAAAACGAAGATCATGGCATCCTGTCCCATCACTTCATGGCAAATAGATGGGGAAACAGTGGAAACAGTGACAGACTTTGTTTTGGGGGGACTCCAAAATCACTGCAGTTGGTGACTGCAGCTGTGAAATTGGAAGATGATTGCTCCTTGGAAGAAAAGTTATAACCAACTGAGACAGCATATTAAAAAGCAGAGACATTACTTTGCCAACAGAGGTCCGTCTAGTCAAAGCTATGGTTTTTCCAGTAGTCATGTATGGATGTGAAAGTTGGACTATAAAGAAAGCTGAGTGCTGAAGAATTGATGCTTTTGAACTGTGGTGTTGGAGAAGACTCTTGAGAGTTCCTTGGACTGCAAAGAGATCCAACCAGTCCTTCCTAAAGGAGATTGGTCCTGAATATTCATTGAAAGGACTGATGCCGAAGCTGAAACTTTAATACTTTGGCAACCTGATGCGAAGAGCTGACTCGTTTGAAAAGACCCTGATGCTGGGAAAGATTGAAGGCAGGAGGAGAAGGGGATGACAGAGGATGAGATGATTGGATGGCATCACTGCCTTGATGGACATGAGTTTGAGTAAACCCAGGTGTTGGTTATGGACCGAGGGGCCTGGTGTGCTGCAGTCCATGGCGTCACAAAGAGTTGGACATGACTGAGCTATTGAACTGATCTGAACTGATGTTTTTCTTGATCTTTTACACGGCTAATATATATTTTATGCCAAACTCCTGTAATCCATTCTAATCTGTACTTTGACTATTTACAGGAGCATAGAATGCTGTGAGTGTACTCTATTTTTTTCTTTTTTGATTACCTTCATCATACGGTTCACTTAGAGTTAGTTATATTGAACTGAAAATTACTCAAGAAGTTTATTATCATGATTTGTCAACACTTTATCTTTCCACCCATTCAGATATAATTCTTTATTAAGTATCTACCTAGGATGAATCGTGAGATGCAATATCTAGTTATTGTTTCCCACAAACTAAGTTGATTAAGTCAGAATATGTTCTTATAAGAAATCAGGTGAATTTGAAGGCTGAACACTTGAGAAACAAAGCAGCAAGGTAAATATGCTATAAGAAAAAACTCCAGTGCCATCTGGAGAAGGTGGATAAGATTTAATAGGCCTTTTCAGGTTTTTAACTTCAATCAATTCATGCATCATGCTGTTGGCTTTTTCCTCTTCATCGTGGTTAATTCCATTTGCTTTAGAACTTGTCAGTCCATGAATGTGGAGGAACCCCCTTCTCAATACCTCAACTCAAAGAATCCTGTTCCCTGAAAAAGGTATATTTTCCGAAGAATTCCTATGTAATAATGGGCAGTCTCAGTTCTATTTATTCTCAATGGACTTGTTTTTCTTTCTGTGATAGTGTTGCGTGGGTGCTATGTCACGTCCATTGTATCCCTTTGCAATCCCATGGACTGTAGCTTGCCAGGCTCCTCTGTCCATGGCATTCTCCAGGCAAGAATACTGGAGTGGGTTGCCATGCCCTCCTCCAGGGGATCTTCCTGACCTAGGGATCAAACTTTCATCTTTTATGTCTCTTGTATTGGCAGTTGGATTCTTTATCACTAGCACCACCTGGGAAGCCCTCTGTGATAGTGTTGCTGCTGCTGCTGCTGCTAAGTTGCTTCAGTCGTGTCCGACTCTATGCGACCCCATAGACGGCAGCCCACCAGGCTCCCCTGTCCCTGGGATTCTCCAGGCAAGAACACTGGAGTGGGTTGCCATTTCCTTCTCCAATGCATGAAAGTGAAAAGTGAAAGTGAAGTTGCTCAGTCGTGTCTGACTCTTAGCGACCCCATGGACTGCAGCCTCCCAGGTTCCTCTGTCCATGGGATATTCCAGGCAAGAGTACTGGAGTGGGGTGCCATTGCCTTCTCCGCTGTGATGGTGTTAGGAGCATCCAATTAATATGTCACCCCAAATCCATAAAAATATTGTGTAGGTTTGCCCATCAATTTTTGATGGGCCAAGTCAAAAATATACTATAGCCACTTGAAAAATAATACCGTATAACAACACCGTGAGTGTGCGACAACTCTTAAACATTTCTGTGAAAGTTTTTTTTTGAGGCTACAAATCATATTCTGATTTGAATTTAAATTCTATACTGTGGCATTACTTAAAAAGAAAGCCACTTTACTGCTTAAGTGTTTTCTAAGTTGTTTAAGTAAAGCATATTTAGAAGGTTTTGGTAGAAATTATAGTACCCCATAGATTTTGCCATTTCTATTTAAGAGAAAGACTATGATTTCATAGAGAGCCTTTCACATCTTTTTTTCCCAAACCTTAGTAAACAAGGTATGAACAACTCATCAGTCATGCCAACGGGAATTACATTAGCATTCTTCCCAACTGCAGTGCCAAGTCAGCATTCAGGGGGCTTCCAAGTGTGATGTGGACTCTGCAACAGGAATTAGTTTGTTCTGTAGCTTAGGCATGGGAAAGAAACGCAGACCTTGCTTGGCCAAGACAGTGACTCCCAAGTCACAGATGAAGGAGATGATTCTTATTACTAGAAACAAAAGGACGTTGAATTTCTTCTGGAAACTTGCATTATTTTTTTGTTTAATTTTTTTTTCACTTAAAACAAAGTTGTAGTATGATTGATTTACAAGTTGTGTTAGTTCTAGGTGTACAGCAAAGTGATTAATTTTATATGTGTATTTATATATTCTTTTTCAGATTATTTCCCATTATAATTTATTATAAGATACTGAATATAGTTCCCTCTGCTATACAGTATATCTTTTTTGTTTACTTATTTTCTATGTAGTAGTGTGTATCTGTTAATCCAAAACATCCTATTTATCTCCCTGACCACCACCACTTTCCTCTTTGGTAACCATAAGTTTGTTTTTTATGTCTGTGAGTCTGCTTTTGTTTTTATTTATGAACACACATTGTATCATCATATTATATTTGCTTAAAATCCACTGGCTCCCCTTTTATTGTCTTCAGGATTAAATTCAAACTCCCTAGCATATCGAAGTCCTTCTAGGGTGGCACTTCCCACCCGTAGCCTCTGTAGTCTCACTTGCTCCCTCTTCCTGAAGCTGCAGTCATATGAACCTTTAGGTCTCCCATGCTCCCCAAACATGGTTACATCGGCTTAGAACACTGCCACCCTACCCAAACCATTATATTTTTAGAACAGAAAAAGACCAAACCCATTTTTCCAGACTCACCTGATGAGTCACCTCCTCCATGAAGGCTTTCAGATATACTGGACCACTTTTGGCAGTTTTAGGACAGAAGTAAGGAATCTATTTTCTGTTTATCTCAACTAGATTGTAAGCTATTTATGGGAAGAAATGTCATCATATTTATTACTATATTCTCAGTGTTCAGCATCATGTTCAGCACAGCACAGTAGAAAAACATTTCTTTTTTTAAAAACGCATTTTGAAAGGACTTCCCTGTCTAGTTAATTAACCTATGCATCACCTCACATATTTATCTTTTTTTGTGAGAATTTAAGTTTTATTCTCTTAGCAAATTTCAGTCCCCACAAATTATTTATTTTATAATTGGAAGTTTGTACATTTTAACCCCCTTCACTTACTTCATCCACCTTCTACTCCCCCACCCTCCATCTCTGACAACCACCAATCTGTTCTCTGTATCTATGAGCTTGTTTTTTTAGTGTTTTTTTTTTAATTCCACATATCAATGAGATCGCACTTCACTGAAAAATTTTGAAAATACAAAAATGTATTTTTATAAAAGGAAATTTACTTTTTTAGTTTATTCTATTATAAAAATAATACAGGCTAATTGCAGAAATGTAATATAAGTAATACTGAAAATAAAAAGAAAATAAAAATTATCATCCAGACATAACCACCATTAATATTCTTTATCATATTCTGTCCTTTTCAATGCACAGATATTTTTAGAATGTACTAGATATTCTGTTTGTATAGTTGGGTAATCTACATTTTAGCCTTTATGATGGCCAGCTTTCTCAGTTAATAAATGTGGAAGATGGTGACAATAATCCTTAATGTGAAAAGATACTTTTCTAAGTCATTTATATATATTAACTCGTGTAAATTTCAAAACAACTCTATTTCAGATTGTTATTATCTTCATTTTACAAACAACTTAAATACAGAGAGATCATGTAACTTGCCCAAGGCCACATAGCTACTAGGCTACTAGGTAGCTGAACCTCAGTTTGAGCCTAGACAGTTTTACTCTAAATCTGTATTTAGAACCACTGAATAACACTATCATCCATCTTCAATCTTATTTTTATGGATGCACAATTTTAAGTTGTAAACATGAACCTTAATTTATTTAACAGTACCCTTATTGTTTGACACGGAAGATCTTTTTCTAATTTTCAGTATGATAAACAATGCTATGATAAATAGCTTTGTTCTGTCATCTTTATATCCCCATCTTCGGTTTGTTCTTTTCCCTTTGAACATTATGCTACACCTACATGTGCTTCTTTTCAGTTCTACAAACTCACAAAGCCCATCCCTGACTACTGTATCTGAGAGACCTGAGTATCCCTACCTCTGTTATTCATTATTATTGCATGCAGTGTATTTCCTCTAAAGCACCAAAGTTCTGATAAAATATACATCTGATGGTCTACATATTTTTTACTGCCTTCTTCACCTCTAGTGGTCTATGGACTCCATGAATCTATAGATCATGTCTATTTTGTAGAATACTATTTGCTCAAAGCTTAGTTCCATGCTCAGCCTATAGTAGGTATTTAAATACCAACTGAAAGAACAAATAAATTTGAGTGTGATGGCTGAGTCCAGGAGATTTCATGAGAATTTAAGCTAAGGGCATTACACTTTCTCTCCCTAAAAGCACACTGTAGAGGAAAAATTCCAGAATCTGCAAAAACAGGGATCAGTCTGCAATAAGGATACGATATGATCACACCTTTGAAGCAAGAAAGTCGGATCTTCCTTCATTAATTACCACTCTTGGCAATAGGGCAGATGGTTTAAGTAGTTCAGGAAAATCTGTGTCACAAGTGGCTCCAGGTCCAGTGTCATGCTTTAAATTCACTGGAAGCTGGGATTATATTTTGGGCTGGTCACTACCCTGAAAAGTAGCTGGGATAGCAACTGCTGGGAGCAGCAGAAATTCTCTTTGCTGCTTGTAAATTCCTAATAGGGGAATGTTTGTTTATAGTCTCTCAAATACCCAAGCCATGTTTTTGAAGACACTCTCTTCAATTGTTAGTAGGTCCATTCATCTTTAACTTGAAACTCAACTCTCTGGTCACAGTTTCAATTCTTTATAGATATACCCAAACCAGAAAGCATGTTCCAAAAATTTATTTCTGTCTTTAAAGGGCTCTTTGTTTTTCAGACTTAGTGTTTCATCAGAGAAAAAGACAAGGAAAGGTCAGAATAGGGCTGAAAGCATACTGTTGAAACTATTAAAGCATATTTTGTTTTCAGCAATGTTCAATGTTTATCAGGTTGGCACAGGTGATTCAAAATATACCTCTCTACTCTTTCCCAAGATAAAAATTCTTTTAAATAATTTATATTTGAAAAGGATTCTAGAGGAAGAAATTTCCTTCAATTCCAGAAGAAAAACTGTATGATTTGAACATGAAGTAAGAAGATATATTCATTAGCTAGAACCCTTTTATGAGAATGAAAAACAGCTTAGTGTTCTATCTGAAGGCAAGAAAACCTCTTGAGGGTAAGAATAAATATGTAGGAGCTGTATCCTGGATGATTCTAATGCTGTTGCTTATAAAATATAGTAACGGATTCAGTGGTATTTCTGTGCACTTGTAAATATAAAGAAAAGCAGGAACAACTTGAATGTTTTACAAATTACTATTTATCTTATAATAGTAATTTTCCCCTACTTAGTTTCCCTGCAAAAGGCTTTGGAGGAGATGTGAGAGACTTAGGTATAGCTGTATGTGCTAACAGTGAAATAGAAACTTAAAACCCAAGCTGCAATCGTGTGTTCTTCTACAAAATACCTCACAGATGTTCTGGACTGTCATTATTCTCACACATACACCCAACCTTCCTCTCTACCCACACACCTGGCTCAGTTTCAAACGTAAATGTCATGAAAACACCTTGCAATCACTAAAAATGGTGTCATGGAGCCTCCAGAAGTAGGTCAGCCTTCCTTACTGTCTTCCCCTCCCCACTCTGAGCACTAAGCTGGTCTGCAGAGCCAAGATAATTTACTAATTCTACTTTGAATGGCAACAAAAGGAAGTGCAAGAAAATCTTTTGTAAAAAACCCCCTCTATTCTTCCCTCCATTATCAGAGGATAATTCTCTAAATTACCGAAAAAGGAAATGTGAATACAAAATAAAAATAGTGAATGCCCTTGGTTTCTAAATTAAAACTTGTAGCTCTCTGAATAGCTTTGGAGGGAGGCAGTTATTTATAAAATAAAAGGTGAGAATAATTATTTGTAAAATAAAGTAAAAGAGAGCATGTGCTTTAGACTCAAAAAAACAAGTTTAAATCTTGGTGCTGCTTTAAGACAATATCCAAATACCCAATTAATAGGTGTTTAATCTCATTAGTCATCAAGGAAATGCAAAGTAAAACCACAACAAAATACCATTGTACAGCCTCCAGAATCACTGCAATGAAAAAGACAAAGTAGAATCCACATATTCTACCCATGGGGAGTATTTATTGTACAACTGCTTTCTATTTTACATTGTATTCTAAAGTTGACTATATTCATACTTGATGAGCCAGAAATTCCATTTGTACACTTGTAGGTATGTACCAAATAAAAAGTGTACACATGTTTACCAGAAAGCACTGTTGAAAGGTTTATAGAAATATTATTAGTACACAGCTTAAATGTACATAGGAACTAGCCAACTAGTGCAGTAGACAGCACATAGTAGTTGTGGTAAATTTACAAATGAAATCCCATTCAACCATGAGAATAAAGGATTTCTATCCACATATAACAACAAATATGAGGCCAGAAACAAAAGGTTATATGTCGTATGATTCCTTTTATATAAATTACAAAAGCAGGAAAGACACTTCTTTGTGTTAGAAGTCAGACTATAGGTCATGAAGGGTGTGGAGATATGACCGTAAGGGAACATGAAAAGAGCTTTTGGGTGCTACTAATCTGTTTTGTGATCTGGATGCTGTTTACATGAGTGTGTTCAGTTAGGAAAATCCATCAAGGTGTACATACACTTTAATAGCTTTAAAAATTCTAGTGCCCCCAATAACTAGCTACGTATCCTTATATATGACTAGTACCCATTCTTGTACCAGTTATTATGAGAGTTTTATAAATAATAATGCATCTAATCATCACCCTAAAAGATAATTATGATTATTATCACCACGCTTTTACGGAAGAGGAAACCAGTGCATGGAATTTGCCAGAGACCCAATGACTGGTCCATGTTGGAGCTGGGTTTCTCATTCTGCCTGCTTTCCTACAAATTCAGTTATTCAATGTTCTGACCAATTTATTGTACTGCTTCCCTAGGAACTTAATATCTGTGAGCTATCATTTTTCCTTTTATAGTACCAGCATAATAATACATCAAAAATTGTACTAACAATTAAGTATTATATCATTTAATATAATTCAATCATTCCTCAGTATTTGTGGGGAGCCCCCCTGCAGATACCAAAATGTATGGATGCTCAAGTCCTTTGCAGTTGGTTTCTGTATCTATGGATTCAACCAATGAAGGATCAAATCCATAATTGGTTGAATCCGTGGCAGCGAACCCACTGTTACGGAGGAGGGCTAACTATATGTGGGAGTTGTCTAGCTCACTAGGTGTTTAGTAAAAGTGAAGTGAAAATGAAGTCACTCAGTCGTGTCCGACTCTTTGCGACCCCATGGACTGTAGCCCATCAGGCTCCTCTGTCCATGGGATTCTCCAGGCAAGAATATGGGAGTGGGTTGCCATTTCCTTTTCCAGGGGATCTTCCTGACCCAGGGATCGAAACCAGGTCTCCTGCATTGCAGGCAGACGCTTTACCCTCTGAGCCACTAGGCGTTTAATGTTAACTAAAAGCATAACTGTTCCACCTTTCTGACCAGAGTTAACCCAAGATCTTCCTAGTTCAGGGTCAACAAAGTTTATTATTCACATACTTCTCTCTCCCATTTCTGGTCCCGTTGGGCCCCATGTCCTCAACACTCTGCTCCATCTCTCTCGTCTTCTGCCAGTTCTTATTGACTACGGCACTGCCTGAACAGTACAGAACCTCCCTCAATTTTAAATTTAATTCAAAATTACCTTGCTCTATATTTTAGGGTTGCTAACGGTTGCTAAGTGACAAGAACTCATCTAATTAATCTTATTCCACCAAAGTAAGTAATTTGCATTTTAACAATTATCAAGTAAAGGGACCTGATGTTGAAGATTTCAAGAAAATTTCAAGCCAGGAGGAAACAGTTTGGGTTGGGTGGTGTTTTGTAGTAATAAGAATAACATTTCTTGGCATTTTGCATTCTGCACATTGTGTAGACATGATTTCATTGAATCATCATGGCAGTCTTGCTGGATAGGGAGTATTTTGCTCATTGTAAGATGAGAAAGCTGAATGTTTAATGAATTTAAATGTATTTTTTGACAAATATATATGGAGTAAATACCCTGTGCCAAATATTGTTTTGGGTCCGTGAGATCTTAAATTCCTGAGAGAAGAAAATGACCATATACAAATAACACACAAGTATATAAAGATAATTTAACTGGTAGTTCAAAGGGGGTAAAATAGAATGGTGAGAAAGAAAGGGACTGGCAAGGCTGGGGTAAGGGCTTTATTTTTCCTGAGAAATTCAATATAGTCTCTCCTTTGCTTTCTCACTTCCTTGTGAACAGTATTTCTCTACTCTGGCTGCACATTAGAATCACCTGGGAACTTTGAAAAAAAAAATACCAATGTCCAGGCTTCACCCCCTAAAAGAGTTTTTAATTGAGCATGATACACTTTTAAAAGCAAAAAACAAATGAATGACCCAAAGAATGACAGCACTTGTTTCTGTGGATGCTTGAAGTTTAATGCAAAACATGAATGTGCCTACATTGATTTCTGATCCCTCACCTAGTTTTATTGAGGCTTTTATATATGGGGGTTTTTTCTCCCCTGTGAGCAGAGTAATCTGTCTCTGTGCAGTGGAAGAAGATAAAACCTTCCAAGCATAAATGAGCATAAAGATTCCCTTAAAAACCACAAAAGATTATTGTTATTATTCATAACATTAATGTTATCTTTGTGACCATTTTAATCAAGAAATCTTTGAAAAGATTGAGGGAAATAGGAATTTAGGTTACAATTTTTCTACTAATAGTCTCTTAATCAAGTTTCTCCTAGTGGTATAAGCTGTCAATACGGAGGAATTTGAATTAGTGTCAAAAGACATTGTCATCTATCTTTACCCATTAAGGTATGAAAGATGTTTGTGGAGAAGGAAAAAGGGAAGTCTTTACAGGGAGAATATAGAATACCTCTTCACTTATCATCTCTTTCCTTGAAAAAAGAAAAAAAGATCAGAGAGAAAGAGGAGGAGAAAAAGGAAGGAAAGGAATGAGAACAGAGAAAATGGGGAGGTAGAAATGAATGAGAGGAATGTGGGCTCTGTGGTCTAAAGTAATGGAGCCAATTCAGAAGTCAGAAGACAAAACAAAGGAACGTTAGAGAGACAGACTCTTTGCTCCAAGGCTGGCTGCCTCGCACTTCAGCATGTGGCTTGCTTTTTGCTAAATGAAGTAGGGATTGTTCAAGCAGGGTGGTCATTCATGAGGTACTGCATGTTTTCTCTTCTCTGATTTTCATTCATCCACCTCCAGCCCTCCAACTACTTCCTTCTCCATACTGCCAACTAGAGCAGAGACCAAACTGAGCTTTCTTCCCTGTTACTTGTATACCCTATGGAGTCATCTTTTTTGGGAAAAATTATTTTAAAATCATCATCATCATTATAATGACTAATATGCAATTACATTACTATTCAGCATCAGACATTTTTGGAGACTTTGAGGCCTATACAAAATCTTTTAACAAAATAGTAAGATTTTAGTTTTTTTGAGTTTAATAAAGTAAAAGAATTGCTTAACTTGGAAGTGTAGTTTAGTAACTGTGACCTATGTTTGCCATTAACTAGGATTTTGGTCACAAGTTAAGAGGATTTGCACACAGTCAATAAAAATAACTTCTAACAATAGAAGAAATATTTCCTCAGTCTTTGCAAGGTCAGTTAACTGGTTATTGAATGGCTGTAAGAAACCAAAAAGGGGTTTAAACTGAGGGTAAACAGGAACTATGTGTCATTTATTCAAAGCATTTTGTGTCAAAAGTTTTACTGAGTGTCATGGGTAAATGCAATGATAGTCATACTTTCAATTTCTATATTCAAGAGATTCGTAATCTAAGCCTTAAGAGAGTTTTCATAGAGTTAAGCCATGTAAGTTTTGTGTCTAGAAGTTTCTAAATATGTAAAGAAATTCAAATGTAGTAAGAGATTCTTCTTCATCCAACATGTTCAGTCACCTTCTGTGAGCCACTTTGTCTCTTTAAACCCCATGCCCCTTGACGTGGGCATTATTATTCCTGCTTAACAAATGAGGACACCATGGATCACATAATTTAAGTGACTCAGCAAAACTCCCACAGTTAGTAGGCAATAGAACCCACATAGGGATTCAGATCTTGGACTCCACAAAGACAAAAAAAAGTCCTTCCATTTACTACATAATCCTAGTTAGAGCACACTTATAGATGGCAAAGTACCTGTTACATTGGCTCTTTATTCTCCAAAATCAGTGTTTCTCAAACTGTGGTGAATATGAAGATCACCTTGAGAACTTGATGAAATTATAAATGCCCAGGCTTTGTTCTCCTTCAATTAGTTTTTCCTCTGTATTGTTCATTATTTCTCCACCAAAATTTGAGAAACACTGGTGAAAACCACCCATATCAGAGATGATCAGCAGACGTTGGTTTGCCCAAAGGCAATGCCAGAGCCATTGGTGGCTCCAGTGGCAGCCAGGACTCAGCCCCAAGCTGATCCCAAATCATTGCTTCTGAACTTGGAGTGGGATGTTAGTAGAGACAGAAGGCAAGGAAAGCATGTGCTATGTAGAACAGTCTTTACTACTGAAGAAGATAGGAAAATGATATAATCACTGACAAAAGGTTTTGATCTCCAAGAGCCAGAGTTGATTTGTAAATAATCTGAGCAGTGTATTGATATGATTGTTGAAGCCTGAGATTCTCATCTTTTCTTACTGAATCTTGTCGTCCTTTCATTTCCCTCTCCTGTTGGAGTTCTGTACCGTTTTTGGCCTGAGCGTGTTGGCCAATCTCTCCTTTGCCGGAGACTCTCTAACCTGAATGGTTAATTCATTTGTCTGTGTATGCATGTCTATATGTGTGTATACAGACCCACCTAACAGCCTGTCTGTGATTTCCAAGTTTAAAAAGAATATAAAAAAGTGGTCCTGGGATAGATTTTTGAGAAGGAAAATTGTCTCTCCTTTTTCAAAGGTCTGTTGCTGGAAAGTGTGCATCAATAAAATACACCCAGGGCAGATACCACAGTGATAAACCCCTCACACTTTGCTCCACCCTACACAATGATTTTGAGATTTAATTCTTGCATACTTATATGCAAACTATTAGAAATCATAGTGTTTATTATTTTTAAAAAGAATCTTAATCAATGCTTTAGCTGCAATGATATCTAAATGGAGAGTTAGTTTTGTCCATCACTAAGACACAGTGATGCTGATTGTCCTCCGTTGTTTTCAAATACAAGCTAGCTCCTTCTTTCCTCAACGCTTGCACATGTTCCCTCAGCAGGAACCACTCCTGTTCCCACCACTCTCCATCTCCACCCCCAGACTTGTCATTGCTAACCCCTCATCTTTAGTCTTAGCTCCACTGCCATCTCCTCTGAGAAGCCTTTCCTGGCCACCTTCAGGAAACATGCTGGTTGTGCCTTGATCTTCTGTTTGTTTCACAGTTGTTTCCGTCATACCGTGTATACTGAACACCATTATATACTTACATTTTGTGTACTTCCTTTGTTACATATGTCTTTGTCTGCTTCCCCACCATACCACAAGCCCCATAAGGGTTAGGGACAACCTGGCATTGCACTTAGCACATCATACATGTTCAAGACATTTTGAATCAATGGACCACCAAGACCAAGAGATTGAGACCCAGCCACTTTGTTTTCACCATTCCATATTTAGTATTCTGTAATCGCGCTGTCTTTACTTTCCAGAGAATGCTAACAGGGTTTCAAAGAAACTTGGATAATGGAACTTGTTAATGAAAAACATGAGCTTAAATCCCAGCTTTGTCACTTCATAGGTTGGTGAACTTAGTCAAAATATTTAACCTTTTTGTGTCAAAGTTTCCATATCTATAAGCTGAAGATAATACTTGTATCTAATTCAGAAGGTTGTAGTGAGTCTTACTTAAGTTAACACTTGTTACAAGCTTTTTAAAACAGTAGCTGGCACATAAATTCTGGGCATTGTTTCTCAGGATATAGTTTCAAAAGCTATATACAGGGAAGGGTTCCAACACCTGCAGGAATTTTAAATTGGCTATAGGAAGGCTGAAGCCACACAACTGAGAACCATTGTCCTTTGTTTTAAATACTGAGACATCATCTGGATTCCTCACTTTAACTTCTTAACTTTATATAGAAAGCAGCTTACTGTTATTATAATGGAGAATCTGCCTCATCAAGCTGAATTCTAAATGATCCTGCCACCTTCACACTTTAAGGAACAACATCTTATGTCATTAGCAGTATTAATTAATTTTACCTTAGTAGATAAGTACATTGAGGAGAAGGAACTCCCCAGGGCCAGAAAAAGAGTGAATAAAGATACTCAGAAAAGTTATAGCAACTCTGTTTCATAATCCAACTCTCAGTTAAAATGATCAAGATGTCCTTACTTTAGATTTCCTATCCTTGCTCTCAGTATAAATTTTAATTGTACTTATCTGAGGAAATTTCTCTTTCCAGTCTTTCACTTGTAAAATCAACCCTTGTGGGTATGTCTGATCACTGTAACCCAATTAGGGATTTGTTGATTTATCTTAAGAAAATGTTCTTTGAAGCATTAAGGTAAATCTATCTGTTGCCATTCAGAGCCTGTATTGCTTTAAGCAATTGGGCTGACTAATATTTGCTTTACTGTTGAAACTGAGTGATAAGTCATTAATCTTGCTGAATAATTCATATATATGAGAAAAGGGGATGAAGCTCTAAGACAAGTTTCAGGGACTGTTGGGTAATTAGCAGCAGGAGTAGGTGGAAACTCCTGTTCACTTTCAAAAGTTCTGTTATCAATAAAGATAATTTTGGTGAGAATTTTGGTAACAAAACTGTAAAGGGAGCAAAGCTCATTTTAGGTGTTCCCTGCTACCCTTTCACTCTTCTCTTCCTCTTCTTACTCAGTTGCTTTGAAGTAGCAGTTATTTGTGATACCCCCACATTTCACAGAGGAAAATGGCTCTGTTTAAAAGCAGATGTACTTTAACCCATTTGTGGTTTAATTAGGTATCTCTTGCATAAGTTATTGCATCACTATTTAAAAAATGTTCAGAGGACAGGTCACCCGGAAAGAATGAGAGTCAGCAGAGAGATAGGAGGAGAAGCATGATTGAATGGAGAGAGACATATTTACCAGAGGCAGAGAGAGCCTCCAGGAGGAAGGTGCTGTTAGCATGGGCCGATGTGAGGAGAGCTCCTAGAGGGTGACACCCATAGAGCATGCAGGAGTTAGCAATAGAGTCACTGGTGCCTTGAATAGAGTGGCTCAGTAAACTGAGAAGGGAACATAACCTGAGGAAGAGGGCGTGGTTACTACATGTTTGAAGTGGTGTTTTGCAATCTGTCCAGATCTCTGTAGTTTTTGATACAAACTCACCTAGAAATTCAAAACATATAACAAAATTCATGGAGCACTTTAGCTCCCTTTGCCCAACCCTCCCTTACACCATTTTAGTGATGCAACTCCAGATCCTATTCTCCAGAACAATCAGAAGTCCTAAAAGTGGGTTCCAAGTTCTGCTTGCTTATTTACTGAACAGAATATACTGAGAAATTGTAATGGGAGAAGTTTTGCATAGGAAAGTAGCAAATTAGAAAACAAATCCTCAGAAATCAACTAAAAGGTCAAATTTCTGAACTTTATTAAATTGTAAGGGGAGTTCTATGCCCTCCCAAAACATTGATAGCTTTTAGTCTGAGAATCTAGTCAGGCTTTCAGCTGATTTCTGCAGGACCTGCAAGAGTGACAAGGGATCACAAATACAGTTGCTGGAGCCCTTCTGCCCCAGGAACTTTGAAAGAGGATTTCACGCTGCATCCAGTAAACATTCAAATGTCTGTTTAGGGATGGCCACATTTTCAATCAGTCACACTTTGAGGCTTCTTTTCTAGTGAAGTTTCTGTATAATAGGGTCAACAAAACATGCTATGTGTTCAGTTTCAACTCAAGAATTCATTAGTCTTTTTTTTTTTTGAAGTGTTAGGTTTTTTTGTGGGGAGGAAGTTTGTTCATAGGAAAATTTGTAATGTTCCAGTGACTTTGGACATTTTTATCTGTAGTATGCTACAAGTTATTTTAGCAAGAATGAAATAAAATAATATAAAAATTACCATGTTTACTGATTCCAGTATAGTTCCAATAATTTAGATCCTCAAAAGATTTCTTTTAAAGTCATAAATAAGTCTTGTCCTTTAGAGATAGCTACAGTGAACAAGAGGTACCTAACAGATTTACCCAAAGATGAATCTGTGGCCAAACTGAGAAGGGAAACGAGACTAGCATGAAACCTAAATCTAATTCCAAGCCCAGTGCTTGTTTCTCTGCCTATCTATCCACTTACCTAACCATCTTTAAAAGCTTTTCCATTTTGAAACATACAGTTATGGAAAGAAGTTATCTCATCAGCTCATGCCGTGTAGTGAAGTTTCATCAAAATGTCTAATAAAACAAGTTCATTAATTCTTTTAAAACTGTTTTCAGTTCATGACACATTTCCTCATTGTGTTAATATTGTACAAAAGTGTAAGATAACTGATGCTACAGGCTGATTTCCTCTCAAAGGCTTTTGAGATAGTCGAGATTGAAAAATGGTGGTAAGCCTTGTATATTTTGTATTGTCTGGGAAGCTGAGAGTCTGGAAGATTTTGACAGATATGAGTTATAGCACAGAAATCCTACTTGAATTTCCTCTTAGATGCTAACTGGAGTCAGCTGAGCTGAGTACAAATGAGGTTGATGTTAGTTTACTTCACCAACAAGTACAACTCTTGTTGTGAGCAGACTGTAGTCATCCCTTGGTATCCATGGGGGATTGGTTCCAGAAGCCAATCCCCCACAGATTGAAAGCCACAGGTTGGTACCTAAATCTGTGAATGCTCAAGTCTTCTATATGAAGTGTATTCTGTAGTATTATGAATACAGTTGGCCCTGCGTGTCTCTGGGTTCTGTGTCCCCCTGTTCTGCATCTGCAGATTCAACCTATCCAGTTTACAGTTGGTTGAATTCACAGACACGAAATTCATGGATACTGAGGGTGAACTGTATATCTCATTGAGTCCTGGTAAAAATCTATTTCCTGTCAACAGAAGTCTAAGCATAGGAGGAGACCTGTGTGATACAAAAGTATTGCAAGTACTTTAGAGGGGTAAAGCTTGTGAATTTCAATTAATTTGAACCATTAGGCAAAACACCCAGCAGCCTAGAAGTGATAACACTGTTATCAGTTCTGATTTCCAGTCCTCCACTAACCTATTAGTGGTCTCTGGATAGATCAATTGCTTTCCCACTCAAGTGTCCCATTTCTCCCAATTGAATTTCCTTATCTGATTCCAAAGGGTTAATCAAACATTTTTTCAAGAACTATAGAGCACAGAATCCCATTCTTGCCAAAATTTTGCAGAGGATGGAAATAATTCTCTCCTACCATGAAAAATTCTGTGTCTTCCAGGTCTTCCTACAAAATTTAGTGGATAAGACTGAGTGAATTTTTTTTTTTCTTTCTTGTTTGTTTTAGAAATCCCTGAAAATTGAATCAAAGCAAAGCAATGCTATTGTTCACATCTAAACATTGGTACATTTAGTTATTGATTTACATACTTATTTACGCATTTATTTAACTTACAGTACATTTATTCCATACAATCAAGTTTGAAACCTTTGGAGGGCTGGATACTTGAAATTATAAAATTACTTCCATGGAGCAGTCACCCCAAGAAAGCTTTGTCTCCTATGTTTTTATAGCCAAAGTTAGTCCTACTGCTGAGGCAATGAGAGTAGTCTTTAGCATTATTAGAAAGCATTTGAAGGAAGGGAAGTGCATAAATGCACAAGTATTTGCAGGCCTTTTGTTCTGTCAGTAACTGGACCACTAATACTCCTTTTCCTAATGTTTGCAGCTTTGAAGCACATTAGGGCAATTTTGGAAATGGGTTACTGATTTGAATGAACAGCATGCCTAAACATATTTACTGAGCATGGCCCTGCCCATCAGAACAAGACCCATTTTCCCCCTCAGTCAGTCTCTGCCATCAGGAAACTTCCATAAGCCTCTTATTCTTCTCCATCAGAGGCAGACAGAATGAAAACCACATCACAGAAAACTAACCAGTCTGATCACATGAACCACAGCCTTGTCCAGCTCAATAAAGCTATGAGCCATGCCATGAAGGGTCACCCAAGACAGACAGGTCATGATGGAGAGTTCTGACAAAATGTGGTCCACTGGAGACAGGAATGGCAAACCACTTCACTATTCTTGCCTTTAGAACCCATGAACAGTATGAAAAGGCAAAAGGTAGGACATTGAAAGATGAACTCCCCAGGTCGGTAGGTACCCAATATACTACTGGAGGTCAGTGGAGAAATAACTGCATTAAGAATGAAGAGACGGAGCCAAAGCAAAAACAACACCCGGCTGTGGGTGTGACTGGTAATGGAAGTAAAGTCAGATGCTGTAAAGAGCAATATTGCATAGGAACCTGGAATGTCAGGTCCATGAATCAAGGCAAATTGGAAGTGGTCAAACAGGAGATGGCAAGAGTGAACATTGACATTCTAGGAATCAGCGAACTAAAATGGAATGGAATGGGTGAATTTAACTCAGATGACCATTATATCTACTACTGCAGGCAGGAATCCCTTAGGAGAAATGGAGTAGCCATCATGGTCAACAAAAGAGTCAGAAATGCAGTACTTGGATGCAATCTCAAAAACGACAGAATGATCTCTGTTCGTTTCCAAGGCAAAACATTCAGTATCATAATAATCCAAGTCTATGCCCCAACTAGTAATGCTGGAGAAGCTTGTTTGAACCGTATAAGACCTTTTAGAACTAACACCCAAAAAAGATGTTCTTTTCATTATAGGGGACTGGAATGCAAAAGTAGGAAGTCAAGAAACACTTGGGGTAACAGGCAATTTTGGCCTTGGAGTACGGAAAGCAGGGCAAAGGCTAATAGAGTTTTGCCAAGAGAATGCACTGGTCATAGCAAACACCCTCTTCCAACAACAATAGGGAAGACTCTACACGTGAACATCACCAGATGGTCAATATCGAAATTAGATTGATTCTATTCTTTGCAGCCAAAGATGGAGAAGCTCTATACAGTCAGCAAAAACAAGACCGGGAGCTGACTGTGGCTCAGATCATGAACTCCTTACTGCCAAATTCAGACTTAAATGGAAGAAAGTCGGGAAAACTGACTAGAGCATTCAGGTATGACCTAAATCAAATCCCTTATGATTATACAGTGGAAGTGACAAACAGATTCAAGGGATTAGATCTGATCGACAGAGTGCCTCAAAAACTATGGACAGAGGTTCGTGACATTGTACAGGAGGCAGTGATCAAGAGCATCCCCAAGAAAAAGAAAGGCAAAAAGGCAAAATGGTTGTTTGAGGAGGCCTTACAAATGGCTGAGAAAAGAAGAGAATCGAAAGGCAAAGGAGAAAAGGAAAGATACACCCATTTGAATGCAGAGTTCCGAAGAATAGCAAAGAGAAATAAGAAAGCCTTCCTCAGTGATCAGTGCAAAGAAAAAGAGGAAAACAATAGAATGAGAAAGAGTAGAGATCTCATCAAGAAAATTAGAGATACCAAGGGAACATTTCATGCAAAGATGGGCACAACAAAGGACAGAAATGATAGGAACCTAACAGAAGCAGAAGATATTAAGAAGATGTGGCAAGAATACACAGAAGAACCACTCAAAAAAGATCTTCATGACCAGATAATCATGATGATGTGATCACTCACCTAGAGCCAGATATCCTGGAAGGTGGAGTCAAGTGGGCCTTAGGAAACATCACTATGAACAAAGCTAGTAAAGATGATGTGATTTCAGTTGAGCTATTTCAAATCCTGAAAGATGATGTTGTGGAAGTGCTGCACTCAATATGCCAGCAAATTTGGAAAACTCTGCAGTGGCCACAGGACTGGAAAAGGACAGTTTTATTCCAATGCCATAAAATGCTCAAACTACTACACAATTGCACTCATCTCACATGCTAGTAAAGTAATGCTCAAAATTCTCTGAGGCAGGCTTCAACAGTATGTGAACTGTGAACTTCCAGGTATTTAAGCTGGATGTAGAAAAGGCAGAGGAACCAGAGATCAAATTGCTAATATCCGAGGGATCATGGAAAAAGTGAGAGGGTTCCAGAAAAACATCTACTTCTGCTTTACTGACTATGCCAAAGCCTTTGACTGTATGGATCATAACAAACTGTGGAAAATTAAAGAGATGGGAATATCAGAGCACCTTGCCTGCCTCTTGAGAAACCTGTATGCAGATCAAGAAGCAAAATTAGAACTCAACATGGAACAACAGACTGGTTCCAAATCGGGAAAGGAGAATGTCAAGGCTGTATAATGTCACCCTACTTATTTAATTTATAGGCACAGTACATAAGGAGAAATGCCTGACTGGATGGATGAAGCACAAGCTGGAATCAAGATTGCTGGGAGAAAGATCAATAACCAGAGACATGCAGATGATTCCACCCTTATGGCAAAAAGCAAAGAAGAGCTAAAGAGCCTCTTGATGAAAGAGGAGAGTGAAAAAGTTGGCTTAAAACTCAACATTCAGAAAACTAAGATCATGGCATCTGGTCCCATCACTTCATGGCAAATAAATGGGAAAACAATGAATGGACACAGTGACAGACTTCATTTTGTGGGGGCTCCAAAATCACTGCAGATGGTGGCTGCAGCCATGAAATTAAAAGACGCTCACTCCTTGCAAGAAAAGTTATGACCAACCTAGACAGCTTATTAAAAAGCAGAGACATTACTTTTCCAGCAAAGGTCCATTCAGTTAAAGCTATGGTTTTTCCAGTAGTCGTGTATGGATGTGAGAGTTGGACTATTAAAGAAAGCTGAGCGCAAAAGAATAGATGCTTTTGAACTATGGTGTTGAAGACTCAAGAGTCACTTGGACTGCAACGAGATCCAACTAGTCCATCCTAAAGGAAATCAGTCCTGAATATTCATTGGAAGGACTGAATTGAAGCTGAAACTCCAATAATTTGCCCACCTGATGTGAAGAACTGACTCAATGGAAAAGACCCTGGTGTTGGGAAGGATTGAAGGAGAGAAGGGGATGACAGAGGATGAGATGGTTGTATGGCATCGCCAACTTGATGGACATGAGTTTGAGTAAGCTCTGGGAGGTGGTGATGGACAGGGATGCCTGTTGTGCTGCAGTCCGTAGAGTCACAGTGAGTGGGACATGAATGAACAACTGAACCGAACTGAACTGAAGCATATTAGGATGTAGAGCATTTGTCATGCTTGGGGTGGGGAGAGTCAGAATCTCTTTTTTCTTTATAAAATGTCCACAGATGTAAACAAGATTACATGTAAGTCTCATCCAGAAAACATTTAAGTATCTATCTATTCTTGGAATCAGACTATAGGTATAGCTAGTTTGTCAGAGTTTGTAGTACCCCATGAACCAGACTAATATGTTGGACACGCATCATTGAGGGAAAGATGCAAAGTAGAGGTAAAATGGTAATGATAATGCATTTTCAAGAGTACAGGCCAAAGTTTAGTTACATTTGGTGGCTCAGTCAGTAAAGAATCTGCCTGCAATGCAGGAGACCCAGGTTCCATCCCTAGGTCGAGAAGATCTCTTGAAGAAGGGAATGGCTACCCACTCCAGTATTCTTGCCTGGAGAATTCCACGGATAGGCAGCCTGGTATGCTACAGTCCATGGGGTTACAAAGAGTTGGACATGATTAAGCAACTAACACTGGGCTTCCCTGGTGGCTCTGACGGTAGAGAATCTGCCTGGAATGTGGGAGATCCAAGTTCAATCCCTGGTTTGGGAAGTCCCTTGGAGAAGGAAATGGCTACCCACTCCGGTATTCTTGCCTGAAGAATCCCATGGACAGAAGAGCCTGGCTACAGTCCATGGGATCCATAGCACTGGACATGACTAAGCAACTAACACTTTCACTTTTTCACTAGAACTGTATAAACAACTTCCTGTTTAGAAGGTATTTTTTTCCTAATATATATACATGTTAGATAATTGTGCAAGTCAGCCTTGCCATCAAAATTATCCCCAGCACTCATTTTTTACTTCACCTAACATTTGTTGAACACCATGGTAACTAGCCTGGAGTAAGCACTGATGTGGTTCCAAAAATGAATTCAGTCCTTTGCGCCTGAGATGCTCAAAGTCTGATGGGGAAGGCAAATCAACTAAACAGACTAATTAAATCCAACCCAGTAAGGGTTAAGAGAGGTTAAGTTCAAAATGTCAGAGTTCTATAAGCCTAGAGAAAGCATCTGTCTGGAGAACTAGGAAATCCATTATAGAAAAGGATATTTCTATTGAGTGGGTGGGAGTTAATGAGATAGAATAAAGAAGCAGTGAGTAGAATAAGGGGAAGAAAGGGGTGATGAAGATCATGGTGTAGTTGCAAAGCAGTGCATAGGAAAGTGATAGAAGATAAGATAATTAAATACAACAGATTAGGCTGCAGTCCGTGGGGTCGCTGAGGGTCGGGCACAACTGAGCAACTTCACTTTCGCTTTTCACTTTCATACATTGGAGAAGGAAATGGCAGCCCACTCCAGCGTTCTTGCCTTGAGAATCCCAGGGACGGGGGAGCTTGGTGGGCTGCTGTCTATGGGGTCGCAGAGAGCTGGACACGACTGAAGTGACTTAGTAGTAGTAGTAGTATGAAGGACTTCGGGCTTCCCTGATGGCTCAAAAGGTGAAGAATCTGCCTGCAGTGCAGGAGACCTGGGTTTGATCCCTGGGTTGGGAAGATCCACTGGAGGAGGGATCCGCTAACCACTCCAGTGTTCTTGCCTGGAGAATTCCATGGACAGAGGAGCCTGGTGGGCTACAGTCCATGGGATTGCAAAGAGTCAGACACAACTGAGCAACTTGCTCACATGAAGGACTTTATATGAATTTTTGTTTCATTTTCGGAGAACGTGATACCTTGGGAAAGGCCTTCCAGACTGTAAATGTCTCAACTACAAAATTTGTTTAAGCCCATGATTGCCCAGTTGTTTTCTCTGGCCATTTCATGGCACAACTCATAAAATCGCCGATGAAATTTCCCACTAATGACATGTAAATTATAATACCCTTCCCATATATCTCAATTGCACACCTCCTCATTAAAAATATCAATTGCCAAAAGACACAAAGGTATTTTATATTTATTCTGAGGGAAAGGGGAATTTCATTATAATGGGCATTTTGCATACATTATCCTGTTTAATTTTTCCATGTCAATGGTGGTAGGCATTATTAATTCCTCATTTTTAGGATAAAAAAGTTGAAAACTGATACTTAGAACAGTTAATTTGCCCAAATTGATTATCATAATAACTTTGCAAGTTACAGTTAATGCATTATACTTCAGTTCAGTTCAGTTCAGTTCAGTTCAGTCGCTCAGTCATGTCCGACTCTTTGCGACCCCATGAATCACAGCACGCCAGGCCTCCCTGTCCATCACCAACTCCCAGAGTTCACTCAGACTCATGTCCATTGAGTCAGTGATGCCATCCAGCCATCTCATCCTCCATTGTCCCCTTCTTCTCCTGCCCCCAATCCCTCCCAGTATCAGAGTCTTTTCCAATGAGTCAACTCTTCGCATGAGGTGGCCAAAGTACTGGAGTTTCAGCTTTAGCATCATTCCTTCCAAAGAACACCCAGGGCTGATCTCCTTCAGAATGGACTGGTTGGATCTCCTTGCAGTCCAAGGGACTCTCAAGAGTCTTCTCCAACACCACATTTCAAAAGCATCAATTCTTCGGCGCTCAGCCTTCTTCACAGTCCAACTCTCACATCCATACATAACCACTGGAAAAACCATAGCCGTTACTAGACGGACCTTTGTTGGCAAAGTAATGTCTCTGCCTTTGAATATGCTATCTACGTTGGTCATAACTTTCCTTCCAAGGAGTAAGCATCTTTTAATTTCATGGATGCAGTCACCATTATACTTAATATATTGCAAATGCACTTAATGCATATATTATATATAAATATATATTTCATATCTTATTTAACTTTCACAACTCTGTGAAGTCATATTTGTTCCCATTTAGAGATGAGGAAACTGAAGCTAAGAAAGACTAAATAAATTGCTTATGGTAAAATTATGGTTTGTACCCAAGTCTAGCTGATTCCTACACCTTTTTTTTTTCCCCCATTACTGTCACTTATGCTCAGAAAGCAAACCTGAAATGCTTTCTGGTTTTCCCAGGCCTATTCCTAGAATCATCAAATATGTTTTCTTGCCAAACCCTTTCATTATTTTTTCATATTGTACATTTATCAACTGTGTCTTTGTTATTTCTGAGTCTACCTGGGACTCAGCACATCTTGGTGCTGCCTTTTGTATTCTAAAGATTTTGGTAAACTTTTAAAAAGATTCTGACAAACGCATGTTTTGGACAACTGGGGAAAGTTTTTTTTTTTTTTTTTTATCCAACATGTTGGTAAAGCAATGGAAGCCAAAAAATGCAATTATGTGGCTTCTATAACTTCAGGAAGTAAGTTTGGTAAAAGAATTTATATAGCAAGTATTTAGAATATTCAATTTTATTCTCATTATCCTAGAAACTCCCAAATATATGTGATAGGCAAACTTCAAAGTTTATTGCAAAACTTTGATTGTTGTTGTTGTTGTTGTTTTACAAATCTTAAAAGATTTGGTGAAAACATTGAAAGGTTTTTCATTTGGACAAAATCTGTCTTTCTTCAAAGAGCTCATTTTTCCATTTCTTTCTGATCATTCTCTATGCTGCAAAAAAAAAATAAAAATAAAAAACTTTATCACAGAAAGCAAATAGAGTGCAATAGCGATCAATCCTACCTTTCACTTCTTTAAATGAAATGTTTTCTTCAAACTTCACTTTATTGTTGTTTTTGGAAGCCGATGAGTATGTGTCTTGGGTATAGCTCTGGGTTCCATCTCCAATCAGTTTTAGTCATCAAGTGTTCGCAGTTGTAAAGTCATTCTTATTTCTTAATCATAGACTTGTCTTCTTTGTGCATTTTCTTAATGCATCTTGAATATACTCTTAAAATTACATAACCTTTGCATTTTTGATTGCACTCACAAAATAGAGTTTTAAGCTTTTAGGTTTTTCAAATGTATTTTAGTTATTCTTAAAATTTTTAACTATACATACATTCAAATGCTTAATTTACTATAAGGACAATTATCATTATACCAGATACTCTATCCAGCATGAGTTTCATCAGAGTTTGAATAGTGTCCCCAAAGTTACCTTATTATTAGCCTTGTAAAACTCATGAAAGGTAGGAAACAATTTTGATACATTTAAAAAGTTGCTTTTAGGAAAAAGTAAATATTATGTTTCTTTACCCAATTTGGAGTTTGGAAAACATGATTATTGGAACCCCAAAGGAATGATACTAAAGCTGAAACTCCAGTACTTTGGCCACCTCATGCGAAGAGTTGACTCATTGGAAAAGACTCTGATACTGGGAGGGATTAGGGGCAGGAGAAGAAGGGGTCGACAGAGGATACGATGGCTGGATGGCATCCCCGACTCCATGGATGTGGGTTTGAGTGAACTCCGGGAGCTGGTGATGGACAGGGAGGCCTGGCGTGCTGCGATTCATGGGTCGCAAAGAGTCGGACACAACTGTGCGACTGAACTGAACTGAATGAATGTTCAAAGTTATCTAGTTTTCTCAGCTCTCATTGTTGCATTTGATGCGTATGAATGTGTACATTGTGTTTTTCCATCAGCTAGTTTCCTTTATCCTGCTTTTCCTGCTCCCAGCTCCCATATCTCAACCAAATACACTGGCAAGATTTTTGTCTTGGTTTTAGTGATTATTTTAAATGAACAGTTTTCTTGCCTCTGCCAAAGTTTATGGTAACCACTTTTGAAGTTTTTAACCATGCAGTTATGTCGTAGAGCCTCATTGCACCTTGATAATCCTGCATTTCATTCCTTAATACCTCCTAATCCAACATTATTAAGAATGTGTGCTGCTATGCTCTATCCTTCACTTTTTATTTATTGTGGGCTCAAATATTAACATATGGTGGCTTAAATGTTAAATAAATGAAATGAGTCAATAATATACATGTTTTTTAATAATCAAAATCCAGTTGTAGGAAAAAGATAATGAAAAATTATAAAAGAAAATATCAAAATTTCACCCAGAGAAACAATTTCCATGGCACTGCTGAATCCTCACATAGAATCTTATATAATCTGCATTTAGTGACAACATGGACAATTTCTTGACCTACAGTTTTGAAAAAGATGATACTAACTGGCTACCATTTTCTGTACACTCTTAAAGTGTTATTCTAGGTACTTTGAGAAATGTGACTGTATTTCTATCTATTAATTTGTTTTTTCACACCCACTCCTGCCCTGCATTGTCTCCTGAGGATCTCTTCATTTCTACCAGCACCCCTAAACAGCTGGATATAGCAAGAGAAACTGTGGGGTGCCAGGGATATTGCATCCCAGCTCCACCATTTACCATCTTTAGGATCTATACTTTCTGTTTTTACATTCTCTGAGCCTCAGTTGCTGCACAGATAAAATGAGAATTAAAATATCTACCTCAAAAAGTTGTTGTGAAAAAGAAATTATATGTATACCCAGGGGTTGATACTTAAGATTCCACAGTTTCTCTTATAGCAGACAGACTGAAGACATGAAATTTTGACAGCTAATTCTAATTCTATACAGGGAACAAAACTAGAGTAAGGGACTGGGGAAGGAGAACAGCAAAAATGCATCCTAAAAAAATCAAAACACAAAAAATTCTTGAGCATATTCAAATACTTGGAGAAGCTCTTGGTTAAGATAAGGGTCCTGTGCCAAAAAAACAATGGGGGGAAGCAATTTTTCCCTAACTATAACAGGGAACAATAGATTTTCCAGTTATCAATGCCAGCCACACAAAGACTCAGCCAGGACCCAGTGAACCATATGCTTTTGGATAGAACTGTCCTCAAGGGCCATCCACAACATACCATTTTGTAAAATACAATCATCATATAGCTTAGGCTCCAGAGTCATGAAAAAGTGTGAGGGAGAATTATGTTTAAGAACTTAGGCAATATATTTGAAGGCTCTTGGAACTTGTCAGATACCAACTAAATAAGCCAAGAGACTACTTTCTACTCTTTGTAAATGTGGCTAGAAAAACCACAAGAATGTAGCTTCTTTTCTTTCCTGTTCATGTGCTGGGTCTTTCCTGGACTGTGGAGGAAGCCATGGTCAAATGGCCAACTAAAAATCATAGTAATTCTTATCATATATTGTGCTATGCCATTGCAGGAACCAAGGGCTTTCCTTAAGGACAGCTTAGTTGCAAGCTGTGAAACACACTGAAGCTAGATTCTGTGGGGATAGTTACTTGTCAGGGCAACCTCTCAGATACCCGAAGCAAAGAGCAAAGGTCAGCCAGGTCTCTCATGAGGCTGCATGTTCTTCACTTCATCTCTCCACCTACCTGCTTTGTTCTCTCATATCTATGTGAGATCATGTTTCGCAGAGGCTTCTGTCATCTGTGACTCAGGTTTGTCATGTTTCCTTTGGATCCAGTTGAAAATATTCAGGTGCACCCCACTCCAGTACTCTTGCCTGGAAAATCCCATGGACGGAGGAGCCTGGTAGGCTGCAGTCCGTGGGGTCGCGGAGAGTCAGACACAACCGAGCGACTTCACTTTCACTTTCCACTTTCATGCATTGGAGAGGGAAATGGCAACCCACTCCAGTGTTCTTGCCTGGAGAATCCCAGGGACAGCAGAGCCTGGTGGGCTGCCGTCTATGGGGTCGCACAGAGTCAGACACGACTGAAGTGACTTAGCAGCAGCAGACCCAGTAAAGTAAACAGAGAGGGAACCCTATTTGGTAGTCAATGTCACAGAGTTCCAGTGCTCCTTGTTGTCTCAGCTATATTTGGTATGTGTGTTTCAGATTGAATTTTCAAAAAAGACACTGTAGTTGGGCATACTTAATCTTTAGACAGGGTCACAAAGAGTCAGACATGAGTGAGAGACTGAACTGACTGAATCTCTAGACAAGGGCCCTTGGTTTCCTGTTTCCACATTGCTCTATTACTTTGGCCAGAGGGTCAAGATCATCTGTATGAAATGCGGCTCTTCCTAGGATCACTGTTTTGGTAAAAATTGAAGAGTGGAGTCATTTTAAAAGGGAGTAATGAAACCTGGTCTTATTCAGACAAGTCCAAGTATATCTAGTAGAGCTTCAGCCTGCAGTCCTACTGCAGATACCGTTATCTGCAGTTCACAAATGAAGACGCTGAGGCTCCAAGATATTAAAGCTCCTTCCTAATGTCACATACTAGTAAATTACAAAAGTAGCATTTGATTCCAATTGTATGTCTCTGACCCCAAAGGCCATGTTCTTCACATTTTGCCTTAACAGATGAATATCCAGATGGCCTGCAAAAATGGGGGCAATTTGTTTGAAGTCATAAGAATTCAGAATTAGTTTCCAAAATAGTTTCTACGCTTCTAAGCAGTGTATCCATTATCTTGGAATTAAGAGATATCACAGGAAAGCTCTTTGTAAGAAAATAAATACTGCATTTAAATGCTATTAGGAACTATTAATTAGTGGGAGAAAGCTGCTGCTCCCAAGCTAAAAATAGACAAATCAGTCTAAATTAGAGGAGAATGGATGGTACCCAAAAGGAAACATGAGGCCCGATTGATTATGCTGGCCTCATGGTTTGCCCAAATCCCTCTGGTTGGCTGGTCCTATAAGGTACTGTGACGTTTGCCAAATCTCCCCCTTTTTTTTTGGTACAAAATGCAGGTACTTCAGACTCTGTACCCAAGCCTTAGAGAAACATTGAAAGGAAGAACGCAGGAGAAAGGGATTCAGAAAGTCCTTGTGAATGGCGAAGATCATTAAAACAACCATTGGAAGCTGGCAGCCCAAGAAAGTATATAACAAAAAGCATTTTTACTCTCTCCATGAGAAAACCTTAATGTACTTCTCTAGGTTAGAAAATTAAAATGGAAGATTTGGATGCCTTTAAGGTTTTCCTAGTTGTGTTGAGATTCCTTTACTTTGTCTCATGCTGTGAATTTCCTGAAATGTCTGTTGGTCTACATGAATGTCTGGTAGTTGCTTTGTGGATGGCATTTACCAATATCATTCAGGGAACATTCAACAATGTCTTGTCATTTTCACTAAGCCGTGTCCAGCTCTTTTGTGACCCCATGGACTGTGCCCACCAGGCTCCTCTGTCTATGGCAAGAATACTGGTGTGGGTTGCCATTTCCTTCTCCAGGGCATCTTTCCGACCAATGGATTGAACCTGCATTGGCAGGTGGATTCTTCACCACTTAGCCACCAGGAGAGCCCCTTCAATGATGTCTTATCTGCAGCTAAATGTATTTTCACCTTCTATATGCAGTACAGTACATTTGAATTTCTGTTAAAATATGGCAAAACCAATACAGTATTGTAAAGTAAAATAAAGTAAAAAATTTTAAATATATATAAGGAGATATTCTTTCTCAAACTTCCCAATAAGAGAACTTTTCTTTGCCCCACCCCCAACATCCTTTGAAAAGAGAACTAGAGTACCAATTCAGACACAAAGTATGATAAACAGGAAAATGTTTCAGTATGTCAGTAATAACTTATTGTATAAAACCTTGCTAAGTAAGACTGTGCCCTTCAACTATGACAGTCGTGGAGAATACTAGAATAAATTTTCATGTTACCTGAAATGGAATTTCCTTAGAGATGATGCATTTTCATATTAGCACTTAGCCTATAAACTGGAAATTTTCTTATTAAATCCAGTGCCTGCCATGGGGAGAGCTGTCAACACAGGTCTCCTCTGATTGGAAGATTTAGTTGACATGTTCTGCAGTGTGAGTATTTGTGATCTCAAATCTTCAAGGATACTGACAACTTTGAAAATTTAGTTCTTAAAATGCCTTCCCTAAGCACACCCAGGACTGATATTTCCCACCAGTTATGGTGTGTTGAGGAACAACACAGCATTGGATGGATGTGCAGAATACTAAATTATAACAAATTTCAAAAGCTGCTTAAAAGTAATAGGTCATAGAAAAATGGTTCTGGTTGTTAACTTCTATTATTGAAGTCCAAGACCAAGATGTGAGTAGGGTTTAAAGGTGTCTCTATGTTTCTTTGAAGCAGTACTACATGAAGAAAAAGTAGTTGTTTTTTTTTTTTCCGAGATGTTTTAAGATCCAAAAAGTAGTTCTGCTTTTGCTGTCTACCTGCCTCTTTTTCAAATGCTTCCTTTTGAGTGAGCCTGCTTTTCATTTTCTTGTGAATCTCTCTGTGGAATCACATATAATCAAATGATTTTGTAAAAGAATACAGTACATACAGTAGTATCTCTGAATTATGTAATCACAAACCTTTACAAATAAATACAAATAACTTCAGGAACAAATACATTAGTTTGGGGTAGACTTAAAATATTTTACAAAGGCTTTGTCTCACTTTGGTCTTGTGGACACCTTGCTCTGAAGATCACAGAAGCGCCCAAACCCAGATTTGTAATTTATTTCAGTTTCTTTTCAAATTAGAACTTTGAGAAGGAAACCATTATAGGTCATCTCTTGTTGATATTATTGGTCCCCAGTTTACTTTACCAGCAGCCTATGGACAGCTTTTGGCCCTGTTTAAAGAAGGATAACTTTTCTGTGTGTCTTAATAATAGTTGTTTGAGATATGCAGATTATAGATTGATTTTTAATGGTGAGTAGGGAGTTTTATTTTTCCAAAGCCTTATCCTTTTCTAGTTTTAAGTGGATCATAAAATGCCACATTGAAACTGAGCCCTCACCTAAATAGGCACTGTTTTCAGAGTAGTGAGACTGGCCTCGTTTCCACATTGTAAACAATTTCTGAACCCAGGAAAGTTGCTGTTCTGCTCCAAATCCTAATTGTGTTGAACAGGACTTATAACCTGTATTGACACTGAAAAATTTTTCTCCATTGGCCTGCTTGAAAGCACATATTGTGCTGCTTCTTCCATCTTAACATTAAATATTTTGGAAAATAAGTCACTGCTAATATCCCAGTCATCCAGTCCATATTCCACAAACATTTCTGTGGACTCTATCATAGAAACAATATAGAGTCTGGACAATGACTTGTAATCTCTGCAACTACTGTGTTTAAGACCCACCTCTGACTCCCACTGCCTCCCCCCAAACATTTTCCTCTGTGTCTCTAAGAAAATGGTCTGGTTTAACACATCATTGCTCACAGTGGTGAATCATCATTTATTTGCTCTCAATGTCACCAAAAATACATTTCCATCAATATTGAGTGAAGGCTGGTTTTGTATTTGAAATCTATTGTCTCATTTTTAGGTTCAATTTTGAGCCTGTGAGTTATTTCAATAATATCAATGTGCAAAGTAGATTTAATTGAAAACTCTTAAGCAAACCTGCTCAAATCAGTCAAAAGTTAAAATTTGCTGTGTAGCAAATTTAAATGTTGGAAGGACAGCACCATCTGCTGGAAGGGGGCAGGTAGGGAAACACATGTTAGCAAAATGGAGAATCTGAAGACCAAAATCTCTGATTAACACAAGAGTGTGTATATTCATGTTTAAGTAATTCACATATTAATTGGCAATTGTGTTATTTCAATGAAAATGACACTTTATGGTAGGCTTCTGGTCTTGGTTCAGCCTTCATCTGTTTGTTTTTTTTTTTTTCTTTGAATCCATATAACCTTGAGGATATCACTTCTTTAAAATAAGAGTTCTATGTGGGTTTGGGGGGTACATGGGTAGTATTACTTAAGCTCCCTACCTCACGTTAGTCAGCTGAGGGAATGGTTGTTAAAGTGCGTTGTAACCTGTAAATCACCTTAGAGCTATAAGATATAAATGTTAGCATATCAAATTTTAATTCAGCAAGATGTAGTAGAAACAGAGCAGGTCTAATACACTGCCAGAGAGGCCATTAATTGGTAAAGTAATTTGGCAAGAAGAGAAAGAGCTTTGAAAACATTCATCTAGTTTGACTCAGTAATTTTACTCCTAGGAATCCCTCCAAAGAAAACCATTAGAGATGTGGAAATAGATTTATGGTCAAGAACATTCATGCTAACATTATTTATGATGTTGAAATACTGGAAATATAACCGATGGTCATCAGTTAGTAATAAATAAATCTCATGATAGAATCATGTGTAGCACTAAACATCATGGTTTGAAGAATAATGATGAGGAAATATTCATAACTTAATTATAAATTAAAAATATAAGATGTGAAAGTGAATGGCCAGTCTAATTGTAATTTTGGAAGGAAAAAGAAAAGAAGTGATCAAGGAAGGAAAAAGATATTGATAGACACTCAATACCATCAATACTGTTAACATTTTAGACTATATAATTCTTTGTTGTAATTTGGCGGGGGTGGGGTACTGTCCTCTATATTGGAGGATATTTAGCAGCATCCCTGACCTGTATCCACCAGATGCTATAGCAACACTTCCCCTATATGTGACAATCAAAAATGTTTCCAAGCATTGCCAAATACCCTCTGAGAACCAAAAATCACTCTTGGATGAGAACCACTGGTTTAATGGAAAGTGATCAAAAAAATTAGTTATTTCTTTGTTTGTATGTGTTCTAAGCCCTGTTTGACCAATAAACTGGTTATAGAAATCAAATGGAGAAAATGGAGAGTAACTCACTGGTTCTCCAGGGTCTCGCTTAAAGGACGTTCTTGGGAAGTGAACTTGACATCTGACAAGAGCAACTCATGGGAGATAAATGTTTATGCACAGATCGGAAAAAAAAAAAAAGATTTTCTGACATATGGCCTTTAGGTATTTAGACCTTTTTCCTTTGTACTAGTTACATTATTTTGTGGTCATTTCTTGGCAAAAGAAACTGTATTCTCATCACTGACAGGTGATGAATGAGTAACTTTCTTTTTCTTTGCATTTTCTATATTTTCCATATTTTTCTGCAGTAAACATAGATTAATGTGTCATCAGAAGAAAGCAAATATGTTTTAAGAGACCCTTGAAGTGGACCAGGAAGCAAATGTGTGAATACTGGCTAGTGTTTCCCTGATGTAATCCTGATGAATTCATCTTCTTTTTTTAAATCCCTTCATCATCTTAAAATTTGACAAAACCTGCATAAGGACATGTTTTGAAAAGTATAAAATGCCATGAAAATGAAAAGACATTGGTATCCTAAGTAGCACAACTTCAGGTTTTCCTGAATTCTTTTTCATTAATTACTTTACTCAAATTGTCAAATTAATAAATCAAGAAATTTTTAGGCTCCAGGTAATTGTTCCTGGATAGGTACCATAGTTTATAAGAGGCTGAATAATCTAGTCCATTTAGGAAGCCAAAATCAGAATGACCAGTCACTTTTTTTCTTGGTGGACATTATTTCTGCCAAGCAGATCATTTGTATTGTTTCAGCTGACCTCATAGCAGTTGAGCTTTTGTGGAACATGTTTACAAAGTCTGTTCTCTTTCCTCTGGTCCCAAATATTACATTTTATATAACATGCTGGTTACCTTCAAACTCTCCTTTTGAAAAATAACCTCTTTGGAGATCTAAAGCTCACTATGTGGAGAGAAAATGAGCCCGAGACCTCTTAGCTGCACAACAATAACTGAAATAGGATAAAAATGAGTGTGCTGTTTCCCTTTCCAATTTCTTGAAATGAAATTTTCTCAGCAGTGGAGTATCAGTATGTAAGTGTTTAGCCACAAGCTAAGTTCAAGGAGTTGTAATAAATTCTGAAAGCAGTGATTTAGTCAAAAAAAAAAAAAAAAAGAAAAGGTTATCAAGGTAAAATATAATATTATGTATCTTCAAATACAGTAGAAGACCTGCAGAGATACAAAAATGTAAGGACTGACTTTCTGCCATCTAAACTCCTTTTTTAGTAGCTTTATCTAAGTATAATATACTTACCATTAAATTAATTCATTTTGGTTGCTGTTTGGAAATCTGCAGAACTGTGCAATGAAACACACCAATTGAACTTCTTTTTGAGGCCTAACACTTTATTGTTCAAGTCAAACCTTATTAACAATGCATGGAGACGTGTGTGTGTGTGTGTGTCTGTGTGCACACACATGCATGTGTGTGATTGAGAACAGGATTTGGAGAGGTGATGTTTATTCAGAATTGAGTCTCTTTGTCTAAGAATGGACTATAAAGGAATGTTGTGAATGCAAAAAGTGCTTAGGTTCTTGGGAGTCATATACACCAGGAAAACTTTTTTCAACCTGTGCACAGATACGTATCTTCTATGAGTTCTTCTTGCCAGATGTCAAATCCACTTCCCAAGAACGTTTAGGCAAGACCCTGGAGAGTCAGTATCTTACCCTCTGCTTTCTCCATTTGATTCCTATAACCAACTTACTGGGCTTTGCAATGTAGAAGTAGAGGAATTCTTTTCTTACTACTTTCCCTTAAACCAGTGGTTCTCAGCTAAGAATGAGCCCCCACCCCATTTCAGGGCACATTTAACAATGTCTGGAGTCATTTGGGCTCTCACATCAAGGGGGACACTAATGGCATCTAGTAGGTAGAGGTTAGGGATGCTACCAAACATCTCATATTGCACAGAATATCCTCCCCAGCTCCCCATACACACAATAAACAATTGTCCTCTCCGAAGTGTCAGCAGTGCCAAGGCTGAGACACTCTTCTGTAAACTCTCTTCATGCATCTGCTAGTCCCTACCATGGACAAAATGTCCAGCAGGATACATGTCTTCTCCAGTCATAATTAAAAAGTCCTGTGGTCACTTTCAAACATGTAGAAGTTCACTCTAAGCAAAAATCAAATAATTCCAGTCTCATCTGGTTAAATATTGGAACTTACAAGCCTTTTTGTTGTGAACACTTTTTCCACGTAGTAGTGCAGACCTGTTGGAAACCTGCAGCAGAAAGCAGTGTAGTTAGCTGATTCCCCCTTCCTATCTTGTGTAGCTCTCTGTTTCCTGAGCTGCTATTTCTATGCCTGTTACGGTCCAGCCCAGGTGGCCAGGGAATTACATGATTGGTACAGTTTCCATTTGGCATTAGTGCTCTCTGGCATAATTCTTGGACAATACAGACATTTTCATTCATGTGATGCTTTTTCTGTTTCTTTAGATCATACTCTTGACCCCACTTTCCAAGGTCTTCTCCAGCTCCTTTCTTCCCCTACCTGCCTTCTTAAGGTACCCTCACTGGTATCTTGTTCTTCCACTGTTCATCCCTTCCTGAGGAGTTTCACTCATCAATCCAGATGCTCTTCTTTGAGCAGATCCCTTTTAAGACTTTCTCAGGCCAGATCCCATATGGAGTCCAGAGTTTGTTCCCAAGTGCATTTGTTATCTATGGCTATGTAACAGATTATGCTGGAACTTAATTGTTTAAAACAATAACACTTATTATGTTACGGTTTTTGTGGTTCTAGAATCCAGATGTGACTTTGCTGATTTCTCTGGCTCGGAGAATGCCTCAAAACCACAGTCAAGGCTGCCTAGTGTTAAAGCCTTATTGGAAAATGATCCTCATCCAAGCTCTTTCAAGTGGTAGTTGGGAAGATTTAGTTTCATGCTGACTGTTGCACAAAGACCACTGTCAATTCCTTGCCATATGGGTCTTGCCTTATGGCAACTCACAACATGACAACTTACTTCATCAGAGAAAGCAAGAGAGAACCAGAGAGAGGAAGCAAGAAGACCTCTGCCCTGCTAGAGTTAGAAAGTCACTCTGGAGTTTGGGGGAGAATGAATATATATATATATATATGGCTGAGTCCTTTTGCGGTTTGCCTGAAACTATCACAACACTGTTAATTAGCTATACCCCAGTACAAAGTAAAAAGCTTTTTTTTAAAAAAAGAAAGAAAGAAAGAAAGTCACCCTCTGTGCAGCCTTCCTTCTAAGAGACACTTACCAGACTCTCCTAGTGGACTGCCCATTGACCCACTTGGATCTATCACTTGGCTAAGGGAAAAGCAAACTTCTTTTTCCAATGGAAAATTGTCAAAGCACCTCAGCACCCCACCCCCAAATATTTTGTTTCTTGGACTACGTAATATTAATCTCCTACATAGATCATAAGAGTGGTAGGCCTGGCTAATAGTTGGCAGTACCAATCTGGAGGTTGCTTCTTTATAAATGCTGCAGGGGTGAGCTAGCATTTTGCTCTACAATGTGAAGGAAATTGGCAATTATTTATAATTTGGAATTTAGAGCTCAGCAAAACTGAGGCAGAACATATTCACTTTTAATATCCTGCTACCTTTTAATCTGGAGGCAGCAGAGAATAGAGAAGCAGATTATAAAATTTTATTTAAGTGCATTCTGGAAAATAGAATTTAAAATGAGAACTGTGGTAAAACTGAAAGAGAGAGACTAGAACAGCTTGTATAGAAGAGTATAATCATTCATTTAATTAAGAATAAAATAGGCAAAGAATGAAGAGGACATAGACAAAGAGAAATGAATCTACTTATTAATGGAAAATCAGCAGGGGAGGCAATCAAACATTTGGAAGGACTAAGAAAAGATGATTTGGATATGCATTTGATGTCTGTTTTCCTCTTACAGCAACACTTGTCTGTCCAGAGGGAAAAAGAAATATTGAACTAAGAGTGTGTGTGCATGCATGCATGCTAAGTTGCTTCAGTCATGTCTGACTCTTTACGACCCCATGGACTGTAGCCCACCAGGCTCCTCTGTCCATGGGATTCACTAGGCAAAGAATACCGGAGTGGGTTGCCATGCCCTCCTACAGGAGATCTTCCCAACCAGGGGTCAAATCGGCGTCTCCTGCATTAGCAGGTTTGTTCTTCACCACTAGCACCACCTGAGAAGTCCCAGACTAAGAGTGTACAACCTGTATTTGTCTTCTAAAAATCATCTCTGATATTGGTCTACAGCACAATTTTCATCAGTTCAGAATGCAATAAGAAATACAGATTCTGAGCCACTAGGGAAGCCACAGTTATAGTACGCATTTCATATTTATTCAGAATAAATATATTCTGTTCATTTCATTTTTTATAAGGGCTTCCCTGGTGGCTCAGATGGTAAAGCATCTCCTGCAGTGTGGGAGACCTGAGTTTGATCCCTGGGTTGAGAAGATCCCCTGGAGAAGGAAATGGCAACCCATTCCAGTACTCTTGCCTGGAAAATTCCATGGATGGAGGAGCCTGGTAGAGTACAGTCCATGGGGTCACAAGAGTCAGACATGACTGAGTGACTTCACTTATTTTTTATATTTGGGAATGTGACTGTTTCCTCTTATGAAACTTGAGGGTAGATGTCTGGTTATTTAGATGGGAGGTTTCATGTTTTTTACTCTTAACAGATTTTTGATGGTGTATTTTATCACTGATAATAATGGATACATAGTTCTCGGTAAATATCAGTTCAGTTCAGTCGCTCAGTCATATCTGACTCTTTGCAACCCCATATATCACAGCTCGCCAGGCCTCCCTGTCATCACCAACTCCTGGAGTTTACCCAAAGTCATGTCCGTCGAGTTGGTGATGCCATCAGCCATCTCAACCTCTGTTGTCCCCTTCTCCTCCTGCCCCCAATCCCCCCAGCATCAGAGTCTTTTCCAATGATTCAGCTCTTCACATGAGGTGGCCAAAGTATTGGAGTTTCAGCTTCAGCATCAGTCCTTCAAATGAACACCCAGGACTGATTTCCTTTCGAATGGACAGCTTGGATCTCCTTGCCGTCAAAGAGTCTCTCAAGAGTCTTCTCCAACACCACAGTTCAAAAGCATCAATTCTTCTGCACTCAGCTTTCTTCACAGTCCAACTCTCACATCCATACATGACCACTGGAAAAACCATAACCTTGATTAAATGGACCTTGTTGGCAAAGAAATGTCTCTGCTTTTGAATATGCTATCTAGGTTGGTCTTAACATTCCTTCCAAGGAGTAAGCATCTTTTAATTTCATGGCTGCAATCACCAACTGCAGTGATTTTGGAGCCCAGAAAAATAAAGTCAGCCACTGTTTCCCCATCTATTTCCCATGAAGTGATGGGACCAGATGCCATGATTTTAATTTTGTGAATGTTGAGCTTTAAGCCAACTTTTTCACTCTCCTCTTTCACTTTCATCAAGAGGCTTTTTAGTTCCTCTTCACTTTCTGCCATAAGGGTGGTGTCATCTGCATATCTGAGGTTATTGATATTTCTCCTGGCAATCTTGATTCCAGCTTGTGCTTCTTCCAGTCCAGCGTTTCTCATGATGTACTCTGATATAAGTTAAATACGTAGGGTGACAATATGCAGCCTTGATGTACTCCTTTTCCTATTTGGAACCAGTCTGTTGTTCCATGTCCAGTTCTAACTGTTGCTTCCTGAGCTGCATACAGGTTTCTCAAGAGGCAGGTCAGGTGGTCTGGTATTCCCATGTCTTTCAGAATTTTCCACAGTTTATTATGATCTACACAGTCAAAGGCTTTGGCATAGTAAATAAAGCAGAAATAGATGTTTTTCTGAAACTCTCTTGCTTTTTTGACGATCCAGCAGATGTTGGCAATTTAATCTGATTCCTCTATCTTTTCTAAAACTCATTTGAACATCTGGAAGTTCACGGTTCACATATTGCTGAAACCTGGCTTGGAGAATTTTCAGCATTACTTTACTAGCGTGTGAGATGAGTGCAATTGTGCAGGAGTTTGAGCATTCTTTGGTATTGCCTTTCTTTGGGATTGGAATGAAAACTGACCTTTTCCAGTCTTGAGCCACTGTTGAGTTTTCCAAATTTGCTGGCATATTGAGTGCAGCACTTTCACAGCATCATCTTTTAGGATTTGAAATAGCTCAACTGGAATTCCATCACCTCCACTAGCTTTGTTCTTAGTGATGCTTTCTAAGGCCCACTTGACTTCACATTCCAGGATGTCTGGGTTCAGGTGAATGATCATACCATCGTGATTATCCGGGTCATGAAGATCTTTTTTGTACAGTTCTTCTGTGTATTCTTGCCACCTCTTCTTAATATCTTTTGCTTCTGTTAGGTCCATACCATTTCTGTCCTTTATCGAGCACATCTTTGCATGAAAATTTCCCTTGGTATCTCTAATTTTCTTGAAGAGTCCTCTTCCTCTTCTATTGTTTTCCTTTGTTTCTTTGCACTGATCACTGAGGAAGATTTTCTTAATCTTTCCTTGCTATTCTTTGGAACACTGCATTCAGATGCTTATATCTTTCCTTTTCTCCTTTGTTTTTCGCTTCTCTTCTTTTCACAACTATTTGTAAGGCCTCCTCAGACAGCCGTTTTGCTTTTTTGCATTTCTTTTCCATGGGGATGGTCTTGATCCCTGCCTCCTGTACAATGTCACGAACCTCATTCCACAGTTCATCAGGCACGCTGTCTATCAGATCTAGTCCCTTAAATCTATTTCTCACTTCCACGGTATAATCATAAGTGATTTAATTTAGTCATACCTGAATAGTCTAGTGGTTTTCCCTACTTTCTTCAATTTAAGTCTGAATTTGGCAATAAGGAGCTCATGATCTGAGTCACAGTCAGCTCCTGGACTTGTTTTTGCTGACTATATAGAGCTTCTCCATCTTTGGCTGCAAAGAATATAATCAGTCTGATTACGGTGTTGATCATCTGGTGATGTCCATGTGTAGAGTCTTCCCTATTGTTGTTGGAAGAGGGTGTTTGCTATGACCAGTGCATTCTCTTGGCAAAACTCTATTAGCCTTTGCCCTGCTTCATTCTGTACTCCAAGGCCAAATTTGCCTGTTACTCCAGGTGTTTCTTGACTTCCTACTTTTGCATTCCAGTCCCCTATAATGAAAAGGACATCTTTTTTGGGTGTTAGTTCTAAAAGGTCTCGTAGGTCTTCATAGAACTGTTCAGCTTCAGCTTTTTCAGGGTTATTGGTTGGAGCATAGGCTTGGATCACTGTGATATTGAATGGTTTGCCTTGGAAATGAACAGAGATCATTCTGTCATTTTTGAGATTGCATCCAAGTGCTGCATTTCTGACTCTTTTGTTGACCATGATGGCTACTCCATTTCTTCTAAGGGATTCCTGCCCACAGTAGTAGACATAATGGTCACCTGAGTTAAATTCACCCATTCCAGTTCATTTTAGTTCACTGATCCCTAGAATGTAACGTTCACTCCTGCCATCTCTTGTTTGACCACTTCCAATTTGCCTTGATTTATGGACCTAACCATTGCAGGTTCATATGCAATATTGCTCTTTACAGCATCAGACCTTGCTTGTATCACCAGACACATCCACAACTGGGTATTGTTTTTGCTTTGGCTCCATTCCTTCATTCTTTCTGGAGTTATTTCTCCACTGATCTCCAGTAGCATATTGGGCACTTACTGTCCTGGGGAGTTCCTCCTCAGTATCCTATCATTTTGCCTTTTCATACTGTTTATGAGGTTCTCAAGGCAAGAATACTGAAGTGGTTTGCCATTCCCTTCTCCAGTGGACCACATTCTGTCAGATCTCTCCACCATGACTCATCCATCTTGGGTGGCCCCACACGGCATGGCTTGGTTTCATTGAGTTATGCAAGGCTGTGGTCCGTGTGATCAGATTGGCTAGTTTTCTGTGATTATGGTTTCAGTGTGTCTGCCCTCTGATGCCCTCTCACAACACCTACCGTCTTACTTGGGTTTCTCTTACCTTGGATGTGGGGTAGATAAATACAGGGAAGCCAAAATCAGCTGGTTTAGCTCCTTGTTAGAGTTCTAGCTAGATGTTTGACAGAAGTTTCTTAAAATTCAAAAATTATTGACATTTTAAAATGTTCATTTTCCATTATTTTTTGTTTCTGCTTTTTTACTGCATTTCATTATTTCCATTATTTCTATTTCGTTACCAATGCATAAAACTAATAAACTTTTCAAAGCACTGACTCCACTCACTAAATGATGAAACAAAATTTTAGTAAGCACCTCTTATATGCAAGACACACAAGCATTGTGTGTGCTGCAAATAAGAACAGGGTATGGTTGTTGCCTTAAAGAAGTTTGTAGTCAATGGGAAAGAAAAGTTTTTATCCCACAAATACAGTTTATTGATTTCTCACTAACAGAAATTAAATAGCTATTATGAATGAAGCAATAAAAAAAGACATATGTTCCTTACCCTTTTTGATTAATCCCAAATGCTGAACATGGGATAATTTATTATCTACAGTAACTATATTTAATCTATTATGTCAGGTTGTTTTTTTCCTTTTTAATCTAGGCTCCCCATTGGACCTGATGGAACAAATCAGAGAAAGCAAGCTATATGAAAGTCAAACCTGGCAAGAGCTATTTCTTTACTTTTGACTGCATTTATACAAAAATATCTGCATTAGTTGATGGAGAAATCAAAATCTATTTAGACCTTTACAACTAAATATCAGCATGGACATAACATAAAAGATAAAGTAGAATCAGTTTCAGTTCAGTTCATTTGCTCAGTCATGACCGACTCTTTGCGACCCAATGAACCGCAGCATGCCAGGCCCCCCTGTCCATCCCCAACTCCCAGAGTTCACCCAAACCCATGTCCCTTGAGTTGGTGATGCCATCCAACCATCTCATCCTCTGTTGTCCCCTTCTCCTCCTGCCCTCAATCTTTCCCAGCATCAGGGTCTTTTCAAATGAGTCAGCTCTTCACATCAGGTGGCCAAAGTATTGGAGTTGCAGCTTCAACATCAGTCCTGCCAATGAACACCCAGGACTGATCTCCTTTAGGATGGACTGGTTGGATCTCCTTCCAGTCGAAGGGACTCTCAAGAGTCTTCTCCACCACCACAGTTCAAAAGCATCAACTCTTCAGCACTCAGCCTCTTTTATAGTCCAACTCTCACACCCATACATGACCACTGGAAAAACCATAGCCTTGACTAGATGGACCTTTGTTGACAAAGTAATGTCTCTGCTTTTGGATATGCTATCTAGGTTGGTCATAACTTTCCTTCCAAGGAGTAAGCATCTTTTAATTTCATGGAATATAAGTACTATAATAGGAAAATAAAATAGCACAGGAGCACAGAGAACTGTATAGTATTAACTCTGGCTGAGGAAAGTGATGAAAATAATTCTACTTGAGTTAACCATCAAGAAACTAACAAACATACACTCAGACATTTGTTGTTGCTTTTGTTTATTCACTACATTGTGTCTGCCTCTTTATAACCCCATGGAGCCCACCAGGCTCCACTGTCCACAAGATTTCCCAGGCTAGAATACTGGAGTAGATTGCTATTTCCTTCTCCAGGGGATCTTCCTAACCTAAGGATCAAACCAGCATATCCTGCATTGGCAGGCAGATTCTTTACTGCTGAACCACCAGGGTGGGAAAAGAATAAAAGACCTTCCAGACTGGGACAGGGTCTGTCTCATGGTAAAGTCATTTGCTAAAGCCAGGCATATTTCTAGAGCAGGGCTTAGTCTGACTGTGGCATCAGGTTCTTAAAGAAAAGTGACTGGTGAAACTGGGAGAGCAGATTCCAACCAGATGATGGAGAGCCTCAGTTGCCATGCTAAGTAGTTCAAATTTGTTTCTTAGCAGATGAGTAGCATTACATGATTTTTCACTTAGAGTGTGATAACATGGTACTTTAGGAAAATTACTCTTTGGGAAGTGTAGGTTATAGAATGAATTGGAAAAGGGGAAGGCACTGGAGAGACATACAGCTCCATTGAGAGACTGCTGTCGGCTCCTTTAGAGAGACTACTGTAACTACCCAAGAAAGAGGCTCACATGTGATGAGTAGCAATGGAAGTAGAAAGGAACAAGGAGATTGAATAAACTGTGGATTGTATCTGTGATACAGTTGTTAGGTGCTCCATAGAAAATGCTGCGTTAGTTTGAGTAGAACAATATAAATCTGCTTTATATGAAAAACATATGACCATCATCTTACTGCATACCACAAGTATTATGTATCTGCCACCATAATTTTTAAGTGGAGACCTAGGTAGTTTATTTTTTAAACTCAAAAATCCACAAATGAATAATCTCTATACCCAAAGCTGACTTTTATTTCAAAATACTTATTTTTCTCTTTCTCCAGGAGGTGCTCTTCTCTGAGCATCCCTCACATGGCCTCATTTCTGGTTTACACAATGCCCAAGCCAGTGAGCTCCTTCATTAACTCAAGACTAAGGGTTTTATGGCATTGATCTGTCTTTAAAAGAATGCATTTCTATTATATTCTGGGGACAAGGACAGGAAGAAAACATATACAGATGGAAGAATCACAGGCTCACCCTCATGTACTTCCTAGAACAAAGCAAGTGACATTAGTTAAATATACTTAACTAGTGGATGGTCAGTTCCAACCAAGTGGCATGAAGATTTCAAAACAAAAGCAAACCCTCACTTGAAATAATGATGTTGTAGATGTGCATTTCCTTCAAGACCAGAAATCATAAAAATAATATATTCTAGTGATGTTTCCTTTCTTGAGAGTCTAAATGTTTTTAAAATTACAAAAAATATTTGAAGTCATTATTACAGACTTTTAAAAGCATAGTCATTACTTAGTTGTAACTGCAGCTTGATCCATGCCTTTTCATCATCACACTGCACATGTCTATTCTGCTTCAGCATCTGTCTCTATAGGAAGTTTAGTTTGACACCAGTTTATTTCTCATTATACCTCCAGTGACTCTAAGAGATATAGATTATAGTGTTTAGCAACCATCATTAAAGATTATGATCTAATTCATTTTGCCCAAGGAACTTGGTGAGAAATCTGTAATTTTATTTCTCTGTTCTTTGACCTGGTCTTTCTCATGCCCAATAGAACATCTTGGTGTACTGGCATCTACGTGTGGTCGCTGTCCATCACAGAAAGGAAAGCAAGAACCTGAAAGCTTGGCATGTTTTATGTTTTCAAGAATCTGATAAACTAGTTAATATTTTACCCTGGGAACTTTTGGAGAGACAATTAGATGCTCAGAATACCACAAAGACTTAGGAAATTAGATTTAAACCTAAAAGAACCTAATTCATTCATTGGTCTATTAACAACCTACTGTCTTTATGCTGGTACTACTGGACAGCATAGATTCTACTCTAGAACTGTTAATACTTTCGTTTGTTTATTGAAGTGTAGTTGATTTACAGTATGTTCATTTTTGCCGTACAACACTGATTCAGTTATATATATATATATTTTAAACACTCTTTTCCATTATGGATTATCATAACTGAATATTGTTGTCTGTGCTATACAGTAGGACCTTGTTATTATCCATTCTATATATAACAGCTTGCATCTGCTAACCCCAACCTCCTACTCTATCCCTCCCCTAGCTCTCTCCTCCTTGGCCACCATAGCCCATTCTCTGTGTCTGTGGAGTCTGTTTCTGTTTTGTAGATAGGTTCGTTTGTGTCCTATTTCAGATTCCGCATATAAGTGATATCATGTGGTGTTTGCCTTTCTCTGACTTACTTCACTTAGTATGATAATCTCTAGTTGCGTCCATGTTGCTGCCAGTGGCAGGCAGCACTTCATTCATTTTATGGCTGAGCAGTGTTCCATTATATATATGCACCACATCTTCTTTATCCATTCATCTGTTGATGGACATTTAGCTTGTTTCCATGTCTTGATTATTGTAAACAGTGCTGCTATGAACATAGGGATACATGCATCTTTTTGCCTTAGAGTTTTGTCTGGATATATGCCCAGGAGTAGACTTGCTGAATCACAGAGTAGCTCTATTTTTAGTTTTCTGAGGAGCCTCTCTACTGTTTTCCGTAGTGGCTGTACCAATTTACATTCCCACCAACAGTATAGGAGGGCTCCCTTTTCTCCACATCCTCTCCAGCATTTGTTGTTTGTAGAGTTTTTAATGATGGCCATTCTGACTGGTTTGAGCTGGTACCTCATTGAAGTTTTGGTTTACATTTCTGTAATAATTAGAAATGTTGATCATCTTTTCATGTGCCTATTGGTCATTTGTATGTCTTCTTTGGAAAAATGTCTATTTAGGTCTTCTGTTCATTTCTCAATTGGGTTGTTTTGGTTTTTGTTGTTGTTGAGTTGTTTGAACTGTTTGTATGTTTTGGAAATTAAGCCCTTGTTGGTCACATTGTTTGCTAATATCTTCTATTCTGTAAGTTGTCTTTTTGTTTTGTTTATGGTTTCCTTTGCTGTGCAAAAGTTTGTTAGCTTTATTAGGTCCCATTTGTTTATTTTTGTTTTTATTTCTGTTGCCTTGGGAGACTGACCTAGGAAAACATTGGTGTGATTTTTGTCAGAGAATGTTTTGCCTAAGTTCATTTCTAAAAGTTTTTATGGATTCATGTCTTATGTTTAAGCCTTTAAGCCATTTTGAGTTTATATTTGTGTGTGGTGAGAGGATGTCTTCTAACTTCATTTATTTACATGCAGCTGTCAAACTTTCCCAGTATAACTTTTTGAGGAGATTTTTTTCCCATTGTATATTCTTGCCTCCTTCATTGAGAATTAAAGGTGTTGACCATAGGTGCGTGGGTTTATGTCTGGTCTCTTCTGTTCTGTTCCATTGATCCATATATCTGTTTTTGTGACAATACCATACTGTTTTCATTTCTGTAGCTTTATATTAATAGTATTGTCTGAAGTCTAGGAGAGTTATACTCATATTTTAGAACAGTTAATACTTGATAACACTAAGCCAGTCGTTCATTGATTATTGGTTACTTACATCTTTTTCTGCTATTTGAAATCACACAGATTTTGGCAGTGGCTATTTTCCTCTACTCCTTTAAACTTGGACGTTGTAAATAAATGTACATGAGCTTGATGACCTTTGTTTTCTGTATAATATCTTCCTCTAGCCCACTCTCATTAGTGGTGATGATGTGAAAAATGTGAAATCCAGAGGTGATCTTCACCGATGCAGGGAAAAGGAGGTCAGTATACTCTGTACCAGTTCTAGCACTGACTTTTGACCCCCAAAGACTTTTAACCCCAGAGAGTATAGTAAATCATTTCTGGGTAAACCAAATAAGACTGTTGGGAGACCTCTGTTACATGCAAAACTTACAGTTCAGACCTCTGAAATATGTCAAAGACACAGAGCCCTGGAAAACAAAACAAAATATGTGGAAATGACTCATTTGCAAATTTTGAAAAGCAAAAAAAAAAAAAAAAAAAAGGCTGTTTCTACCATTTTGTTTTTGGTTTGACAATTTCACCATTAGAGAGGTAAACATATGCACTGCTCTACATTTATAGATTGTCCACTTAGACTGTATTTTATAGGATGCCTTCTCATAAACAGGATACTTGTTTATCTAAGTGGTTGCCTGGGATGGGATGGATGTATTATAAAGAAGAGAAGGAAACTTTGGGGGATGGTTAAATGTATGTTGTTATGATAATGGTATCATGCTTGGTATCAATGGTATCATATATAAACCCGTTTCATGTATGTGTGGTTTATTCGATATCAATTGTATCTCAATTACTTTGTAAAAATGAAAAGTAGATTGAGAAACAAAATGATGGAGGAAGACAGAGAGACAGAGAGAGGCAAACTTAAAATACCTTTCACAACGGGCGGCTGCTACAGAGTTGGTGCCCGTTGCATTTTAGTTTGCTTTTCCTTCTCGTTATTTATTGTTTTTTTCCAGGCTTTCTTTCCAAGCCTGTGATCTCAAATACTTGTTAGGGGCAATGTCCACATTTGTTTTGGCTTCCCATCTGCTCTTTCCCTGAGCAGTGCTTTCTAAATACTTTTGTTGATTTCAGAAAAGCAGCCCAAGCCTGTTTTAACATTTGCTCTACTGATCTACACTGCTCTCTCCTCACTCTCTTCACCTACTATCTATTCTATCTGAGAAACTAGACTAAGAAATTTCAATTTGTTTTAGCTGTTTGATGTTACTTTGTTTTATTAGTCCTGTGAGGAAGCTATTTAGAATTTCTTAGAACATCTTAGAATAACTGTTTTTAACTCTTTAACAGGTAACAATGTTTTTCTCCAAACATAATATTTTACCCATGGAAGGGTTGTATTTTTTTCTGTAGTTTTACCTTTGAGAAACTGTTTAATCTCTATAAAATATTCTTAACTCTGCTTTTGGGCTAAAAAATACTAGGAGAATTTTAAATTTCCTGGAAAATTAAAAATCAATATAACGATTCCCAGGGAAGATTGCATTAACTCTTCTAAATATTTATTTGCCCCCTCTTTCCCTCTTTGACTTTTCCTGTCTATATTGGCCAGAAAGATTGTCCTCGTATCAACTTCATTGAGGCAATCATGGAGGGATCTACTTTGACTATTTTGACTCCACTCTTACTCTTCTCCTTGGTTAGACATCATTCTGTTTCCTCAAGTCAAAGCCAATTCCTTTATTCTTGTGCCTTAATCCTCACTCATGGCTACTCAAGCCCTGTCCCTCCAAGGTAGGTCCGGCCAGTCCCACAAGGAAGAAGAATGGATGTTGAGGTGTATGCAGGAGATATTTTTTAGTCCCAAGGAAGTAAATGAGGAGACAGGATGATGGGACATCATGAGGCTTGTTAGCAAAAAGAGATGAAGGCGTGAACCAAAACAGCTGGCTAGGCAATGGGAATTAAAAATAGAGGACAGGTTTAAGACATACTTAAAAACTACAATCAGTAGGGCTAGGTGACTTTTAGATGGTGAGTAGGAATATAAACCAGAGAAGGCAATGGCACTCCACTCCAGTACTCTTGCCTGGAAGATCCCATAATGGAGGAGCCTGTAGGCTGCAGTCCATGGGGTCGGGAAGAGTCGGACACGACTGAGCGACTTCACTTTCACTTTTCACTTTCGTGTATTGGAGAAGGAAATGGCAACCAACTCCAGTGTTGCCTGGAGAATCCCAGGGATGGGGGAGCCTGGTGGGCTGCTGTCTACGGGGTCGCATAGGGCTGGACACGACTGAAGCGACTTAGCTGCAGCAGCAGGAATATAAACAACAGAGGGGAGGCTATTGGCATCCAGGTTTCTAATCACAGGTGGACTCATGGTGGTGACACTTACTAATAGAGAATATAGGTGATGAACAGGTTTTCGTAGAATCTCAGGAATTCGTATTTGGACATATCAAATTAAAGATGCCTTTGACGTGTCTAATGGGAAACACATAATAGATAATAATTGAGGTACAATTTTGTACGAAGTTACCCAGGAAGGGAGTAAAAAATTAGATAGTTTAGAATGAAGGGAGGGCCTAAATGGAACCTGAGGGAGTCAGTGTTTCACAGGTGGTCAGAAAAACAAGATCATGGAAAAGAAACCAAGGAGTGGCCAGAAAGGGTGCAGAAGAGTCAAAAGTAACTGGTTTCATTAAACGCTCCCCAAAGTATATGCTGTAGGACACTTCTCTGATTTGACATCATATGGGATTCATTTGTCAATATGTTTGCAAATGCTGCAGGATATATTCTTTGCTGGAAGAGTCCCCATCGGAGCAGTCTTCTGGTAAGGAAAATTGTTCAAGCTATAATCTAGAAATTTCTCAGTGTTGGGCCCCAGAGCACTTTTCAGACACAGTACATCTCATTTATATTCAATACAACTAGTACTATTCCTGAAACACACTTTAGAGCTAGTGTAATAGAAGACAACAGGAGGGGAATGTCATCGGTTTCCATCGCTGCAGCAAAATCCAGGGCATGTTAGGGATGAAAACCATCTATTGCATTTGGCAGTGATCTACAGTGGTTAAGAACTCAAGAAATACTATTAATTACCTTATAGAACTTTCTTAAGGATAGAAATAGAAACTGTATGCAAACTGCTTAGAGCAATGTCTGGCCTATAGTAAGTACTGTAAGCTATTGTTTGGCAATTCTTAATCATAGCTTGGCAATTTTTGCTGCATTTTAGCAGAATTTTTATTTCTAGAAGTTAAAAAGTGATTAGAAAGTGATAAAAGTGATACTCAAAGATTCAGATTCTAAGATCTATTTTTCTAATTATAATTTTACCAAATTTTATTCTTTTTAAAGTAGAACAAGTAGAAAAGCAAGCACATAAACTAAGAGTATATTTCTTAACAAATTGCCACAAAGAGAACACACCCAAGTAACTACAAATCTGAGTGCAGACAACATCCTAGAAGCCCAATTCTTGCCCCTTCCCAGTCACTATCCATACCCTCTTCCCTAAAGATAACTATATTCTGACTTCTAACACTAACTTTAAACTTTGTATGAATGGAATCATATATTCTTTTGTATATTATTTATTTTGTTTGACATTATATTGGTGTGAACCACCCACATTGCATGTACTTTTTCACTGGTGCATAGTATTCTATTGTGCCAGCATGCCATAATTCATTTCTCTATTCTATAATTAATGTAAATTGGGGTTGTTTCCAGTTTGGGGCTATTATGAATATAATGATACTATATACATTCATTTATACACCCTTTGGTGAACATGTGTGTACATTTCTGTTGCTATTTGCCTAGAAGTGGAATAGCTGGATCACAGTAAATATATACATACTCAACATTGGAAATTCCAAGTAGTTATATCAATTTACACTCAAAACTGTAGCAATTTACACTCTACTTAGCATACAAGGGTTTCATTCTCATATCATCACCACTGCATATTGTCCATCTTTTCTTTTAGCTATTAGGGTGGGAATATACTGATATTTCATTGTGGTTTTAATTTTAATTTCTTAATGACAAATGGAGTTGAATACATTTTAATATTTATTGGCCATGTGGATATCTTCATAGGACCTCATCAAGTCTTTTGCCAACTTTCCTGGTAGATTGTATATCAAGCTCAGTTTTTATACTCTTCACCCAATTCACTCCCTGTAACTCTCATTTTTGGGGCCCTTAGTTACTTGATCAACAGACAGCCCAGTTGCCAACGCTGTTACTTTTTTTATGTAATACCACAGGCTGCCTAGGGTTTCCCCAGAATAAGAGCTAGCCTTCTTCATGACCTCCTTCACACCCACCATGTCTGGAACTATGACACTTCTGGTTCCCAGTTTCAACCCTACAAAACTGTAGAAGATCTGGCGTCTCTCACCACCTCCTTAGGGGTTCCCTAGAAAGGTCAAGTAAATTAACCTGGAAATATAAAAATTTGACAGTGGAAGACTCAAGCTGGAAGGAAACCAACATACAAATTCTCCTCCTTCCCTGCTTTCCATATACTCTCAGTATCTTTATGTCCTCTCTGGAAACTGAGCAGTCAGCTAGGTTTTCATATAAGGCTGTGGGTAGCTAGGTATTTGTTTTCCCTTCTTCCCTGCCTATCTTCTCTACCTTTACTCTTGCTTTCCTGGACTTTTAACTCTCCAGTAAAGCTTTCCTTCTTGTTCACTTTCCCTTGGGGTTAATTTTTAGGGAAACTGAACTATTGATTTAAAAGATTTCACATGTGTAAACTAAATTGGCTATGTGTATTGTATTGGTTATGTATATTTCATATATTTTCTCCATTATGTGACTTTTAATTCTTATAATGCAGCTTTTGATTAATAGAAGTTTTTACGATAATGAATCATTCTTTCTTATGATTTATGTCCCAAGAAATCTTTGCCTACTCCAAAGATACAAAAGTACTTGACCTCTTCTGAACGTTTTATTTCACATTTCATATTTATATCTATAATCCACCTGGGATTTGTCATTTGATGATGTTAGATCAGAGCATTTTTTCCTATGTGGATATGTGGTTAACACAGCAGCATTTATCTTTTATGTATTTCTCTGAGATTTCATGTCGGTCATGCATTAAGTGTCAACATATATGAGGGTCTGTGTCTGAACTCTGTTCTGTTGTTCTGTTCCATTGGTCTATTTGTCTATGTTAGAGCCAGTACCAAACTGTAGATTTATAAAAAGTGTTCATATACGCTAGTGTGAATACTCCAAATTTGTTCTTCTTCAAGCTTGTTTTGACTATTTGGATCCCTGGGATTTTAATTGAAATCACATTGAATACGAGTCAACTTGGGGAGACCTGATATTTCCACAAGTATGGATCTTCCAATCCATGGTCATGGTGTATCCCTCCATTTGTTTAGATTGTCTTTAGTTTCATTCAGTACTGTTATTCTTACTTCTGTGGACTTCCTTTTTGTCCTGAACCCTGGCTCCACAAGTCCTTAGTACCGTCACAGCTTCCTAATGTCTTCAAAACTCAATGTATACTCTGTCTAGTTCATATAGTTGTTCTTGGTGAAGTTAAACTCTTTCTACCTCTTTATTTAAATAATTAAGTATTATTTTATTTGCTGATTCTCATTGTCTGTAATTATTTTCTGTAAAGTCACCAGGGACACTGAATTAGCAAATATGGGGTCATTCCTCCTAAGAGAAATACAGGGTTAAGTTCCTGTGGCCTTCTGCTCATAACATTTTCATTAACTGATCAGTACATAACCTTGATTTATATGTGTTTCTGTTTAAAGATTATTTCATATACATTACTGATTCATTACATTGAATTCATAGCCAAAGCACTATAACATAACATTTGAATGAAGGTTATATAACACACATTTTCTCTGTAAGGGAAATCACAGCCTTTCCATACCAAGGAACACTAAGCATAATATTACAGGAATATCATACCTGTGGCCAATTCATATTGTTGTATAGCAAAAACCTTCACAATATCATGAAGTAGTTATCCTCCAATTAAAATAAATAAATAACCTTTAGAAAAAGAAATCACCAGCATGAAGTGTAAAAAAATATATGTTGCTAAATAGACCGTGGGGAGTATATAGCATGTGAACTGAAACAGCAAGTCAGTAGTCATCTTATTTGACCTCACCGGGGCACACACATGTCAAGTAAGTCAAAGTGTTTGCCCCTCTGTGCAGGAATGAGCATGTGCCATAGGTATTGAATTAGGGTTAAAAATAAATTATAGTGTGTAGAACAGTTTAAAATACAGAATCCATGACTAACAAAACTCAACTGTATTATTTAAGTAAAATTGTATCATTTTTAATAAGCTTTGCTATAAAATAATATAAATTTCAAAAGGAAATAGTAAATTATACAGAACTCATACATTTGGATATATTCTAGTCCATTTGAACTCTTTATCCATCCCAAAGTTACCCTGTCTTTCCTGCTTTGTATCTGAACTTTTTTAAAAGCATCATTTTTATCCACTTTAACTGAACATATATTAAATCCTCATCTAGTTTCTCTCTCAGCCTGGAAGATTCTTCCCCAGACTTCCAGGAACTCCCCCAAACTCTCTGGCATTTACTTCCATGAAATTTAACAAAAGGATGGCCCTGACTTCACCTGCTAGAAGTCACCAGACCTCTTCACCTTTGATTTCCACCCCCTCCCCAGAGTCCAGGCTGTGTGAAGAATTACGCAGCTAGCCCCTCACAGCCTCATGGCAGAAAATGATAAAACTGTGTGCCATCCCCAGGGTAAGATTCTCTTTTTTTATACCTCTTCATCTCTTTTCTATGAAAAATGTAAACTCCAAAATCCCTGGCTACTGCCTGGGATTTTTTGTATACAGTAGGAAAAAGCGGCTTATTCACAAGACTGTTTTCCTTAAATATTATTACAGAAATAAATATTCAGGAAAAAAGGATTCTTTAAATTGTGAAGGAAGAACAGAATCACAGTGGTATTATCTTCCTATGAGCTCTTTTGTTAATTTGTGTGTGACTAGAGAAGTCAGGGGATTCTCCAACAAGAAGTGATTCTAATATCAGAATCTAGGTCCAAGAAATGGAGGATGCTTTGTCCTGGTATTGATCATCACTGAGTGTATTTATTAATAACAGAGATGACAAATGTTTATTCATTGCATTTCTAATGTCGAGGTATTTATAAAATGTTTAGCTTCTATTTATGGCTATAAATCTTGTTGGCCTATTTGCACAGTGGTATGTTACTCTTCTGAGTAATTAAATATACTTTATGGAAAAAAATAATATAATTGCAATTAAATATAGGTCATTCCCCTCAGTTGGTTTTAATGATACTTCACTTGTGACTCAGCTGGTAAAGAAACTGCTTGCAATGTGGGAGACCTGGGTTCCATCCCTGGGTTGAGAAGATCTCCTGGAGAAGGGAAAGGCTACCCACTCCAGTATTCTGGCCTAGAGAATTCTATGAACTGTATAGTCCATGGGGGTCACAAAGAGTTGGACACAACTAAGGGACTTTCACTTCACTTCAGTGAAAATTCTAACATAGGCCTTTTGGTTATCTTCTAGAAAATATTAACAGTTGCTACTGGTTTGTATACAAAGGGGAAGAGTGACTTTTAATTTGCTTTGAAAATGTTGATTTAAACAAAGAAGGCAATGGCAACCCACTCCAGTACTCTTGCCTGGAAAATCCCATGGACGGAGGGGCCTGGTGGGCTGCAGTCCATGGGGTTGCTAGGAGTCAGACACGACTGAGCGACTTCACTTTCACTTTTCACTTTCATGCATTGGAGGAGGAAATGGCAACCCACTCCAGTGTTCTTGCCTGGAGAATCTCAGGAACGGGGGAACCTGGTGAGCTGCCGTCTATGGGGTCGCACAGAGTCAGACATGACTGAAGCGACTTAGCAGCAGCAGCAGCAGCAAACAGATTTTTTAGGACTTCCCAAGAACTCAGTGGCAAAGAATCTGCCTGCCAATGCAGGAGATGGGGGTAGATCCCTGGGTAGGGAAGATTCCCTGGAATCTTCCAGGGAATCAAGGCAATGGCAACCTACTCCTGTATTCTTGCCTGGGAAATAGGGCTACAGTCCATGGGGTTGCAGAGAGTCACACACAATTTAGCAACTCAACAGTAACAACACAAACAGCTTCTTTACTGAAGCTGTTATGCTTTAATATGTCCATATGTATTGGGCATCTCCACAAAGTTCACTTCACTTTACTCACAAAGAGATTACAGTGACCTGTAATCTTGAGCATACACTTCAGAAACCTTTTAAGCAACAACTTGTGGGAAGAATGCTATGAAAGGCATAAATCTGAAAATGCTACTCTAGAATATAACCTACATTACTTTGTAGACATAGAAATTCCAGTGGGGGAAAATAGATAATGATTGGCATGAGCCATATCTATTTGTTATTGATGCTCTTGAGATGGCTTTTCAGGATTATTAGCACCTCCCCAGGATACCCTGAAACCTGCCAAAACAGTTGAGTTTTGCTTACCTATATCATTAAACTGCCCTGTAGATGAAGCAGGTGTTATGAGATTCAAGGATCATTAGAAGGAAAGCTTCCCCAGTCATAAAGAAAATTTAAACTCTGAAATACAAAAAAAAATTTTAGAAAAGCTACTTTCAAATTTGGTTAATCTTAAAAGAAGCCAATTGTCAATTTAAAACTCTCCTCTAAGTCTTCTTTTAAAATGTCTTAAAATTAGCAAAACTTCAACACCTTCAAAGAGAAAATATTCTAAATGATTTAGAATTTGTTTTTAACTGAATGTGTAAAACCTAGTTAGCCCTTCCTTGAGAATTGCATCATTTTGTGTTGAAAGTAATTGCTGCTCCAGGCCCATTAATATACTCTGGACATTTACCCCATCCCTAGATGGTCCCAGGATGTTCTGCCTTCTGCGGTTACTTCTTATCTGCCTCTGAGTTCCTTCCTTCTTATCCCTCTTCCTCTTTCATACTTTCCACTAGACTGTTTCTAATCTGCTGGGCTCTTGGAAACCTCAGTATGCATTACACTCATTGGTTCAGGTAGTAAATTCGAGAAGGTGGGCCCCTGAGCATCTGAGTTGCACTTCTTTGATTAGAAAGAAGTAACTTCACAGAAAACTTTCTTAGTTTTCTCTTGTTGTTATTCAGTCACTCAGTACAGCCAACAAATATTACGGCTTGGGACTATGTTTTGGATGATAAGGTTTGCCATGAAAGTAAAGAATCTTTATTTTTGTTAATTAATTTCAAAAGTAAGCAAAAAGAAAATATATGATAACTTCAAATCCTACATAATGCTATATCTCTGAGGAAACATTTTCTCCTTTCTGTTGTTGAGTATACACAGTGGACTCTTAATTGTACAATATTTAAACAAACTCATTTAGATATCTCTTATATATGAAGAGCCCTGCTGTTTGCAAGCAATACAGCCAAAACTATGGCAAACTAGATCCTTGCACTTATTGTCTAGTGCTTTTAGCTAATAAAATTAAACAATATTCTATAGGTAAAATTTACCTTAAATCACTCTTTAGTATTTTATATGCATCATTTTGCTTTTTTGTTTTCTTCATTCTAAATAAACTTAACAATAAAAAAGTAAATTTCTTATCTTATAAATCCTTCATTATGGGAAAAAAGTATGTTTATATCTAACTGTGATTTCTTTCTTTTTACTCAATCCTCTTTTTTAAAAATAGTTACCCAGGAATACTTTTAATATAACTCTTTAAGGAAATTATCCTTTGGGAAGGTGGATGAAGCCTCCATTCACACTTTATGAGGTCCAGAATGTTAATGTAGGAGTGCCAGCCTGGCATTTCCATATAATGGAGCTAATCCCCACACAAAATGTGTCAGTCATTTCACTGTGTATTAATGCCCCAACTCTCATTTAAACAGTCAGGAAAGCTCAGATGTTTGTTTTAAGTGCAAAGCCCTGCTGATGCACCAACTTTGTTCAGGCCTCCGGCACATTGTCTGTGCTTCATGACCTGGAAAAAAGACCCATTATATCTGAAAATGTTAACGTTTCAACACAGGAAAGGACAGTAAGGTACAAACTAACAGGGAGTCATCTTTCCTTTGTACTGGATTTGGTTTCTGAATTCCTTCCTGGGAAAGAGTTCCGGCTGTAATTTTCCCCTGGCCAGCTACATGGATAACATCTTCACGTCCCCCTCCACTTTGTGTCCTCTTTTACATTTACAGCAGAACACACTGTGCCTTGTATTACAGCCGTCTCATGTGCTCGGGGCAGCCTCTGCCCAGACTGTAAATTGGAAGCAGGAGCAGGGCCATGTTGCTCTGCTCTTTATGACATGACACCAGGAGTTCTTTCAAAAGGTTCTGTGATTTATTCTAATAACATCCAAGCCAACAACTTTCTCTTCCCTTGAAACATTACTAGTGGAAATCACAGATACATATTTATTCAGTTGTTCATTCATTCACCAAGAATCCCCAGCACCTAATATGGTGCTTAGGGCTGAAAATGTCCTTGAAAACTGAATCACTGAATAAATGGCCTGTGTTTTGCTCATTGTAACTTCTCTGGAAGAAGGAAAAAAGCAGCTAACATGATTCTAATTCAAATAATAGATGAAAGATTGTGAGGAAAACTGAACTAACCCTAACTTGTCTATGAAAATGCAATGAATCTGTGTATCTCGTGCAAAATTTGGAATCCGTGCCCCTCCCTTATGTTCCCCAAGATTAAAATGTGGCCCCCAGAGTAACAAAATAAATCTTAACCAGTTCCCATTCAGCCATTAGCATTTATTGAATAGATACAGTATCAGGCACAAAGGAGGAAATGAGGCATCCCAGATCTCGAATGCATTGAGGTCAGACATAACCACAGCTTTGCTGTGTATGTGGGATGTTGAAATGAAGGGGCATGCCTGAACTGGAGCTGGAGCCATGACCGACCTCGCAAGATTCTGCTTATTTGCTCCTGGGACTTTTCTGATCCTACCTTCCTATGTGCTATTTGCTTGCCAGTGGGGTGGATTTGGTTTCTTATTAGCTAGACATACTGGAGAGAAACAGGTCTTTTAAAGGACAATTACATAAAAATTGGTGTGTTTTACTGACTAGATATTCAGTGTTGACCCTCATGTTCTTTGTGACTCCTCCCGCAGCCACCAAAGAATAAGAATGTCAGAAGATAAAGATTGTTTTCTGTGGCTACTGGCTTCTACCCATGTCATCTTATCCTATTTCTACAACAAGCACACTAAATGATGTTTAATAGAAACATAATTACAATGGTGGACATCATCAGCTGGTTTAAAATTTTACAAATATATGCCCTCACGAACTTTCTTATAAATTGTCCTCTGGTGTCATTCATTAATTAATAGTAACTTGGAAGTTAGTTCTTCGAAACAAACAAACTCACCTTCTTTTTGTTCTTTTGTGCCATTAAGTAACATAAAACCTTTGATACTTCAAATGTTTTAACTTGTCAAAGTCTAATAATCATTCACAGCTCCACATATTGCTGTTCTTCTCCCATTATAAACTATTTTTTAACGCTTAAATTTTATTTTAAATTTGCTTGTTGAATATATAATACAATTCCTAAGTATATTCTTTCTGTGGTGTATTCCGATACATCTTGATAATTTTATTTGTGCAAAGTAAACATGCCTCCAGAATGTGCTGCCCTTCATACTACTTGATGGTATTTGGAGCTGCCTCCAAAGGATTTTGTCTCTCAAGGACTGACTCTATAGGATCTGAAAATGCTTATGGAGTTGTTAATGAATGTGCCCTTTCGGCTCAGTGATCAAGGGTGGTTCCTTTGGTTTTCATTTTTGTCACCATATCCAGACTCATAACAGTTGAGTCTGGACAGAGGACAGAGTGAAAAATGAGTAAGAAAAGAGATGGAAGCGTTCAGAATGTCATGATAAGAAATTTGGACACAAATCATTAGGCAATGAGAATCTGTTGAATGTGATCAGATTTGTCTGAGAGACCTTGTTTTAATAAGTAAAGAATAACGGTAAGATTACCTCCAGAAATGACAGGTCATCTGTTAAGGCTACAATAAAATGTGGTATCCAGTTGATAGTAATGGTAGTTTGTATTATGCTATAAAATGAAGTCTTTCTTTTCACACTTTCAATTTGGTTGCCCTATTGCTTCCCAATCCAGTACCACTCAAGTCTCTCTTTCTCTCTTTTGTCTTGTCTTCCATGCCCTACTCCTTTCTCTGGCAACATCAAATTTCAGGTTTTCTGAACACTTTACACAGGCAATGGCCTTGACTCTGATTCTTTCCCTAAATGTTTTCAACAGAAGGATAGTACATTTCTTTCCATTATCCAAGCTGCATATCGGTAACAAGCTTACCAGTTAGGCACACATTTCTCAAAGCCATGTGGACCACCTTCATTCCCAGGAAGCCAGTCCAGATATTATCAGAAGCTTCTGTTCTCCTCAGGCTGCTTTCAGATTGGTAGAGGAAGAGGGAAAACCAAGTAAATCTTTCAGAAACATTTACTTTAAACTTATTACAAACTGTTTAGTGAGAATTCAGTTTCCTTCAATAGCAAAATAAAGACTGTTCTGAGTTGCTTCATACATAGCATTTGTCAGGGATCTCATTCAAGAGGAATATCCCAGAGATTGCAAGCAGTAGTAGTAGTGTTAGTCGCTCAGTTGGGTTGGACTCTTTGCAACCCCACAGATTGTAGCCTGCCAGGGTCCTCTGTCCATGGAATTCTACAGGCAAGAATACTGAATACTGGACTGGGTTGCCATTCTCTTCTCCAGAGGATCTTCCCAAACCAGGGATAGAACCCAGGTCTTCTACATTGCAGGCAGATTCTTTACCGTCTGAGCTAAAGGGAAGTCCTAGAGCCCGGAGTGATGTTTTATTTTGTGTTGAACCATCAATTTTCCCTGGTGTAATGACAACTACCGGGACGTCTTGAGTCTTGCTATTAATATAATTGACCAGTCTGACACTCCTTGACCTTCATAGAAGATACTATTAATTGGCAGTGAGCTGGTACACAGTAATAAAGAGAATTCTTCTATGTTATCAGCATACTTTAGAAGTCATTGTTTAATTTTACAAACCATTAATATTCTCTGATTCTTCCCTTCACTAAATATAATCAATTGCTTCTCCCATTGGAGACATTTACCTACAGATTGCATAATTTTTCTAGGAATTTACCTCTGGGAAAATAATTTCCTCTTCAAAACTCAGCCTAGATATTTTGGAACTTTTAACCCCAAGACTCTTTGGAGGTTTCTGGAGCAACTCTTTAATATAATCAAAGATCTTCCTAAGGAACTGTTAAGAAATCAGTGGATGTCAGGTTTGGAATTAGACCCCCTCTCTTGTGCACCTCGATTTTCTCACCTATCAAAAAACCAGGATGTCTGCTTAGCTCTAAAATGCTCTTTGACGTTGGGAAGTTCTTTTCACTGCTCTGGATGTAGAACACTATTGTAAACTAGAGGAATTGGTTTTAATAAAACGTAAATCTCTTTTTAGGCCCTAGTCCTTACAAATCTCATCGTTATTATTTGTTAGTGGTAATCTTTTAATTAAAACCTACCTAATCCAAACCAAGAACAATATATAAAGAACATGTTAGGCTTTTATTAATAAAGGTTAAAATATGCACAATGAACATCAGTAGTGATTAAACAGCTCTGTGGGGTTTTTTTTTGTTTTGTTTCTCTCTTTTATTATTAAAAGTACTCATCGTCTCTACCCATTCACAAATTGATTGGTACTGTTTTGTGTAATAGTTCATGTGCATTCACTTTTGAATCCTTTTGTCTTCTAGTATCTTGTTCGTTATTTTCTGTGACAGTCTGTATCTTGTAAAAGAAATTGAAGATATGGAAGCTAATCTAATTCGTGTAATCAATATAGGTAGCTGAAGTAGGAAATTCATCCAAACTCCAATATATTTGGAAGGATTTTAGCCTTTAAGTGATCAGTCTAGTTAAATAAATGTATAAGATTAAATCACCACTTTCTACTAGGCTATAGAACTACCCCATGTCACCTACTCCAGTAAGTCATGACAGATAGTTAGAAGTGAACATCCTTAAAATTTGCTACTGTACAGACACCTTCAGGTCAGTCGCTCAGTTGTGTCCAACTCTTTGCAACCCCATGGACTCCAGCACACCAGGCTTCCCTGTTCATCACCAACTCCCTGAGCTTGCTCAAACTCATGCCCATTGAGTTGGTGATGCCATCCAACCATCTCATCCTCTGTCGTCCCCTTCTCCTCTCGCCTTCAGTCTTTCCCAGCATCAGAGTCTTTTCCATTGAGTCAGTTCTTTGAATCAGGTGGCCAAAGTATTGAAGTTTCAGTTTCAGCTTCAGCATCAGCCCTCCCAATAAATATTCAGGACTGATTTCCTTTAGGATTGACTGGTTCAATTTCCTTGCAGTCCAAGGGACTCTCAGTAGTCTTCTCCAACACAATTCAAAAGCATCAATTCTTCAGCAATCAGCTTTTATCGTCCAACTCTCACATCCATACATGAGTACCGGGAAAACCATAGCTTAGACTAGATGGACCTTTGTTGGCAAAGTAATGTCTCTGCTTTTTAATACAGCTTACACAGAAAAACAACAACAAAAAAAAAACCAGCCTGCATAAAACAAAAGATATCACCCTAAACCTTTTTTAACTAAATCTTTTTTCCAGTTTTATTGAGAAATAATTGACATGCATCATTGTATACATTTAAGGCATACAGCATAATGGTTTGATTTACATATATTATGAAATGATTACCTCACTATGTTCAGTTAACATCTATCTTCTGATAAAGGCACAATAAAGAGAAAGGAAAAAAAATTTCCCCGGGATGAGACCTCTTAATTTAGGATAAAAACTTTCTAATATATCATAGAGGTGTGTTAGCTATAGTCATCTTGTTGTATATTACATCCCTAGTACTTAATTATCTTATAACTGGATGTTTGTAATTTTTGAAACCCAAACATTTTTATGAATTGCTACTATTCTGGTCTCTATCTCTTTTTCTGGGTATTGAACTTCATCTCATCTTTCTTTCCAAAAATATTTTTAATCTCTAATGATCATCCTTATACTCGTCAATTATAGTTTTTTAGTTTCTTTTTGATCATTTAGGCCACCTGCTGTCTGACCCATTTGACCAGTAATGCATTTTGTAAGAGGGGTTGCTTTCATCATGTGATGAATTTTCACCATGGCCACACTCCAGATAATCCCCTCTTTCCTAATTTAGGGTTATCTAATACTTTTGCTGTGTCTACTTAAATTTGCTATTTTTTCCAGATGTGTTTCTTGTAAAATTATCCCTTTTAAGGGCTAGTCTTCTGTCTGTCTCTTTTTGTAAAATATACATATTATTTAACTTTTTAACGTCCTTCTGTATCTGTAAAATATATCTGCAGTGCAAATTGCCCCCAAATACCTTGTAATATGGTAAATTCATTGAAAATGGTGTTTTTTTCTCAATAGTATAGAGATTCACACACTTTAAATATACACAGAAGTATAGAAATGATTATATTCAATAAGCCGCTCTGTACCCATCAACTTGCTTCAGTCTTACCAACTCATGGTCAAACTTGCTTCAGTTGACTCCACCACCCACTTTTTCTCCTCCTAGTATTATTTGAAACTCTCCTAGGCATTTTTTATCAATAAATATAGTGTTTAAATATATATATTAGAATATATGTATAACATGTTATACAAAAATACACATTAAATATATGTAATATATCATATATGTATAATATTAAGTAGAAAATTATCTTTAAAAAGTCTCTTCACTCATAAATACTGGGAATTTTCTGTAATCCATTTATATAAACACTGGAAGTTACTGTAAGTCATCTCTAATTGATCTATTCATAGTATTAGATTATTCTAATTAAAATATCAGATGTGAAGGAGGAGCAAAATTAGGATTCCATCTAAATATTAATTATGTAGCTTCATTTTAAATAGCTTGGGCAATTAATCCATTCTCCAGATTTTTAGTGACATATAAACTATTTAGTAGTAAGATGGGCCTATTTGAAATGGACCAGGTGATCCTGCCCAGTTGCAGAAAATATTAACAATTTTTAAAACCTTAACCTTTTGCAGACTTAATAGGCATTACACATAAGAACAAAATTCAAAATAATGTACACTTCAGAATTCCATACAGAATAGAAAATGCAGTACTGGATCTCTGCAATAGATAGATCTATATGTCTTCACAGCATTGATCTGTATGCCCATCTGTACAGATCTGCATGTGTATAATGGGCATACAGAATTGTCATAATACTTCTATTGTTTGTATAGCACCTCACACTATAATATTTCATCTGATGTTCAGTTCACCGTAGAGCTGGGGACTCTTATCTTGTCGCCAGGCTCATAAGAAATAAAGTCTCTAAAAAGATAAGGCCAGATCTCTGTAAGGCCTGACCCTAGGACCTGGTAGAGGCAACACTCCAGCAGATGTTTTCTGAATCCAAAACTTGTGCTCTTTTTCTCATTTCTGATTCTCGTGGGTCCTGTTAAGCCAGTGTACCACTGAGATTTAAGTTTCTTGAAGACATAGACCCTTAAAGATCTATTATAAGAAGTAATATAGACATGATGCTACTAATGTAGCAAACAGTCAAGTACTGCATAAATGCTAGTAATGTTACCAGATTTCTACATGACAGCTCAAACAGATATAGGTCTGGACCCTGGAGAGGCCCAGTGACACATATTCTGTTATTTGCAGAATTCTCAAGCGACCCACTCCAGTGTTCTTGCCTGGAGAATCCCAGGAACGGAGGAACCTGGTAGGCTGCCGTCTATGGGGTCACACAGAGTCGGACACAACTGAAGTGACTTAGCAGCAGCAGCAGCAGCAACTGCATCAACCTTGTATTTTATTCTCCTGTTCAACTTTCTCTTGGTTAATACTATATAACCAAATTCCTAAAATGGTGTGTGTTACATAGTAGGTAAACAGGGAACATTTGTTGAATAAATAAATGGGTGAAAATTGATGACAGTATCCCTGGCTCTTGTACCAAAGGAACAGACCTTGATTTAAAGAGAGATATTCCATGAGTTGCAAACACTGAATATAACAAAACAGAGAGGAGTAGTCCCAGGAAGCCCAGGTGATGCCCTGTGGTCCCTCGTGCCCAGGTATCTATTCACCGCATAGCCCAGGGCAAACCTCTGCTGAGCCCTAAACTTGACTGCTCTTAGCTGACAGTGCCACTAGACAACCCCACTGAAGATGTTCCCTTCTGTTCGTTTGTTTGTGTTTTCAAAGAGTCTTCACAGACATTGTGTTTGAGCCTCTAAATAACTCTGGAAGGAAACTCCCAAACACCTGTACCTCACCAGGTTCCTTGGTCTCTAAGCTCCTTTCCTATTCTGGTGCTGTGATTCTGAAGAACTACTTTCTCCTCACTTGTATTAATAAGTGAGAAACGTGCTTGTCTATCATGAAGTTAACTTCCCAACTCTTAAGCTATCGTAAAGCAAAGTAGACTTTTTCTGTGGTAATTTTCTGCGTATCATTTTTTATTTTGATTTTAGATCATATTCCCAATTAACATGTGTGTGCACGTACATTTTTGTCTGTGTATTCTAAAGTTACACATTGCAGTTAGATAACTGTTTACATTTAGGCATAGACATGCATCCACTGCATTTGCAGACAAAACCTTGCAAGAAAACTTATATCTTCGTATCTCAACAAGAAACATGAATCAGTGTTGAAATTTAGTAGGATGGTTTCTGAACGCTTTTTCATTCTGCCTGCTGTACATGTTCTCCTCTACCTGTTCCTCAAGATTCCCAAGTTCTTGGACATCCGTGACCCAATTTTCCCCTTATTTCCTATATATGGAGTAAACCCTTAAGCATATTATAACTTCTGGTATTTTCCAGTAGAAAAAAATTGTGCTTACCTAGCTATATTTTTTTCAGCTTCTTTTAAAATAACTGAGAGGCTTAGAATGCTTTGCATAAGACTTCTTTCACATCCCAAGCCTTTTTGGGTGAAAAAAGAATCCTTTGATGTAAATCTTTTTTGATGTAATCCTTTTCTAATATTAATCTTATTCACTGTGTGTCAATCTTTAATTACTATTAGCCCTTTAATCTGACCACGTGTGGGATTTGGGTTGTGGTGTGGGCTTTGCTAGCACAGTAATGTGACTCCAGCTACATGAATTAGCTTTCCCTTTTCAATAAATAAGAGAACAGGTCCCTAACTATTCCATCTTAGAGGTGTTCTTTTAATCCCCAAAGTTATCAAGGACAGCTAAAAGTAACCATAGTTTACCATAAGCTGTTGGTGGTCACCCTGGGGCATCTTGATATTTATGCTGTAGTATTATTATTTGTATTAGTAGTTATTGATTATAACATATTTCTATGGTACTTTATTATTTATAAAAAACTTCCCTTATAGGAGCCATTCATATTGCTTATTCATTTGACCTTAACAAAATCCCTATGATGCAAACAGGGCTCCCTTTTTATGGATGAGAAAATTTGGGCTAGGAGTATTTCAATTATTTGACGAAGGTTGCTTTGACAAAGCCTCTTTTGACCCAGGTCCCTGGTGTGGTCTATGTGACTTTACCAAGCAAATTTTCACAGTATGGTTATGCAGCTCTTCCAATTTTGAAGATGTTTGGGCAGTAGTTTCATTAACAAATGTGTTATTGCTGTCTCAGGCGATATCTGTACCTAGATTTCAAAATAGTGATCTGGTGTTGAAGATTGTCCTCGAAGGAAATAGATCATCAGTGTTGCCTCTTTTTCAGAATATGTTGTGCATAGATATACTCATTTGTGTCAAATTTTAGATTCCATACATAATTGATATGAGATGATAATTTTCTTTCTCTTTCTGACTTCACTTAGTATGATAGTCTTTAGGTCCATCTTTGTTGCTGCCGATGGCATTATTTCATTTTTTATGGATCACTTCATGGGAAATAGATGGGGAAACAGTGGAAACAGTGTCAGACTTTATATTTTGGGCTCCAAAATCACTGCAGATGGTAACTGCAGCCGTGAAATTAAAAGACACTTACTCCTTGGAAGAAAAGTTATGACCAACCTAAATAGCATGTTCAAAAGCAGAGACATTACTTTGCCGACTAAGGTCCATCTAGTCAAGGCTATGGTTTTTCCAGTGGTCATATATGGATGTGAGAGTTGGACTGTGAAGAAGGCTGAGTGCCAAAGAATGGATGCTTTTGAACTGTGGTGTTGGAGAAGACTCTTGAGAGTCCCTTGGACTGCAAGGAGATCCAACCAGTCCATTCTGAAGGAGATCAGCCCTGGGATTTCTTTGGAAGGAATGATGCCAAAGCTGAAACTCCAGTACTTTGGCCACTTCATGCGAAGAGTTGACTCATCGGAAAAGACTCTGATGCTGGGAGGGATTGGGGGCAGGAGGAGAAGGGGACGACAGAGGATAAGATGGCTGGATGGCATCACCGACTCGATGGACATGAGTCTGAGTGAACTCCGGGAGTTGGTGATGGACAGGGAGGCCTGGTGTGCTGCGATTTATGGGGTCACAAAGAGTCGGACACGACTGAGCGACTGAACTGCACTGAACTGAATGTTCCACTGTATATGTGTACCACATCTTCTTTATCCATTCCTCTGTGAATGGACATTTAGGTTGTTTCCATGTCTTGGTTATTGTAAATAAGTGCTGCTGTAAACATAGGGGTTCATATATCTTTTTGAATTATAGTTTTGTCTGGACATATGCCCAAGATTGGGATTGTTGGATCATATGACACCTCTGTTTTTTTTGTTTTTTGCGGAATGTTCATACTATTTACCATAGTAGCTGCACCTTCCCACCAGCAGTGTAGGAGGAGTCCCTTTTGCCTTTTGCCTATTCTACCACACACTATAGTTGGAATAACAATCACCAATTTTAATGACTTGTGTCCTAGTATTGATTAGGAATTAGAGTACTCTTTAATTGGAAACCCTTGACCTACATGCAGAAATAGATTCTTTAAGTTTAATAGATCCCTTGAATAGATTACCTACGTCCATGGTCATGATAGTTTTTCATAAATGTTTACAGATCAGCTAATTCTTTCTAGAGTATAATTTCTTTACAATGTTGTGCTAGCTAGTTTTTCCGTCCTTTTTTTTGAGGTCAAACAGGCCAATACAAAACTTGAATCTAAAGAAGACGAAATAGTGTATTCATTTGGATTTTTTTTCATTTTAAAAGCATAAAGGATTGAATTAACCAAAATTGAATAGAATTGAACCATAGTATTTTTTTCAAGATAATTTGTTGTTGTTCTGTTGTTCCTTTGCAAAGTCCTGCCCGACTCTTTGCAATCTCACGGACTGTAGCATCCAGGCTCCTCTGTCCTTCACTATCTCACAGAGGTTGCTCAAATTCATGTCCAGTGAATTAGTGATGCTATCTAACCACTTCATCCTCTGCCACCCACTTCTTTTGTCTTCAGTCTTTCTCAGCATCAGAGTCTTTTGCAATGACTTGGCTCTTCATATAGGTGGCGAAAGTATAGGAGCTTCAGCTTCAGTCCTTCCAATGAATATTCAGGGTTGATGTCCCTTAGGATTAACTGGTTTGATCTCCTTGCAGTCCAAGCAACTCTCAAGAGTACCACAATTTGAAAGCATCAGTTCTTCAGCACTCACCTTCTTTGGGCTTCCCTATTGGCTCAGTTGTAAAGAATCCACCTGCCAACGCAGGAGATGCAACATAGGTGGGGAAGAGCCCCTGGAGAAGGAAATGGCAATCCATTCTAGAATTCTTACCTGGGAAATCCCATGGACAGAGGAGTCGGGCAGCTACAGTCCATGGGATTGCAAAAGAGTTGGACATGTTAGCAACTAAACAACAACAGCCTTCTTTATGGTCCAACTCACATCTGTACATGACTACTGGAAAAACCATGGTTTTGACTATACAGACCTTTGTTGACAAAGTGATGTCTCTGCTTTTTAATATGCTGTCTAGGTTTGTCATAGCTATCCTTCCAGGGAGCCAGCATCTTTTAATTTCATGGTTGTGTTCACCATCTGCAGTGGTTTTAGAGTCCAAGAAATTTAATCTGTCACTGCTTCCACTTTTTCCCCTTCTATTTGCATGAAGTGATGGGACCAGATGCCATGATCTTAGATTTTTAATGTTGAGTTTCAAGCCACTTTTTCACTCTGCTATTTCACCTTTATCAAGAGGCTCTTTAGTTCCTCTTTGCTTTCTGCCATTAGAGTGGTATTATCTGCATTTCTGAGATTGTTGATATTCTTTCTGGCAGTCTTGATTCCAGCTTGTCATTCATCCAGCCTGGCATTTCGCATGATGTAATCTGCATATAAGTTAAATAAACAGGATGACAATATACAGCCTTGTCATACTCCTTTCCCAATTTTAAACCAGTCCATTGTTCCAAGTAAGGTCCTAATGGTTGCTTCTTGACCTGCATGAAGATTTCTCAGGAGATAGATAAGGTGGTCTGATATTCCAATCTCTTTAAGAATTTTTCAGTTTGTTGTGGTCCACACAGTCAAAGGCTTTCATATAGTCAATGAAGCAGAAATAGATGTTTTTCTGGAATTCCCTTGTTTTTTTCTGTGACCCAACAACTGTTGACAATTTGATCCCTTGTTCCTCTGCCTTTTCTAAACCCAGCTTGTACATCTGGAATTTCTTTGTTCACATGCTGCTGAAGCCTAGCTTGAGCTAGTGTGTGAAATGAGTGCAACTGTATGGTAATTTGAACATTCTTTGGCATTGCTCTCCTTTGGGATTGGAATGAAAACTGACCTTTTCCAGTCCTATGGCCACTGCTGAGCTTTCCAAATTTGCTTACATATTGAGTGTAGCACTTTAACAGCATCATCTTTTAGGATTTTCAATAACTCAGCTGAAATTCCTTCACCTCCACCAACTTTGTTCATAGAAATGCTTCCTAAGGCCCACTTGACTTCATACTCCAGAATATCTGGCTCTTGGTGAGTGGCCATACCATCGTTGTTGTCCGGGTCGTTAAAATCCTTTTTGTATAGTTTTTCTGTGTATTCTTGCCACATCTTAATCCCTTCTGCTTCTGTTAGGTCCTTACTGTTTCCATCCTTTATTGTGCCCAAGATAATTATTTAAAAAATAAAGAGTGGCACAACCTCACGATAGTCAGCTAAAACTGTTTCCCAGAAAGTAGTCAATTGTTAGAAATTGGCTTTATCTTCAATCTCAGAAATCAAAGTCTGACCCTATTAATGTAAAGAAAGAAATGGAAAATACCCTTTTTCTAGATATTTCCACTCATTTATAGATGCCTAGCTTAATGTCTGACAATTATAGCAGCTTCTTTCTCTGAAGAAAGAAGTTGTTAAATATAGTAACTCATTTTACTTTTGATAGTGTATAATACCCTTTTGTGCCTGTATGCTGGTGGCTCAGATGGTAAAGAATCTGCCTGCAATTCAGGAGACTCAGATTTGATCCCTGGATCAGGAAGATCCCCTGGAGAAGGGAATGGCTGTGCACTCCAGTATTCTTGCCTGGAGAATTCCATGGACAGAAGAACCTGGCAGGCTACAGTCCATGGGTTCTCAGAGTGGGACATGACTGAGCAACTAGCACTTTCCCTTTCACCCTGTGGACTAAAAATGTAAATACTCCCATGAAAAATTAATTTTGAAATCTAGTCTTTCAAAGCTTTAAGACACAAGATGTTGAGATAATGTGGGTGGTACATATTTTTAAAGAATTCTCTCAGATCTTGCTTTCCCTTTTTTCCCCTCCTTTGTTTGTAAATCCCCCACAAAAGGATTAAAGTTATCATCTAAATGCCCACCTTGTTGTGAAACACTACAAATGCTAGGATAAACATGCATTCCATAACTTCTTCGAATCAAACTTCCATACAATAATTAAACGAAACTAGAATATGATGAGAACCTGAAACTCAGAGTGAAAAATGTTTATGAAAAGACCTGATTTTGCTAGCCCTCTGACCTTGGACAGGCTTTTGGAACTCAGCCTGAGTTCTTTCATCTGGGATGTAGGGATAAAAATGCCTGCTTCATAGAGTTCTCATTAGGATTAAATGAAATAGCACATAAGAAACTGCCTAACACAGGGATTCATAACAGATAATACAGGTTTGTTTTACATAACAGCCCAGGAGGATTTGGAAGGGTAACTAATGATCCTACTCAAATTTTATTGTTGTTGTTGTTCATTTAATTCTTTTCATACAGTTTTATTATAGAGCTTAATTTTTAAAATTTTTTATAGTAGTTAATGTATAATATAAGGTAGAGGTTTACAACATAGTGATTTGCAATTTTTAAATGTTATATTTCATTTATAGTTATTATAAAATATTGTCTATATTTTCTGTGTTGTACAAATGTATCCTTGAACTGCAAAGACTTTAACACAAAAACCGAGTCCTATGTGCACTCCTCCTCACTCCACGTTCTTGCTTCCCATTCACTTTCCACTATTCTAGCATCTTTTACTGATATTTATCTCTGTCTGTAAATAATACTTGTACTTTTTTTAATTTTTCACAATATACATTTTTATTATGAAAGATGAAGTTTAGCTATTTTGCTCTCCTTCCCCAACACACACTTCCTCTTCCCCCTTATTCACAATAGAGCGTTGGCAATTTTTTTTCAATCTGTGTTCAATGTTTTCATCTTTATGATTATGTAAACTTTGCTAATTGCTGAGGCAACAAGGATTATAAAACTTCATTTCCTGAATAATATTGTAGGTTATCTGTGTTTCTTGTTGTTTTGATATGCATGATTGTCTTTGGACCTCTACCCAGGTTTTCCCTGTACCTTCAGGAGCTTCGTGAAATATCTCTATCCAGTTTTCCCCATCAGTCCTTTGGCTCCAGTCTGAGATTGTTGGTTCTGGATGTGCTGCCTAGCTGTCTTGTCAATTTGGCGCCTCGTTTTTCCATTTTCCTTTGATTTCCCTCTGCCCCTGTCCCATGCTTGGTTCCCTGTTCCTTGAATACCATGTTTTCTCATAGTTACGGAGCATGTTTTCCAGTAGCTTTCTGGGAACGGGTGCATAGGAGGTTAAGTTTTTAGATAGCTTAGATTCTAAAATTCCTTCATTCTGTTCTCACACTTGATTAAGAATTGCTTTCACTCATAATTTCAAGATAACTCCCACTGCTTTCTAAATTTCACTGACTCTTGATTTCGATTATGAAACCTGTTTCCCCTGCCTGGAAGTTTATAGAGTGTTCTTTTTTTCTCAGTCTTTGGATGTTCTAGAGTGTTGTGTTTAGCATGTACTTCTCTGTTGGGTCAGTGGTAAAGAATCTGCCTGCCAATGCAGGAGATGCATGTGTCATCCCTGGGTCAGGAAGATCCCCTGGAGAAGGAAATGGCAACACGCTCTAGGATTCTTGCCTGGGAAATTCCGTGAACAGAGGAGTCTGGTGGGCTAGAGTCCATGAGGTCACAAAAAGAGTCAGACATGACCTAGTGACTAAAAACAACAACAGCAATACTTTGGTGTGAGTTCGTCTTTAGTCATTGGACTGAGCACTCAATGGCGCCTTTGATTTGGAAGTTTATGTTCTGCAATTCTGGAAACTTTTCTTGCATCCATTTTTTTATAATTTCCTCCTTTGGTGTTCTTTGTTTCTATAAACCTTCTCTACTGATTCCCTAATCTTATTTTTTTCTCCTGTTTTTCTTTTTGTTTTCTTTACTAAGAAATAACCTCACCTTTATCTGCCAGCACTTCTATATAGATTTTTAAAAAGATTTTCTCATATCTTTAACTTCTAATAATCCCTTTTTGTTTTTGAAATGCCCTTTGTTATAATCTCTCTTCTTTCATATGGGGCTTCTTTATCTCTCTGAGACTACTGATTATACTTATTACCCTTTGCCTCAGCACTGTTTCCTTTTGATTTGGATGGTCTGTCTTTCACGTTAGAGGCTTCCTTCTAGTCCTGGTAACCCTTCACTGTTGTTATATTTAATAATGAGTCACTAAAATGCAAATTAGAAATTCCTTGTACTGAGGTGGGAGTTTTTTTTTTTTTTTGACTGGTAGCCTTTTCAGTGAGAACCAAATATTTTGGGGGAGAGCCCCCCAAATCAAGATCCTTAGGTCTCTGTTTGGTGCTCTTCAGTATTTCCAAAGAAAAGTCCCCCAACGTCCTGTGTAAAGGTGGGTACACAATGAAGTAAAAGTAACCAGAGTGGGGTGAGGATATTCAGCCAAGCTACCCATGTGTACCTGAGAGAGGTAAGGAACTTCTGGGATCTCACTGGTCTGTTTGTAGACCGTTCACTCAGTGTTTTTGTTTTCAGTCTGGTGCCTCATGCCTTTTTTCAGCTGTGTCTCAGAATCCAATCCTCTGAGGTTCCTAGGTGGGAGAGGGGCAACTTCCTATCTCTGTGGAGTGGAGGAGGAAATTTGGCTCCTTCTTTCAAATATTTTCAACCAATTATCCCTGTGTGCTTGGGCTCATAGCTCCTCCCACACCTGCTTCCTCTATTCCTAAGCCTGTCTGAGGTTCAGCAGAGTACAATGGCTCATTTGTTGTTGCCTTGCACCACCCTTTCGAGTCCCTTAGCTTAGAAGAGTCCCTCATTAGCTAAGTCAGTTACCACTCATCCACTTTGAAACTTCCAAAAATGTTAACATCCTCCATGTGTCCCTACCTCCTTCTCCATGCTCTTGTCCTCATGAGTTATGCCTTTGTTGTTGCTGTTCCTTTACTCACTGTAGAACAGTAAAGAATAATGAGGAAAACTGTACGTATCTAATCTTCCATGTTTGATCAGGAGTGCTATTGATTCAGTCTCTTTCCATTCCAAAATGGACATCATCACCTCTCAAGCAAAGGTCACCCAGAGGGGACCATATCTCCTTCCTCTTCTTATCCTAGGCTCAGGAGTCAGTGTCTCTGCTGAGGCAAAGTAGCTAGTCAAAAAGGTTAATGAATTATTACGGCCTCAGAAGGAGGGTAAAGTACATCCAGTCCTTCCAGTAATAACAGGAAACTTTAAAAATGATATGCAATGTGCATTAACAGTGGAGGTAAGAAAATAAGCAAAAGTTGAAAGCAAAGCATGTACTTGTCAATGGTAAAAGAAATTCAAAAATGAAATCTAATCAATTAGAACTTTTCTGAGAAAAATTTTGGAGAATACGTGCTGTTTAGTTCCAGTTTTATCTTGATTATTCAGAAAAATTTCATCTAAGATTGGATAAACCACACACGCAAGGAAAACATGCTCTTAACTCAGATTATCTCAATAAGACATTTTTTAGAAATGAAAATATTATTATAAAAATTCAAGTTTTCAGGGAATTATGTGCTACATGGTTATAATAGTTCATAGTAAAGATTGAAGCTAAACTTCCTGTAATGATATAAAGCTTCATCATTATAGTGTCTTGGGGAAAGCCAAATCTTGTTAATATGCCTTCTTGGTTCTATGGAGCATGCTACAATCTGTGCCAGATGCAATTAAAGAATGGTTCAAATGGCAATCTGTAGAGCTTTGAAGATATCCATGGGAAATAGGCTGCTTGGCTGTTCATTACCATTGTAATAGATTGGAAGTGACATTGGTTTAAAAAAAAATAACAACTCATCATTCTGGTCCAATTGACCAATTAGGGCACTCACACTTGTCATGCTGCAGTTGCACAATTGTTGACATTATTTTTCATCAAATGATGGTTATGGGAAAGAAATACAGTACTTTATAGACTTGTACAGTATCTTTGCTTTTGCCCAAATGTAAATCTTCATGCATATGAGAGTTAAATATGTATGTTTACATACATAGATAAAATAGAAAAAACAGTACTGGTGATAAGGAATGAATGAGTTGATAGTTGAGAAATGGGTGTTGAAACACACAGAAAACTAGATAGCAAGAAAATATAAGATGTGTATGAGCTGCCTCGCTCACCCACATGTAACATAAATGAGAAGAATTACGTAACTACTGAAACGAGAAACAGTTTCCTGCTAGAAGTTTATTCTTCTCATTTCAGATATTCAGAGAAACTCTCCAGTAGTAATTCACAAAAAGAAGGTATTCATATTGACATGAATATTATAGTATAAAATTATACCTGTTAGATGTGTACACTGTATATTCCAAAATGCCCTAAAAATGGAAGAGAAAGCATTTTTGTGTTTATATTCCTCATAGAGTTTCCCACTAAGTCTTATTAATATTAGCACTTTAGATGACTAACAATGTAGTCAGTGAATAATTAGCTCTTTGAAGATCTTCCTAGCATTTAAACAATCTTCCATTTTCTTTTTGTAACTTCAACACTGAAATTAAGAGGAAGACTGCATTAGATGTGACACAATTTAGACTTAACATGACCTGAAATAATATAAACTAAATCACCTGAATTCATATCCTCAGCCCTCTTTCTTTCTAATTAGGGACCCCATCAGCTGGACAAAGGTGATATGAAAGAGATACTACTATACATTAATAGTATACATACTATACATTAGTAGTATACATACTATACATTAGTAAACCTAGGCGGAATGCAATTACAGATTTTCATGTAGAAGAATGACTCTCCTTTTAGACCTTGTTTTGGTTTTGTTTTCTCCCAGTTATTAGTGACCAATATTGACACCTTATAAGTAAAAAGAGAAGTCTCAAAGAACCTCCACTGCCACATCTTCCTCAGTAGTCCTTGTTTCACTCTTGAGCTGTTGTCCCCCTCCCTTCTAAGTTTAGGGTAGCCAAGGTGGCCAAAATGCTTCCCAGGTGGCACAATGGTAAAAAATCTGCCTCCAAATGCAGGAGGCACAAGAGACATGGGTTTGATCCCTGGCTCAGGAAGATCCCCTGGCATAGGAAATGGCAATCCACTCCAGTGTTCTTGCCTAGAAAACTCCATGGAAAGAGGAACCTGATGGGCTACCATCAATGGGGTCACAAAGAGTCAGACACGACTGAGCATACACACCCAAGGCAGTCAAAATAGGCACTTGAGATCTGGGCTGAGGTTGGACGGTGATGATCAGCTAGACACACTTGTTCTATGACATGAAGTAAGGGCACAGAGCAAAGAGGGGAGAATGGAAACAAGAAATTTAATTGCTGTAAATTACTGTAATCATTAATCCATTAATAGAATAATTCCTAAACCTAGAACTTCTTGGGAGTTCCCTTTATAAGAATTCTACCAAAGATTCCAGTGTAGCACCTACTGAATTAGTGATTTTCAAAGATAATTTGAAGTATAACTGATATATTAAAAGAAGGAAAACACTGAAGTGAACATACCTCATGGGATGTTTTGGGACTGATTTTGTTTAATTTGGAGCTATTTATGAGTAGTACGGTTACTTTTTCTTCCTGATTTTAGCTTAACTCTCATTAATGACAATGCCAATTGAATACTCTAAAATATTGATGGTTAATACCCTGACTAAAAGTGGAGTGCTGTAGGTCTAGAGCACACACATTTAATTTTGTTTCCATTATTCTTGGTTATATGTATTTGATCTATATATATATATATCTTTTATAACATATGAATTAAAAATTTATATTCTCTGTGGTGTGTTTTAAATGGCACAGTTGTTCATTTGCACAGATATTAAGGGCCCACTTGTGCTTTCCCTTTGCTCAGTGCCAGTGACTTAAGGAAGAAATACATTCTGGTTTTGTAGTTGAAGGGGAAAGAGGTGGGCAAAAAAATGACAAGTCTGAATGAAGAAGCTCTAGACAGAGGCAAAACAGAACCAGTACACACAAGGAAGAAGTGGAGATAACTAGGAAAATCAAGAAGAACTTTAGAGAAGATGAATTTTGAGCTAAGCTTTGAGGGTATCAGGTTTTCCTGGGAAAGCAAGCAAAAAAAGAAAAGGTGGCTCAAGGCCTGAGAAAAACCAGAAGCTAATGTACAGAGGAAAAGGTCAATTTTCATTCCAATCCCAAAGAAGAACAATGCCAAAGAATGTTCAAACTACTGTACAATTGCACTCATTTCATGTGCTAGTAAGATTATACTCAGAATCCTTCAAGCTAGGCTTCAGCAGTATGAAACCAATATTTATGTACAAACTGGGTTTAGAAAAGGCAAAACCACAGATCAAATTGACAACTTTCATTGGATCATAGAGAAAGCAAGGGAATTCCAGGGGAACAAAAAAAATCTACTTCTGTTTCATTGACTACACTAATGCCTTTGACTGTGTGGATCACAACAAACTGTGAAGTGTTCTTAAAGAAATGGGGATACCAGACCACCTTACCTGTCTCCTGAGAAACCTGTATGAGGGTCAAGAAGCACCAGTTAGAACCTTACATGGAACAACAGACTGGTTCAAAATTGGAAAAGAAGTACAACAAGGCTGTATGTCGTCACCCTGCTTATTTAACTTCTATGCAGAGTACATCAAAGCAAAATGCCAGGCTAGATGAATCATGAGCTAGAATCAAGATTGCTGGGACAATATCAACAACCTCAGATATGCAGATGATACTACTCTAATGGCAAAAAGTAAAGAGAAACTAAAGCACCTCTTGATCAGGGTGAAAGAGAATTAAAAAGCTTGCTTAAAGCTCAATATAAAAATAAGATTATAGCATCTGGTCCCATCAATCCATGGCAAACAGAAGGAGGAAAAGTGGAAGCAGTGACAGATTTTATTTTCTTAGATTCAATTCCAAAATCACTGTGGACAATGACTGCAGCCATGAAATTAAAAGATGCTTATTCCTGGGAAGGAAAGCTGTGACAAACATAGACAGTGTATTAAAAGCAGAGACATCAATCACTTTGCTGACAAAGGTCTGTATAGTGAAAGCTGTGGTTTTTCCAGTGGTCATATACAGATGTGAGAGTTGGACCATAAAGAAGTCTGAGTACCAAAGAATTGATGCTTTATAATTGTGGTGCTAGAGAAGATTCTTGAGAGTCCCTTGGACTCAAAACAGTAAATCCTAAAGAAAATCAACCCTGATTATTAATTGGAAGATCAGCTTCAGTACTTTGGCCACCCCATGCAAAGAGCCAACTCATTGGAAAAGATGCTGATGCTGGGAAAGATTGAAGGCAAAAGGAGAAGGGGGTGGCAGAGGATGGGACGGTTAGATAACATCAATTCAATGGACATGAATTTAAGCAAATTCTGGGAGATAGTGAAGGACAGGGAAGCCTGGCGTACTGCACTCCATGCAATCGCAAAGAGTTGAGCACAACTTAGCAACTGAACAACAAAACAACAGCAATGTATGTGTGTGTGTGCTAAGTCACTTCAGTCGTGTCCAACTCTTGGCGACCCCAAAGCCTGCCAGGCTCCTCTGTCCACGGGATTCTCCAAGCATGAATACTGGAGTAGGTTGCCATTTCCTCCTCCAGGAGATCTTCCCAACCCAGGACTTGAATCAGTATCTCTTTAATCTCCTGCATTGGCAGCTGAGTTCTTTACCACTGGCGCCACCTGGGAAGCCCTATACAACAATGTAAAGAGGTGTGACTATCAATGATTCTCAATATTGGATAAACTAGAATGGCCTAGTTGGTGAATAGTGAGGATCATTGAGTAGTTCAGCAATAGGCATGGCTGTAAACATGTTTTGGAGGCAAATTGCACAGGTATTTGAATGCCATGTGAATATTTGGATAATAGAAGAAGAGAACAACCTTTTCGTCTCTAAAATTTAAGAGTAGTGGTTTTCAACCATGACCTATTTGCCCCAAATGGATACTTGGCAATGACTGGAGACAGTTTTGGTTGTCACAACCAGGGATGGGGATGCTACTGATTTCTAGTGAGTAGAGCCCATAGATGTTGCTACTAAACATCTACAAGGACAGAACAGTAGCCACACCCAGCAAAGAATTATTCAGCCCCATGTGTCAACAGTAAAGAGACTGAAGATTTTTGATTTAAGAAGATATTTCTTATGGCACTGTGAAGGATGGCATAGGGCGAGGGAGTGGGGCACAGAGAGGCCTGTGCAGAAACAGAGTGAGAGACAGAACCTAATCTAGGCAGTGGCAGTGGGTTTTGCATCTTGCAAATAAACATAAACAGCCAACTTTGAGAAACTCCAATTCTAACCAAAGACCAACAGCAAATGTTACTATTGTTGATCAGACAGTATTTCACAGAATTAACTGGTTATTTAAGAAATGAGATACTGCAGACCCACTAGTGCCTACAGATGCAAATCTGTGAGCAAGGGAACATAATGTGCATTTTTCACAAACTCCTGGGATAATTTTTAGCACAAGTTCCACTTCAAATCATTGACTCTTAAACCTGTTTTCTAATACATAATTACTATTATATAATACAATTATTATATTGCCTATACTTATTTCCAAGCTTATCTTAGTTTTTTTTAAAAAAATCACTTAAGTTAGTCAAATGCATGTCCCCCAGTTCTGTGAAGTGGGAACATAAATCAAGCCTATCTAGGATATTGCAAAAACAAAAGCATAGCTGTATCTTCTGTTTGCAGGAAGACGGAGTATTTGTTTAAATATGCCTTGGGGTATTTGTGTAAAGTGCCACATCTCTCCTATAATAAGGAGTACCTTTGCCACAGGCACACGTTGCCCCATGCTGGGGCCTTTACTAGTTCTGCCCTCACATGCCTGGTCAGCACATTCTCAGATGAATGGTTAATTCAGTTCTGCATGCTTTCACCAGGTCACTGCACCACAGAGAGAAATCAGACATTTTCCTTGTAGGCTTCTGGGGTATCCTATACTTTTCCACCAAGAACATGAGCCAACATGTTATCAAGAGTTGTCTCTGGTTGGAGGTCTAGATTAGAGGTAACACACACACACACACACAATTTCCTGCATAACTGTTTCTAAAAGACCCTCAATGAATTAGCACAACTTTTATAATATGGAAATTATATACAAAATAAGCTGTAAAAAAGCAACTTAATGGGTTTGCACATGGGCACTGTTCCTGCAAAGGAGCATTGTAAACCACCCCCTAGTACAGAAAGATACCCTAGGAAGCCCTTTATTATGAGCAGCAACAAAGGATGGAGACCAAAAGAGGATGAATCTTATTACAAATGTATGTTTCTATATATCTTACGATCCCCCAAATATGTTTTTCTGTACAGCCAAGAAAACAACTACCCAAATGCTAAAAATCAAGTTCCTTTAATTCAATCCCATTGATTGAAATGTTAGGACATCCAATACCCATAGATGCCAGACTAACACTATAACTATTTCCAAAAGCAAAATAACAACTAGGATCATGTACCTGATACAAGAAGAACATGTCAACTTCTTTGTACTTGTCCTACAAATCAGCTTTTTCAGAGATAGAAAATATTCTGTCTTATAAGCCAGCTGACTCTGCCTTCCACAGAGGGTAAATTTGATGGACTAGAGTGCACAGATATCTGGGTCAGAAGAGCTGGCTTTATTACTGGCTCTGCTAGTTGCTTGTGGTGTGACCTTGAGTAAGTCATTTCTCCCTCAGTGTTGGTTTCTTCCAACATGGAGCTCAGTTAGAACAAATGAGATGTAGCACTTGAGAGCTGGATCTGTTAACTGTGAAGAAATCAGGATTTTTCATATCTATTGGCTCATATGATTTTACTGTGACCTTTCCTAGCTATTTTAATGAGAATCACTGAAGTCATGTTAGAGGAGAGGAAGTTATTCTGAGCTTAGAGACTGACTAGAATTGGAATAGGAAAATCATCAGGAAGCAGGACTACTCTCTCCATCTCTTTGTCTTTCATCGTCTACCTGGTTTCTTTCTTATTCGCAGTGCTTCTGCTTCTAATTACACAGGCGCTGTGGTGTAGAACTCTGATAATGCACGTTCCTCTCTCTGAGTTTCTACTTATACCTAAGTGTTGTTACCTAATTGGAACTTTTTCTACCTCAAGACGTCTCTGCATTAGATCCCCATGGTTCCTGGCTTCATTTTCTGAGTGTATAAGTTCAAATTATCAAGAAAAGGACTATGATTCATCAGCTTTTCTTTGAGTGTCAGTCCATAAGTCAAAGGTAATGGCTAACTTTTGCTCTGAAGTCAGGCACAACCAGTGGTCCACTGGTCTATTCAGTTACAACCATGGGTGGTGTGGGGATATTGGGTGAGGATATGGTATCATAATAAAAATGGGCACATATGGACAGATAGCAACTGACAGATCTCTAGGAAGTACACTGGTTTGAGTACTTCCCCATAATTCCTGTCTTCAGTACTCATATATGTATCTTTTTGCAGTTTGTTACCATCCTATTATGAGAAGTGTTACAGGAAACATAGATATCTAGGGATGTTGTTTTGAGGGATGAGTCCATGGTTTAAATGATACCCAGTCTAAAACAAAGTCACCACTCACTCAGATGAAGGACCAGAATCAGGTTTCATTTTTCTCTGCTCTTTATGATGTTATGTAGTCATTGGAAATAGTTGCCATGACCTGCAGCCAAACCATCCTTGCAAAGTCATTTTCAAGGGAGAACTTTACTAATAAAGTCAAGGTAGACCTCATATGACCAATAATATGAAGTGGGAGACACAGGGCGGAGATTAAGTTTAAAACTAATTTTGAGGAAGGTCGCAGAATACTCAAAATGTCTCACTAACTTTGAAGTTTGGGTGTCATTCTGAGAAAATAAAGTAGCTGAAAACCTATGAAGAAGACAGAAACCAGCAGTGATTCCTAAGGCCTGAGTCTCCACACCTGCAGTCTTGCTGATAATCTAATATCCGATAATGGAAGAAAAAGAATACCAAGATTACTTCTAGAAACATATTTGTTACCATTCCAAACAGCTTTGGCATTTCCTGTTAGGAAATGTTATTTATATTAGCTGCCCTCAGTATAGCATTTTTCACTGTCTGGTTTGTGACTCTGTTAGAAATATGGCAGACCTAGGATTCCCAGAGGAATGAGTCCTCTTTCTTTTCACTGTTAGATGACACCAAATGCATGTAACCAAATCAGCTAAAGTGAGGACCGGGTGATGTCAAGACACTGATTTATTTGGTCGACTATTTGGCTGAATGCTTTGTGTGCCCGGGAATCTACTGGGTAATAAAGCATCGTTTTACTCTTTTGTACAGTCTCTTTCACATGTTGACTCTTAGTCTTTTGGCTAACACAGAAACTTTATACTCTGGCTAAGACTAAGTTCTTAGAACTTGAAAACTTGGTGATATTGTGATTTTTAGAGCATATTTCTGATTATTTAAGATAATTCATTATTTATTAGGCAAACAGACTGAGCGTTAAATAGGCCAGATATGGTACTAATTGCTGAGGAATCAGATGAGAGACATAGCCCCCACCCTTGAGGTACTTATAATCTGGACAAGGGTATAAACAGAAAGCTTTAGGAAATAGTAGAAAAGTTCTGAGGTCGAGCACAGATTGCTCTATAGAGAATATTTCTATAATCTTAATTTCTAAACAACATAACTCATAGGTGACAGGTTTCGGTGTCACTTGAGACATGCATAAAACTCCATAGGCAGTGCTCTAAAGGAAACTGCAGAAATGCAGAAATGTCCAAAAGCACCATTGTGATGTCACCTTTTATTAGTTCACAAGAGGAGATGTAATTATTCTGCTAAGTCTTTGTTTGCTATTTGAGAGCAACAAATTAAACCCCACTAATCTACCTCTCTGGATGGTACTTATTGAACCTAAGAGGCTTCAATTATCAACAGCTTAATAAACTTACTAATCTGCATTAAATGAAATCCTTTGCAAAATCACATTGAAACAATGCTTAAGTCATAATCAGCCTGCCTGGTATCTACAGCCTACTGTGGCTGAGCCCCAGAATGCACTGTGTAATCAAATTCCATGTTACTCAAATCTTGGAAAATTCCTATTAGGTGGTTGTATACAGTTTGTGTGTGTGTGTGTTTTGTCACATGAATTCATACAGTGCCTTTTTTAATCCAGAGAAAATTGACATTTAGGTATAAATCAAACAAGAATGTAATTTAAAACTGCTTAAGTTCAGCCACCTACTACCATAAAAAGAAAGCTTAAAAAGAATGTTCTATTCTGCATACAGCAAGCCAGCATTCTGTGTAACAAGTCTTCATATGACATTCAAAGAATATAAGATTGTTATCATGTTATCAATCCAGACCACAGTACCTTGTGAGGTAATAAAGCAGTATCCTTTAGGTTTTCAAAACGAGAAATGGAGGCAATACAATATTTCATCCCCAGTCATTGATGGGAACACCAGCTGGCTACCATTCCATCCCTCTATTTCTTCAGTCCAGACAAGGGAGGACTGTAGGAACAGAGTCACTGACTGAGTGGTTTACGATTCACATAGGTATTCTCCAAGTGACTCGTACTGACGTCTGGCACAGGAGCTCAAGTTGATAGTAGCAATGCCATGAGGAACTCAGCAGTTAGCCCTCAAATGTTAAATAGTGAACATTACAGTACAGATGAGGGAAGGATCAGGCACCTAAGAACACAGAGAAAGGGAGCCACAGAATTAATTGAACAAAGCATTTCAGGTTTTTGTCGCCAATTTTATGGACCAATTAATCATTTAAACCTGTCCAAGGCACACAAGTGTTGACTCATTGGAAAAGACTTTGATGCTGGGAGGGATTGGGGGCAGGAAGAGAAGGGGACGACAGAGGATGAGATGGCTGGATGGCATCACTGACTTGATGGACGTGAGTCTGAGTGAACTCCGGGAGTTGGTGATGGACAGGGAGGCCTGGTGTGCTGCGATTCTTGGGGTCGCAAAGAGTCGGACATGACTGAGTGACTGAACTGAACTGAAGGCACACACATGCAAATACTTACTAAAATCCATCCATTTAGCATTCTACTGACAGTTTTTTTTGTTTTTGCAGTATAAAATGCAGAATTTTCTATCTGAGTATAATCTAGCAAGGACTATCATTTAAAAACTGCCTAGATATTAAAACTTCGGCTTTTCTCTATTATTTTAAATTATGCTGATTAAAAATATTTTTCAGATCATCTCCATCAACGTGTCTTTTCTAAGACTTGAAAATTTTGAGCAGAGGGAAGGTATAACATGTCTAAATTCAGTGGAAAAACAAGATTAATGGGCAATCATACTGTTTAACAAGTGGCTGGATTTAAATAACGGCAACTACTGACATTAAGAAAAGACTGCATACCTTCAAAATAGCATTTGACAATCCAGAACTTTTCTAAGATTTTATCCTTAGACTACAGAACATTAATTTGAAGATCCAAGCATTCAAGAATGATCTGTGGACCCATTGTCCTGAAAATGCACTAACTATAATACCAACAAAAGGAAGGGTGGAGATATATTACATTTTTATTTATTTGTTTCTTTTCAGGACTTTCCAGCATGTTTTTGTAATACAAAATAGGTAAAAGTAGGACTTGGTGTGTGCCTGCCAGGTTCCAACTAAAAAATGGTGTGTGTATATATGTGTCGGGGGCTTCCCAGATAGCACTAATGGTAAAGAAACTGCCTGCCAATGCAAGAGACGTAAGAGATGGGGGCTCAGTCCCTGGGTTGGGAAGATCCCCTGGACAAGGGCATGGTAACCACTCCAGTATTCTTGCCTGGAGAATCCCCATGGACAGAGGAGCCTGGGGCGTTCCAGGCCATAGGGTTGCATATGTGTGTTTATGCACACATACACGATGTGCTTGGGTGTGTGATCAGTCAGTTCACTGGCAGTTCTTTAAAACTGACAGTTGCCAATGTTTTAAGACTTGACAGTTCTACTTGTGCTGAATATGTTAGGAATCTAGAGAGCAAGGCATTTAATTAATGAACATGTAAAGGAATGTTCCACCTGCAGTTGAAGGATCAATTTTCTTGGTAATTTTATATTACCGATAATTTTAACAAAGATTTATTGATGTACCAGACACTTGAGGTTCAAGAAGATTGTAATAACGTAAATAGATATGGCGCCTCCCCTACGTGAGCCTGAGGATATAGGCTAGCTGTACACTGCTAAGGACAGAAAGTGTTAATGGGCAGAGAATAAACAAAGTACAGGGGTGCTCAGGGAAGGAAACAAACACGTTTGCTGTAAAGATGGCAACAGGGGAAATAGGAAAAGAAAGAACAATTTGAGCTAAATCCTAAAGTGTGGAGTATGAGAACAGGTAATTAAATTGAAACCACCTCCTTGAAACTATGGAAATAAGGAAGAACAAAAGTTAGGTAATTTAGTAAAATGCACCCATAATCATTTAAGTGCCTACTGTATGCTAGGAATGTCAGCTCTGTGCCAGACCCAGCTCAAATACCAGTCCTGGACAAAGTTATGCTTCCCTCCTTGACACCCTCTGAAGCTGTTCTACTTCCTAGCTCTCTGTCATCGAACTAGATGGCTAACCTCTACTGCCTTGGTGTCCTTACCTGAAAAATTATCCTAATAAAAGCATTTAACTTCACACGTTTGTTATGAGGATCAGATCAGTTGATATATGAAAATAATTACCCCAGTGTATGGATAGCTGTAGGCCTTCCCAGATGACTCAGTGGTAAAGAATCTGCCTGCAGTGCCAGAAAGGCAGGAGATGTGAGTTTGATCCCAGAGTTGAGAAGATCCCCTGGAGAAGGAAATGGCAACCCACTCCAGTATTCTTGCCTGGGTAATGCCAAGGACAGAGGAGGCTGGAGGGCTAAAATCCATGAAGTCACAAAGAGTCAGACATGACTGAGCAACTGAGCATGCATGCATACTGCAAGGGCTATAAATCTGTTAGCTATTATTGCTTTTATTAAATACTGTAATCTTTCATTCCTCTGAGTGATTACCCTCTGAACAGTGCTTTTCACGTGGGAATCTTATTAAAATACAGGTGCAGATTCAGTAGGTCTTGGGTTGGTCCTAAGAATCCACATTTCTAACAACTTCCCAGATGCTGCTGGTTCATCAAGTAGTGCCTTATGGCCCATGAATTGTTGCTGGTCCGTGAACTGTTTGTGAATAATAAGTGGAGCAAAAATTCAGAATAAACATTGAGAAACTTTTATAGCATTTTTCCACTGCCACAAAATCCAACTGCATAATCAGGTCATGGCATTTTATAAAACTATGAGTTTGTAATGGATTGAAAAAGTTTTTCAAATGGTCCTTCACCACAAATCATTTGAGAAGCATTGTTCTAGAATACAGTATAAACTTAAAAGTAAATGGGAGGTCTTCATAAATTTTGTACCACCTCACCAACTAAAAGAACTTTGTGCAAGGTTCGTGTTCAACAAATATTCTTGAATGCTTGTGAGAATTCATTTAAAAATAAGCAAGTACACCTCTGATTGCCCATTTTCAAATTCTCTATATAATGACTAGAGTCAGTTCCAAGTAGCATCAACTTTAATGAAGTGCAATTAACAATTTCATGACTAAGCTTCTGTTTACATCTTATGCTTAATGACTATGTAAAGACTTAGACATACACTTACACAGGGAAGCCTGGCATGCGGCAGCCCATGGGGTCGCAAAGAGTCGGACGTGACTGAGAGACTGAACTGGAAGACTTATACGTTACAACTGTAAGCACAGGAGATTATTTTCTCTACTTGATTCTCTCCTATAAAATATTAGATTTGTACATTTGTAGAAATGTATGCTCACTTTTATAATAACTCACTTTAAAATAACTAATGTTAGAATCTGAACACATACACACACGTATGTTAACATGAGTCCCACATTTCATCCTTGTTCTTCATCTACTGTTGCCTCCACTAGAGGCAGTATTTATGAGCTTGGTGCAAAAGTAATTGTGGTTTTTGCATTGTTGAAATTTGCTGTATGATATTGGAATGCAGTCTAAATAAATGTGATTATGTTATTCATCATTTTAATGTATATTTTTTGCTTTATGTTTTTTTGCTAATGACATTACTTGCTGTTTATTTTATATTTATTTTAGACTATGGAAATGGAAATAATGTTAGACAAAAAGCAAATTCAAGTGATTTTCTTATTTGAGTTCAAAATGGGTTGTAAAGCAGTGGAGACAACTCGCAACATCAACAATGCATTTCGGTCAGTAACTGCTAATGAACATACAGTGCAGTGGTGGCTCAAGAAGTTTTGCAAAAGGTGTGAGAGCCTTGAAGATGAGGAGCATAGTGGCTGGCCATCGGAAGTTGACGACAACAATTGAGAACCATCATTGAAGCTGATCCTCTTACAACTACACAAGAAATTGCCAAATAACTCAGTGTCAACTCAGTTCTATGATCATTTGGCATTTGAACCATATTGGAAAGGTGAAAAGCTCAATAAGTGGGTGCCTCGTTAGCTGATCAAAAATAAAATTTCAATGTTTTAACATATCATCTCCTCTTATTCTTTGCAACAACAATGAACCATTTCTCAATTGGATTGTGGCATGCAACGAAAGTGGATTGTATACGACAATGGGTTATGACCAGCTCAGTGGCTGGACTGAGAAGAAGCTCCAAAGCACTTCCCAAAAGAAAACTTGCATGAAAAAAAGGTCGTGGTCACTGTTTGATGGTCTGCTGCCCATCTGATCCACTGCCGCTTTCTGAATTCCATTGAAACCATTATATCTAAGAAGTATGCTCAGCAAATTGATGAGATGCACTGAAAACTGCAATGCCTGCAGCTGGCATTGTTCAACAGAAAGGCCTAATTCTTGATTACCATGCCCAACCACACGTCACAAAACCAATGCTTCTAAAGTTGAGTGAGTTGGGCACTGTATTCACCTGACCTCTTGCCAACTGACGACCACTTCTTCAAGTATCTTGACAACTTTATGCAGGGAAAGTGCTTCCACCACCAGCAGGATAGAGAAAAGGCTTTTCAAGGACTTGTCTAATCCCAAAGTATGGATTTTCATGCTTTCAGGAATAAACAAAGTTATTTCTCATTGGCAAAATGTGTTGATTGTAATGGTTCATATTTTGATTAATAAAGATGTGTTTGAGCCTAATTTAATGATTTAAAATTCACAGTCCAAAACTGTAATTATGTTTGCACCAACCTAATAACATTCAGTTCAGTTCAGTCACTCAATCGTGTCCAAGTCAATGATGCCATCTAGCCATCTCATCCTCTGTCGTTCCCTTCTCCTCCTGCCCCCAATCCCTCCCAGTATCAGAGTCTTTTCCAATGAGTCAACTCTTTGCATGAGGTGGCCAAAGTATTGGCGTTTCAGCCTCAGCATCAGTCCTTCCAGTGAATACCCAGGACTGGTCTCCTTTAGAATGGACTGGTTGGATCTCCTTCCAGTCCAAGGGACTCTCAAGAGTCTTCTCCAACACCACAGTTCAAAAGCATCAATTCTTCAGTGCTCAGCTTTCTTCACAGTCCAACTCTCACATCCATACATGACCACTGGGAAAACTATAGCCTTGACTAGACAGACCTTTGTTGGCAAAGTTAATGTCTCTGCTTTTGAATATGCTATCTAAGTTGGTCATAACTTTCCTTCCAAGGAATAAGCATCTTTTAATTTCATGGCTGCACTCACCATCTGCAGTGATTTTGGAGCCCCCCAAAGTAAAGTTTGACACTGTTTCCACTGTTTCCCCATCTATTTCCCATGAAGTGATGGGACCGGATGCCATGATCTTGGTTTTCTGAATGTTGAGCTTTAAGTCAACCTTTTTACTCTCCTCTTTCACTTTCATCAAGAGGCTCTTTAGTTCTTCTTCACTTTCTGCCATAAGAGTGGTATCATCTGCATATCTGAGGTTATTGATATTTCTCCCGGCAATCTTGATTCCAGCTTGTGCTTCTTCCAGCCCAGAGTTTCTCATGATGTACTCTGCATATAAGTTAAATAAGCAGGGTGACAATATATAGCCTTGACGTACTCCTTTTCCTATTTGGAACCAGTCTGTTGTTCCATGTCCAGTTCTAACTGTTGCTTCCTGACCTGCATATAGGTTTCTCAAGAGGCAGGTCAGGTGGTCTGGTATTTCCATGTCTTTCAGAATTTTCCACAGTTTATTGTGATCCACACAGTCAAAGGTTTTGGCATAGTCAATAAGGCAGAAATAGATGTTTTCCTGGAACTCTTGCTTTTTCCATGATCCAACGGATATTGACAATTTGATCTCTGGTTCCTCTGCCTTTTCTAAAACCAGCTTGAACATCTGGAAGTTCACGGTTCACGTATTGCTGAAGCCTGGCTTGGAGAATTTTGAGCACTACTTTACTAGCGTGTGAGATGAGTGCAATTGTGCAGTAGTTTGAGCATTCTTTGGCATTGCCTTTCTTTGGGAATGGAATGAAAACTGACCTTTTCCATTAGTATACATATTAATATGTCCAAAAAAGGTAGAAAGGAAAAGAAATACTTTTTTGAAAAAAAAAAAAAAGTGTTATTTTGGGTGGGTATGTGTGAGTGAAAATCAGTATTATATTTTACACTTTTACCTATTTTGTTGTTTTCCAGTCACTCAGTCTGTCCAACTCTTTGCAGCCCCATGGTCCGCAGCATGCCAGGTTTCCCTGTCCTTCACCATCTCAAGGACCTTGCTCAAACTCATGTCCATTGAACCAACCATCTCATCCTCTGTCATCCCTGTCTCCTCCTGCCTTCAATCTTTCCCACTTTCAGGGTTGTTTCTAATGATTTGGCTCTTTGAATCAGATGGCCAAAGCATTGGAGCTTCAGCTTCAGCATCAGTCCTTCCAATGTATATTCAGGATTGATTTCCTTTAGGATTGACTGGTTTGATCTCCTTGCAGTCCAAGGGACTCTCAAGAGTCTTCTCCAGCACCACAATTCAAAAGCATCAATTCGTCAGTGCTCAGCCTTCTTTAGGGCCCAACACTCACATCCATACATGACTACTGGAATAACCATAACTTTGACTATATGGACCATTGTTGGCAAAGTAATGTCTCTGCTTTTTAATGTGCTGTCTCGGTTTGTCATAGCTTTTCTTCCAAGAAGTAAACGTCTTTTAGTTTCATGACTGTAGTCACCGTCTGCAGTAATTTTGGAGCCCAAAAAAATAAAGTCTGTTACTGTTTCCATTGTTTCCCCATCTATTTGCCATGATGTGATGGCTTTTACCTATAGTGACAGTTTTAAAGGCTGGTCACAGATAGTATTCTAACACATAGAAAAGCCTTCCAGAGTCAGAAATTTCACGTCAGTGTGCATATTTATGATTTTCATTTGCCATTTTATCACCAGCTAGAAGCAGGGTGCCATTCACCAGGAAGAAGTTAGGTTTCTACTAGATATTGGAGAAAGGGACCTATGGTCTCTTGAAAATTTAGGGTTTGGAGTTTATATTAATAAATGAATCAAGATAGTCTGCTCCATGATTTTCAGTAATTAATGTCTTTACTAATTACTTTCAAAATCTTTATCATACTTCTCTCTCATATGCCAAACAGGAATCTTAAAATAAATCACATTATCAAATTAAACAAATCTGTGGAGAATTGCTACTTCTAAAAATTTATTCAGAAATGTGGATGTCAAATCATTCACAACCTCCTCCAACTGGGTCATAAATATTATTTGTTTGTATCTCATCAGAAAGCAGTACTCAAATTAAAGACTAAATTCTATCATGACAGTTTTATTCTTCTGACTTTTTTATATGGATCAGTTGTAGATCTGAAAGAAGGTTGGCCTGGATGGAGGTAGTAAGTGGGATGTGACTGTGCGAGGCATGTGAGACCTGCTACGGAATGTCAATTTTATTCTAGGAGTCATGGAAGTCACTGAATGATGTGGGGGAAGGGAGATGGAATGCCATGAGCTAATGTATCTTTTAAAAGAACATTAATAAAACTATTCAATATGATATTGCAATGATTTATACATGGTATGCATTTGGCAAAACCCACAGAACTGTACAAAACAAAGTGTGAAACCTAAGTAAATTGTGAACTTTAGTTAATGAATATATATCATTATCAGTTCATCATTTGGAACAGATACAGCACAGCAATGCAAGATGTCAAATAATATGGGAAACCATGGGAAGAAGTAGAGGGAGGGGATACTTGAGAACTCTCTGTACTTCTGGTCAGTTTTTGTTTTTTTTTTTAACCTAAAACTTCTCTAAGGAATAAAGTCTATTAATTAAGAGGAAAAAATGATCACTGTTTTCGAGTGGAGAATGAATTAAGGGGACCAATTAGAAAGCCAGCACAGTCCATTTTTAAAAATAGCTTCATTAGCATAGCTTCTTTCAAAGTGTTTTGCTATCAGAAATTCATTTTGACATCAAATATCCAAAGAATGAACTCTCTACATCAGAGGGAGGATGAGATGCTAAGAAAATAGGAGAAAAAAAATCACATTGCTATCCAATGGAATACAGTTTAGAGACTAAATGTATTTCTGCACTACTTACTAATATTTTTTATACCTACTTTTGAATTTGTGTTCATTTCTATGTGCATCAAGTTTAAATATATTTAGAGAAAGCTAATAAATGTGTTAGTATCTTCCAGGACCTAAAGTCTTGCAGAGAAATTTTATATTAATGTACTAAGGTAGGAATAAGTCAAAAGATATAGGATTTGGTAGGGAGTATGTAAGGAAATGCATTGCCAATATATAGAAGCTAATAACATTGAAAGCTTTAAACTATCACATTAGTACCACATAACCAGAGGCTGACTTTATGTGGATGGCTCTATTTTCTGCTTGAGAATCTAGTAATTTGACAGAGAAAGATGACTATCACACAGAAATACATTTATGCTGCATTAACCCATTCCAGTATTCTTGCCGGGAGAATCCCATGGACAGAGGAAACTGGCAGGCCATGGTCCATGGGATTGTAGAGAGTCGGGCATGACTGAAGTAACTAAGCACAACTTAGTATCTAATAATTTTTCATTTCCAGAGAGTAATAGGAATAGCTTTACAGCTGCATTGCTAGACCAATCTGCTTATAACTCACTTTTGATGATAAAAAATGGTCTTGATTTGGCCTCAGTTTCTCCAGTTAAGTAATTCTTGATTGTTAGGTTAAAAAAATTACAAATTGTGGGCAGACTGCATATTCTGATGGGAATGATCATCAGAATTTGATTTATCATTTGGTTGGAAATGAGGGCAAGAGAACACAAAGTTCTGGTCTTGAAAACTCTCTCAATGGCAGAACCAGAAATGTCAAGTTATTAATTGTGAAATGTCTTAATAATACTTGAAGTCTTATTGAAAAAGAATTAGGACTTGACATGTGTGCCAGATTGCTAAATCAGAGGCATTCTTAAGAATGGTTGGAGTCTGGGGAGAATTCTTTCAGGGATTATTTATTAATTCAAATCTCCTTATGTGCTTTGTGCTCAGTAAGCACAAAACTGTGCTCTGTTACATTTTTGTTTGTTATAAAAAGAATAATGGTTTCATGAATTTGTAAAAAAAACAAAATACTCCCTTATTTAAGAAAAGTAACCTCTACATCAATCTTGTACACATTAATGACAGCCAATGACAGTGCTGTCAGGTTCTGATTCCCATAATCCTTAGCTCTGAGAACAGAGCTTGACCTAGAAGATCACCAAGAGTAAGTCCTCCCCCAGGTTTAAATGACTCAATAAGACATGGCTAGGATGCGTGTCTCGGGACTTTTAATCAGCCATGCTTCCACTAGGTTCTGCCTTTGAATGGATAAAGAAAATCAGGATTTCAGAAATAAAATCCTGCAGCCAAATTTGTCTATACCTTGTGAGGATAAAGAATTTGAACTGAACTTAATCACTCATTGATTAAGATGAATCTGTTTCTTTACCCAAAATACTTTAAAGTAATTAGGACTGATGATAAACTGAAAATAATAAAAATAAGAGAGAGACTGATTTCCTAAGTAGTTAATCCTTATATGAGAACTCCACTGCAAATAGAAGTACAGCTACTTGTCCATTGTCACTTTCTTCTTAACATCTTCATCCTCCCAGAGCAAAAGACACAAAATAAAAATCAGCCTCTGAATCTATGATATTATTTATCACATAAACTCCGTGTTTCTACCTAACAAAATGTACCAATTTCATGATTCAGCACATTTCTTTGGCTTCTGACAAAATAAGAATGGTGCTGGAATGAATTGTGAAAGCTAAATAGAATTAAGGACTTAAAGGATGACATTACATCACCCTAGCTCTGCATTTACTTGACAGAAAACAAAGTTCTATTTCCCACACTTGCAGCCTAAACCAGTTTTATATGGCTGACTCCACTGTAGTTATGCTTTTTGGTCAATGAAGGCAGTAAAGTTGCTGAAAGTATGTGTGGGACTTTTAATTTTTTATGTCACCATGTATGGAAACAGCAATTATATTCAAGCAAATGTCTAATCCTTGATCATAAATAGGATACTTTTGAAATAGAAGTCTATATCCTCATTTCAATTTTTTCAGCAGTCTTTTAGGCTTGATGAAGTAAATATATATATATATATATACACACGTTTTTTTATTAAGATAAGAATAATTAAAACGCACTTATCCCACCACAAAGAAGGCAAAAGTGACTCAGCATCCCTAAAATTAGACCTGGAACATACAGCATGCAGGGTTCTCTGTACCTTCTGTGTCCTATAGAAGCACAAGGACTTTGGCTCCATTAGGCTGAGCCAATAGCTGATGTACAACCAAGTGAGAGACTAAACCTCTGTAGGCCCCGGTTTTTAATTTGTATAATGGAACTTTATGTACCTACCTTACAGAGTTATTGTGAATATTGCATAAAATACTATGTGAGGAAGCATTTGTAAACTGTAAAATACTTTATAACTATAATATATTACTGCCATGCAATAATTTACTGATTTATAATGAAACAATTTTTCAAAGAAAGAAATGCGACAATTTTTCAAAGAAATGTGATATATATTTTTGTTTACAAAAATTCTGTGAGATTAACATTCGTGTATGTTCATAGTAAATCTATGTAAAATTCTGCATGTATTTAGGATAAATTTATGCAGTATGACCTACAGACAAAAGATGAGTTTCAGTTATAACTGTAGAGCATGATTTATTGAATTTTTTGCCTAACTAGTGATAAAAATATAATCTAATTTAACTTCATGTTATGGAGTATATGATTTAAGTTTAGAGGCTATAAAGTGAATTTTAGTACAAATAATTTAATAATTTATATGCTAATTATAGTAATTAAAATAATTTAGTGTAAATAGCTCACAAATAATTTTTCTCTAACTCTGACTAATTAGGAATGAGAAATTGATATTTCCACAGAAACAATGTTAAAAACAGGAGGACACAAAACTGCAGTTATACAGTGATAGACTCAGAATATTGTGTGTTTGTAGCAGAAATAGGCAGTGGGGGTTATAAATTTTGACATGAAAACAAATAATTTTAAAATTATATGACTTTTCTCCTAATGGAAGTGTGAGCAAGGTATGGAAGTGGATCGGTAGTTGTGGTAATTCATTCTGTCTGGCGGTGATCAGCTAAGCTTGTCAAAGAATACAATGTTTTGTGCAGAGTTTGGAAGAATAAACAGGTGTTTGCTCAGCATAGAAGCAGGAACCTAGCCTTCCAGGTGAATGGGCCAGCATATTCAAAGGTTGAGGAGCATGGCACAGCACGGTGCATTAGGGAAACAAGCAATAACCTAATATACTGGAACATCATGTGTTGAAAGATTGGAGGGAGATGGAGTGACTTGAATAGATAGTTCAGAGGCAGATTCTGAACATTTTTAAATACTGAACTGGTCTCATCTTGTTGAGGATGGGAAACCAAAGACGAGTATTGACCAAGGGGTGTCCTGATTGATTGTTTTAAGAAAACCATGTTGATGATATTATGCTTCAGAGGCAGCTGGCTTTGTCATGTTTCCCTGGCACTATTTTACTTTATAGGTCAATGGCAATTCTGAATATTAGAGAACACAATACATTTATTTACATACATTAGAATAAAAACAAGGAATATTTAAGAGGAATTGGTCTTGTGTTTCCCAAACTTCCCTTGCTTATGTGATACCATCATAATTTTTAATCTAATTTATTACATATTTTAATGGATTCATTTTTCATAACTCCATAAAAGAAAACATATGATGTCTCCAAACAGTAATATTTGTTAAATTATAGGTTTAGCCATTGCTTAAATACTACATATTATTATAAATCCAACTGTTAAAAGAAAAATGCATCTGGGTGCCACCTTTAGGAAACATGAGTCCAGTCCATCTGATGTCATCATCTTACAGGTGAGGAATTGATGTAAATCAAGTAAATCAAATGTTGTCCCTAAGTCACCTGTGTGAGCTGCCTACATCCCAAACATAGTTCTCGGTGTTGGAGTGACAGCACTAGCAAAATAAAATCACTGCCCTCAGGAACTTACATTCTAGTGACGGACATAGACAATAAATACATGAAGACTAGGTAATGTGAAGACCTGAGGAAAAGAAAGGGAAGCTGGAGTAGAGAAGTAGAGAATGATGACTCAGGTGGGCCTAGTGTACTGATGCAGCAAGTGTGGGTGATCTGAGGATGCAGCTGTCCAGGTGGAAAGGAAAACAGAAGTAGAGGCACCTGAGGACGTAGAGGAAGAAGCAGAGGCCTGACATGCTTGAGGAAGTAGCCAAGAAAGGCTAGTGCTGGTACCATGGAAGCCTGGTGCTTAGGACCATCACCCCTTCCCCTGCAGCCCCATCAGGCTACCCCCTTTCTCTGTTTGCACGGACTGATTAGTACACACCCGTTCCAGCCCACTGCTTGTTTTATTGGAATGCCGCCATGCTCATGACCTATGAGTGCTTTTGTGCCGCAACAGCAGAGTTGAGTGTTGTGACGAAGACCGTGTGACGCACAGAGAATCTAAATTATTTACTATCTGGCACTTTACAGAAAATGTTTACTGAGCTCTCCTCTATATCATGCTCTTGTTGTTGTTGTGAAGTGTAGACATCACAGAATAGAGTGATTTGTACATCTTTATAAAAATGAAATACAAATCATCCCTGTCAAAATCTAGTTTCTGCTTGTAGAGAATCTGATTTCATTTTTTCAACTTGAGTTATGTACCAGTGGAAACTTTTTAATATATTCAAGTGTGATCATTTTACTTAATAATGAATTGGGAGAATAAGGTCATCTGTCATTACATAAAGATAGGAGTGAAGAATAACCACAGTTTGCATTACACTTGTGGTTTCCTCTTGTTAGTATTCAAATTATATTCTTTCTAAACTACATCTGAAAGAGGCTGGTGAAGTATCCTGTCAGGAGCTGGAGTTGCATTGTTAGGTAATGAATAGGATTTTTAAAATATCCTCATGGACAATGTGGCCCAGAGCTAAAATCTCTTTGGAACTAATTACCTTCTCAAATCACAGGGTCCTGAAGATCATCGGTAACCTTATAGGAAAGAAATGCTGTGCTGAGTTTACCTGGGGCTTCCTTGTTCACTTAGAATGCTTGTGGTTCTGGTGACAGTATTTCTGTCTTTGGTGTAAAGTTCAGGGAAGGTGCCTCATATTCTTGTCCCTATCAAATATTTCTCTCTAGAAAGGAAAAATAAGCAAAAAGAAAACAACAACAAAAAATAAGTAAGACTAGAGAAAATAGGGCTAAAAAATACATGGGCAATATTTACAAGACTCAGTGTGGATCTGACTGAACTCAAGTCAGATGAAGAACTGAAGTAGTGTCTAGTGAAGATGGAAGAGGAGAAAGCTGAATTTTTCAAATATTTCTGACATAGGATTATCTGTAACCAATTTTAGTCTCATTATCTACAACTGCTAGGTCAGTGTCTCTCAGATCCTTGCCGGCCAGCCAGCCCTCCCCCTCTTCCTCCTTCTCCTCCTCTTTGTTCTCTTCCCTGCTGCTCCCTCCCTCCTTCCCTCTCTCCTCCCCCTCTCTCTGTGCCCCATTATCAATAGATCGTGCTGAACAGTTGGGAAAAAAACCTGGAAGTCTTCTGGCCACAAAGAATATACTGTAATGACTATAAATATAGAGTTACAGAAGAAAACCTTGGAAAATATAAAAAAGCAAAACAAAAAAATTCCATCTCTGTATCTATTTAAAATTTGTAATCATTCTCTACTTACAATTTTGTCCTGCTTTTCTCAGCTAATAGTGAAAAAATGTATATTTCTCTATGTGATTACATAGTCTTCTGAAACTTGTGATCATCAAACAGCATGAACTATAGTTTAATTAGCCTCCCACTGAGGGATTTTTGTTTCCAGTTTTTCTGTATTATAAAAAAAGTTGCAGTGAACACCTTTGTGTGCTCACATCTCTGTTGATTCCTTAAGAATAAAGGCAGAGGAGTGTTACAGCTGCATAGAAGTAAGGGTATGCATATTATTAAGGTCATCATTACATATTATTCTGGAGCTAACTCCTGAAGACTGTCAAAGGGACTTCTCCATTTAGTGTTTAATGCTAACGTTCAGTCTGATGATTCATTTGCATTTTGCTTATTGTAATGTTTACTCAGTTGAAAGTCATTTAGTAATTTGTTATCTGCTATCTCCAGAGAAACCTTGGTAAGTGAGAGACCAGAAGATGGGGGGTTTGAAAGATCCATCCTGGAAGTTGCAGAAAGGCAGGGAGAAAGTTGTGGACCTGATCCTGATCAGAGATAGAAATAAGTTACCCAGTTCACACTGTGACTCTCAGGGAGTGCCCCCGTAACACATACAGGCACTTTGACGGGAGATTGTGGGAAAATGAAGCTCAAAGTGCGACTGTCCTCACAGGTACGCAGCCCACAGAGTTGATAACAAACACACCTCTCAGCTCTGAATTCCATCTGCAAGAAGAGATAAGTCCTTTGGAGATGAAGTGTTTGCATACTCACTTTTTAAAAAATATTTTTGCCTTGATGAAAGTTGAACTCTCTTCTTCCCGGTTTATTCACTTATCTAGCTAAGAAATACTGTTCTCTAAAAAACTTACTCTTGGAAGATATTTGAAAGAGTTCTTTTGTGTTGTGTGAGCAAGACCTTCTAAGTTGCCTTCACCTCCGCCCCACCCACCCCCAGATAAGCACATCACAAAGCCACTGCTTGCACCCTGCATCCATGTGCTATAACAGTCCCAGCTCATCTTTTTTTAATAGGGAAGCGGGGGAGTGTAGGTTTCTAGTCACACAGTTACAGTTGTGGGGGAGGGGCTGCAGGGTAAGACGTGTGATCAGTTTTATTATTATTATTTATTGACATTTCAGAAGTTGTGGAACATCACTGATAAACCCCAACTTTATTCTCCTTGGGTTCACATTCAGGGACTCAACTATTCTTTTGAAACATTCGAAGTTTTTAGCAGTTCCTCTTTAAAGAAATGCTATCATTCCATCCTTTGGGGAGGAATGAACAATGCTGCTTGTGTGCTCAAACCACTTGGAACATTAATATACTGTTTCCTTAGAAGGATTTGCTTTCCAAAGTTGAACTTTTCAGAACTCAGAACACCTTATCACACTTTCACAAGGCTTCGCTCTGAAAATGGAAAAAGGAAAGGGGGGAGAGCCTGTCAGGACTTGTGCCAGTTAAATCCGATCTCTCCGGGGATTTGTTTTTCTTCTGGCGTCAGATTAGATGTTCAAATCAAGCAGTGTTTGAGGGCTGCAAGGGAATGTCCATGGGATTCTTAGTGAGGCTAATCCCAAAGCAGCACATTCCAAGGGGCTAATCTGCCCAAGTTCATTGCTTACATGAAACGTCTCTTGGGGGAAGAGCCCGGCAAGTGACTTTTTTTCCGGTGGGCGGTCATAAGAGCATTATTAACGGGATGACCAACCCCAGATGCAGCAAAATGAAAGCAACAGGAGCTGCTCGTGGGACTGCCTTTGCCACCACTCAGAGTCAGTGCTCAGGTAAAATTATTTCAGCTCATTTTCTTCTTGTTCAACTTTCCAGTATTGGATCTGGGCATCTAGAGGAAGACCCAGGGACTGCCAGGGAGATGTTGAGGAAAAGCAAAAGGTAAAAATGAGCACAGGCGTTCAGTACCTTGAAGTCTCTGGTATCTTGTTCTGATTAGGGCAGAGTGTAAATTTTAAACCTGAGAGTCTCAAAATGAGGAACGTAGTAAAATTTTGCTCATAATTTGTTCCTAAGAAGTTAGTGAACTCTTTTTTTTCTTTTTCTTTTCTAATGTGCAATTATTGGTCTGGGTTGGTGTCCTTCTGTGAAGTTGCTCTCCCAACGGGGGGATTGCAATAGCAGTTTCCGAGGCTCTCTGGAGGCAGATTTAGATATGATTCCTGGCTGGAGAAGGTCTTAACTCTATAATGAGTGGGGAGTAGGTGGTAAGAAGAGTCACGGAAGTTTGAGGGACTAACGTTTATAGCAGAGTCTTTGTGAAAAACAGTTGAAACTGGTTAAATGAAACAACTTAATTTTTTTTCTTTATTTGCTTCCTATCATTTTGATGCTTTATTGTACAATTGACTTTCAAAATTCATATGTACTTTATTCTTTGAGGGTAATATACTTTGTTTGAAAGGTGAATGTCCTTATTTTTATTTTGAAAAAAATGTCTTTTAATTATTAGCCTTTGCAAAACACTTCCTTCTTATACATCACACATGACTGATAATACAGAAAGACAAGAAAGAAAATAGCCCTTCACAAACTCAGCCATGGTCTTGTGACTGTTCGACCTTTAAAAAAGTGATTTCTAAGGGCTGATAGCAGTCACCTTTTCTAAGAGTACAAGAGTCCTCCAAAGCATGTTTTAAAAGAAGAGATTTTCGGGCACACTGTTGAAGTTTTGCATTAGAAGAGAATTAGGGTCAACTAGAAACATGGCATGTCCAAACTGTTTTATGCTTTCTAACATCAAGGATAGCCATTCTAACCCAACTTAGTTGGATGTTGCGGCCAAGTATAAAGCTTCACAAAGAGTAGTTCAAAGCCTTTGAACAAAGGAAAAGGGAATTAGTTTAGAGGACAAGTTAAATCATGATTATACCCCAAATATGCCAGGAAAATGATTTTAAAATTCTAATATCCATCTGCATTGAAGACTGAATAAAAGCACAGTAAAGTAAAGCCCACAGTAAAGCATAGTAAATTTCTCCTATTTAGTACATGATGTTTGGTAGAATTCCTAATTTGTGTGTTATACATGTACTCTTTCTGTTATATATTATGTTTTCTTTCTCAAAAAAAGAATCCAATTCAATGATGAATGATGGAAAAAATTTTTACATTTCCTTTCCCCCCCTCCCAATTTTCTATGCCTTTGTAAGAGAAATTGTTAGTTTGGTAATAATAAGAAGTAGAAACTGATCCTTAATCCCTTGGCTGACAGTGAGGTAACTTTTCACCTTCGGGAAGGTAATTAAGTTGCTAAACCGCTTGCAAGTCAAATTTCTTAAAGACCAACAAACAGGTTAGCAATCCATATGCAGTCAGTCTTACTACTCGCCATCCGAGTAAAGCCTCTAGGGCCTTCCATGGAACCAGGATCTGTAAGTGAGAGAAATAATGGAGCTGCCCTTGAAATTCTCAAGTCGGGAGTCCTGTGTGATTACATTTCATTGCTGTAGCCATTATAATGATACCCCCTTCTTTTATTTTTCTCACATTCTTGTGTCTGCCTGATGTCCCACCTCAATCCTTGACCTCAGGGTGAGAGGAGGAGAGAGTAGAGTGATGATTACTTCATTTGCGGGAACTGGAAGGAGGATATAAGTAGGGGAAAGGTGCAAGTGTGAACTGGTTCTCAGACATGCCTCTCCAAGGGCATTCCCAGGCCTGCCCGGATCTAGGTTATTTTAATACCAATAACGTCTAATTTGGAGAGACAGTTGAGCAGAGTGGGTAAGAATATGAACTCTGGAGTCAGACAGCTCAAGTTCAAAGTCTATCTTCTAATTTGCTACATCTCACACAGACACGACATAATAGTAGTAATTCCTCCATGGGGTTCTTATAAGGCTCCATGGAGATAATACATACAAGGCACAATTCCAGGTACATGCTAAATCCCAAATAAAAGTTAGGCATTGTTATTAACTACTGAGCACCTACTAAGTGCCAGATGCTTACCCTGAATCATCTATTTTGATTAATACAATTTTCCAAAGTAGCTATGATTATCCTCGTGTTATAGAAAAGGCTCAGAGAAGTTAAATACATATCTAGATACCTTGTCTATAGACAGGCAGGCCTTCTGGGAGCATATCATCTCCAGTGTGACATAAAGTCAATTTAGGTCAGATCTGCTATGGCAATTTAATAGTGTTTCTCACTTAAACCTTTATCTGAACTTTTAGTACCAGACCAGCGTAAGACTGGTTCCTCTTCTTGAAGTGAAGACTTGCTACCTAAATAATGATAACAACTCTGTGTTTCAGGCATTATGGTTGTGCCCATTTTTATAAATGAGGAAAACTGAGGATCAGAGAAATTATATGACTTTGTTGAAGCTACAGTCTCATTCATACCACTTTTCTAACTGCAGACATCATTCTCTACCCATCATACTGCCATTCCTACTTTCTCTCAAAGAGTATTGATCAGCACTCCCTAAAATTCCCAGATGCTTTCCCAAAAGATCCTTCTGAATGCCAGCCAAAGTGGGCCCCCCAAAAGTGAAAGTATGCTCTCCCTTTTCTGCTCCCCAAGGTGTAGGGAAAGTTGGTTTCAGATGTCCAGAGAGGAATATTTTTACCATCTATCTGCCAAGAGATATTATCAAAGAAAGTATTCGGTTTCTAGGAAAAAAAATCACAGCCTATGAATAGTTTAACTTACAGGCTTTATACGAAGATAAAGACTGGTTATCTATGCTGCTAAGCTTATTTCTGCTGCAAAGATGTAGCCACTAGTTTTTCCTACATTCCTTAGAAGAAAAACTTTGAGAATAGACACTGAATCTTTCTCCATGCCAAAATGACAAACAGAACTGCAAATGTTACCTTTGTGGTATGACAGTGCAGAGGGCCACCTGGACCCAGGATCTCTGCGGCAGAGCGGCTGCTCCTTTACATCTGAACAGTGCATAAGCACCCAGAAATTATGCGACCTGATTGTAACCATGACTGAAACAGGATGCTGGTCCTTTGTACCCCTCGAGCATTCCCTGTGTTGCTACTTTCAAAATGTGCTTTGTTATGCATCTAAGACAACTACTGCCTTCAGTGCCACATGCTCACATAGACTCCACTGTGAAGGAGGACAGAGATACAGTATTAAAGGGCTGAGGACAAAGACCTTAGCACAACTTATACAGCCATTTGGGTCCTTAGAAGAGTTAGTATCAGTTATAGCCAACAAAACAGGGACTTGAAACAGTCAACGTTGGTCATTGAGACAGGCCAAGTAAACAGCTTGTTTGCACTTTGGCCCTGTATGTATTTTTTTAACTTTTTACTTTATATTGGAATATGGTTAATTAGGGCTTCCCTCTTAACTCAGCTGATAAAGAATTTGGCTGCAATGCAGGAGACCCCTGTTCCATTCCTGGGTCAGGAAGATCCCCTGGAGAAGGATAGGCTACCACTCCAGTATTCTTGGGCTCCCCTGGTGGCTCAGCTGGTTAAGAATCTGCTTGCAGTGCAGGAGACCAGGGTTCGATCCCTAGATTGGGAAGATCCCCTGGAGAAGGCAAAGGCTACCAACTCCAACAACAGGCCTGAAGAATTCCAGGGACTGGATAGTCCATGGGGTCCAAAGATTCAGACACGACTGAGTGACTTTCACTTTACTTTACAGTTAATTAACAATGTTGTGTTAATTTCAGGTATACAACAAATTGATTCAGTTATACATATACATGTATCTATTCTTTTTTCTAATGTTTTTCCCAGTTAGGTTGTTACAGAATATTGAGCAGAGTTTCCTATGCTCTACACAGGAAAGTAGGTCCTTGTTTGTGATCCATTTTAAATATATCAATCGTAATGTGTATATGGCAATCCCAAACTCTCTGTATATTTTTAAAGTAGGAATTTTGTTCTGATCCTGGGTTAGAGGGAAGGTGACACCATGTGGAAATAACATTGCATGTTACTCTACCAACTTCTATCTTAACCACTCGCTTAGAGAAGGAATATTCTGAGTAGTTTACTAGATTTCATAGGAGACTCCTATACTGTTTCAAATGCTGGTAAAAAAAGGGGTTAAGGGATGAAAGATGGACACTGTTTTGGAACAAAGATGGTACAGTTTGTTGGAACTTGCTTTATCCTTCTGGGAACCTAATCTCAGTGGGCAGGCTGCTGTGTGGACAGTCCCAACAATGTTCATTCTAAGAAGCTGTATTTTGTGTGCTGAAAGGCATGTGAGATGCCAAAAAATGTGGCATCTACTTTCCTTCCAAAGGTATTACCTGTGAAATTTCAGATTGTGATTAAGACATTTATCTTCCTTATGTTTCCATCTCCTTTTTCCCCTTCCATATTCAAGCACTGATAATTTGGATTTTAGTAAAAGCACAGTGATGGATTAGGACTCGAATTATGTAATTTCCTCACCTTTTTTCTTTCTTTCTATAAAGAAAATCTGATGAAAGTGTCAGCCATGAAAACTTTATGATTATTTAGGTATATTTCTTCCTTCCACTAATACTTGTTATCTAAAGGGTTACAACATACTGCTCTATAGCTTTCATTTTCTCTGAAAATTGCATTATTTTTCTGTTCTTCAGAAGTCATTATGAACCTGAGCATTTTTTATTATGGTCATTTTCCTTTAACTCTCATATTATTACATTAAAAATCTAATCAGCAGATTCTGATAGTAAGGGATTTTGTTATATACAGCATTTATGTGTGAAGTAACAACAATTTCAATTCAGTTTATGAGATATTAGTCTGTTAAGTGTTTATGGAATTTTGCTTTCTAGTCAAAAATACTTAAAGGCTGTATTCCCCTTTCCTCTTCCTTTTTTTCAGGCTCAGAAGTCCTGGATAGAAAGAGCCTTTTATAAAAGAGAATGTGTTCACATCATCCCCAGCACCAAAGACCCCCATAGGTAAGCTTGCTGTCTTTATAATGTAGCAAGAACTTGAAGTAGCAGTTATGGGAATAAAACTATGATAGCAGTCACTATCCATTGCAAGAGATTTCATTGTTACTGAATATCTTTGAAACAATCTTATATATACACACCATGTAATATGGCATGCCTGTAGTTAATTCTTTAAAAGCCTGTACAAAATAACAGGTACACCCTCAGGAAGGGAATTCATCATTGTAAGAATGGATTTTATATATATGTATATATAAATATATATATATTTATCAGTTCAGTGCAGTTCAGTTCAGTCTCTCGTATATATATATTTATTTATTTATATTTAGTGTGGTTTCCCTTTCCAGCATTTCATCAAAATGGGTAGTTTTTACCAACATGCTCAGCTACAGCAAAAAAAAGAGACTTTTTTTTTTAAAGAGACTTTTAAATGAGATACTCCTAGCAGATTACTGATTAGACTGCAGGCCTTTAGATTTCTATTCAAGAACATTTTTAAAATTCTACTTCCTTCCTGATGATCAAAAGTATAGAAATTGTGAAGCATTTGGGATAAAGTAATATATGCGTGTCTGGAAGTGCCTTTATGAAAAGACAATATAATGAAGTAGTTTAAAATCTAGACTCTGGAACCATATAAACCAGCTTTTCAACCTTGAATACCTTTAAAACTATAATACTGTACCCATACCGTGAATGTCACACTGTTTGTATTTAATAAATGGTAACTACATATCAGTATTATTGCTAATAGTCATAGTTGTGCTAGTAGTTAAGTACAAGCAACGTTTTCATGATATAAGGAACAAATTTTGTTTTCAGATATCTTGTGAATTTTTTTTTCTTGTTTCTTCAAGAAAACTTAAGTTGCAAATTTTTATTCTCAGAATTGGATATTTGACAATGAGTGTCAATTGGGAAAAGACAGGTTCTTACTCACATATGATTGAGAGTCCTTATTTAAATGGGCCTGTTAAAATTCTCCCCTTAAAGCTGCTCAGTGGCCTTTGTGCAAGATTTAATAGATGGGAGGAGTGAGAAGGAGAAAAATCTACAGGGCTTTCGTGATTAGGTTCCAGTCCTGAACAATATGGCTGGTGTGAAAGGGGGCTGGTTCAGAAAGATGGGAGGCACATTACAGCTAGAGCAAAATGAGGGAGGGCCAGAGAACTGTATTAATTTGTCATGTAAATCCTGAGTTCACCATTTGTTAGGTATGCTGCATATGGTTTCCACCTGAAAAGAACTTGCTGGCTTGCTACAGTTTGTAGATTTCTCCAGCAGATTGCCTTAAGTGTATATTCCAGTTGTCACTAATACAAGGGGTTCACTTTGACCTCTTACATTATAGGTGTTGCTGTGGGCGTCTAATAGGCCAGCATGTTGGCCTCACTCCCAGTATCTCGGTTCTTCAGAATGAGAAAAACGAAAGTCGCCTCTCTCGAAATGACATCCAGTCTGAGAAGTGGTCCATCAGCAAGCACACTCAACTCAGCCCCACCGATGCTTTTGGGACCATTGAGTTCCAAGGAGGCGGCCATTCCAACAAAGCCATGGTAATCAGAACACTGTAATTCACTTCTCAAGTTCTCTTTCAAGTCCTTCAGAGGAGTGGCGAAGAGCTGGGAATTTAGTCTTTGGGCTAAATCTCAACTTTGCCAGTTCCATGCTGGGTGACCAGCTCTAATTATGTTTCTGCTATGCATCTCTGCTCTTCCTTTATCTAATGGGGGAAAGAAGACGTTACTTTCAGGATTTTTAGAATAATTAGCATGAGATCGGAGAAGGCAATGGCACCCCACTCCAGTGCTCTTGCCTGGAAAATCCCATGGACGGAGGAGCCTGGTGGGCTGCAGTCCATGGGGTCGCCAAGAGTTGGACACGACTGAGCAACTTCACTTTCACTTTTCACTTTCATGCATTGAAGAAGGAAATAGCAACCCACTCCAGTGTTCTTGCCAGGAGAATCCTAGGGACGGTGGAGCCTGGTGGGCTGCTGTCTATGGGGTCGCACAGAGTCGGACACGACTGAAGCGACTTAGCAGCAGCAGCAGCAGTATGAGATCAGACCTAGTGACTATTGTTTTTAATAATAATAGCAAGTAGCTTTCTATCATTATTCAATGTTTGTTATTTTATTTTCTGGCTCTCATCTATTGAGACATGTTTCTAACTCCTTTGGTTAAAAAGAAAGAAAAAAATTCTTACCCTTAGGTCTCCATTTCATTCTATTAGTAATTAGCATTTCTCTCAATTTAAGGGAGAAATGATCATCCCAGACTATTTCCTTCCCTGTTCTAACAGAGATCTTGCCCTCCAAATTAAGTGCTTTTTCTTCAAGCAGCTGCATTCAATAATATTCTCAACAGAATAGCTCCATATGAAAAGCATTTTTTTTTTTTGAAAGGAGGCATTCGGAAATACACAAATTTTACTTTTAAGAGTTATCACATCCAAATTTTAACTTTCATCATGGACTCCTCCCTACTTGGCTGACAGATTTTGCCAAGAAAAAAAAGTCTACTATGTGTTTTTGGAAGCTCTAGAAACACTATTTTCCAACAAGCTTGCTTCTAACTGTTGAGAGAGACAGTTAGTTAGTTCGTTGAGGGTAGAGCAGTTGGAGGTGACTCTTCTCAGGCATGCCACAGAGATTTCTGAGTTTGGAGAGGAAATTTTGCTTAAAGAAGCATATTGTAAAATGCAGGGGAAGTCAGTTCACACCAGTTACAGTCTATAAATGTGCAAGAAAGCCACCTCTTTTATCTATTTCTGCCCCCTCTCTGCTTTCCCCCATCCACTCCTCCTTCATACTGTGGTATTTTTTTCACCAAGAATGGCTGAATTAATTCTGAACAATATATTGGAATGGAGGATGCTATGTGCCACCTCCACCAAGACCTGGGAGAGCAAAGAAAGGGTTAGGTAGTCTTGACCTAGACAGAATCAAGGGATATGGAGATTTGGTAACTTCCTCATCCACTTAAGGGATACATGTTCCCATGAAAGGTCATAAGAGTTACCAGCTCAGCTTAGTCTTCATTCAGAGTATGGGGTTGAACCACATATAGTGCGGATCCTCCGGAACCATGCATTAATTAAAAGCCATGCAAGTTCTCCCTGTAAGAAAAGGGCTGCAGATGATGAAGTGGGTTAGTGGTCAACAGTCATTATAGAACAGTGTACCCAGTGACTGCATAGATGCTTGGATGCTGCATGTGAGCCCCGGCACAAGCCCAGAGGCACATGGCAAGCGTCCAGCCATTATTTCCTTCATTAACATGCAGTGTCTGTCAAGTATAGAGCATAAATTTGCTCTAAGAAGAGCATTCCTCCAAAGTCATCACCTGGGGAGACTGTAATTACCATGTTGCCACCAGTGCACAAAATGTGTTTAGGGGACTGATTTCAGACAATTTATCGATCACAACAGAAAAGCACCCTGTATTTTCTTCAAATGGTGTTTTTGATCAGAAGTTAATCTCAGTTCAGTTCGGTTTAGTCACTCAGTCATGTGTGACTCCTTGTGACCCCATGGACTGCAGCACACTAGGCTTCGCTGTCCATCACCAACTCCCAGAGCTCACTCAGACTCATGCCCATCGAGTTGCTGATGCCATCCAACCATCTCATCCTCCGTCGTCCCCTTCTGCGTCTGCCCTCAATCCTTCCCAGCTTCAGGGTCTTTTCCAATAAGTCAGTTCTTAATCTCAAGTCCCTGAAATTCAAAAAACAAATGGCTTAGTCACAAATGACTCGTGCTGGTTTTTACAACTCAGGTCAGTTCTCAGAAGATAAAGTTTTCCACCACTAAAAATTATGAAAGAATGAAGTACTTGTTTGGTAATGAAGAATGTGGGCTCTGAATGCAAACAGTCTAGCCCAGACATATCATATATTTACTGTGTGCCATGAGAAACATTAATTAAATTCTCTGATGGTTTAGTCACTCAACTGTGTCCAACTCTTTGCGACTCCAAGGATGGTAGCCCACCAGGCTCTTCTGTCCATGGGATTTCCCAGACAAGAACACTGGAGTGGGTTGCCATTTCTTTCTTGAGGGGATCTTCCCGACCCAGGGATTGAATTGGGTCTCCTGTGTTGCAGGCAGATTCTTTACTGACTGAGCCACCAGGGAATTCTCTGGGCCTCAGTAATTTATTCTGTTATCTAGAAATAATAAAACTGCTATTATAAATGTTAAATGAGATGACATATGTAAGTCATCTGGCATAGTGCCAGGGCGCATTATAGATGTAAAATTAATTCTAACAGCTATTTTTACTACTATTCATTATTATTATTTGCTTCAGGTTCTGAAATTTTTTTGAAGTATTTTGATTAATGTTTAGCAGGGCATACATTTGGGTACATATCTTGGCAAATTACTATAGAAAATCAAACCATACTTTTTTAGTTAAGCCTTTAAAATATTAATAATTCAAGAAGTTCCTATTCTTTTACCTAGTAGTTAAGCCCAGAATGCAAAGCCATATTGCTTTGTTTGTAAGCTGGTCTGTAACTAACTGGTTCATAATCTGGCTCAGTTTATTTAACTTCCCAGTACCTCCGTTCCCTCATCTGCAAAATGAAGATAGTAATTCCTACTATATAAGGCTATAGCAAGAATTAAATGGGTCAATATGCATTAAGTACTTAGAACAGTATCTGATGTTAAAGCTAAATTAGTATTTGCTATGTTATTACTTCCAGCAAACATTCACTTACTTTAGTTACAAGAGGGGCTTTGCAGTCAGTTAAAATAAGATGCATAATCTTCAAGTTTTATAGAACTATATTTATACACTCACTCTCTCTCCCTGGTCACAAAATCTTGGTCAAACCAATTGACTTAGCTGAACCTCAAGATTTGTTATTTACAAAGTGGACATATTGCCTTATGGAATCTTTGCTGGCTTCAGACAGTGAAGAATCTGCCTGCAATGCAGGAGACCCGGGTTCAATCTCTAGGTAGGGAAGATCCCCTGGAAAAGGGAATGGCTACCTATTCCAGTATTCTTGCCTGGAGAATTCCATGGACAGAGGAGCCTGGCAGGCTACAGTCCATGGGGTCGCAGAGTCAGACATAACTGAGCACACACAGTGCTTTTATAGTCAGACATGACTGAGCGACTAACTCTTACAAGGATTAGAAAGAATATAAAATTACCTGGTATACAGCCAGTGCTCAATATATTTATGAAAATCATAGTGATAGGGCAGTGAAGGAGCTACCTTTATTTCCTGGGAATCCAAAGATGTGCTACATATTTCCACCGAAGTTCTAGGCTACGTAAGATGGCATTAGTGACAGTCACAGATTGAAGGCTAGCACTGTGGACACCTGCTCATCAGTGACTGGAGACATGTGGCTTACAAACCACCAAATTACACACTTTGGCTTCCACATTACATCAACCTCCTACATCTGCTTATTCTAATAAACACAAAATGAACTCTTACCTGGCATCCCCTCCACTTTATTCACTGCAGACCTCAACAATTAGACAGTTACTATGGGTGTGGCATTTGTGCCTCTTATGATGGACAAAGCCAAGACTGCTTCTCAGTTCAGTTCAGCTCAGTCACTCAGTAATGTCCAAATCATTGCGACCCCATGGACTGTAGCAGGCCAGGCCTCCCTGTCCATCACCAACTCCCGGAATTGACTCAAACTAATGTCCATTGAGTCAGTAATGCCATCCAACCATCTTATCCTCTGTTGTCCCCTTCTCCTCGCACATTCAATCTTTCTCAGCATCAGGGTCTTTTCCAATGAGTCAGTTCTTCACATTGGGTGGCCAAAGTATTAAAGTTTCAGTTTCAGCATCAGTGCTTCCAATGAATATTCAGAACTGATTTCCTTTAGGAAGGACTGGTTGGATCTCCTTGCTGTCCAATGGACTCTCAAGAGCCTTCTCCAACACCCAGTTCCAAAGGATCAATTCTTTGCCGCTCAGCTTTCTTTATAGTCCAACTCTCACATTCATACATGACTACTGGAAAAACAATAGCTTTGACTAGATGGACCTTTGTTGGCAAAGTGAAGTCTCTACTTTTTAATATGCTGTCTAAGTTGGTCATAACTTTTCTTCCAAGGAGTAAGCGTCTTTTAATTTCATGGCTGCAGTCGCCATCAGCAGTGATTTTGGAGCCCAAAAATAAAGTCTCTGTTTCCATTGTTTCCCCATCTTTTTGCCATGAAGTTGATGGAACCAGATGCCATGATCTTAGTTCTCTGAGTGTTGAGCTTTAAGCCAACTTTTTCACTCTCCTCTTTCACTTTCATCAAGAGGCTCTTTAATTCTTCTTCACTTTCTGCCATAAGGGTGGGGTCATCTGCATAGCTGAGGTTATTGATATTTCTCCGGGCAATCTTGATTCCAGCTTGTGCTTCATCCAGCCCAGCATTTCTCATGATGTACTCTGCATATAAGTTAAATAAGCAGAGTGACAATATACAGCCTTGACGTACTGCTTTCCCGATTTGGAGCCAGTCTGTTGTTCCATGTCCAGTTCTAACTGTTGCTTCTTGACCTCCATACAGATTTCTCAGGAGGCAGGTCAGGTGGTCTGGTATTCCCATCTCTTTCAGAATTTTCCACAGTTTATTGTGATCCACACAGTCAAAGGCTTTGGCATAGTCAATAAAGCAGAAATAGATTTTTTCTGGAACTCTCTTGCTTTTTTGATGATCCAGCGGATGTTGGCCATTTGCTCTCTGGTTCCTCTGCCTTTTCTAAATCCAGCTTGAACATTTGAAAGTTCTTCATGGTTCATGTACTGTTGAAGCCTGGCTTGGAGAATTTTGAGCATTACTTTGCTAGCATGTGAGATGAGTTACTGCAATTGTGCAGTAGTTTGAACATTCTTTGGCATTGCCTTTCTTTGGGATTGGAATGAAAACTGACTTTTTCCAGTCCTGTGGCCACCACTGAGTTTTCCAAATTTGCTTACATGTTGAGTGCAGCACTTTCACAGCATCATCTTTTAGGATTTGAAATAGCTCAACTGGAATTCCATCACCTCCACTAGCTTTGTTCGTAGTGGTGCATCCTAAGGCCCACTTGACTTCACCTTTGAGGATGTCTGGCTCTAGGTGAGTGATCACACAATTATGATTATCAGGGTCATGAAGATCTTTTTGTATAGTTCTTCTGTGTATTCTTGCCACCTCTTCTTAATATCTTTTGCTTCTGTTAGGTCCATACTATTTCTGTCCTTTGTTGAGCCCATCTTTGCCTGAAATGTTCCCTTGGTGTCTCTAATTTTCTTGAAGAGAGCTCTAGTTTTTCCCATTCTATTGTTTTCCTCTATCTCTTTGCACTGATGACTGAGGAAGGCTTTCTTATTTCTCCTTGCTATTCTTTGGAACTCTGCATTCAAATGGGTATATATTTCCTTTTCTCCTTTGCCTTTCTCTTCTCTTCTTTTCTCAGTTATTTGTAAGGCCTTCTCAGACATCCATTTTGTCTTTTTGCATTTCTTTTTCTTGGGGATGGTCTTGATCCCTGTCTCCTGTACAATGTCACACACCTCCGTCCATAGTTCTTCAGGCACTCTGTCCATCAGATCTAATCCCTTGAATCTACTTGTCACTTCCACTGTATAATTGTAAGGTATTTGATTTGAGTCATACTTGAATGGTCTAGTGATTTTCCCTACTTCAATTTAAGTCTGAAGTTGGCAATAAGGATTCCTTCTCATCACACAGTTTTTCTTCTACCTAAAAATTTTCCCCTCCTGAAGAGTTTTTAATGAACCTAAAATTTCTAAGAACCCTGGAGATTGATACTCCAAATATATTTACTAGAACATGTATCCTCCAGAGTATTAATCAAAATACTTTTGCAATGATTTTCAGGGTCTATAAAAATAATGAATTTGTTATTCAACTAAAATTGATTAAACATCTACCTTGTGCCCAGTGCTGTGCCAAGTATTTATATTTATTTATATATTTCATGTTTATGACATTAGTATTATTTTTCCTTTATGACAAAATGACATTTTAAAGCACAGAAATGTAAATAATTTGCCCCATGTCACACAGCTAATATACGATATGTGTATAATGTAATACTTAGAATTGAAGAAAAACTTCAAGAGGCAGCTAGATCTTTCACTCTGTTCCAGGAGAGTGAACACATAAGGACATTGAACTTTGACAGTTCTCCCCATGGGCTCACATAGTTCTATCTAATTCAGAGTTGTCTCTTGGCAGTCGGGTTAGGCAAGGTCAGCTACATGATTTGTGGGACTCAGTATAAAATGAAAGTGAAGGCATTCAGCAGGGATAAGGAAATCAGTACTCCTTCCCCATGAATGACAGCCCCAACCCTCAGTGGATGGGAAACCAACAATGGATTGCCATCTCCTCCCTGGGAAGTGCTCAGTATCTACGTGAGGGTGAGACTTCCCACGAAGTTGTTCACAAAACCCACCAAAGTACAGCCAGCCCGAGGCAGGGATAGCTACATCTTTACCTTGGCCTGAAATACTACAGACCACATGCCCCACCTTGCCCTTGCCCTTGCCTTGAATTATTCTGGTTCTCCTGTCTGGAAAAAGGGGTGGAGTTAGCCACAGGGCAGATGGCCTGTTTTATCAGGCAGGACAGTCATTTCTTGCTACCCTGTGCCTTCTTTAATGGGCTTTCCAGGTGGCTCAATGGTAAAGAGTCTGCCTGAGAATGCAGGAGGTGCAGGAGGTACAAGTTTAATCCCTGGGTCCAGAAGATCCCCTGGAGAAGGGAATGGCAATCCACTCCAATATTCTTGCCTGGGAAATCCCATGGACAGAGGAGCCTGGTGGGCTACAGTCCACAGGGTCCCAAAGGGTCAGAAAAGACTGACTGACTGAGCACACAGACATGTGCCTTCTTTACCACTTGTTCTCTCCAGCAAACTGACGTGCAGTGTGTCAAAGGGAAAAATCAGCACCTACTGTCTAAGAGTGCCAATCCTCAGATGGGGGAGGCATGGTTAAATTATTCACCAAGATTGAAGTGAAACAGGCCAACTAACTTAATATGTCTCTGGTCCCCTTCTCCTAACAACAGTGTTTGAAAGTTGAAAGGATTGTTAACAAAGTGGTCAAAAAATTCTAGAGGGCAGGTTAACTTTGACCTTCATTATTAAAAAAAATAAATAAATAAGGTATAATGTTAACTTTTCCCCTCAAGACAACCCAAATTGACGCACTTGGGTCAAAATGCCAATGTGGTCTGGACACAGCACGAGGCAGAAGGTGCCATAGTTTGGTGGAAGATTCAGTTGAAGTAAAGGGACTCATTATTAAAATGTAGTGGGCTATATGAGAACCACATCTCACATTTGTATCTGTGTCACTACATAGATAGCACACCATGATGTCACGGAACTTTGATCACCAAAGACAATGAGAGGTCAATGCAGTGGTTCTCTACTTGGAGGCTCAGAATAACCTGTGGGGCCACTACCAATGCCCATGCCCAGAATCATTCCCAGAGGTCTGGGGCAGAACCTGGACATCCAAAGTGTTTTAAAAGTTAGCTCAGTTATTCTACTGTTCAGCCAACCTTAAAAATACTAAATGAAAAAAAAAAAAAATACTAAATGATACCAATCTCTTTACCTATTTTACAGATAGACAACTCAGGCCCAAAGAAGTTAAATTATTTTCTGAGAGTCACCCAGTTATTTGACAAAGCTAGTTTTTGAACTCAAGATCCTTAGGATTCTCCATCAAATCTTTTTCTTCTCTGTCTTGTATGCCTGGTACAGACTATAGTAGATGTTTTGAAAAGAAGCTAGTTACTATATGTTTCTAGTTCCTTTCTATGAAGAAATGAAGTGAAAGTCACTCAGTCATGTCCAACTCTTTGAGACCTCGTGGACTATACAGTCCATGGAATTCTCCAGGCAAGAATACTGGAGTGGGTAGCCCTTCCCTTCTGCAGGGGATCTTCCCAACCCAGGGATCAAACCCAGGTCTCCTGCATTGCAGGTGGATTCTTTACCACCTGAATCTCAAGGTAAGCCCAGTTCCTTTCTAAGGGTTTTGAAAATTTTTTAGTAGAATTATAAGATCACTAGTATTTGTTGAGGTTAATTGAACTCAAAAGCTGTGAGCACAAAGAGTTCTTCATAAAATTATATCCTAGGTTAATGGAACTATTATCCAAGACCTTCCCAGTACTTTTGCTGTTCTGTCCCTAATTCTCAGGCTTGACAAACCCCAGTGAAACAGCAGTGAGACCAGCATCTCTCTTACTTTATGGAGAGAGAAACTGTGGCACAGAAAGAAGTCTTGTGCAAAGCTAACAGCGAATGAAGGAGTTGCATTCCTCTCTTCTTTACACCAAGCCACATCCTACCAAACTGCATGCCCCAAACGTCCATTCCTGGGGATTAAATGACCTAGCAGTTCACTCAGATGCCTCATAAAATCAGAACCCGGGGACAAAAGAAGGTTCTAAGATACTGAAGCCCTGGTTTAGGCATTTTCTTACTAGACTAGGTTCCAGGCAACTTTTTAAAACTGACGTAGCAATAATAAGATGGTCTGACAGCAGATGTTGGGTCCTTTCTCAAAGACTCTTCATATCTGGGGCTGAGGCTATTAAATTATTTAGAGAAGGAAGCAATGCTGGACTTAATTAGAATCTTATCTGCTTACTAATCATCTCTTCCAAGTAATGCTGAGCTGACTTACGGACCAGGTAAGTATAACCTAATTAAGAACTTGTATTTAAACTTCTCAAGTCACCTACATAATTCTCTTCATGTTTTCCCTTGGTATTCACTCTGCTTATTAGATCAAGTTGAGCCCCTTATTACAGTTTTCATATAATTTAGAGAATTATTCCTATGCCTCATTTCACACTTAGAGCTCTAAGTATTGAGTCAGCCAGGATGCAATCTTTCTATTCTGAGCATTAAGGTGAGGGTGTGAGAGGGCATAGGTGAGACTGAGGAGATATAATACTCCGTGTGTGTCCGGGGAAGGGCATGCTGTCAGCAGCATGACATCTACAATCTTATACTCTTAAAATGCTTTAGGATTAAATCTTCTTGTCTTAAAATTGTCTTTCTTTGCATTATGGAGATTTGAAATGAGAATCATCGACTGACATGCACAAAATATATTAAATAAATCCCAGTACAAAACAAAATGCCTCATCACTGGACTATAGCTAACTAAGCAGCTTTGTACAGCATGGTGTAGTTTTTGAGGGGTTTTGCAATTGCTCTGTTGCTTTCCATAGTCCACCTTGAAATTTCTAGACTATTGAGATTATTGGCAGTACCTTTGAAAAACCTTTCAGAAAGTGGGAATAAAGTTAGAATGTATCATTTAAACTCCTGATCTTAATCATAGGCCTATACAGAAGTAAGAACTAACCTTCCTCAAGAAACCCATCTTGCTCTAGAAAATTTTACACAAAAGCAATTCTGGCAGAAAATTTGCAGAGTACTCCCCTGCAACTGGGTGATATGCTCAGTGAAGTTTTATATTCTTTCTAAACCTCTAGTTTTGGCTTATCAGCATCAATCACCTGGAGCACCTGTTATCTAATATTGAAGAATCCTGAAAGCAATATAGAATAAATTACAATGGCATTTTCACTCCCAAAATTTTGTGAGTCAATCAAACAAAAACTCCTATAACAGTGACACCTCACATTTGCATTCCAAATATTTTCTTTCTAGGAATCTTTCTTTCTAGTGGTTCAACTCGCACATTAAACCGCTATAAGCATTAAACACTTGGTGCAAAACCAAAGGCTCCGTGGACTTGGAAAGCTGATATCAGCAGAATTGTCTCAGGAGTCTGATGCAACATATTCCCCTTGGCCACAACTTTAATTAAAACTACTCATTTAAAATGGGGCTACAGAAAATTAGAAAATGAAAAGATGCTTGTCACAGTTCTCAATAGAAGGAAAATGGGGCAAATTTCCCACTACATGCTCAGAAGAAAGGCATTAAAAATACTATTAAAATAGGTTTAGCTGTAGTAGTTCCATTACTCAGAGAAAGTACTACTGAAATATACCAATTGATTATTTCTCAGAATTGAAGATGGTTTCTCAGTGAGGGTTAGAAAGATTTGCCATTTACCATTTCCTAAAGTGTAATCAGTTTTATTGTCCTGTAGTTATTTTACCTTTTCATTGAAAAGCTGGGCAAAATGATGTGAGTAAAACTTTAGTTTAAAACCAGAGACAAATTACTCCACAATGGGTCAAGTTCAGAATTCTAAAGAAAATTATTATTATTTCTAATTAAACAGCCCCAGCCTATTCTAAGTAGTGATGGCTGCTTCTCCACTCAGCCTTCAACACCCTCGGTGTTTTGAAGAGAAGAATGCTGTCTGATCTGTGGCACCTCTGTGACTTCCCTCTCAGTTTAATGCAGTGAGGCCGTAGTAAAGTTGAGTTCTGCTTTGACAAGTGAATAGTTATCGTTTCTAGTGATGGAGCAGGTTAGAGTGCCTTTAGGAAAAACTGCAGTGAAATCACCTGCTAAACAAACAAAGCAAAAAAACTTAACAACTGGAAAAAGCAAAAACTCAAAAATTTTAGTTACCCAAATTTTTAGTTACCTCTGCCACTCAAACAAAATAAAAACTCAAATTTGCCACTATAGACTTACAAAATTTCGTTCGTAAGTTTGCGGTTTGGAATTCAAAGTGTTCTTGTGAAAATCATGCTTGTATGCATTGGCCCCCAAAGCACGTAGGAAGAGATCAAATAGTACAATTTAAAATAGAACTTCTGTTTTGCATAGTGCTTTCTTTAGATACTCTTCTTAAAATCTCATTAGTTCATCACACAGGCTGTCTCCTGTCAGGCAGGGACACTAATGATGTTAGTACTGGTGTAGATAACTCATTTGAGCTCAATTTATTTCTAGAAATTAAAATTAGGGAACTAAAGGCATGAAGGAGAAGGATAGGATTGGTGGCCGCAGATATAGGTAGCAGTTTCCCTGTGGATAGGTACTTTTTATAACTTGTACCAGTCACTCCCCAGATAACTCACAAAGGGCTACTTTGAAAGGTACATTAAAGAGCTAAAGGCAAGTTATGTAGGTCGTGTGGTGCAAAAGTCATTTGTGAGTGCCTGTAGTCTAATTTCCATGTGTTGGTTTTCCTTCCAGGTCTTTCCCGCAATTTACTCTTTAGTGTTCTGTGTGGTGTTCAAGATTACCCTCATTTCACAAGAGAGGGTCTCAGATTGATCAGATGACTTACAGTGCAGTATCTGATGCTTGAATGTGTTGCTGCACATGATTGTGCTTAGTCGCTCGGTTGTGTCCGACTCTTGGTGACCCCATGGACTGTAGCCCCCCGGGCTCTTTTGTCCATAGGGATTCTCCAGACAAGAATACTGGAGTGGTTTGCCATGCCTTGTCCAGGGAAACCTGTAAATGGGAGCATGCATCACTGCATCAGAGTACTGCCTAGGTCACAGAATTTAGTATACATGTTAGGAAGATTTCTGGTTATTTGTAAGGTGACCCCTTAGCAATTAATGACTTCACAAGTAGACAGTCAAAATTGCTTACCTTGATAACCAAAATAGCTCCTAATTTCTAATCACATTGACCATTTAGCAGGAATGAATTAATTGCTCTGGGTACAACCATATATGAACCTGAAGCTGCTGATTTTGGCACAAGAATTAACTGTTATATTATTAATACAGTTCCAAGAGAGGTTACTGAATAACATGATTTTTATGGGTATAAGAATATAATTTAAGAATTAGAATCTCCAAGTAATCATAAAATGTCCTTTTATCCCTTAGTTTTAATTACCCTCCTATCCTTAACTGTTTCCTTGAGCTGCTAAACAAAAACATGACAAAAGGTAATGGACTGATTCATTTAAATACTTCCATTTTAAAAGATCTTTTATTCTCCAAGAGAAGGACAAAATAAATCTAAAGTAATGGCCAACATTAAAGGGAGAGGGACACCTAGTATTTGTGTTATTTATCAGCTTCTAGACGATCAGGGGTGGGCTGATAGATAACATAAATAATGTAGTTAATCATGGATTCCATTGTATAAGAATTAGTCCTGGTGAAAAAGAATCAGGTAGTTGGAATTGAGTAGCTTATTAATGACTGCACTTTCCTATTTCTCATGGCCTGAGTAATTTTCCAGTTTTTCCTCCATTCTTCTCTTTGATTTTATGTAAAATATTAAAGTGTTCTTTCTTGCCTTTGGCCCAGTGATAAACACAAGACACACCACTTAGAATCTTTGGTCTGGGAAAAAGTTGTAATTCTGTCTACTCATGTGGTCCCTTTTGGGAGCTAGTTAAAAATGCAAAACCTCAAGTCCCACCTCAGACCTATTGAATAAGAACCTGAATTTTTGAGGTTCCCCCAGTCCACAGGGTAGCCAAGAGTCGGACACGACCGAGCAACTTCCCTTTCACTTTTCACTTTCATGCATTGGAGAAGGAAATGGCAACCCACTCCAGTGTCTTGCCTGGGGGAGCCTGGTGGGCTGCCGTCTATGGGGTCACACAGAGTTGGACATGACTGAAGTGACTTAGCAGCAGCAGCAAATGTGTTTTGCATATTAAAGTTGGAGGATCCCAGCTCAACCTAGAGTTTCCACTGTAACAGTAGCTTTAATAATGGATTGGGTGAGTGGTTAACTAGTAGATGACTATTAATAATTCTGATGTCCCAGTCACTTGACTTCCCTGGGTCTCAGTGTCCTCATCCCTAAGGCAGAAGAACTGAAACAGATGATTTCTAGTTCCCATGATTGTTAAGATATTTCCAAACTCCTTTTTATTTCTGAGATTGTAGCTACATCATAGCCAGGAGAGAAAGGATTATCCAAAATCATAGGTCAGGTGACACATGATCCCTCCCCTCAGATATCTTGCAAATGAGGAGATAAAACTGACACATGTAAGAAACGATGGGGAAAATATCTATGTATATTATACTGAGTTTCACTGAGAGTTATACTGTGTCAACATGAGCTTGCATTCTAAGGAAAAGTCAATAAGAACCTTTGAAAGACAAGAATGATTTATGTAGATGAAAGGGGAGAAACTGGGTTTTCCAGGACTTGAGGAATAGCATTAACCAAATACAGAAAAGAGTGGGGGAAATGCCTCTAAAAAAGTCGAGTAAGGCCAAATTGTGGAGATCACGACAGGCAGAATGGGAGTTTACATATGATGTAACCCTTTGAATTGAAAAATAGTATTACTAAAAAGGTCTTGGGGATAGGAGTCGCCTGCTGGTGTCTCATTGAGAACACAGGGTTAGAAAAGCCGTGAGGACTGTTCTCATGACACATACTGACATCCTCGTAAGAGCATTTATTCTTAAAATAGCAACTAAAGCAATAGAGGGATAGGCCTGGTTGAGAGCACGATTTTAAAAATGGGTCATTAGAACTCGCAGACCGCTTGGTTATAGATAAAGGAAAAGGAGAAGTAAGGGGAGAAAAGGCATTTATTATGTTTCCGAGGTCAACAGTAAGGACCTGGCGTCAGAGAGACCTGGAGTGTGAATTTACACACAGCAAATATGTGTCTGGAACACAAGGGATTTGGTTGTAAATTTAGGGTGTTTTTCTCGGTAGTTAAAATATTGAGAGCCAGGCGAAATATGGAAAGAGAGCTTATGAACAAAAGGACCTTACACAGGCCTTCCTTTCTTCCTCTGTAAGATAGAGAGCTAGGGAGAAGGTGATCTGAGGTCATTCATGCATTTCCACTGGAGCACTTATTAACTGGGTAACAAGTGTTTTGTGGTCACAAACAAGCTTTTCTTGGTTTCCTAACTAGGAAAAAGATTAATCTAGTTCAAAAGGAATTTTAAAATATTCACTAAATTGGTAGCTTTCCAGTGATCTGTTCATGTGATCAGTAAATTTGGTTCCTTATTGGTAACTTGTATATATAACATTAGAAGCTCCAAAGCGAATTATTTACCGAGTGAGACTTATTTCTAAAAACATATTTGAGTTATTCTTACTAATTACTGTAAATAATTGAACTCCAGAATGCATTATTTAGGTAGGTTAAGCCTATGAAAATTATTACATAGTCTCTGTAGTAATTTAGTATGGCTGTAGTCTCTCTTCACATTGAGTTAGTAATATAGGTGCGTCTGTTCCCAGATACTCCCTGTGGCTCAGAATATCACATTATTTACATGGCTAAATGAAACATGCAGGTGGGGACACTCAGTGAGGTATCTTGAAGTTCAAAAAGCGATAATCCTAATCACAAGCCTAAAACAACTATTTAGGCTTGGAAGGGGCATATAATTTTAGAAGAATCTTTACAGGTAAACGTTTTTCTATATTTAGAAGTGTAATTTATATCTCACCTTAGAAGAATATGGATCCTTGTTTTTTTGAAGGAATAAGAGAGTGATGTTGAGATATGAAGTTATTGAATAACTGGAAATGCAGTTTTTTAGCATCTCCCGTACAGAATATTCTTGGTTTATATAGTTTTGAAGCCTTCTGAATCTCATTTCTACTTTATTTGACTAAGTATCCCTTTCTAGAATTAGTAAAAATTATATAAATTTAATCTAGTAAAGCTCCCAAATTATGACTCCTTAGGTAGCATAAATTCAGTGTTTAGGCACAGAAAACATAGCGCCTATTATATAGGTAGCCTTCTTATAAACAGTCACTCAATGAGATAACAAATATAACAATAATAATTTTAAAAACTTTTATTTAAGAAACATTTATGTTTGCTTCTACCACTGCAATACCCTCTCTCCAGCCCCAAGGTTCCTATTTCACACATTATAAACTCTAGTTAAATTCTGTTGATATATGATAAAATTCTATTAATATAGTATACTTAGCTAAAATTGCCAACCTTTACTCTTTCCATTATGGAATTAATTTTTGCTATGTAGATCAAATCAATATAAAATCAGCTTGTTAAATTCTAATACTACTTCTTTATATTTCTAGTATATGTACAATAAATGGTAAATTCTAGCTCTTTGGTATTTCTTGATGATGCAGCTTAATTTATCAAACTACTTTCCTATTTTATATGTTTTTGCCTCACATTTCAACTAAATATACTTAAAATATACTTTAACAAAAGAATAACATACAATTTTTGAGATATTTATGGTAATGGGATCTCCCAGATCCAAAAAATATTACAATAAATTGTCATGTCCTGGACATGCTTGTATGATTACATGCAAGTCTATTCTTTTTGTTATGCAGCTTCAACATTAATATTTAACAAATTCCAAACTTAATACTTTTCTCTCACAATATGTAGACTTTAGAATACTTTAATTCTCATTATTGCTTCCTAATTTATATTCTATATTATCCAGCACTTTATTCTATCCCTTTCCACCATAAATTAGACACTATTATCACTTTATATTTTACAACTAACACTTTTTAAAATTTACTGTTTATGCTAATATCTTTATTTACTACTGTTTCTTGTATCCCGGATCATCCATCTGGGGTCATGTAACTTCTGCCTGCTCCATGTATTTTAAAATTTCCTTCAGTGAAGTCTACTAGAGGTAAATACTTGGTTTTAGTAGTCTGAAAATGTCTGTAAAATGATCTTATTTTTGGAAAGATACTTTTTGTTGAATTCTACACTGACAAATTTCTCTTTGCACAATGAAGACACTGTTCTTGCCTCCATTGTTGCTGTTGGAAATAAGCCTTCAGTCTAGTGACTGTTTCCTTGTAGGTGATCAGTATTTCTTTTCTAGCTCCTTTTGAATGCTTCTCCCACCCCAACCCTTTGGTCTTCTCTATGACTGATGTATGGATGGGGTTTCTTTTTAGTTATCCTGCTTCAGATTCATTGAACTTCTTGAATCTGAGAATTGGAATCTTTTAGTAATTCTGAGAAATTCCCTGCCAATATCTCTTCAAGTATTGTTTCTTGCCTGTTATCTCTTTTATTTCTATCTAGAATTCTGATTACCTCCTATAAAATTATCACATGTTCTTCTGTGTTTCTAATTCTCTGGTTTTTCTAGGCTGCATCTGGTTTATTTCTCTGTATCTATAGGATCAGTCCTGGGTGTTCATTGGAAGGACTGATGTCGAAGCTGAAGCTCCAATACTTTGGCCACCTGATGCGAAGAGCTGACTCATTTGAAAAGACCCTGATGCTGGGAAAGATGCAGGGCAGGAGGAGAAGGGGACGACAGAGGAGATGGTTGGATGGCATCACCAACTCAATGGACATGGGTTTGGGTGGACTCTGGGAGTTGGTGATGGACAGGGAGGCCTGGTGTGCTGCAGTTCATGGGGTCACAAAGAGTCAGACATGACTGAGTGACTGAACTGAACTGAACTGACAGTTAGAATGTCTGATCTTATAGTTGCATTTATCCACTGTATTTCTCATTTAAATTTTTACATTTTAGTTTCTAGAAGTTCTGTTTTTTACTCTTTCAAATGGATGTGATCATTTTTTATAATCTTTTTCTGTATTCATATATTCAGCTTTCTCATTTATGTTCTTAATATATTAAATGTAGTCATTTTATATTCTCTGTCAGAGCATTTTACTGTCTTTGAGGATCTTATTCTGCTACCTATTGTGTCTTTTGGTTCTCATTCATGTTGCTTTACCTCCTTATGTAATTTGTAATATCTTTTACAATGAAATGCTTATTTTCCCAAGAGAATTACTTGAGACCTGGATTGATGATGCATTCCTTCACAAATAATTTGCATGTGCCTCTGCCAGTTATCTGGAGCCATTACTCCACTTACGTTAAATACTCTGATGCTTCTCAGACCACACTGAGAATGTAGATGTAAACCAACATCTGTATGAGGGCCCACTTTTGTTTATTAATAACCAGAGGAGAATTTAAAGAGAGACCCCATGCATAAAGCTGGGGGGTCTCTGCTTATGCCCCCCATACTGCATTAAGCTATTAAAACAGCTGTTCAGGGTCTTCCAGGGTTTAGGAAAAAGCCTCAAGGCCAAAGCTTCCTTTGGTATTCCTTACTTCCTGAGATCCCAGCTTCCACTTTGTTTAGGTATCTGAATATTCTCTCTTTTCGTGCCAGCTCAGCAATGCATTGCAAAAGGTTTTTCAGTGCATTTGCCAAGTATTCTAGTTGTTTCCAGATAGAAATGAAATCTTTATATAATGAAACAAAGATTTAAATGAGAATATTTATATAATTTTTTTTAAAGATATAACATGACGGTTGAACAGTCATGTCTGACTCTTTGAGACCCCATGGACTCCTTTGAGATCCTCCAGGCTCCTCTGTCCATGTCATTCTCCAGGCAATGATACTGGAATGGGTAGCCTTTCCCTTCTCGAAAGATGTTCTGGACCCAGGGATAGAACCGGGGTCTCTGGTATTGCAGGCATATTCTTTACCACCTAAGCCATATGGGAAGCCCATCTAAATGTTTAGTTATATATATATATATATATATATATTTGTCATTGTACGTATTTATAGAATTTTATTTATATATACTTACAATAACTTTATTTCTAGTCGCATATGTAAATACCTTGATATCTGCTATGCACTCTAATATTTTCAACTATTCTATAAAAATAATTGGCATGACTTTTGTCACTTTTCTTTGAAAGATAAAGCAAACCTTTGGTATGCAGTTAATTTAGGTTTAAGTAAATGTAATCAGCTGTTACCATATTTAAACTTTCTCGTTACATTATGTAGAACTGTAGAATTTTTCTAAACCTACCAAAATAATAGGGTCACAGAAACAGTCATATATAGGCCCAGTTATTATAAAGGGATTACTTATATTGAAAATGGTAGCAATATGTGAACTGTTGCACAAATGTTAAGGTTAAATATAAATATGATTTCCTTTGAGCAAAGAAGGCATCCTGGAGAAAGTTGTGTTTATACTGCATTTTAGAAAGTTAAATAATTTTAAAATCTATAGTCATTCAGAATTTCAAAAACACTTGTTAAAAATGGTGAATCTCTTTATCTAATGAAGGTCTTCAGTAAAGCAATTGATTTTCCCCTTTAAAAAAAAAATCTTATTTCTTACAAGACATTTTCTTCAAGTAACTACACATATCATTGCAATCAGTAAAGACAAGCAGCTGCAGCCACCCTGCCCTGCCCGCCTCCCTAATCAACGGTCATTTCTTTTTCTAGTATGTACGAGTATCTTTCGATACAAAACCTGATCTCCTCCTACACCTGATGACCAAGGAATGGCAGTTGGAGCTTCCCAAGCTTCTCATCTCAGTGCATGGGGGCCTGCAGAACTTTGAACTCCAGCCAAAACTCAAGCAAGTCTTTGGCAAAGGTCTCATCAAAGCAGCCATGACGACTGGAGCATGGATATTCACTGGAGGAGTTAACACAGGTAATTGGAAGTGGGACAGAGAAGGACAGCATAAGATCACAAGAATGTCGTGACTAAGATCGCTTTCTTCTAAGGGTAAATACGTTTGCATATCCTCACCTCATCCCCTGCCCGCGTCCTCAGCTGCTGGTTCTTGCTCCTTTCAGTGCTTCTCACTCCTTCCTCTCCCTAAATGATAACTGTGCTGTCATTTCTCCACCAAGAATTACTTACACTTAAGACACAGACTGGAATACTTGACAATATAGAACTTATAAACATGACTGATGGAATTTGACAGGTTATTTTCAATACCTCAAATTGCCAAATAAGCATCCAATATTTTTTTAAGGAATAACTTTTGCTCTGAATTGGAGATTCCATACCTGTTCTTTAAGTGAGTTTAAGTTTGATGCAAGTAGCTTTAATTTTTGAAAAATGCCCTTCCCATCTAGGATGACAGCACACTCTGGAGTAGTGTGTGTTTATCATTTAAAATATTTCATTGAATCAACTCTGCACCAACAGAACATATCCCACTCTGAAGTCCAAGTAGTTTTTTCTACCTGCCAAATGGGTTTCTATATTGTGATCCAGGGAGGCTGTCAAATCAGTTCTTACAAAGCCACTTAGAGTTAAATGCTTATCTGCAGAACATTATGAATGTGCATTTGATAATGGAATGGATGCCTGTAAATTGTTTTGACATGCTTCCCCAGAGTGAATCAGAAGTGCCAATTGGAAGAGACAGGTATTGCTGCAGTAAGTTAATTCAGACTTGTTTTAAGACTCAAAGTCTGCCCATGTGGACACATTTGAAGTTAATGGGACATTCTGAACATAACCATGGACCAACTAGTTTTAAATGAAAATGTTATCTTGTAGTTTAGATCAGGGTCCCCAGTCCCTGGGCCGTGGACCACCTGTTAGGAATCAGGCCGCACAGCAAGAGATGAGCAGCAGGCAAGCTTCATCTGTGGCTCCCCATCACTCCCCATCACTTGCATTGCTGCCTGCACCATCTCTATCTCCCCAGCCCCACCCCTGTCTGTGGAAAAATTGTCTTCCGTGAAATCTGTCTCTGGTGCCAAAAAGGTTGGGGACTGCTAGTTTAGATGATGTTTAAGTGAGACCCGCACTCAGAATTCTTCTCCATATATAGAATTTGTGAACATTCAGCCCACAACAACATAGGTGCATTTCTGCAGTGAATGCTGCAAATTGCCTGTGCCTATCATTGTCATGTGAAACCCTGACTCAGTCTGTAAACTGACATGATCTTAGAATGACCTGCCCAGCCAGCTGTTTATTTTATGGTGATCAAATAGCTACAGAACAGTTTTCTTGGTTGTTTAGGTTTTATGCTCCAACTTCCACTCACAGTTTAACAGGCATCATTTGCCTATGATTATTCAGTCTTTTGCTTTCCTGACATAACCGGCAACTCCTACGGAGAACAACTCAAAAGTTTCTAAAAGAAATTCTTACTAGGGAATTCCCTAGTGTCTGGTGGTTAGGACTCAGCACTCTCACTGCCAGGGGCCCAGGTTTGATCTCTGGTCAGGGAACTAAGATTCCAGTAAGTAGTGAGGCACAGCCCCGTTTCCCACCCACCAACCACGCCCCCCCCCCAAAAAAAAAAGAAAAGGAAAGAAGTACTTATCTTCTGTTTGCAGGAACTTGGGACATTGTATATTGTTTTTCTTCTTTTGTGAAAAGCATCCAATATCAAAAGGAGAATTTATAGCATAAATACTGTAAACCAAAGAGTTCACCTCTACCTCTCTCCAGGCATAGTGTTCAGTCCAGGACTCAAAGTGAGGTTCTAATGGTGGCACACTCAGCTTGAGTAAGAGGTGATAATGGAATTGTGGCAGATGGAGGGAGGGGTACCATGAAGTTAGCTTTCTTGTCCAGAACTGGACCCCAAAGGAGTTTTGCACATAACTAGGAAAAAAATTTCAGAGAAGGCAATGGCAACCCACTCCAGTACTCTTGCCTGGAAAACCCCATGGGCAGAGGAGCCTGGTAGGCTGCAGTCCATGGGGTCGCTACGAGTCAGACACAGCTGAGTGACTTCACTTTCACTTCTCATTTTCATGCATTGGGGAAGGAAATGGCAACCCACTCCAGTGTTCTTGCCTGGAGAATCCCAGGGATGGAGGAGCCTGGTGGGCTACCATCTATGGGGTCGCACAGAGTCGGACACGACTGAAGTGACTTAGCAGCAGTAGCAGCAGGAAAAAATTTAACACTAATGTTGATAGCTTTGCCTTGTATTTGTTTTTCTTTATCAATACTCTTTTAGAATACCCGTAGATGGCCGAGTAAGTGAAATTAATGCTCTTCTCAACACTCCCAGCACAACTGAATGTGGATTAGTGGCTATTTACACTACCCTGTTGTTTGATTTTTTAAGGGTGGCTCTTTCTGTTTGATCTTATGAATACTGCAGAATCGAGTTGTTCACACATGTCTGTTGTCTCCTGTGGTTAAACTGCCTGGTGTGTTTTGTGTGCTTAGTTCAGCGACCAGTTCCCGGGCCCTCACTCTGTGCTGGCACCTGAAGCTCCTGCAGAGAGTGAGACAGGTATCTCCAACCTTCTCCTCAAAGAGTTTACTCTGAGCAGAGACATTCTTTCTCACATGTGATTATGAACCACAAAAGAATATGTTCAGTGACATACTGAACTATTCAAAATACACCAACTGCAACTCTGTTCAAATGGAGAAGAGATCAAACCCAACTTAACTTTCATGTAGGAGATGGCACTAGGTATGAGTTTTCCTTGAAGAATGCGTGGTGTTTTCCTTAAACAATAAGTGGAAACATCTCTTCTTAGAAAATATATTTCATATCTTCTATAAAAATGGTCACTTGAGAGGAAAGTTAAAAGATTAGAAATTACATCTTCTCCAAATAGTTTATTAAAAAGTAGATGTACGTTTCCTACCATCTTGTAAACTAAATTTTCTCACTCTTAACTATGGTGAGAAAGGTTGTGGTGATGGGAAGGCCATTAGGACAGAGAGGAAAACAATTAGAATGATGTCTAAAAAGATATATTAATGTATTTTTAACAAAAATTTTCCACAGACTATGTCAACCTTTTCTTTACAAGCAGAGTCTCCACATTATGTCTCTGTATATAAGAAGGTGAAATCAAGATTAACAAAATCCAAGTTAAGCAATTACTCTATTTGATGACCCTAATTCATATACAAACTTTGGTACAGATTTAATACATTATAGATGATGCTTTTTATAGGATATAGTCATGCTGTTAGTTCTTAGTTATGTTAATACATCATTATGCTTATAAGAAAAAGATTCTCTAAGTATAAAGTATTTTTCTTTTCAGAGATACTGTATTCTTTTTTTTTTTCATTAGAGATAAAATAAGGAATTCATTGCTAGAGTTCATCTGTAAGTCCAGGAAATGTATCCAGCATTAGAGCTACAAGTTTATGTTCTCTCCTGAACAAGTGTAGTTTTGTAGAAATGTGTCAAAATTTTATATTCAATGCATTTAATCTTAGAAAAAACAGTTACCACAGTTTCCTTCGGATCAATGGAAATCAATGCTTTGAAAGGCAAAATTAACACTTCTCTTTTTTCTGCTTAGGTGTTATTCGTCATGTTGGCGATGCCTTGAAGGACCATGCATCTAAGTCTCGAGGAAAGATATGTACCATAGGTATCGCCCCCTGGGGAATTGTGGAAAACCAAGAAGACCTGATTGGAAGAGATGTAAGTTCTGGGAACTGCTTCTCCATGTTGCTTCTCATAGAGGCAATATCAAAAGAGTAAAATAAAATTAATCAGGAAAGTCCTAAGTAAGACTGAACTTCCCTCTTGTTTTGAATCAGTAGGGTATCAATCAAATCAATCAATCAAAATATCAATCAAATTTTGCATGTACTCTTGGCCCAATTATGTTAAAATTAATTAACAAAATGAGCTCTTTGACTGATACATAAAATGGGGACCTTTCTTCACCCAGGTCTCCAATTTCTTTGTTATTTGAGTATCCTTCAACTAAGACAGAAGGCTACAGAGGGAGATTCTTTTCACTCAAACTTGTGGCTTCCCTCTCCTTTGCTAAATGCTTGGGTGAGGAGTGGGCACACTCCTGGGGATCTTTATTCCCCACTCCAGGACTACTCAGAAGCCCTTGACCAAACCCAGAAGAGTATCACCCTTTCTTTCCTATTCTGATGTCTAGAACCACACACTGAACAGAGAATTTGATCCTATTTTTTCTGAGTCATCATCTTATTTCTGTGCCTTCCAGGGTCTCATTTTTGTTTGTTTAAAACTTGCAAACAAGTCATTCCTTACCTCCCTTTTAGAGTTTTTCTCTGATACTAACAACCAGATTTTCCCCTTATGTAATGCTTTCCAAAATTCCAGGTGCATGGGTTAAACTATGCACGCAGATTGCCAGGCATTATTCACTTCTTTGTCCCCAGTAATTTTAGCAATTAATTATTTATCAATGCTTCTCTAAATCAGATCAATACAATCCTTCGTTTCCAATAAAGACCTGCAATACAGTGTAATAAGTGTGCTGAGCAGTGTTTTCTTAGTAGTATGAAGTCCGTTTGAGCCAAAAAAAAAAAAATTTTTTTTTAATCAAGAGATTGAGAAGTAACTGGTCCTAAACCACTTCTCCTATTGTATTTATAGTGAAACCATCCTATTTCAGTGAAATATATGCAGTTTTTAAAATACAATGCAAAAACTTTGAATTTAAAAGTCAAAGATCCTGAAACGGAAGCAGTGAATAAATACTCTGAATCTTTCAGAACCTTTAAGTAATAAGAAATGTCCATATCGAGGCTACCAAATTACATGTAGAAACAGATCGATTCAGAATATATAGAAAAAGGAATAAGGTATTTTATCAGTGTAGTATTCTCTTAACTAAAATGTACTTGCTGTTTCATATCACATACAAATTAAATCTTTCAAGCAGCAATTTCCAGTTTGTTATGTTGGCAGAACTGACTGGAAGTAATTGTAATTTTTTCAAAGTATCTGAGACTAGTCTTTGTGGAATATATTTTGGTTAATTCTTGCCTTAGATTCCTCGTTGACTTTTAAGTATATATCAATTGTGAACTAGAACAAAAATGGTTCTTTTTTGTGTGTGTGAAAAACGGTTCTTAAAGAATTAGAATATGCTAAAATGTCCCCTAATACCAAGAGCATCTAATTGTTCATTTTATTAACAAATGAATTAATTATTTAAAATGCTGTGATGATTCAAAAGTCATTTTTAAATGTTCATAGATTCACATCTCTCTTATAAAACTGAGTTGTTATTATTCAGCTTTGTGGAGGGAAAACCATTTTGGAACTTTCTCATGCAGATGAACTATGAATAAATGAAAGCTAATTATTTCTTTATTCAAGATAGAGTAGCCATGTAATTACCTCAGTTGCTTAATCATTTTTCAAAGAATGCTGGCACTGCCTTACTGTGTCATTTTGTTTGTCTTATAATTCTATATGATTGCAAAAAGGAAGTATTTATATTGTGTTCACTTGCCATGCTGGGTTAGAAAAATCACTTCTAATTCATTTTCCTCCAATTCTAGCTTCTTTCCTTTGATTTTACCTCCTCACGTTCTCCTCCCTTTCACTCTCCTTTTCTTTCTGCCTGTATTTCTTACCAGTGCTGCGCCTATAGGAACTTGCGCCTATGCCAATAGGGCTTGCTTACATTATCTGGTTTCCCAGTGAAACACTGGCCTTGATCCCAGTGCAGAGAGCAGAAAAAGCCACTTACAAGTTCAATAAAATGTGCACATTCATTGTCCCTGCTTACAGGGGTCTAATAAAGGCAAGCCATGGCTCACCAAGATCCAAGTGAACTTGCAGAGAGATTGAGAAAAGGAAATAAAATTGGCAGGTTGTAGAAAGCACAGGAATAACAGTTGTATTTTTGTCCTTTAGTAAATCTTTGACCACGGTCTATTGCATTTCAACCATTCTGGCATATTTTCCCCCAAACTGGGAAACCAGACTATGCATAGGATTTCTCAGGCTCTTGTATAATAGTGTTTGTTTCTCAGTGAGGCTATGCTATGCCAGTGTCTGTAAATTATTTAGAGCAACAGTGCTGTTTCTGGTGTGCAGGATTTATGACATAGCTTAAGAGACATTTTAATATGTGTTTATTATTCTAATGTGATAATTTAAAAGGAATATGATGTCAGGCTATCATAAAAAATGTATTTGAATGAAATATTGGTAGTCACTGGTGAAAATCCGCCCAAAATTCATTGAAATAGAAGTGTTGTCTGGTAAGCTTTTTTAAGTAGTTACAATAATTTTCATAACTGGCTTGATTCAATACGTTCCATCTTTATTCTTCCATTTTCTATAAACAAACTCATATGTAATAAACATCAAAAAGGAAACCTTTTGATATCAGACATCAGGTAGCAGAGGAAAACAACCAACACATGATTAAAATTCCTGGCCATCTCAGAATTCTATCAAAATGCAATCATTTGAAAACAAGATTGTTACATTTTTGCTCAAGTGTATATCTACATCCCAAAATAAGATTGAAGTGGCACAAAATAAATGTCAAGGGGAATCTAGGAAATTTACTTGAAATAAATAAAAATATAAGGATAAAAGAAAGGCTCTATATCTAATGCCAAATATTTTATTTCAGTAGATTTATATCTAGACTGACAGAAAATATAGATCATTTTATCTCTATGGGACTGGCTCTCAGAGGGGCCATTTAGAGGCTGAAAATTCAATTGTTACCAGAGTTATGTTACTGATAGAAGTAGTAGACATCACAGTTGCATTGCTATTCATCTTAGAATTTGAATATACCTTTGGAATGGTACCATAAATGCCAATACTATTCCTAAAAATAAAGAAGAAAGTTTAATTTGCCCTAGGGAGTGCTTGTAGGTATTCTAAAGCACTTACCTCCCTTCAAATCTTATCTCTGAACTAGACTTGAAAGATACAGGACATGTATCTTTGGATTCTGACTTCAAATTAGAGCCACACGCATAGTAGATACTCAATAAATATTGAGGAAGATGATTGGCCATGATGAAATTCAGGCTTCTGGGAAAACAAACATGGGGAAAATATATAATAATAAATCTTATCTGGTTCACAACTTTACCACAACTCCATCTCTACTCATTACAGAGCTTGAGCATACTATAGTAACTATAGTGAGGGATTGTTTTACCCAAGCATCTGCATGAAAAACTATTTTCTTACATAGTAGCTTAAACTGGGAGGTGAATGGTGAAAGCTCTACATGTTGGGTAGGGAGACAAACAAATGTGGAGGCCAACAGTCTCTTCTCTAACCCCTTTGAATCAGATGCATGATCCTCTTGTCTGAGTGATAGAACTAGCCTTAATTCTTTAAATGTGAATGCCTTCAACTCTGTTTAACCAAATCTTTTCAATTAATAAATAAAACAACAGACTTTAATGAAGAATAATGCTGTGAATACTAATATGATAACAATTTTTTACCCTGCTGTTAGACCTTAAAATGAATATTGTTCAGCTCTTAAGTTTAATTCTACCTCTGTGAGTTTCCATATTATTCCTACTGCTCCTTCCTTCCATGGCCCAGAATCCTATACTGCCCTCAAATGAAGCTCAAACCTCCCTTCCACCAAGACAGTTTCCCTGACTTCACCCACAATGTCATATCTCTGACTACGATTCTCCCACAACTGTCTTACTCCTCAACTTAATTAAAAAGTCATCAAACATAGGGATTAAATGGTTTTCTTGTCATTAACCATTATCATGACACTCTACATGAACATGAGGCATTGACATATCATTAAAACTCTGAAATTTGATTTCTTTGCCTCTAAATTGACTATAAAAATCACTTGCTCTCTCTGTTTTATACAACTTCCATGAGCATAATCATAACAGTAACTTTAATTTGTGTGTGTGTGTGAGAGAGAAAGAGAGAGAGCAAGCTCTTATTTGAGCAAGCTTTCTGTGATTATATATATTAACCTTCTGAGCTATGTTCTATTTCATAAGAAAAATTATTAGAGCCAAGATTCACTGTCTCCAAAGCCCATACTCTTAATTAGTAGTATGCCAGGTAGTCTATAAGAAAATATTTAATGATATTATGTTTTTATTGTTAGTTGAGATACTGGCAGGTATTTTATGCCTGTCGATTGAACTCAGAAGTAGAATGAAAAAAAAAAAAGTAGTCCCAATGAGGGTAACCAGAGCCCTTTCTTTGTTCCTAAAATACTCTCAATCTGCAATTATGATTATGAAAGTGTTGCCAGTGTGAATTGGTAAGAATATGATCTGGGAAACTGAGTGGCCTAGATTTACATCCCTGCTACTGCTAAGTCACTTCAGTCATGTCCAACTCTGTGCGACTCCACAGATGGCCGCCCGTCAGGCGCCCCCATCCCTGGGATTCTCCAGGCAAGAACTCTGGAGTGGGTTGCCATTTCCTTCTCCAATGCATAAAAGTGAAAAGTGAAAGTGAAGTCGCTCAGTCGTGTTCCACTCTTCGAGACCCCGTGGACTGCAGCCTATGAGTCTCCTCCGTCCATGATATTCTCCAAGCAAGAGTACTGGAGTGGGGCGCCATTGCCTTCTCCAGATTTATATCCCAGCTACACAATTTATTACTTATGTAACAATGGGCAAGTTTGTTAATCACACTGTGTTTAGTTTTACCATCAGTAAAATGGGAAGGATGATAGTGAGACTTCTGAGTGCCATTATAAGAATGAAATGAATTGTGATTTTCATATGACTCATTTCAGACTGAGCTTCTTGCTTTAGAAAACAGTCTGACCAGAATTGTTTCAGGTAATTTAACAGTTTCTGAAGACTTTATGATTTGTCTTTTTCCAAATTTAAATTAATAAAACATGCCAAATGAAAAATCTAGACATGATTACAAGAAAAAGCACTTTTCATCTTAACCTGAGGATGAAAATTGTGTTTGGGTAGATTTTCAAAACATGATCTCATGTGGTTGTTAAATTATCTTGAATTCAATGATAGCTTCTATTTTCCCTAAACTATACATTTATTTTCAGAATTTTATAACCTTTAAAAGTTGTTACCTTTAATTGGAAAGTGTTCTTTCGATGTCATTTTTATAGTTTAAGCCAAGAAATATCAAGTTTAATAATGCAATTGATGGATAATTCTAGTACAGTTTTCAACTCAGTATATTTTTCACTTCAAATTCAAGCCAAATGTGAACTTCACATTGTAATCTCACAAAACCTCCCAAGAGTGTCCTTACGTGATATTTGTTGGACTTCTGTGATAGGTTAGATAAGATATATTCAGAGGATGTGAGAGGAGAAATTGAGACAAGGAAACCCCACCAATGCTGTGCAGTCATAAAGGAGCCAATGCTAGCTAACCCTGGGCCACACTCAGGTTCGGGACTACATTCAGTTGCATGACAATGCAGTTTCAGTAAGCAGTGTTGAATTTGGATTTGGACATGTTGGTTTCAAGTCCAGCAGGATTGTGAGAAAGATCTTGTTACCCACTTAGTTTCAGAAGGTGTCTGCATATAGATGACAACTGCTGCTGCTGCTGCTGCTAAGTCACTTCGGTTGTGTCTGATTCTGTGTGACCCCATAGACAGCAGCCCACCAGGCTCCCCTGTCCCTGGGATTTTCCAGGCAAGAGTACTGGAATGGGGTGCCATAGCCTTCTCCGAGATGACAACTGAAGTCACTGCAATACAGGACAGGATGCAGGGAGGGCCTGAGGATATCCCAGATCCTGGTGTGAGCCAATATTTAATGGCTGAGCAGAGAGAAGCAGCCTGCAAATGGAGAGCAGAGGAAAGGCTAAGAGGGAGCAGCAAAAGCAGAGAGTGTTATGGAAGTCAAGGGAAGAGTGTGCTTCAGAGGATAGAGTGAAGGGTAATGCCCAGTGTAACTGAGGGACTAAGGAAGATAAGGACTTGGAAGCAATCACTCAGTTTATCAAGACAGACATCATTTGCCTCACTGATCAAAGCTGTTTCAGAAGCCAAATGAAGGATCAAGCCACATTTCAATAGGTTGAGGAGGGGAAAAAAGTAGAGATGGCAAGTAGAAACTACCTTTTAGAGGTTTGGCTGAGGTGAGAAGGGACATGAGTAGCCAAAGGGAACCATAGTTGGAGGGATTTTTTTCTTCAAAACTGGGAGAGATTTGAGCTTGTTTATGTTTATGGTATAAATGGAGTTAGGGATGGTGAGGAGATAATTGATGAAATAAGTCCCAGAGTGGCCCTGTGGTGATGAGAGCTAAAGGAGAGATTAACCATCTGTACCCTTGTAACCAAAGGAGAAGAAGAAAAACTATGTAGGCAAAGAGTTGATGGTAGGATGTTGACGTTTAGTTGGAGGTTTATCATTTATCACAGAAATAATACTATCAACACTATTGTAGAGCTTAATAAGTATCAGCATCCAACTAAGCACTTTACACAGACAGTCATTTAATTCTCATAATGGCACTCAAAAGTTATTTTTAGTATCCCCATTTTACTAATGCAAGAAACTAAACATGATGAAATTAAGTAACTTGTCCAGTGTTACATAACTAATAAATTGTGTAGCTGGGATGTAAACCTAGGCCAGCCAATACCCTCGATCATATCTTTACTTATTGTGCAATATTACTTCTCCATATACGAGCAACTGTCATTTATTTGAGTTCATATGTGGATTGTTTCATGAGTTTTATATCTCACTGAACCCTAAAAATGCCCCAATGAGGTGGCCTATAATCATAATAATCTCCATTTACAAATAGAGACACTGACACACAGATAGTAAATAACCTGTTTAAAGTCAGCCAACTGGGAAGTGTGTAAGCACAGGAGTCAGCTAATCTGCTGAATGAGGATATACAGTGTTTGGGGTCAGATATATGAGGAGAGTGGAGGATGGTGGTCATTGCCCCAGTGGAGAACGGGACTAATCGGAGCCCAGAGATGGAATGCTAGGCAATTCAGAGGACCCAGGGTCACTAGAAGTCATGAAATTGTGATGCATCAGTGAATCCAGCATAGAGGAAAAAGAATACGTTTTGAAATCTCAAAGAAGATAATAACGATATACTATTATATTAGCTATCTATCACTGTATAACAGATTACCTCAAAACTTAATGGCTTAAGACATATTCATTATCTCACAGTTTCTGAATGGCTTACTTGGGTAGTTCTGAGTTGGGGTCTCTCTTAATGTCACAGTCAAGTTGTAAGCTGAGGCTGCATCATCTAAAGGCTTGAATGGGGCTGGAGTGCCTTCTTCCAAGACGACTCATGGCTTTTGGGGAGAGTTCTCACCATGTCTACCTATCCAGAAAGGTGCCTTATTGATGGCACCTGGCTCACCCCAGAGTAAGTGATTCAAGAGAGAGCAAAAAGGAAGCCCCTTATGACCTAGTTTTAGAAGCCACACACCATCCTTTTTGATTCTATGAATGCTCAGAAGTGAGTCACTGAATCCAGCCATATTAAGGGAAGATTTTCAAAGAATTTCTAAATATATTTTAAAATCACCCCACTGATACATGGTGATTTCTAAAGCAAGGCACCCCTTTCAAAACTTAAGGTCTTTTCCCACAACCAGTAAACCCTGTGTCTGGGTGGTACACAGTCCCCCTCAGGACAGGGCAAAAGGAGGAGAGCCTATCTGAGCAGAAAGCCTGAAATGTGGATGGTGCAACTCTCTGAAGCCCATGAGTTGAACACATTTTCAAAGTGCTGTAAAGTGATGCATTTGTTTTCCTGTGGATTTTAGTGGGAGTCAAGCAGCTAAAGTATCTGGGCATTCTTTACAGATGGATTTCTGGGTTTGCTGGTTTTTCATTTGGATTGCAGAGCTGAGAAATAGTGTCTGGGTTTCAGTGTGACCCTGCTTTATACCTAGACTTACAGCTGAGTTGCCTGAATAGGAAACAACAAGCCAGTGCCCTGTTAGCTCAGACTTCACTGTAATTTTAAGGATGCACTGTGCCTTTCTTTTTTCTTTAATATCATTCTCTCAGTCCTCTTATTTCTTTATCTCAGATGCAGAGGTCGTTTCCCACTGCTCTGCGGTATGCTCTTTTCTCTCCCAGAAATGCATGCCTGATCCTAAGAGAACCCTGCCACTCCTTTTGTTTCTCTCTCTCCAAAGCACAAACCCCATTTTGCTGCTGCTGCCTTTCCTGACCTCTGTCTACTGTCTAGTTCTAGAGGCCTCATCTGGAAATAATAGGATCAGCTGTCAGAAGGATTTTAATGCCTGGCTGAGTCACTGACAAAAATGTCCAACAGCAAAACCAACCATAGTATGGTTTAGAAATTTAAAATCAGGCTGGGTCCTCTGTCTTTCCTCTAAATGTCTCCTGTCCTGTAAAGGAAATGAAGGTCCACATGTGATTTAGAGGGAACAGTGTGCTTAGCGGGGCAGATTTGGCCAAGACACTCCACATCTCTGAGGTGCTATAGTTTTGTCTTTAGAATAAGCATGAGATGGATTAATCCACTTAAAAGTGTCTATCACAGTGCCTGCATGCAATAAGCAATAAAAAGAATGCTAATTTTCTTCCTGTAAAAATTATAATCATGGTGCTATTAGGAGGGAAAGAGTGACTCAGTGGGCTATACTTCCCCTACCCTGTTATTGCCTGGGCAGGTTGATACACACCTCACCGGGTAATAAGGTCTGGGATTGCAGAAGGCTTGTGATTGATGACTCAAAAACCTGATTTAGCTCAATTCGGTTCTATTCAGGAAAGAAGTCACAGATACCTAAACGACTCTTGCATTGTGGAAAGAACCACAAAATGGAAGAGATCCCCAAGATTTGAGCAAACTACTTTTTTTGTAGCCAAAACACATAGCAAGGCATTGTTCGGTACTAACTTGGGAAAGGCAAGTGGATTTTTTAATACAGACTGTTCAGATTCAACTTTAGAGATAGAAAGCCTTTAGAATTTATAGTCAAGTCCTCTTCCTTACAGGTGAGAAACTACCATCCAAAAAGTTTATTTTGATAAATATATTTTGAACATTTATTTCAGATATTACTTAGATGCAAAATTATGTCTCTTTAAGCCAGTCCAGTACTTACCACATACATTTCCTAGAGAAATTCTGAGTGTGTGAATGAATGAATGAATATGTTAGGTAGTTAGAATAAGAAAAAAGGAGTCCAAAATGCCGGTGGATAAAAGACAAAGGAGGGAGAAGCATGAAAATGGAACAAAGGAAGGTCCGAGGATGGGAGTGAGAACCTCAGGTGAAACAAACAGCCCTCCTGGCTAGCCTAATTTAGTAGGGCAGGCTCAGGGGGATGAGAAAAAAACATAAAAAGAGGAGCCAAAATTGAGCCCCTCTATTTTTTTGGTTGACCTGCCCTCACGCCTCAAGGATGTATTTTCCTTTGCCTGCCAAATAAAACTGAGCAGCAACCAAACTGTAACACTGCTCCACCATTTCAAATTTTTGCTGCGGTGAGACAGAACTGAGGAAATTACACACTCCCCCGACAAATAAACTGAAAGACTTGCCCAGGGTAACAAATTAGTAATTGGAGGAACTACAACTTAAAGTTCCATCTCCTGACTTCCTACTAGGCACTCCCAGGTGAGACCAGAACGTGCGTAAAAACAGCTAGGAAAATTCCAGCCAGTGCCCTATATCAACTCCCACATGATTGATTTAAACCTATCCAAGTAGAACAGATGCTCCTGAACAATGTTCAATTCTTCCATAGTGTCTCTAGATCAGTTCTCTCCTGACAATGATAATGGCCCTACAAATGTCCTGTATAAAGACCCTCCACCTCATTAACTCCTTGAGCAATTTCGGTTACATTCCCTCTTTGTTGAAAAGTCAAGGTACACAGAAGCCTTGGAACCAGACATTACCAAGCAGCCAATACAAAGTTGTGTACAGTAGATTAATGAATGATATACTAAGTATCAAAAATCCATTTCTGTGCAGATTTCCCTTGTATGTATAGATACCAATGTCATTACCAGTCATGAAGATCACTTGATATGTAGACCTTTCAGACACCATTCACCCTTCTAGACACAGATTCCTCATTTGAAATGCAAAACACAGAATATTATTTGAGTGATTCTCTTCTCAGTTCTCTCAAGGGTGGTATGTAACATGTACCATCCTGTATTCTTAGGAGAGAAAATGATCTGTTATACACAATCAATACTGCAGAACATTAGAGTTTGATTCTCCCAGGAAACACTGGCTGAGAAATGTGCTGGAGCAATCTGTATACCTACAGGTCACAGTTGTTCTTGCTATACACACATGCACATGCCCATACACATGTTTCCAAAAACATCCTCTTTTTATGAGCTCTTAACAATAAAAATGATGCATTACCTCCAGAATTTTGTCAGAGGGAAAATTCATTTGTATTCATGTGCTACAAAGACATTATTTTTTTCTATTTGAAAAACATAACAGGAAGATCAGCATATCTTTTGTAGATATGCAAATTGTAAGTTGAACAAAAATAGACTGCTGGTATGTTTGTTATGAGGAATATTAAGTAGATTTTGTAGAAAAGTTGGACCCAAGTGCATTCCTCTGAAGTATTTAGGAAGTTATTTCCAACTCTGCATTTAATCAGCAAACATTTCCAGAATATCACCATCTTAAATGACCTGCTGCTAGGTCACTTCAGTCGTGTCCGACTCTGTGCAACCCCAGAGATGGCAGCTCACCAGGCTTTTCTGTCCTTGGGATTCTCCAGGCAAGAACACTGGAGTGGGTTGCCATTTCCTTCTCCAATGCAGGAGAGTGAAAAGTGAAAGTGAAGTCACTCAGTCGTGTCCGACTCTTTGCAACCCGGTAGACTACAGCCCACCAGGCTCCTCCGTCCATGGGATTTTCCAAGCAAGAGTACTGGAGTGGGGTGTCATTGCCTTCTCCACTTAAATGACCTACAAGGACATAAAAAGAAAAAAACACTTGCATATTTTAAGCAACTGATTACTAATTTGTTTTCTTTACTTATATTGATTAGCTTAAATACCTGTGTTAAAGAGAAATCAGTGATTTGTCTCCCATCATTTCATTTTGGTCACTAGTTTGCAATTGGAAAATCAGTTTATAGTTGGTAAAATAAAGCCCAACTTGACAGGGAATTCACATTTGTAGATTGCCTGAAAAATCTACCAGGCATAGTGCCAGTTACTTACAGTAACTGTACTTGCCAGTTACACTATAATCTTATCTAATCCCCGTGAGGTAAGCAGTTTTATCATTTCCCTTTTACAGATTAAAAATGTGAGATTCATATTCACACACTGTTGACAGAACTGGGATTCAAAGAAATTTCCATGCTCTAAATGTTCATGATTGTTCTAGGAGTCAACATACCTTCCTCCAGTGATGACTAGAAAATAATTTAGGACATTTAACTTATTTTTTTGATTTATATCCTCTATTATTCAGCAGAAAGAAATCTTTGCCAAAATATAACCACCTTTAAGTTATCTTAACATAAGATTCAAAGAAACAGGAGCAGTAAAATGAAGAAATTAAAATTCATGAGTGACACTGTAAACTTGACCCTCCTATCATAACTAATTTAGATGTTTAATATTTCTAAAGAGCTGATGCACCATGTTTCACAAGAAAAGCAAGTAAAAACTCTGAAGACTGAAGTACCAATGTCCTTGGAATATTGTGGTAGGGGAAACAGATATGTAGAATATCAAAGTGAAGCTGCTCAGTCATGTCTGATTTTTTGTGACCCCATGGACTGTAGCCTGCAAGGCTCCTCTGTCCATGGGATTTTCCAGGCAAGAATACCGGAGTGGGCTGCCATTTCCTTCTCCAGGGGATCTTCCCAACCCAGGGATCGAACCTGGGTCTTCCGCATTGTAGGCAGACGCTTTTACCGTCTGAGCCACCAGGGAAGTATATAGAACATAGTCAGATGATTTAATTATGTTCTTTTAATCTCAGATCATGGTAATAATGTCAGGTTGGCCCAGAAGCATTTTCACTCCTTTATTCATTTGAACCATTCAACTTCAGCTTCTTCAGCATTACTGGTTGGGGCATAGACTTGGATTACGGTGATATTGAATGGTTTGCCTTGGAAACAAACAGAGATCATTCTGTCATTTTTGAGATTGTATCCAAGTACTGCATTTCTGACTCTTTTGCTGACCATGATGGCTACTCCATTTCTTCTGAGGGATTCCTGCCCGCAGTAGTAGATATAATGGTCACCTGAGTTAAATTCACCCATTTCAGTCCATTTTAGTTTGCTGATTCCTAGAATGTTGACGTTCACTCTTGCCATCTCTTGTTTGACCACTTCCAGTTTGCCTAGATTCATGGACCTGACATTCCAGGTTCCTATGCAATATTGCTCTTTACAGCATCAGACTTTGTTTCTATCACCAGTCACATCCACAGCTGGGTATTGTTTTTGCTTTGGCTTCATCCCTTCTTTCTTTCTGGAGTTATTTCTCCACTGATCTCCAGTAGCATATTGGACACCTACTGACCTGGAGAGTTCCTCATTCAGTATCCTATTATTTTGCCTTTTCATACTGTTTATGGTGTTCTCAAGGCAAGAATACTGAAGTGGTTTGCCATTCCCTTCTCCAGTGGACCACATTCTGAAGTTGACTGGTTCTATGAAGACCTACAAGACCTTGTAGAACTAACACCCAAAAAAGATGTCCTTTTCATTATAGGGGACTGGAATGCAAAAGTAGGAAGTCAAGAAACACCTGGGGTAACAGGCAAATTTGGCCTTGGAATGCAGAATGAAGCAGGGCAAAGACTAATAGAGTTTTGCCAAGAAAATGCACTGGTCATAGCAAACACCCTCTTCCAACAACACAAGAGAAGACGCTACACATGGACATCACCAGATGGTCAACACCGAAATCAGATTGATTATATTCTTTGCAGCCAAAGATGGAGAAGCTCTATACAGTCAGCAAAAATAAGACCGGGAGCTGACTGTGGCTCAGATCATGAAGTCCTGATTGCCAAATTCAGACTTAAATTGAAGAAAGTCGGGAAAACTGCTAGACCATTCAGGTATGACCTAAATCAAATCCCTTATGATTATACAGTGGAAGTGAGAAATAGATTTAAGGGTCTAGATCTGATGGATAGAGTGCCTGATGAACTATGGATGGAGGTTCGTGACATTGTACGGGAGACAGGGATCAAGACCATCCCCATGGAAAAGAAATACAAAAAAGCAAAATGGTTGTCTGGGGAGGTCTTACAAATAGCTGTGAAAAGAAGAGAAGTGAAAAGCAAAGGAGGAAAGGAAAGATATAAGCATCTGAATGCAGAGTTCCAAAGAATAGCAAGGAGAGATAAGAAAGCATTCTTCAGCGATCAATGCAAAGAAATAGAGGAAAACAACAGAATGGGAAAGACTAAAGATCTCTTCAAGAAAATTAGAGATACCAAGGGAACATTTCATGCAAAGATGGGCTCGATAAAGGACAGAAATGGTATGGACCTAACAGAAGCAGAAGATATTAAGAAGAGGTGGCAAGAATACACAGAACAACTGTACAAAAAAGACCTTCACGACCCAGATAATCACGATGGTGTGATCACTCATCTAGAGCCAGACATCCTGGAATGTGAAGTCAAGTGGGCCTTAGGAAGCATCACTACAAACAAAGCTAGTGAAGGTGATGGAATTCCAATGGAGCTATTTCAAATCCTGAAAGATGATGCGAAAGTGCTGCACTCAATATGCCAGCAAATTTGGGAAACTCAGCAGTGGCCACAGGACTGGAAAAGGTCAGTTTTCATAATACCAAAGAAAAGCAATGCCAAAGAATGCTCAAAATACTGCACAGTTGTACTCACCTCACATGCTAGTAAAGTAATGCTCAAAATTCTCCAAGCCAGGCTTCAACAAGATGTGAACCGTGAACTTCCAGATGTTCAAGCTGGTTTTAGAAGAGGCAGAGGAACCAGAGATCAAATTGCCAACATCTGCTGGATCATGGAAAAAGCAAGAGAGTTCCTGAAAAACATCTATTTCTGCTTTATTGACTATGCCAAAGCCTTTGACTGTGTGGATCACAATAAACTGTGGAAAATTCTGAGAGAGATGGGAATACCAGACCACTTGACCTGCCTCTTGAGAAATCTGTATGCAGGTCAGGAAGCAACACTTCGAACTGGACATGGAACAACAGACTGGTTCCAAATAGGAAAAGGAGTACGTCAAGGCTGTATATTGTCACCCTGCTTATTTAACTTCTATGCAGAGTACAGCATGAGAAACGCTGGACTGGAAGAAACACAAGCTGGAATCAAGACTGCTGGGAGAAATATCAATAACCTCAGATATGCAGATGACACCACCTTTATGGCAGAAAGTGAAGAGGAACTAAAAAGCCTCTTGATGAAAGTGACAAAGGAGAGTGAAAAAGTTGGCTTAAAGCTCAACATTCCGAAAATGAAGATCATGGCATCCGGTCCCATCACTTCATGGCAAATAGATGGGGAAACAGTGGAAACAGTGTCAGACTTTATTTTTCTGAGCTCCAAAATCACTGCAAATGGTGACTGCAGCCATGAAATTAAAAGACGCTTACTCCTTGGAAGAAAAGTTATGACCAACCTAGATAGCATATTCAAAAGCAGAGACATTACTTTGCCGACTAAGGTCCATCTAGTCAAGGCTATGGTTTTTCCAGTGGTCATGTATGGATGTGAGAGTTGGACTGTGAAGAAGATTGAGTGCCGAAGAATTGATGCTTTTGCACTGTGGTGTTGGAGAAGACTCTTGAGAGTCCCTTGGACAGCAAGGAGATCCAACCAGTCCATTCTGAAGGAGATCAGCCCTGGGTGTGCTTTGGAAGGAATGATGCTAAAGCTGAAGCTCCAGTACTTTGGCCACCTCATGTGAAAAGTTGACTCATTGGAAAAGACTCTGATGCTGGGAGGGATTGGGGGCAGGAGGAGAAGGGGACAACAGAGGATGAGATGGCTGGATGGCATCACTGACTCACTGGACGTCAGTCTGAGTGAACTCCGGGAGTTGGTGATGGACAGGGAGGCCTGGCGTGCTGCAATTCATGGGGTTGCAAAGAGTCGGACACGACTGAGCGACTGAACTGAACTGAACTGAACTGATTCATTTGAAAATGTCAGTTTCACTTATGATCTTTAATTAGGTTCCCAAGAGTTAGAAAACATGCCCTGTATCTCCGCTAGAACATGTCTAGTGTTCACCATCATTAACCTCTAGAAAATCTACATGCCCCTCACAGAACTGCTTTGGGGTTCCCTCCTTTTTGGCATGGAGCCTTGGGGAACTGCTGTTAGGAAAGAGACAACAGTAACCTCAAGTGTTTTCTTTTGTCCAAAAGTACGATGCATAGGCACTTTAAGAATAGGAGAAAGTCTTCTGCTAAGTCTTTTTCAACAAAGCATTAATATTTATTAACTTGACTCTGCAGTAGAATGAATGTTTTATGATCAAAAACAAGTAACAACAAAATGGAAATTTTAATTACAAGTGACCTACTCTTTCAGTGATAAAGAACTCAGGATGGGGTTAGCCAACCACTCTCTCTGTAATTCAGGGGTGAGGGGACTCTCATTCACTCATCTAGACAAAAGAGTAATTGAATACTGCTCCATGAGATTACTAGAAACAATAATCACAAATTTATGGGCTTCCTTTATCAATGAGAGCCAACAAGAATGAAGCCATGAATTAATGTTAAATTATGCTATATTTACAAATAAAGACATATTTTAAAAGACTGAAGGGTATTTCAAAAGCTCAGAATTACCCATTTTAAATTTAGATTAGATAATTCCCAAACAATTCAGATAAGAGAGAGTTTTTAATTTTCAACTGTCTCAAGTTTCATTTAAATTAATTCATTTGCTCTTCATTGAGTAGATTCTGTGTGCCAGGCACATAGAAATGTGGGGTTTTGAATCAGCATCAAGGTGTAAAATATGACTTTTATGAGATCTTTTCTACTAACACTGTCTTTATTAAATCACTTTGTAATTCCTTTATCAAACTACTCAATCTTACTACAGCTTTTCCTGATGAGTTATTTCATACCAAAAATGAACAAGAGCATCTCAACTCTATAATTAATGTATATACTGCATAAAGGCACAGAAATAAAAACCCCTTCGCATTTATTTCTGTCTTGCCAATCAGTGATTCAGTACAGAGATAACTGTATGGAGTTTGTATAACAATGAGTTTGTTAATGTCCCTTTTCATAGTCTTGAGTGAAGTTTTTACCTAAATATTCTAATACATCATTTCGTTTCCATTGTGTCTAAACAGTTTGGGAAAGGGGAATGAATAATCATGGATTTTGGAATCAGGCAGACCTGGATGTGAATTCTGGTTCTGTGTGTAGCAAACTCTTGTAAAACCTATGTCATCTCCATCTCTGTTTCCTCATATACACAATAAACATGACAGCATCTACCTTGCATGATTGTTTCAAGGAGGATAGATAATGTATAAAGCAACTAGTTCACAATAGGTTTTGTTTTTCTTTTTAGATCAAAAGTCTAAAAGACCATACTAAGCATTGTTCTGTTTTAGGTAGTATAATTCACCATGAAATTAAGATAACAAAACCAAAAACTACAACAGAAATGAACATTTTAAACCTGATTTATATTCATCTCATGGGACAGTTATTTTTACATTCAGCATTTCCACTTAAGGTGTCTAATAAGAATAGTGTAGATTTTTAAATAATAGACCTTCAGATTGCTGAATGAGAGCAGTCACTCCTACTCAATTCCCTACTCGCCATCCCTAACCCTCCACTATACTCCCGAATCATGCCTGCTCTTCTGTGCCTGTTAGAGTGCGGACATGATAGAGAGAAGAAACATAGAAACAAAATAAACCTAAAAATTATTTTTGGTTCATCAGCATGTATAAACAATCAACTTCAAAATGAAACAGACATTCACATGCCAGTTTTTGAGAACAATAAAATCACAAACTCTTTCTGTATAAATCTAAAAATTAAATAAATCCGTAATCCTTTAAGCATAATCATGCTTTGAATAGAACATTTACTATAAATCTTGCTTCTACCTGAAACAATATTAAAAAGAGGATATAGACTATTCTTTCACTGTCCCAAAGAATTTATCTCACTTCCCTCTCTCTCTTTCCTGTCTGTCTGATTCTCCTTTTCATATGTAGTACTCTTTTCTCTGACTTCTGCCCCTTCCTTTTGAAATTCTACAGGTGGTCCGGCCGTATCAGACCATGTCCAATCCCATGAGCAAGCTCACTGTTCTCAACAGTATGCATTCCCACTTCATTCTGGCCGACAATGGGACCACTGGAAAGTATGGAGCAGAGGTGAAGCTTAGGAGACAACTGGAAAAGCATATTTCACTCCAGAAGATAAACACAAGTAAGTCTACTGCTGTCTACTCATGCCTCATAGCAAATAAAAGTGAGGAAATTTCAAATGCAGACCATTATTTCTACGTGGCTAATGGTTAGAATTAGAGGAAGTCACCTAGAGGGGGATGACTGGAGGCTCAAGAAGTGACTACGCAGTTAGTGGATTCAAGCTCACTCATTACGTGTGAAATATCCAACCCCATCTGGAGTTTATAAATGCAGATAAGCCTTTCTTTCCAAACTTTTTTCTATATCCTTTACACAATACTCTAAGGAGGTAAAGCACCCTGGAGAAATTTTTTCCACTTATTAAGCTATTTTGGGTGGCTAAAAGAAAAGAAAACAGTTTTTGATCTTAGCATAGATCTGGCTGTGCGAAGGCATTTCAAGGGAACTGACACTCTCTAAACTAAAGCATAATGTCTAACCATCTTGATGAAACTTTAATTATGTCTCTTAATTTTATGTATGTATTCATTCACTGTCTCTAGATACCTACATATTTAGATATATGTATGTATTTATAGGTACCATGTATACTTAGCCTATGGTTATACTAAAATTATCTAAGTACTTATGTGTTCTATGCAATATTTATTATGTACCCATTTAACTATAGAAGGTAGCATTGTAAAAACAATGATGCTCCTGAAATCACTAAATGGCTTGCATTTAAATATAATAGAGATATATAAACAATCTACTGTCCTTCCTCACAAAATACATTCATTTTGTTTTCACAAAGTAACACATAGCTTCATGGCAGATTCAGGTTTTGTGGTAACTGTGTGTTCCATCAGGGAAACTTGGCTTTAATTGATTGAACTTTCAAAGCCTGCCGTTCCAAATAATAAAAGATTTTCTTTGGCTCAGTAAGTTTTCAGAAGTTCAGTGTAACACAATTCAACAGATCCAAACGGCTTTTCTCATCTCTTGTCTTTTCTCTGCATCATCCAGAATGGATTGTGCTTGCTGTCACCACCTTCCTCCCCAGGACTGGGATGCCAGACCTGTCAGACCATAACTTGTCTTTCCTATAGTTTGTTTTCTGGTTCTACCTTTTACTGCTTTACCATCTTTTACTACTGTTTTAACAGGCAAATTTCATACCTTCATCTTTTTCACAGAGAAGTCTGGAATAATAAATTGTGATGTAGGCCTGAAGTCAAAATTATATTAGACAACTCTCTTCTATCTAAGAAACTTCAATAGTCTTTGGAAAGAGAAAGCACAGGATTACCCAAAGATAACCATCTTTGGGGGAAAAAAAGAGTAGAAAAGACTAGAAAATCCATCCAGAAACCAGCAGAGATCAAAAGTAAAAAAGTGCTATTGCCAATGGGTGGTTGTTATACTGAAATTGAATTTTATTATAATATTTGATAGAAAAGCAAATCTTATCGAATTAATGTTATCTATTTAGGTTTTCATAGGCTATAGGATTACTTTTTTTTTACACCATCAGGTTAAGAAGGAACCTAAATAGGAATAACCTGAAAGCTGAAGGAGATGGAAGCAGGGTAGACAAAGAGCAAATGCCGGGTCAAGCTCAGTGCTTAGTAATGAGACCAAATTTGTCCAGACACAAAAAGCATGCCATTGTGTCAGGTCCTGATGGCAGCTGGGCCAGATATATTCATTAGTGTTGTGAAGAGAGCTAGGCATGTAGTTGTGTAAATTGTATTCTTAACTATGGAGGTGCCAGCAGGAGCTAAAACCTAGCCAGGGCTGTGTGTGCCAAACCCTGTACCTTATAGGCTGCCTGAGGAAAGATACTCTTTTCTACTTGGCCATTCCAGAGAAGGCACCCTTTTTTAATTTGGAGGTGCACCTTTCTCCAAAGTTCCCAGAGGTGCTATCTGCAGGGATGGCCCTGCAGAGGAGGCTTGTGGGCCGTGGCTGGGCCTCCATAAGGAGCAGAGCCCAGCAGAGAGTTGGAGAGCAGGCCAAGGCTTGTGGCGTCAGGGGTTCTGGAGAAGCCAGGACACCAGGTGCACGCCTCATGCCATTCATGTGACACTAGACCCTTGCAAGCATATAGAGGCAGGTAGTGACATGCACACATGTTGACAAGTGGAGTCCCTGTCAGGGGTCTAGGCCACAAAGGAGGGAATAAGTACAGATCCAGCTTCCAAGCTGAAAGACAGGTCAGAGAAGCTGGCTTGAGACTCCTGAAAGGCTTCAAGTCCACAAATAAGACTGGACCTCAGATCTGGGGTAGAGGCCGAGCCCCTTGGTTAGGCTAAATGATAGTCGCTGGAACAGAATGGGGGTAGGGAGAGGCAAGTAGTCATTTCATTCATCATAATTTATAAACATAATTTTCCTCCTTGTTTTGGGGACTGTATTTGAGACTTTAAGAAATCCATAGGCTTCCATTCAATGCAAATAGTTCAATGAGAAAAAGAGGGTTAAAGATGCCCAGAGGAGATCCCTGAAGTCACAAGAAGTTAAAAGGCTCAGGACCAAGAATGTGCCACAAGTTGTAGTGAATGATGCTATGAGTTAGCTCTTCTACCAGTTCTATCCCTGAACTTGGTAGTGGGAGGATGGCCAACTTACTCAGTTTTCCAGGGACTTTCTTAGATTTATCGTTGAAAGTTCTATGTCCCGGGGCCCGCTCTGTCTCAGGCAAACACAGATTGTACATCACCCTCCATATCAGACTCATGAGTCATTAGCTCTACTTCCCTTTTCACTGCATTTACCCCACAAAACAGGGAAGGAACAACAAGGACCTCAGAGCTTAAGGAGTAACCCAGACTTCTGGAAGTAAAGAAAGACCTTGAGCTGTCCATTCAGTTAGCAGCAAAGCAAAGTGCCCACTAAGAACCCGGAAGTCTCCAGAATAGGACTGACTGAGAAATAAGGGGGGAAAGTTGACCTGTTTAAAATAGGAAACAGCAGAAGTAAGAATATAAACTGTTAATGCAATTCTGCTCTCTAATCTGAACACTTTTTTTCTTTATAATTAACAATAGTTTGCTTCTTATTAAAAATAAATTTGTATTATATAACTGTTCTAAAAATTACATCTTAATTTTCTTCTTCGAAAGTTTAAGAGATCTATAATACAACAGGAGAACTCAAATTTAGGAAGCCCTAATTTAGCCTCCTGAAGATGAGACCCTCTACCAAGATACCAGAGTAATACTATCACCACCTTTTATGCCTAGGATGACTCCAAGGATGTCTGAACACACTCAGCATTTTCCTGATTAAGGTATCATTCCTCCTCATCACTTAGGGGTGACCTACATACCATAGGAATCTTACCACGAGTCTATTTTCTCACATAAATGACAATCTTCTGAAGAATATTTTCCTTAACCATTAAGTAAATCTTTCTCAAGAGACTTTTAAGCCCTTTCTCATCAACATGACAACTATGAATGATAACATACTACAAGCACCAGCATCTTAGGCTTCTCTCCGTGCTCTGGCATTCATTATCTCAGCTCTCCCCTCCCCCACTCATTCCTGCTGTCAGCAGTGCTTCCTGAAGTGTTGTCATTGGTTACTGAAGGACTTCTTTCTTTTGAAAGGAGAATGTTTCTGGATGTGAGTGGCTGAAGAGCACACTTTCATTTGCAGTTTTCTAAACTTCAGATTTAATGTGCAAAGCTTTCCCCATCATGCCTTTAGAAAACAAATATTTCTTGAACTCTTAATATGTACCAGTCATGATTAAGGTCCAGAAAAGCAGCAGTAGATAATTCATTGAGCCAAGTCAAGAGGGGCAAACAAATTAATAAATAAATAGGCAAATACATGTAGTAAGAAAGCCATTAAGAAAAATAAAACAGAGGAAGGTATATATGTGTTTCTCATGAGTACATGTTCCTGCATGCATGCACATATGTGTGTCAGGAGGAAAGTTTAGATTAGGTGATCAGGAATGGCCTCTAAGATGGTGTAATGTGTAAGCAAAAAATTGAATGAAGTGAGGGAGCCAGCTCTGAAAAGAGCATTCTGGGAAGAGTGAAAGCAAGAACAAAGACCCAGGTCTTTGATGACAAGCTCGATCTTAGAGTTGGAGTTTATTCTAATAGAGTTTTGATCTGGCAAGTTACAGCATCTCCCTAATAGTTTAAAACATCACTCTGCTGTTATATGTAGAGATCTGACTGACATGGGGGCAAGATTAAAGGCAGGTAGATGTTTCAGTAGGCTGTTATCATAATGCAGGTGAGAGATGACAGTATTTCAAATTAGGATGGTAATAAAAGTAGTAAAAAACAGTAGATTCAAATATATGCATATGTGGTAAAATATACATAAAATTTACTATTTTAATATTTTTAAGTATACAGTTCATTGTGTGAAACACGTTTACATTGTTGTATAATCATCACCACTATCTATCCTCAGAACTTTTCGTCATTCCAAACTGAAGCTCTATATGCATTAAACACTGACTCCTCTTTATTCTCTCTCTTCAGTTCCTGCTAACCATGATTCAACTTTATATCTTTATGAATTTGCCTGTTCTAGATACCACATACATGTAGAATCATACAATATTGGTCCTAAGATATATTTTGAAGGTAGAGCTCAAGAAGAGTTGCTCTAAATTGAGTATTCAGGAGAAAGAATAGACACATCAAGGTTACTGCACAGTCATCCTTACAGACGCCAGTGTATTCTTAAAGAACAGGGCTACTGGGAGCCCCTAGTGAGTAAGTTTTTACAGAAAGAAAAGGGAGTTGAAAACCAGACTCAAGGGAGCTGAGACAAAGTCCTTGAGAAGGAGGGAGATGATGAGATTCAGTGCACAAATGAAAAATGTGGCCCTGGATAGGACAGGGGGGTTGCATCCTGGGTAGACAGAGTGAAGGCAGAGATTATGGGCATAGATGTGGATGGGATGGAACATTTTCTGCTGGGAAGATTGGTAGTTCTCTATATATGCCTTCTGTATCTAAAGAAAATAATTCAGGAGATCATTGGCTAAGAGTGTGAAAGGGCAAGGAGTACAGAAGATTATGGAGAAAAAAAGAGAAAATTATAGAGGCCCAGAGAGTGAGCTGACTAGGGAAATGCAGGATTGCCCACTTGGTATTTGTAGTCATAGTTTTACAGAGGTATGGATCATCATTGTTGTGTGTTTTTTTCCCAGGGATGTTCAGCTTGAGTAGGAAAGTAAGCATAGAGTTAGACTGAGAGCCTGTTGGGATTTTGCTAAGCAAGTAGAAAAGAGGAAAAGAGAATCAAGGGAGTGAGGCTGTATGGACTCTATATACCCATGCTGCTGCTGCTGCTGCTGCTGCTGCTGCTGCTGCAAGTCACTTCAGTCGTGTCCGACTCTGTGCGACCCCATAGACGGCAGCCAACCAGGCTCCCCCGTCCCTGGGATTCTCCAGGCAAGAACACTGGAGTGGGTTGCCATTTCCTTCTCCAATGCATGAAAATGAAAAGTGAAAGTGAAGCCACTCAGTCGTGTCCGACTCTTAACGACCCCATGGACTGCAGCCTACCAGGCTCCTCCATCCATGGGATTTTCCAGGCAAGAGTACTGGAGTGGGGTGCCATTGCCTTCTCCGCCGACTCTCTATAGCCCAGGAGTATTTTCAGTATCTGAATGAAAGCCGTACTTCCTCACCCATATCTTTGCCCATTCATGACATCATAAAATCATTCATCTAAAAGATCAGAATACGGTGCAGAGAAGTGATTAAGAGAATTCTCAAAGATAACCCACATCTTCAGTTAGTATTCCTAAGCATTATGTTAATTTCAGACTTTTGAATAAAAAGCATTCATCATAAACAATCCCTCATATTTATTTTATTGTTGTTCACATATTCATTTAAGTTGAATCAAATTAGCACAATGCTGGGAATATAGTAGCTATTCAATAAACACATGTTAACTGAAAGACCAAATACCAAGGGACAGCTCCAGAAAGTAACATATAAGTAACCTGATGAGACTTAAAATCCCAAGCATATTTTCTACATACATTTTTACTGTTAAAAATTCCCCCCCTCAAAAAAGAGAGAGAATATTATAATAACCCCTCATAAACTATCATCCACATTCCACATTTATCAGCCCATAGTCTATCTTGTTTTCTTTATGTATATAACCACCTACCTCTTTCTCTGGATAAGTTTGAAAGAAATCCAAACAGTATATCATTTCATCCATAAATATTTCAGTACCAAAACATTTCTTTAACTTGTGTTGGCCACATATAAGGTAGATTTTTTTTTTAAGTATTTCCTTAACTCAGTAGCAATATAATGGAAAATATTGATCCAAGAATCCTTTAACAATTCTTTCAAAAAATAAAAATTAAGAACTATCAATACATTATCATGTGCTAAAATCCATCTAAAATTTTGATAGTCATTTTTTAGTCCCAAATTTGGCGACTAAATTTAAACAAGTATTACCTTGCAATTCTTAAAAAGAAAGATTAGAAAAATCCCCAGCAGCTGTGGTTTTCTTTGAAGTGTTTGAAGGGAAGAATATAACTTTTGGAAATAAAGGGAGTCTTTATATTGCCAGTAGTATAAGCTGAGAGTAGCAGGGAGACAAGGGGTTCAGATCTTCATGGCTCTGTGACCTTAGGCAAATTACTGTATTTCTCTCAGACTTTGTTTCTGTGTCTGTGAATCAGGGATAATAATTTTCCACAGTGTGGTGATTAAACAAGTCAACACGGGAAAGGAGTCTGGTATGTGGCAATTCAGAAACATTGATTACCTTCCTGCCATCTTGGTGACACACACAGCAGCTCCCCGTGGGAAACCATTTTCTGTGTTGGTATATCCTGATGGGCTGCCATAGGGTCCAACCTGAGACCCAGACCTTCATTCAAAGCCAATCAGAGTCTAGAGTGTCTGTCAGAACATCTTTACCACAAATCAAACCTAGCTCTGCTCATTAGGGAGAAGCCATGCATCCCTGGAATTACATAAAGGGCCCAAAGAAAAAAATGAGGCTCAAAATTATATTCTGAAATGTATTAGCAAGACTCTAATAACTTCTTAAAGAATACATTTAAAGTCTTGATTGTTGCAGCAATAAATAGAAGACTTTTTTTTCAATATTGTTAAAAATATATTCTAAACTGTAGTTGTTCCTCTTTCCTGAATAAAGAATATAATGGAGAAAATTTAATGTTTCTTTAGAGAGTAAAGCTATTCTAGTGTCCTGGAGCAATCATTATGAATGTCAGTTAAGTTTGCTGAGAACTCTTATTTGGTGGAGGTGTTAGGATTTGGGCTAAATGTGAGTTGATTCAGAATATATAAGATTGGATTTGTATATAAAGTTTTGATTTGGGCCAATATCAGATTTCCTGCTTATAATTTACCATTTGATTTTAAAAGATTGGAGGAAGAGGACAGAAATCTAGTTCTCTTTGTTCTCTGGTTGATAAAGTGTTACTACTTTGTGTTTGAATTTTATTTTAGGTTCGGCTGAATGCACAGTTTTATTCAGATTACGTATCTAATTACACTGTGAACAATAAATTTGCAGGAAATTTCATTATGAGACTAGACTTTTCCCACTTTGTCCTCTTCATATTGTAAAGTGAATCTACATCAGAGTAAGTGCAGTCTCAGGGGATGCTGTTCCCCGGCAGTTGTGCTATACCTACTCTGCACCATTAATGAATGGGGCTGTCTGGGTAGGTTCAGATTTTTGTAACTGGTGCTTTTGCTACCATCAGGGTTTTCTTGAAAGAGAATTTGATGTTCTGCATTTTCTTTGCCCCAGAGTAACAACTGACATTTGAGCATAGCCTCATCTAATGAAGCCACGAAGAATACTTTTGTCTAAAGCAGCAGATTAAAATTGGCTTGGCAGTGCTAAGTAAACAAGTAGCAGAAATGATCACAGAATTCATAAAGCACAATCAAATTTGGTATTTGAGGATTTTACTATTTAGAATTCTCTGGGAAAAAAAACAAACAAACATGTTTTGTTATGCAGTCCCTTGGCCAATATACCTATTTATGTGTGATTCTGTCTTACACAAACTAACAAGAATAATGACAATAATACTGTCACCCAGTAGCACAGAATGTCATAGTTCTGCTTTATAATGGGAACAGATGTCTCGCTTTCCACTGAGTTGTTTGGTACAGGAGAACCATGAGCGGGCTAATCCGCACAGTGATTCAACCAAGCTGGTAAAGTCCTACAGGTTCCAGGAGAGTTTATTTTAAAAAGGTCACCTCCATGATGTGACACTCATCAATTCAAAGCATTTTATTTCTGTGAAATTTCCATAATCAGATAAAGTACTCATAACTATATTCTTATTCCTTTACCACCATTTCATGGTGATAATTCTTACACATGGCCACAGTAGTTTTCAACTAAGATGACACTGCCTCCCAGAGGAGGTATTTTAAAATATCGGAGGGATGTGGTTGACAATTTCTGGCACTCCCAAAAGACACAAGGGAGGAGGCAGAAATGTTAATATTCTCACACAGGACAATTTCACATGAAGAATTACCTGGACCAAATGCCAATCACATCTCTTAGAAAATACCACTCTGAGTATATTTCCTTGAGTTTCTTTTTCTTTTTCAAAATCTTGCTAGTACCCAGCACCTAATTCACAGGGTCACAGACATCCAAAATACTCTGTCCTATTCTAAAGACTTGTAGAAGAAGCAGCAATAGGGAGCCAGTGGTGAGATTTAAAATATTTAACATTCTGTGAAGACTTTAATATACTCTATCCACAGCAGAGGCTGGGTGCCAGCCCTGGCCTGTCCTTCAGATCCGAACATCCCTTGCTATGGGGAAGTTCTCACTTTTATTCAGCTTCACCTGCTCTGAATCTATTCTTTTCTGGATGAAGACCAAAGTCATCATCTGTGTTAGAGCTCTCAGTGTATTTGAAAACTGTAAATGGACTTGAATTGACGTCTTTGCCATAATGGCTCTGAGGAAGCTGTTTTTCATTGGAACAGACATACCAACCTGCTTACCAGCAGAACTGACTCACAAAGTGAATCAGAATTTCTAGTTCGGCAACACCCTCTCTTAGCACCACTGCTTTGTATGTTTCAGGCTCAGTGACTCCAGAAATGTGCTCAATGCTAGGGGCTGTCCTGTCAGAGTCCTTGGTGTTCAGAGAAATCCTAGAATCCACAGTTATTAGCTGACTTGGGGACAGAGACAGAGGCCCAGAAATGTGGTTGCTTTACTTGCAGGCCCTTGAATAGCCTACTCACTAGAATTCATTGCCAAGGGAATATTTTGATACACCAAGGTCCTAAGAGAATAAAGAGTTTAAAACTGAATACAAAGAGACCTCTAAATTTAATCTATAAATTGCTGGGAATTATTTTGGAAATAAAGACACAGGGCAGTAATGTAAGCCTTGAGTGAATGAATAAAATCATGACATAAAATGCTAAAAAGTAGTGCTTTTTATGTCTCTGATTTCCCTGGACTAAACTTATAAGTCCTTAAGTCATTTCTGACTCTTTGCGACCCCGTGAATTGCAGCACGCCAGGCTTCCCTGTCCTTCACTTTCTCGCTGAGTTTGCTCAAACTCATGTCCTTTGAGTCAGTGATGCCATCCAACCATCTCATCCTCGGTCACCCCCTTCTCCTCTTACCCTCAATACTTCCCAGCATCAGGGTCTTTTCCAGTGACTTGGCTATAGATCCCTTATATGTATTAGTATTTTCATCTTGTTAAATTATGAAGATGACTTACCCTGGAAATTTGACATAGATCATCTAAAGAATATTATTGACATCCTTAATATTTACGAACCTCTCTGACACCAGAACTGGCATAATATTATGCATAGTAAGAGCTCAGTAAAGAGTTGTTGATTTGGCATTAAAGACATTTAAGTGATTTTGACTCATTCATATTTTATAAGAAATGTGCAAACTTACAATTTCCAAAAAACTCCAGAAATATTTTAGCAAAAGCAGCATTATTGAAATAAGCAGATAGATTCCTGGGTAGCTATTTTAAAAGATTTTAGTCATTTATATATAAATAAATAATTTATATCATAAATACTACATATATTATTTATTCTTATTATGACTGTTAAGTGAGTCTCATTGTATTGATGCAACACAAAAGACCAGGCCTAAGTGTCAACAATAACAGAGACGGAGGCAGAAGGCAAAGGTGTGAATTACGTCAGAGTTTCCTTGGAAGGTTTTCCATTGTGTAGTAGGTTGGATAGAAATACAGTAAGAAGTTGGAATTAGCATGGAACCATCAAGTCCCTCACCTATGATTGACACTGCAAACCTAATGAGACATTTTTCCCACTGAGCCTTGATACAGCTAGGACCATTTCACATTCATGAAGACATAGGTTCTGCTGCTGTAGCAATGACTCAAAACAATGGATGCCTCAATAAGACAGAAGTTTGTTCCTTATACATGTGTTATTCTGAACGTGAGTCCAGTCTGATGTAGTACCCTCACAGTGTTGAGTACTCAGATATCTTCTCTTTTTTTTTGCTCCATACATCCCTATTTTCATGGTCTGTGGGAACACACTACCACATCTAGATTCTGGTCAGAAGGAATCAGGAAAAAGTCGTAACCCTTCCCCTTAAAGGCACAATGAGGAGGTCATATACAGGATTTTGGCTTACATTCTATGTTCACATCTGGCAAAAAGTGGATTCGAAACTGTATCTTAGGCAAACAGCTAAAATTCTATCACTATGAAGGAAGAGAATAGATATCAGAATACAGTCAGTAGTTTTTGCCACACCTTTCCAGCATAGCATTTCATATCGTTATTAAGAATTGGCTGGAGTTGGCACGAGGTAAAGCTTACCTGCCATTCATAAGTAAGATACACCTATATGTTTCAGTGTGTTCATTGAGGAGCTTTGTCTATAAATAACATCTGTATTATATGCTTCATCGTGTGCCCTTTCACTCTTCACCTGTGTGTTTCTTGGTGATATATAGTTGAAAAGTTTTGTACTGGCTCTGGAGATTGTAATTTCCCCTTGAAATTGGATTGAGATATACCATCTAAAATTATATACATTATTTTAGACTATATTGATTTAATTAACTTTTTGGGTTAACCCAAACAGATCCTCTTAGCCTCCAACTGATTGCACAGGCTGTGCTGGTATAATTTATATACATTCCATAATAGATCTGTAGCCAAATATATTTTGCACATCATTTCTAACTTTTAAATGCCTAAATATTAAAAATAAATAGAACAGATTCTGTTCTGTGTTTCTATGATGTTGTGTTTAATATTTAAAGATAAAACCTGAGAAATAATTTTCATGTGACCTACACAGGATTATGTAGGTAACAGGCAGTAGAATGGAGATTGGTCACCCCTCAGATCATTCCTGAGGAGGAAAGCTTGTAACTGAGTCTTGGCCTAGTTGGGGAAAAAAGGATGAAAAATCCTTCTTAAGAAATAAGAGCAACCTATCTTCTCACTCGTTGAGAAAATGTTTGACAAGATCTGAAAAGCAGATGCATTTGTGTGGGATTTAAAGCTTGCTTGTTCCAATTATCCAATTTGACATTCCTACATTTTATAACCCCTAAGTGATAACTAGCAGTTTGGCAAAATATAACTGAAAGGCTCTTGAAACCTGAATGCCTGAAAATATATAATTAAGATATTTGCTGACCCTGACAGTTATAAAAAAATTAATTAGTAGAACTTTGCTTAACAAATGGTAAATGGTCACCTTGTTTTAGAGACTGAAATACATGTGTCATTACTGATCCAACCCTAGTTAGCTTTTCTTTTGATGTTAGTTTTTATTCATAAAACTAAAATGATAAAACTAAAATAGCTGGGGTTTCTTTTCTATCTTGTTAAGTGAATAAACCTAGGAGGATCTATTTAATAAAACCATAGGCCAACACTTTGAAAATAGACCTTACCTTTCCTCTGTAGATACTCTTTGTATTGAATGGTTTCTTGGCCTATTTTTGTACTTTGCCTAGTATCTTTTTCCCTCATCTGTTTCTAATACCAAATTCAGAGCTATTGTGAGTTTTTCATTCAGACAGACTGTTTCTGTAGAAAATAGGTTCAATGTTTAGAAGCTCCATTAGAAATTAGTACGTAGTTGTTGTTCCGTTGTTCAGCCACGTCCGACTCTTTGCAATCCCATGGACTGCGGCACACCAGGCTTCCTTCTCCTTCACCATTTCCTGGAGCTTGCTCAAACTCATGTCCATTGAGTCAGTGATGCCATCCAGCCATCTCATCCTCTGTCATCCCCTTCTCCTCCTGCCTTCAATCTTTCCCAGCATCAAGGTCTTTTCCAATGAGTCAATTCTTCACATCAGGTAGCCAAAATTTTGGAGTTTCAGCTTCAGTATCAGTCTTTCCAACAAATATTCAGGACTGATCTCCGTTAGGATTGACTGATTTGATCTCCTTGCAGTCCAAGGGACTCTTAAGAGTCTTCTCCAACATCACAGTTCAAAAGCATCAATTCTTTGGCATTCAGCCTTCTTTATGATCCAACTCTCACATTCATGCATGACTACTGGAAAAACAATAGCTTTGACTATACAGACCTTTGTTGGCAAAGTAATGTCTCTGCTTTTGAATACACTGTCTAGGTTTGTCATAGCTTTTTCCCCAAAGAGCAAGCGTCTTTTAATTTCATGGCTGCAGTCACCATCTGCAGTGATTTTGGAGCCCAAGAGAATAAAGTCATATATTTCCATTGTTTCCCCATCTGTTTGCCATGAAATAATTGGACAGGATGCCATGATCTTTGCTTTTTGATTGAGTTTTAAACCAGCTTTTTCACTCTCCTCTTTCACCTTTATCAAGAAAATAGTATAAATAAATTCAAAAAATAAATGGAAAAAAGAAAATATTTGCATCCGTGACAAAGAGCTCATTTACATAATAAGCAAAGGGCATCTACAAAGCCAAAAGGAAAATCCTGTAAGACAAAGGGCAAAATATATTAACAGGATAATTGAGGGGCAGGGAGGGGGTGTGTGGAGTGCTCAACTCCACTTAAAATTAAAGAAATGAAAGCCAAGCTAACAATGAAATGCTTTCTAACCTATCAACATGGACAAAAACCAAAGTTAAAATTATCTAGTGTCAATAAGTATGTGTGGAAATCTGTATGGGAGGGTGGACAAATATGGGCAACCTTATTTGGAAGATAATTTGGCTACCCTGTTAAATTTTAATGTATATATGCTTTTTTTTTTTAATAAGTTTTTATTTTTACTTTATTTTACTTTACAATACTGTATTGGTTTTGCCATACATTGACATGAATCCACCACGGGTGTACACTTCTAGGGATTTATTTTATGCATATTTATTGCCATATTGTTTATAGTAATAAAAATGGAAATAATTCAAAGATTCATCAATAAATGACCAATTAAATTCAACACACACCACTAATCTTGCTGGGAAAAATCCCATGGACAGAGCCCATGGAGTTGCAAAGAGTTGGGCACAACTGAGTTGAGTGACAGAGCACACATGCAGATTACATGTAGACATACAGTGAAGTGCTTTGAAGTTATTATGAATAATGTAATAGTTCTCTCTGGGCTCATATGGAAATATATCCGGTGGTAGTTTTATGTTCTTTTTCTTAAGTGAAAGCCTACCGAACAACAGTATAACTGTGCTTATAACCACATTTACATTTTCTTAATTATATATACCAGGTTTGATGCTTATATTTGAGAGTAGCTGAAATCAGAACCAAAATTATCTTCCCTGTTTAGATTTGGTAAATGACAAAATAGCCTAAATTTATTCCCAGTCCCTAGCCGTAACCAGATATCCTAGTGTGATGGGGCTACTGGAAATACCCTACTTTTATATCTCTACTGTGAGCACAATTTTATAGAGCTAAATTGTGCATTCTCCTTTTACTACGCTCTTGGGCACCCTATATTCCAGCTCCCCTCTTCCTGGGTCCTACTCCCTATGATGGAGCAGGCTCACACTCAACTCAGTCAAAAGCTGTTTCACTCTGAATATTGTCTGTAATGCTCACACTAGAAAAAAAGGCTCCCACTATATTCCTGACTCCACTATGCTCTTAAGATGTTTTGTATGGAGACAAAATACATGTCAAAAGTTCTTCAGCTTTTCAAAATGTGGCAAGAAGGAGAACTCAAAAAATCTGTCGCCTAAAATAAATAGTGCTCACTCTCTGTTAATTTCCCCTTGATAGTTCTTCTGTCACTCTACCAATATTTACTTGTGTATCTTCAATATACAACGCACTGTAGAGGTGGCTAGATAAATAAGACATAACCGTGCACTCGAATGGAGAAGACAATGGCGCCCCACTCCAATACTCTTGCCTGGAAAATCCCATCAACGGAGGAGCCTGCTGGGCTGCAGTCCATGGGGTCGCTAAGATTCAGACATGACTGAGTGACTTCACTTTCACTTTTCACCTTCATGCACTGAAGGAAATGGCAACCCACTCCAGTGTTCTTTCTTGGAGAATCCCAGGGACAGGGGATCCTGGTGGGCTGCAGTCTATGGGATCACACAGAGTCGGACTCGACTCAAGTGACTTAGCAGCAGCAACAGCAGCAGCAGCAGTGCACTTGAAAAACTTAGAGTTTTGCAGTTAAGTTAACAATAACTAGCTATCAAGTGCTATTCTAAAAATTTTACAAGAAATAACTGATTTAATCCTTACAACAACCCTATGAAATAAGTACTATTATTATTCCCATTGGCCAAAAGAAAAACTGAGGCAAAGAAAGGACAAGTAATAGCCCCCAAAGTCGGACTGTGACTAAGTGGCAGATCCAAGAAGTCTGCCTGCATCCACGCCTCAGCTGTTGTGCTCCATGTCTTCTCAGTATGAAAGGGCTGCATTGAACAGCAGCAGGTGTTAAATGCCCTTGAATGATATGAAATACAACAGGAATGCAGACCAAAAGCTCCTGGTGGAATGTTTATGGAGGGGGAGTGGTCAAGGAAGATTTTGATAGATGGAATCGGGGTAACAGAATGCAAGCACCATGCAGGTGAAAGCTTTCAATATTTAGAAAGGTAGTGCATAGCATGAGTCTACTTACATTTATTTTACTTTCATTAAATTGTTTTCCCTACCTTCATAAGCAAAATTTCAGCTGCAAATATAAGGTCTATATGTGAACTAGGCTTAGTTTGTTTTTTAGGAAATACAATCATAAGGATAAGATATGGATGTTTCATTGTTTCCCTTTTATTGACGCTTCTTAATAGAATGTTGTCAAGATACAATATCATATAATATGATAAATAGGACTTATTATGTATGCATAGATTAGATGGGGCAGAAGCAGAGCTATTCATATATTCATATTCTATATTTCATAACTGTAAATTATCATAGATATTATATATACATACATATTTCATCTAGTTCATTACCTTCATTTCCCAGATAGGAAAGCTCACTTGGAAAAGGTCAATCATGTGTCCTACCTAAATTCATACAGTGAATTAACTGGCACAACTTTTACCTGAATTCAGGACTCCAGACTTCAAATCTGGTACTCTTTGCTCAGCACTGTTACCCCCTTAGTTTGGGAGCTACTTCTCTTATTCTTTTTAACAAAGCACCAGGAGACCTCAAATAAGAAAAGGTTCTCCAGCCACCAGAGGAAGGAATAAAAGCAGGGCATTGGGATATCAACCTTATTTGATGCAAAATCCTTAGCCCTTTATTCTCCCATTTTTCCCCTTGAGATCATTTCTCCACTGCATCCTGAAGGGTAAACAAGGAAGTATCAAGAGAATTGGAATCACAGTCAACTGACAGCAGATGTTCAGACATTTCCATTTTTAGCCATGCAACAAATCTGGTTGATCTGCACTAAAATGTCATTTAACTTTTGTTCATTAGGGCTTGGTAACTGTGGAGGGAAAAAAAGAAAGAAACTAAAAATACCAGTGTGCTGTTCAGTCTGCAGGAAGATGCAGCTAAGCCAATTTTGTGCTGGGTTCCTTAAACAAGTGCTTTTGTGTTAAATTTCCAGGAGGATTTGTGTCATCAACTCTTTGAGGTTTTGCTCATAGTATTTAGCAAGTGGTCTAATTGTTGCATACAGTGAGTAGTAGAGCGGCCTTGGGAGGTATGTGCCCCCAAGCTGAATTTCTGTTCTCAGGAATGTGCTGATTAGTAAATTTAGGGGTTCAATTCCTGGGTTGGAAAGTTCCCCTGTAGAAGGAAGTGGCAACCCACTCCAGTATTCATTCTTGCCTGGAAAATCCCATGGACAGAGGAGCCTGGCAGACTACAGTTGATGGAGTCACAAGAGTCGGACATGACTTAGCGCTGTCTTTGGAAAACATACATTAGTTACTCTTAGTTTATTATTTTGCAACCTATTGAGAATCCAGAACAGCCAACCCTTATATTTTGTGCTTCAAGGAATATTGCTATGAAAAGGCTACTCTGCCAAGTTACAGGCACTGAGGAATTACCAAATAATGTTCCCTGAAAAGTGGGATGGGACCCATCTATGCATCTCACCAATCAGTTACTCCCTGCCCAACCAACAACAACTGGCGCGCTCTCTAGAAACCTAAGTTGATCCAAGGAAACTAAGTCTGGAAGATCTCACTTGAGGATCTGGGCCCCTCTGTAAATGCTGTTTTAGGGAAGGAGCAAAAGAGGGCAGAGGCAGATTCTCCTGAGGCCTAGATTTGAAATGAGATCCTGCCTGAGGCATCTAGCCTTTAACTAGCTTGTTAATAAGTTACCATTCCAGAGACATGACTCACCACTAATTTATCTAGAATAGGTAGAATAGCCAAATTGGTAGGAAACCTATTATAATGAAATGTCTTCAACTTCTTTTGAAGATAGATAGATGATGGAGATAAATAATCTATATGACAGATAGACATAGAAATAAATGACTATCTAACTGATCATTTTCTTGGCTGATAAAAAAAGAAGAGATGGAAATGTGGGGATCTCTTCAGTAAATAATGTTAGGTATGTTGAGTGACACATTGGCGTTGGTTTCAGTTCCCCTTTAAAAGAAAATAAGTACATTGGCCTCTAAAAAAAGTACTTCTTTTAGGTCAAAAGTAGCTAGTTTTGTGAGAATAAGACACATTTCTAGAAATTAATAAGACTTTTTAAAGGAGGGTGGGAGGAATCCATTTCTTGTTTGGTCTCAGAAGACATATTATTAGTATAATTAGTATAACAACAACAAACATTTCTTGAGGATTTACTGAGTGCTAAGTATTGTAATAGGCACTTAACATGGATTGACTCATTTAACCCTTTAACTCCTATAGCAGTTACCTAGGCTGAAACAGAATGATGAAGGATACATTCAGCAAAGGGGATGTTTATTTTAAGGGCCAGTTCAGCTGAAGGAGCAATGAGGCGTGGTATAGCTGGTACAGAGTGCTGTCTGATGCTGTGCATAGATCTGAATATGCAACCTGAGTTGCCATCACATGTGTACATTTACAAATTGGGCGATCAGTCTGCTTTAATAAAATGTGTATGTGACGGTTGGGTTGTAGAAATTTCAAAGATTTTATTTTTTGACAGGATGCCTGCCGTTTTTCTCTCTTGACTCCCGCTTGTTTTATTCATTTTGGGGTAGTTGCCAATTAGACCCAATTGGTAAGTATAATTAATGGACAACATGAATCTCCTCTTAAACCCCAACCAAGAAAATTAACCATAGAAATAATAATTTCCTTTATAAATTCCTAACACTATCCCTCCCTGTGACTGCTGTTTATCTCTATCTCTTCTAAAACATCCAACCACATCAGAGATTAATTACTCTCTATTAGTTATCATCCTAATAATACCGCATAAGATGGAGAAGAGAGAAGTGAGCATTTCTTGAAGTCCTAGTATATTCCAGGCACTGTGCTAGCATTTTCATGTATACTATCCCTTTTAATAGTCACAAAAACCCTTCAAAGTAGGAATTATTATCTACCTTCTTTATAGTTGATAAAATGGCATCTCAGGGTAGTTAAGCCCTTGTTTTATTATCCACTTAGTGGCACAGCCAGGTACAAACCTAGGCTGATGGGATTCCAAAATTGTTGCTCTTTTTGCCCTCATATAAGGAAGCATTATTTCATTCAAAAGGACTTTTCTCTAAAATGTTGTTACCTTGGAGGGTTTAGGGGTCATGATTTCACTCAACAACTGTTTGAACATGAAATCTCCATCAGGAGTGGGTTGAACATTGATTCAGTTGGAGTTAAGGATTGGCAGAACTTTTGGGTGGAGGGATTGTGGTTAGTGGCAAGATGGTAGGGGAACTGACAGGAACAGGATCAGGAAGAAGTAGGATGGGGTGGTGGCATGGGCGGCAGGGGTGAAGACAAATTGAGGAGTTCCTGGTCATGTACCCATGGCTACAGTCTTTCTTCATGTGACTCGTGGACTTCCCTTTGTCATCCTATGCCTGAGAATATATGAAGGAGGCTGGGAAGGCAAAGGGACGTTCAATTGTCATCACCAGCATCTTTTTTGATCATTGCACCATCATCCAATGCGTTGCGGGTAACCATGACATGAATTTTCCATCACTAAGCTCATAACTATTCCATGAGATAAATAACAAGTAAAAGGTTATAGCAGAACTTCATCTGGGGAGCCCTGAAAGTAGGAAGCAGTGAATTTAGATTCTCATAGACTGGTAACCCTGGATTCAAATCAAGTGACCTGAAAAGGATGTTTAACTTCCTCTGAGCAGCTTACATATACATCAGGAACATCTCATTGTCTTTCTTGGATGCTCTAACATGTTCAGCCTCATCACTGAAAATTGTTACTACTGGTACACTCAACCATTCAAGTAGAAGACCATCCAAAACACATGATCAGTTAACTGTGGACTGTAATAACTTGCCATTTTCTCGATGCTGTCAACTGAATGTTTGAAGTTTTCTTTGCCTTTTAAAGAATTTTCCCTTCAAAGAATAGGTTGTGTGAAGAAGACAGTTACAGTTTAGACATCTGCCCTCTCTTCATCTTATAAAATGACTTGACAGAAGTTAGCTGTGATGCTGAACTGTTTGCCATGCTTCTTAATGAGAAGTCATTTTGTCAATCAAGATAATCTTGGAGTTAAAAGAATAATATTGAAGGAATAGAACAAATTTTAGTGAAAGCTGTTTCTTGGTATTTGTCTGTCTTGTTTATCTGACTTATTTTCCAATTTGAGCTAGGAGCACTGTCTTTTTTAGGAAAGACCTCATTCCACATTGGAGCTCTCTATTCTGGGACTGGGACAGTTCCTGTCAACAAATGAGTCTGAACTGGGGAACTGACCACCATTCTAATAAGATCTACTAGGTTCTTCTACATGTAGGAAAGGATGCTGAGATCGCCTTTCAGATTAGAAAGATTTGGGTTGCAAATATTTGACTGCAACATTTCCTTTTACTGGCAAAACTAACAGCTTCCTCTGATGATAACATAAACCTCCTTGATGGAACTCAGTCTTTCCCTCCTTTCACTGCTAATTGGAAGACCTTGCATATCTTTTCATTTGTTTTTCTAGCTTTCTTCTCCTTCCTAATGCCTGTGGACCTTATGTCCCACCCATTCCAAGCTACTTGCAGTTTCTCTTAAATGACATACCCTGTTGGATGTGTTTTTGTCCCATTTTGACATTTGTGGAAATTCAGCATTTCCCAACTCTACTTACTGGCAAAATTCTACACTCTTAAATCTCAGCTTGAAAATCTTCTTTTCTCTGCAATCCTATCAGAAATTCCCTAACCTGAGACACTCGCACACACACAAGTGATTGTCTTAGACTCAGCTGTTTATCACATAGCCCACGTTCCCACAGCACTCCATAAACCTGTGTTGTAGCACAGCCTCTTTGATAGAGTGGTTGTTTCTGTGTACCACTTCCCCATCACCTGTAGATTGTGAGCTCCCTGTGAGCAGAGCCTGAGTCATCCTCACCTTTGTCATCATCCAAAGGCAGCACAGTGCCTGGCACATGTGGGTAGGTAGGTGAACAATAAATTATTATAAACATCAATATTTGATTTTCTGGCCTTATTTCTAACTCTCATTTCCAGCCTGTTGTAAAAATGTAATAGACATGTTTAGAAACTACAAGCTATATAGAAAGGACACATAATAAAACAGTAATACCTAAACTCAGGGAGGATAAATAAATAGAAATGTGTACAGGCAGAGACCATCATGCATACTTCCAACTATCATGGGCATACAAGCATTTATTCTGGAAATTTGACTGTGTTTCTGTTGACTTGGGCTTGTGGTTAAATCATTTCTATCTTGTAGATTTATATAATCTAAGGATACACATGTTTGTGGCAACCAGTGCCAACATGGCGTCATTATTTCCACTTACATAGAAGCAGAAATAAGCACTGATTTTTCCCACTTATCTAAAATGATTGCCGTTGGCTGCTTTTCAGTCTAGATTAGTATCAACCATTCAGTAGAAATGTGTAGTTAACTTTAGAAAGTTAGACAAACATAAAATAGATAGGAAAACTTGTGCTGACTGATTACTTTTCTGCCATAATCAACAATTTTACAGTGGGATATAACTGGAGAAAATAAGGTGTCTCACTAGGGGGTCTTTAAAAAAGGCAGGCTGAGATTTTAATTCACTAGTGATGGATCAGGCTAGAGAACTTGTCATAGGACCTTTCAAAGCCCCTTCCCCGGGGCTTTCAAAATAGTGTTTGGTACCCACCTTTCAAAATAGTGTTTGGATCATTTCAAGCCATTTAAACTAGTGGATAAAAGTCTATATTTCATATAGACTTGGGAAATGACTAGAAATAGTATTCCCAAGATGTCAGTAATAAAGCTGTTTTAAGTTTTAACAGAATAAAATAAATCTTTTAACTTAAACTCGTAGCTGAAGATCATTAACCCCTGAAAAATATGAGAAAAATAGAGATGTTATGCCCTCATTTTGGCCAAATAAGCAAGCAGCTTTTTCTGTATTTTTGGCATCCGTCGCTGAGGCAAACAAGCACTCTTACTCTCACTGAACAGGCTGTCCCTGTTCTGCAAGGAGGCCAGATTTCACAAGCCGTGCAGTCCCACATGCCACAGCCCTGCAGGCAAACACTCAAGTCCTAAATCCCAGGCAGAGGAATCAACAGTTCTTGCTGGCTAATGAGCCTTGGCATCTCTGGGCCCACACGGGGCTCTCTGGCCTATCCTGGTGGAATTAGGCAGGTGCACATTTGCTGAAACAGTGGGGTGGGGGGTGAAGACTGAAGAATCAGCTTTTCTAGCCACCAGACAAATCTGAGCTGAGCCCTTCCTCATTACCAGCATTTCTTTCACCCAAAAGGAGAACACAGGAAGTGAATATTGACTCTGGTGCACATCAGAATTTAATATGAAGTCATGGGGGAGTTTGGGAAGAAGTGGAAAGTTCACTTCACCCTGTATGTCTTTCTATCCTGTTTTCTTGGTATGCATGGAACAGAGTTTGTTTTGTTCCGTTGATTTATTTATTTCCATTTTCAAATAATAAGAACTGTTGTTGGGTGTATGAATTATTGTTCATAAAGCTGGGCATGTAGGGAATGTCACATAATAGTTTTCCTTAATTTGAATAAATCCAAGTCCCCTTTCCATCTAGTTTTGGTAAATTTAATCTTTATCTATTATGTCTCTCCAACACTGTCTCTCTTTCCCTCCCCTCCACCTCCCTCCTTCCCTCTCCCTCTCCTCTCTCTCCCCTCTCTCCTCATACCTCTTGCCTCTACCCTTCTGCCCTCCTGCTTCCTCTTTCTCTCCCTCCCCCATCTTCCTCTCTCTCCCCCTACATCTCTCCCTCTTTCTTTTCATCTCTCCCCTCTCCACCCCACTCTCCTCTCTCTCTCCCCCTACCGCTCCTCTCTAATGCTTATGGCGTACCAGGAGAGTTGAATAAGAGCCTCTTAACTTCCCTCAGCCAAGGTGACCAGTGATAACAGCGACTGTCCAAACCTGCTTGGTCCCAGGTGGAAGGCTGTGGTGCTCCCTGGCTGAGGAAAGCCAGCAGCATCTTTGCTGAAGCTGATATCCCCATGCCCAGGGCTCTGCTGACCCAGACTCAGCTCCCCAAGGCACACTTCACAGCAGCTTGGTCAGACCAGAGGTCTGTGCCAATCCTGCCCTTATGGAGCTTACATTTGGGCGGAAGGTGACAAAAAAAAAAAAACAAATAAAATACATAGTGTATTTCATAGTGAAATGTGCTGGGGAGAGAGAGAGAGAGAAAGCAGAAAAAACAGAAAGGGGAGTTCAGGGAAGGGGCTGCAATTGTCAGCAGAATGAGAGGAAGACTCCCTGAAAAGGAGACATCTGAGTAAAGACTCGGTGGAAGTGCCGGAGAAATCCATGTGATGTCTCAGGGGAAACCATTTCCAGCCGGGGAATCGGCAATAAAAAGGCACGGAGGTGGGAATGTGAGCAACACATTTGAGGAGCATCCGAAGCCTGTGTAGTCATATGGATAAAAGAGAGGAAAGGAGGCCAGAGAGGGAACAAGGGCCAGAGAGGACAGAAAGACCTATGACTTTCACGATCACTGTGTGGCCAATGGAACTTGTAGAGTTTTGAGCAAAGGAATGAATTGTCTTGTATGTTTGCTGTACCTGCTGAGTTGAGAGTCATCCAAATCGGCATCAGGAATGACAGCAGAAAAGCCAGCCAAAATGACAATAATCCAGGCAAAAGCTAGGGGTGGCTTAGACTAAGGGTGGCAGCAGTTGAGGAGGTAAGAAGTAGTCAAATTTGAGCTGTAGTTTGAAGGTAGAGCAGGCAAGATTTACCATAAGATTGGATATGGGGTATGGCTCCAGGTTTGGTGGGCTGATCAGCTAGAAGAATAGAGTTGCCATTTCCTAAGTAGAAAAGACTGTGAGGATGGGGATGGTGGGGATGAGACAATATCGGGAGCTTAACTTGGACATATCAGATCGGAGATGCTTCATAGTATGTGTGGAGACTGCAAGAGAAGCACAGTTATGTGAAACTCAAGTTCGGTGGAGATATTTGGCCTGGATTCATAAGGATGGAAGTTGTCCATGTGTTAATGGTATGGGAAACCATGTAAGTGGATGAGATCACCAGGACAGTGTGTGAGGAGAGGATAAGACAGAGAGAACCAAGAACTGAGCTTTGAGACAGTACTTCTATAAGCAAAGGAGATGAAGGAACTGCTTATTAAGTGAAAGAGAAACCAGAGGTGAATGCTATTTGGAAACCAAGCAAAGAACGTATTTCCAAGAGGAAGGAATGACCAACCATGTCAAATAGTTGAGACCTGGGAGCTGATCATCAGGAATGTTGCCAGTCATTCCCGGCAACAAAATATGAATTAACTAATAACTCAATTATTATTGACTTTTCAGCAAAGTACCAAGTAGAGAATATATTAAGTATAGATGAATAATTTCCAGCAGTTCAGTGAAACCCCTGTTGAATTAGAGTGAAGTGGTGAGCCACTGGATTTTAAATAGTTGGCTGTAGGCGCTGAATTGCAAGAAGAGTACCTACTTTCCAGTGTGGGCAGTAGTCTACCAACCATGTGCAGCGGATACAGGTGTCAGTGCTTGGCTGACACAGGTTTCCAGCTTGGTTGGTTTCTCATTGATCATAGGCATACTTGGACTTGGCAAACTAACAGATGTTGCCTTATATGAATCATTTTTAACATTAGTTACTCAAAGGTTGGCAAGCTATGGCCTATAGGCCAAAACCAGCACATCACTCATCTTGTAAACAAAGCTTTATTGGAACATAGCCAGGTCAGTGCTCCTTCTTTCCTGTACCGTCTCAGGCTGCTTTCATGCTGTAGTGGCAGAGTTGATCACTTGCAACAGAAATCTTCTGGCCTGCAAGGCTGAAAACATTTGCTGTCTGGCCAGTTATAGGAAAAGTTTGCAGACTCTTGTTTAGACTTTAATAGACTATTGGAAATATAACAAGGATGTTTCAGTAATGCTGCAGGGGCTTTCATGTTAATTTACTCCAAGGGGCACATCTTAGATTTCACTTATTTTCAAAGGCCAAAGTCTCCTCTCCCTGCACTGTGAAGACAGTAGTTCTCAAAATGTGGTCCCTGGACCAGCAACAACAGCATCACCCAGAAACTTGTTAGAAATGTACATCCTCAGGCTTCCCTTGTGGATCAGCTGGTAAAGAAATGCACATCCTCAAGTCCCATTCTAGACCCACTGATCAGAAGCTTTGTGTATTTTAGCTGATCCTCGAGGTGATTCTGGAGCATGCTAAGTTTGATAGCCATCCTGCTAGAGAAGACACTGATGGTAAGAAGAGCCGAGAACTGAAAAATGGGCATTTCCACCCACCCCTTCCTGTGATAATTTTCAATGCACAAACTAGTTCTTTGCACATTAGAATCAGGGTTTTAAGAACAGTCCTTTGAGTGTCACACTCTTTTATATATATATAAAACATTAGGATAACCCTAAAGTGCTAACCCTAATAAGTTAGCACTTATTATTGCAGTCAAATGACTCTTCATGGCAACAGTAGTAATAAGCCAAGTGGCTACTTCCCACCAACTTGACAGAGTAGGATAATGAGGTTAACCACCTCCAGTGATTAAGGACCCAGAATACCCCCTGCATGCCCCCAGGTTTTGACTATATCCAATTTCTCATCACGACACTCCAGTGTGCATAAGTGATTGAATATAATGAGGCATTTATTTATAAGAGAGAAAAGAAGTTATTTATTTCCAGCACCAACAAGGATATTCTAGAACATGAGAAAAACTTTAAATTGATCATTTCCCCCTAAAGGATTTATGCAGGTGCTGCTGATATTATTGTTGCTATTTTCCTTTGCTTAATGATCTAATCCTTCCTTGGAGCTTCATCCCTCTGTGTGTCTAGAGGAAGAAATATCTCTGATAATGAACAGCTGTGATTTATTTAGATGGCACTAGAAACTGGATCTCAGGAATCAGGGAGGGGCAGCTAGTGAGTCTTGGCTTTTGTAAGCCAGGAAGAGGCAAACAAAGAAACAGTGAATAAACTCAGGCTCCTTTCTAAATATCTGAAATTGGCATCTGTTTTTAAAAATCTGCTAGAAATTCATTTGAGACCTTAGAGAGATCATATGTATGCTGCTGCTGCTAAGTTGCTTCAGTCGTGTCCAACTCTGTGCGACCCCATAGACAGGCTCCCCCATCCCTGGGATTCTCCAGGCAAGAACACTGGAGTGGGTTGCCATTTCCTTCTCCAATGCATGAAAGTGAAAAGTGAAAGTGCAGTCGCTCAGTCATGTCCGACTCTTAGCTACCCCATGGACTGCAGCCCACCAGGCTTCTCCGTCCATGGGATTCTCCAGGCAAGAGTACTGGAGTGGGGTGCCATTGCCATGGTTCAGTTCAGTCGCTCAGTCGTGTCCGACTCTTTGCGACCCCATGAATCACAGCACGCCAGGCCTCCCTGTCCATCACCAACTCCCGGAGTTCACTCAGACTCACGTCCATCGAGTCCGTGATGCCATCCAGCCATCTCATCCTCGGTCGTCCCCTTCTCCTCCTGCCCCCAATCCCTCCCAGTATCAGAGTCTTTTCCAATGAGCCAACTCTTCACATGAGGTGGCCAAAATACTGGAGTTTCAGCTTTAGCATCATTCCTTCCAAAGAAATCCCAGGGTTGATCTCCTTCAGAATGGACTGGTTGGATCTCCTTGCAGTCCAAGGGACTCTCAAGAGTCTTCTCCAACACCACAGTTCAAAAGCATCAATTCTTCGGTGCTCAGCCTTCTTCACAGTCCAGCTCTCACATCCATCATATGTATAGGTTTGTCCAAAACTAAATAGTTCTGGTTTTCATCCCCCAGAAATTATTAATGATGACCTCTTCACTTATGAGAACGCCCTGGTTTTTGCATGATAAATTACATAGTCACCATAATGAGAGACAAGCCAAGTAGAATGCAGAGTGCAGGCTCTGAATTTCCTAACAGACCTCTGTTTGAAACCCTGTTCAGACTTGTAATTTGCTCTCAATGCCTCCATTTATTTAACTGTAAAATGTGGATAATATCTCTATCTTAGAGTTGGGGAGCAAATTGAGTGAGCATGTACAGTCTGCCTGGCTGAGTGCCCAGCAACTGGTGGGTGCTCTGGCTATAGCTGCTACTTCACCTGTGGGGGAAAGAGCCTTCAGTCAGTTGGCTGAGTAGACTTCACTACATATAGTCATTCACTGCAACCCAGAAATTCATAAGCACCTTGTTTGGGCTCCATTTTTTGATAAGCTTTTTTAAAATCTGTGGCAGTTGTTGTTTCCTTTTAAGGAACTATAAGGAAATTAAGGAAAAATTGTCTTCAGAAAAGGCTTTATTTGCATTTGAAAAATAAGATCATGCTCACAAACTTGAACCAGAGGCTCAAATTAGTTAAATGCTGCTTCAAAATGAATGCCAGAAACAGAAATAACAGCATTGTGATTCATGATGTTGGACCTTGAGGAAGTCCAGTAAATTATAACTCACTCTTGACAGGACAAGATTCAAATTGAGAGTTGAACACTAGAGTCAAGCAGATGGAGATCAAAATATCACTTTTATTAATGATGAAGTAGTTGGAGATAATGACTTAGTGTGAGGGCCAAATGGGTTTGCCTGCTCATTTCAGCCCATAGGCAGCCAACCAGAGAAGAAAATTGGGTCTACAGAAGCAACTTTACTAATATCACTGACAGGCACTGGTCCATGGAGAAAAAGGAAAAAAGATGATAAATCCTCCTCACCAAAAGACTTTTCAACCAGGTTGCTGCTGCTGCTGCTGCTGCGTCGCTTCGGTTGCATCCGACTCTCTGCAACTCCATAGACGGCAGCCCACCAGGCTCCCTTGTCCCTGGGATTCTCCAGGAAAGAACACTGGAGTGCATTACCATTTCCTTCTCCAATGCATGAAAGTGAAAAGTGAAAGTGAAGGCACTCAGTCGTGTCCAACTCTGTGCAACCCCATAGACGGCAGCCCACCAGGCTCCCCTGTCTATGGGATTTTCCAGGCAAGAGTACTGGAGTGGAGTGCCATTGCCTTCTCCTCAACCAGGTTCCTCAATTCTACATGTGGAGATGAGTAAGAGAAGGACAGAAGGCTAGATGAGTCACCCAAATGGAGCTCCCTCCCCATGGAAACTTGAAACCAGAAGCAAGAAGGTTCCCCATGACATTGTCACCATTTTCTCACTGAGAATTTAGTAACAGTCAAGTTTTGATCAGATTGGGCACATTATCTTTTGGAAAAGATGCCAGATAATCAAATAAAAATGTATTGCTTTTCCCAGCTGCTGGTCAGAAATTGAATTAAATATCAGTACTAAATCCCAAATAATCAGTACCCTTCCATTGTCTCATACATTTTAATGGCAGTCAGTTATCTTAATAACTATAATAACTTGGGTGGTAAATGAAGGTCACTCCTGGTCTACAGCAACTTAGCTGCTAATATGTATCCATCATGTCAGAGGCAGAATTAGGTTTCCACTTTAGTCATATAGTTCCCTATTCATCTCAGCCAGAGGAAGTAATAGCTTTTATGGACATTCTTCCAGCAAGGGGAAGAATGTAAACCTTGCATCGTTTTACCCAGTGGCCAGGACATGTTGTCATTCTGCTGCTGCTACTGCTAAGTCACGTCAGTTGTGTCCAACTCTGTGTGACCCCCTAGACGGCAGCCCACCAGGCTCCGCCATCCCTGGGATTCTCCAGGCAAGAACACTGGAGTGGGTTGCCATTTCCTTCTCCAATGCATGAAAGTAAAAAGTGAAAGGGAAGTCGCTCAGTTGTGTCAGACTCTTCGCGACTCCATGGACTGCAGCCTTCCAGGCTCCTGCATCTATGGTATTCTCCAGGCAAGAGTACTAGAGTGGGCTGCCATTGCCTTCTCCGTGTTGTCACTCTAGCTAGGTCCAATTCTGAGACATAAATAAGAATCTGGACTCTTCCAAATTTAATCCAGATGGACAGGCAAAGTGTGAGCACTCACCCAGGTTTCTGACCATGTTCTCGTCTAGGTCTCTAACCACAACTGAGGCCAGTAGTAAAAGCCTGTGAAAGAACACCAAGGGCCATTTAAATGGCTGTCATCTCTACTTCAGCAGTTTTCATCAATAGTATAGAGATATGATATTCAGTCTCTTTACAACAACCTATTTATTTAGTCACTCCTTTTCAGGTGTGCTAGTCCCAAGGTATGGAGAAGAAAATGGCAGCCCACTCCAGTACTCTTGCCTGGAAAATCCCATGGATGGAGGGGCCTGGTAGGCTGCAGTCCATGGGGTCGCTGAGGGTCAGACATGACTGAAGCGACTTAGCAGCAGCAGCAGCAGCAGTAGTCCCAAGGTATAGACCCTAGACATTGTACTTTCTAATTTTGTTTCATTTCAGAAGTATTTATTTGAACTGCCTTCTAAGTGTAAGGCACTGTAGAAACTAGAATGTTGTCTCTGTCCCAAAGAGTTTACAGTGTAGTGAATGAAACTTTCATTAAAGCAAAGCAGAATTTTAAAAGTGCCATAGGATATGTAGAAAAATAAAAAACTAAACAATGGGACTACAAAGGAATGAATAATTAATATTGCCTCAGGGAGTTAGGAAGAGCCTCAGGAATTGGTAAAATTTGAACTGGACTTGGAAGATTGAGTTAGAGTTTATAAGGGTCCACAATAAATAGCACCTCTATTCCTCATTCAAGTTCTAAACACTTTGAGAAATAAAAGAAGTAGTTGATGGAACACAGAATATCATTTTTAGTTGAGGGACAAGTTAGCATACATGACTTTTAGACTATTGACCAAGTGGGTTTATGGACTCACCAGCATTATGCAGAATTCCACAGTCAGCCTTCATCCCCCATCCCACTGCACACATCCTCAGGGGCAGTACTGGGGGAGTTGGGAGATGTCAGGTTTCCTGCAGGCAGGAAGATGCCAAGAGAAAGAAGAGTGAGCAAATCCAATTCTTCTTCAATTTACCAAGTGAGTAAAAGAGCATAGGAAACCCAAGGATGAGTTTAGGAAAAGTTCTTCCTCATGAAACCCAGATTAGAGCAAGATAACCCTTTCTGAAAATTAGGATAGCTGAAGAGAAATTTTAAAATAATCCTAGATGAAGGATAGAGAAAATAGTCTGGATGAGACTAGAATCAGAGTGAACAGAAAGTTCTGGAGAGCTGAGGCTGTGAATTAAGATTGGGTTCAGCATATAGGGAGCCTTGTCTGTCATACAAAATGATTTGGACTTTTATCTATAAGTATTGGGAACCCACTAAAGACTGTTACAGATAAGACTATTTACAGATGATAACTAGCAGTTACGTGATGTTTGTTGCAGAGGCAGAGAAATCAGAAAGCAATCTCAGTAGTCCACAGGAAAACTAACAGCACAGAAACTGGGCATTTGGCATAATTCCTGATTTCATGAGGGCTTCCCTCATAGCTCAGTTGGTAAAGAATCCACCTGCAATGCAGGAGACCCCGGTTCAATTCCTGGGTTGGGAAGATCTGCTGTAGAAGGGATAGGCTACCCACTCCAGTATTCTTGGGCTTCTCTGGCGGCTTAGCTGGTAAAGAATCCGCCGGCAATGCGGGAGACCTGGGTTCAATTCCTGGGTTGGGAAGATCTCCTGGAGAAGGGAAAGGCTACCCACTCTAGTATTCTGCCCTGGTGAATTCCGTGGACTGTATAAGTCCATGGGGTCGCAAAGAGTAGGACATAACTGAGTGACTTTCAATTCACTTCACTTCACTTCCTGATTTCATGAGAATTTAAATCAGATCGGAATGCCTTGAAACTCAGATCAGTTGACTGAGGGAAATTAGTTTATATCATAAAAGATTTGAACATTTCTATGGAAATAATTACATCATTGTCTAATATATGAGCAATCAGGATATATTTGAGGAGATTCAGTATCTTGCCTTCCTTCTGTACCCAAATTTTAGTGAGCAACCACAGCATGTAGAACACTATATGATATGCTGTGGATACAAAGATAAACCTACCTAGAGAGAAAAGAGATGTCCAAACGTGGAATTTAATGAGAGATATATAAGGTACTATGAGAATTTTTTCTTTTATAACAATACAGTTTGTTGACAAATTTATAAAGAATATCCATTGGCATGGGCTTCTTAAAAAAGTAAGTACTGTGAGAACACACAATGAGAATAGTTAGTTCTGCCTGGTGGGGGGTGAAAGGAGGGGCATAAGGTAGACTTGTCTTTGAACCTGGGAACTGCAGGATGCATGTAAGTTCTCCAGAAAGAGTAAGTTAAAAAGAATATGCCTCAAAGAGAGAATCAAACGTTTCACATTTAGAGCAGGGAGAAATAATTGCAGACTCCTTCAAATGATGCAGAGAGATTTTTTAAAATTATTTTGGAAGGGCAAATTGATATGCCATTTTGCCATTACCAGCAATATTTTTCTTTCTCTTACCATTTCCCTCTCCTACCCAGGTATGCCCTGCACTGTGGGCTAGGTCTGTCCATGTTTTTTCAATTCATAATTCCCCTGGCTGCTCTGCTGCTTATGAATTCTGCCAAGAAGCCAATGGAACTTGTACAAGCTGTGGACTTGGTTCCTGGCACATTTATAGGGGAAAGAATTAAAAAGTAAAATGAGTTAGAACCACTTTGATTACCTTATATTTGAGAAGGCAAGGAATGCCTTTTGATGTGGCTTTTGAACAGAGCAGACTAAGAAGGCTATAGCTTTGTTTGAGTGAGTTTTCTTGTAGACTTAGATCAATTACATTAAAACATTCAGCCTGCAAACAATGGCCTCAAAGAAAATAATGCTGGCGCTCTCTTTTTATGAAAGTAATACTTGCTTATAGCCTTTGGGATTGGCTGTTCCCTTTCTTTTGAAATGATTCACATGGGATGTTGTTTGGATGTCCTAAAAACATACAGACATTAATAGCAGAACATTTCAGTCAGAGCTATCTGGCCTTGAGAGGATAACTGTTTTTCCATTGACTAAGTCAAAAGCTAAGTTTGTTTATTAGCATTTAAAATCCTTGAAATCAACTTATGGGTTCTGTTCTTTGGCATTTACATCTCTGTCCAACCCAGAGAATTCAAAAGACTTAAGTTGATTGAATCACTGAGGAGAAGCCCTTTGGTAGAAAGCATTTGGAGAATGACATGAAAGATCACCTACACCAAAGCAGACTTCTAGTGTTTTGATACAAGATAAAGGAATTGGGCTTCCTAAGCATATTATTGGAGAAGGCAATGGCACCCCACTCCAGTACTCTTGCCTGGAAAATCCCATGGGCAGAGGAGCCTGGTAGGCTGCAGTCCATGGGGTTGTGAAGAGTCGGACACGACTGAGCGACTTCACTTTCAGTTTTCACTTTCATGCATTGGAGAAGGAAATGGCAACCCACTCCAGTGTTCTTGCCTGGAGAATCCCAGGAATGGAGGAGCCTGGTGGGCTGCCGTCTATGGGGTCGCACAGAGTCGGACACGACTGAAACAGCTTAGCAGCAGCAGCAAGCGTATTGGTCTGCATGAGAGAATATTCAGACTTCAGAAAAGTGTGTTTCAAAATATTTGTCTGAGCATTCTTTTGGTTTAAATACATAAAGTACATTTATCTTCATGAATCATTTATACATTTAAAGTAGAAACCTTTTATAAGCCTAATAAATATAAATAAGAATCTTTATATTTGTGTTTGTTTAACCACATAGTTCTCAGTAAGTGCCAGTCTCTGTTCTATGTGCTTTACAAATAGCTCAATTTATTACTCTAAACAACCCTATGAATTTTATGCCAACTCTGTGTATTAGATGTGTGTAGAATTCTAAAATATATTTTTGGTTTATCAATTCATATCAAGATGCATTTCTGCATAATTCCAGCTACCATGTTAGTAGTTTTGTGTAAACATATTGTCAAAGTTTATAGTAGTAAGGGGGTAAAATAGAAGAGATTGAAGGAAATAGAAGAAATGCTGAGCCGGAAAGTGGGGGTCAACAGGAGGCAGCAGATAAATGAAGGTAGAGGCAGTTGTGGAACTGAGAATCAGAGGCGGAGATCAGGACAGGATAGGTTCAGCCCAGTTCCAGACAGGCATCCTGTGATCTAAAGAAGAGTGTTGTCTGAGAGAGTGAGACAGGGCCAGGTTTCTGAAGCGTAGGGCTGGGGTGGTGGTGCTGTTGCATGACAAAGTGCTTCCAGAAAACTTCATTGAAATCAAGGCAAAACCCCAGTCTTGGGGCCCATGTTGCCAGGGAGGAGCAAGCAATGCCCCAGCCTAGCTGGCTTATAGGAGAGAGTGCCCCTCTCCAGGAGTCAAGGGTATTCAGAGTGGTTTGATCACTGTCTCTGCCTTTGGACTTGGAACTCTTGGAAAGCCATCTAAATCCCGTCTGCTGTTGGAGTGAAGTTCCTTGATAGACCTTGTGAGTGAGAGAAGCAGAGGAGTCACCATGACTGGTGATCAGGCTTCCCACGTGAGCATCAGCTATGCTCCAAAATGAAGGCCTACCTGACACCGTGTAGATGGTATGTTTACACTCAAGTTAGACCTGAATATTGCCTCTTAAAACCCTACCTCAAAAAAAAAAACACCAACCTCTTCCATCCCCAATTTTTCTTCTCCAAAGGGCCCCCAACTACTGTCTCCTGCCAGGGTCCTCACACTGAGAAAAGAGCATCTGAGGACTTTCCGTATGTTAAGGACAGGCGAAGGTGAAGACTAGATTAAATGTCTAAACGTGAAGCATCTTGTTGCATGTGATTTTCTCCTGACTTAATAATTTGTGCTGCTGCTGCTGCTGCTGCTAAGTCGCATCAGTCGTGTCCGACTCTGTGCAACCCCATAGACAGCAGCCCAGCAGGCTCCTCTGTCCCTGGGATTCTCCAGGCAAGAATACTGAAGTGGGTTGCCATTTCCTTCTCCAATCATAAAAGTGAAAAGTGAAAGTGAAGTCGCTCAGTCATGTCCGACTCTTAGCGACCCCATGGACTGCAGCCTACCAGGCTTCTCTGTCCATGGGATTTTCCAGGCGAGAGTACTGGAGTGGGGTGCCATTGCCTTCTCCAATAATTTGTGCAGTATTTTATATTTCCAAATAATTTTCCAAGCATCCATTTAGGTGGAGAATTATAGTAACAAAAAATTGTAACAATAATGAAACATGACATTGGTTTGAAGTGGAATTGGCATTTACCAATTGAGTATATGGTCAGGATTTGTTAGAACAAATGGGTTTATTACCCACTTCCAAGTAAGATCAGGCACATTCCAATTATAGTTCTGTTCTCTTGGATAGATAATGTATTCTATCTCCAAAACATGAAGGCAGTATCTAAAACATCTGCTTCCTTCGAAGACTGAAGAGACATTCTAGTTAAAATGAGGTGCATTTTTTTATATCATCCCTAGATATTTTCTTGGGCTCATGCTGCTCCTTAGTAGCTCAGAGATTTCCAATCATGTTTATTTTGGGGGGGGGAAAGCATATTAAAATATTATTCTCTGTAGAGTAATATTCTACAGTTATACCTGAATATTCATGTTCTGGTAAACTTCCTAATTGTAAGAAGCATCTTAAACTTAATAACCAAGAATAGCGAGTGTTGTCAAATATAGCTGATTACCAGCTTTATTTAATTTTCATAAATCCATCCCAGAATTTCCAGACCACAGAAGAGTTGCATTAAGAGTAGCAAGAACCTAATTCTAAAACTATTCAATACTTGTAAAAAGCTGTAGCATTATGCAAACTTCAGTCACTATTTCTCAAGTAGGCAGTAAACTGGTACCTATTAAAATCAGGTAGATACTAATAGCTTGACTGCTTCTTCTCCCATCACTACAGTAATTGTTGCCACCCACCCACCCCCCGATCTGTATAAAGTTCTGTTTGTAAACTACAAGACCTTAGTGGCTCAGTGAGTTTATCACCCCTTTATAGTCCAAATACAGGAGACAGTGACCAGTATATCTATTGGTTGAGTCAACCATTGAATCAAAGACTAGACTATTCAAATGAGAAATGGGATAAAGAGGATGTGTTCAGTGCTTTTTAATAATGTACAAATTTTACTAATATAAATTTATAATTGTGCAGCATAAACTATGTTGACAAACTCTCACTATGTGCATACTTTCAAAGCATATGAATTCTCTTGACAAACTTCTGAATCATTAAGAACCACATAATCCCAGAACTGGCAAGGCCAGTGAGTTAACTGTGTCCATGTTACTGCTAAACAATTTTATCTGGTAAACAGAAATGTCTACCCATCACTGTCTTGGTCTCAAAGTGACTAAGATCTTCAAGAAGTCATCTCTCATGTAAAGTTTCAAGCCTCTTTTCTAAATGACCTATACTGTAATGATCACATGATATGTGGCTTTGGTCACTGACTTAATATCAATCTTCTATGCTCCATCATTATGTAAATAATAAACTGTTTTCCAACAAAAAATACAGTATTTCTGAGCCCATTGGCATTTTAGGTCATATACAGTAAGGTTGACAGTAAACTAAAGGATTAATTTAGTTGGATCAAATTTCTAGTTGTCCAAGAATTTCGCTACAGTACACCAAGTATTTTTACTTGTGGCTGAACTGATCATAGATTATAGTCTCATGCCAATGGAGAAAGAAAGGGGAAAAACTCTTCTGGAATTTTAAGACGTTCTTCTATCCCTTCCACCTCCCTTCTTCACAGTACCCAACCTGTTCTTTGTTTAATGCCAATTTTGACAATATTTGAATTATTGGTAGCCCAGGCTGAACTGCATAGCAGGTATAACAAAATGAGACAGAAGTCTAAAAGGTTATCTTCTGCAAAGAAGCATTAATTGGGTCTCAGTTTATAATTTAAAAGCCCTGGGTCAACCTGGAATCCCCTAGATTGCTAAGTCCATTACTCAAGCTCACATTTTTTTTTTATAGGCTATAATGCTTCCAGTTCCAAAATTACAAAAACTATAAAGAGTGTGGCAAACATCTTGCCTCTTCCTAATTAAGCAATGTTGTGTTGCTCTAAAATTAAATTCTAATGGAAATCTCTAAGAAGTTCTTTTTTCTGGTAGAAAATGAAAAATTATTATTATCAAGTAAGGAATTAACCTATTTTCCCCAAACCAAAAGAGCAAGTATTGACCAAAAAAAGCCTCTGAGGGACCTAGATAAAATGAGAACTTTTTGGTAATAATAAAGGTTGTATTTTTAAAAAACTATAAATCTAAACTGCTTTTTGTGACTGGTCCGTCAGTAGTTTCAGATGAACAAGTACATTTGTGAAGCTCTTTAGAGTAATTATATTACTTCCTTTGTGGGCATAAATTGGTAGTGGTCCTTATGAATCCAGCTGGATCTTCAGTGAGTTCTCAAAATGCTTTCTTTATTTCACTAATAAAAATATACCATTCTTGGTATTTTAAAAAGCTTTTTTCTTTGCTAATGAGGTCATATGCTACAGATTTATAAAATTTATTTTCTCTAGAGACTTTTAAAATATCCCTTATCCAAAATACCATTTAGAAAAGAAAATGTGAATGGAAGAAATCAAGAAAAACAAGAAAAAGAGAAAGGAATGAAGGATAGGAGGAGAAGTAAACTATAGACAGTGGAAGTTTGGTTAATCAATATAACTGGGCAGTAACAATGTGATATAGTTTCCCCAGACTAGTGTTTTGTCTGAAAACCTTTTCTAGAACCTGTCTCAGATGCCTCAGTGCATTTCATCAGTTAAGTTCAGTTGCTGAGTTGTGTCTAACTCTTTGTGACCCCATGGACTGGAGCACGCCAGGCTTCCCTGTCCATCACCAATTCCCAGAGCTTTCTCAGACTCAAGTCCATCAAGTCAATGATGCCGTCCAACCATCTCATCCTCTGTTGTCCCCTACTTTTCCTGCCTTCAATCTTTCCCAGCATCAGGGCCTTTTGTAGTGAGTCAGTTCTTCACATCAGGTGGCCAAAGTATTGGAACTTCAGCTTTAGCATCAGTCCTTCCAGTGAATATTCAGGACTAATTTCCTTTAGAATGGACTGGTTGGATCTCCTTGCAGTCCAAGGAACTCTAAAGAGTCTCCTCCAACACCACAGTTCAAAAGCATCAATTCTTTGGCATTCAGCTTTGTTTATAGTCCAACTCTCACATCTATACATGACTACTGGAAAAACCATAGCTTTGACTAGACAGACCTTAGTCAGCAAAGTAATGTCTCTGCTTTTTAATATGCTGTCTAGGTTGGTCATAGCTCTTCTTCCAAGGAGCAAGCATCTTTTAATTTCATGGCTGCAATCACCATCTGCAGTGATTTTTGGAGTCCAAGAAAATAAAGTCTGCGCTGTTTTCATTGTTTCCCCATCTATTTGCCATGAAATGATGGGACTGAATTGCCCTGGTGGCTCAGGGGAATCTGCCTGCATTGCAGAAGACCCAGGTTCGATGCCTGGGTCGGGAAGATTCCCTGGAGAAGGGAATGGCAACCCATTCCAATATTCTTGCCTGGAAAATTCCATGGACAAAGGAGCCTAACGGTCCATGGGGTCACAAAGAGGCGGACATGACTGAGCAACTAACACTTTGACTTTCAGTGAGCTTCATAAAAGAACACAGACTGATGCTCATTGCATATATAGTGGTCCTTTGGTATCCTCAGGAGATTGGTTCCAGTCCCACCCCCCAGACACCAAAACTGCAGATGCTCAAGTCCTTTGTATAAAATGGTGCAGTATTTGCAGGCAGCCCATGCGCGTCCTGCAGTAAACTTTAAATCACCTCTAAATCACTTATAATACTCAATACAGATCAATGCTATGGCATTAATTGCCAACGCCCAGCAAATTCAAGTTTTGCTTTTTGGATCTTGCTGGAATTTTTTTTTTCGATTTGCAGTTGGTTGAATTCATGGATGTGAAACTCACAGATACAGATGACCAACTGTGTATCAATGTTCTTAATTTAGGGTGGGGCTTTGTGAGAGTCCATTAGCAAGGTTTTTATGAATAGACTTTAGGAATCCATGAACTTTTAAAATTGCATAGAAGTATTTTTGTGACTGTCCATATGTGCCTTTGTTTTTCTTGGGAAAAGATCATTGGGTTTCACTGGATTCACAAAAGTATTCAAAGATTCTTGTCTCAAAAAAAAAAAAAATAGGCTAAGGACCATTACTTTGGATCATTACTAATTATTTTATATCATTTTCTTTTCTCAGAAAAAGGCAATACATGAGAGTAGGGTGTGTGTATGTGTGTGTATCTGTGTGTGTATTGACAAAAAAGTTTAATGTCACCATATATTGGCACATTTAATTTACACAAAGCATATTTTTAGGCATGGCCTGATTCTCTACCACCTGTAACTAAGAAAATCAAAACTGCTACTATTTTAGGCTTTAAAGGTTTTTAATAGTCTTTGGAACAAATTTTTATCTAAAGGAAATGGGAGAGAATTTGGAGTCATTAGATATATTGAATATATTCAATTTATGAAAAAATAGATAATGTTTTGATTTTTGCTCCATCCAATTTTTAGCCCTGATATATATATATATGAATTAATATAGTCATTTTCTTCATTTCAGTTGCTTACAGCTTCATTTCAAATACAGGAAACATGACCATCTAAATGCTTCTCTATTTCTAGGGTATAACAGTTTGATTTATTGACAGATACAGCTGACAGCCTATTGCTCACATCTGCCATGAAAAGTGATCCTTTGCACCTATGCATGGGTGTGTGCTCAGTTGCTTTGTTGTGTTGACTCATTGTGACCTCATGGACTGTAGCCCGCCAGGGTCCTGTCCATGGGATTCTCCAGGTAAGAATACTGAAGGGGGTTTCCATGCCCTTCTCCAGGGGATCTTCCTGACCTAGGGATTGAACTCAGCTCTCCTGCATTGCAGGTGGATCCTTTACTGTCTAAGTCACCAGGAAAGCCCCATTTGCACCTATGTTTCCTCTCAAAGAGAGGAGAATTTTCCAGACATCTTGCCTATTGTCTGGTAGACTCTAGATCAGGAACATTCTAGAAGGTCCATTTTATGACTTCTTCCTCCATGAATGGATCATAGTTGGTCTGTGAGTAGGAGTAATGATCCACTGATAGAATCAGTGCTCGAGAATGAGAATTTAGCCAATTTAGGCTAAACAGAATTTAGCCTATCTTAGAAGATCCTAGAAGTAGTGTAAATGTTATCATTTGGTATAAAACAGCAGGTATGGTGTATCATCCCTTGACATAAAACAATATGGGAGTATGTGCTGAAGAAAAGCAAAGGAGAAAACTAAATGGCTTGGTACTTTGGAAATACCTTATAAAATATCTTTAAACATGTAAGTTTATGTTTAAACATAAAATGCTTTATAAAATAACTTGTAATGTACCTTGGAAAAGAGTCTTTTCCAAGGCACTTTAAAATATAAATCTGTATAGGAGTGGGTATTTTTTAATGTCAGAAAATTCTCCTCAAAAAGAAGTATGTTGTATTAACATTTCAAGTTAGCCCTAATCTTCAATGTGCCTTTCAACAGGAACTTAATCATAATCAACAGCAGTGGGGAAAGTGTCTCCTTCACAGACACCAAAACAGAGCTTTAAAATGCCCTTTTGTTTGAGTCCTTAGGGCTCTGGGTCAAAGGAGAACAGCATGACCTTTTACTTCCCTCTTCTTGGATTTGAGAGAGTTAATTCTCAAAAACTTCCCATCCACAGAAAACTCTGATGAGACTATGAGTCATCTCTCTCACAATTCCTTTCGGGAACAAAAAGAAATCTTGGCTTCCTGCCTTAATCAACAATTGTCATTTTCTTACATTTTTTAAATGTAAATTTAAAATAGCATTCTTCTTTGTGTAACTGGCATTTTGGACATTCTTTACAGATGAAAATCAAACCATGAAAAACACTGATTTAAGGCCCTAAGGAGACTGATGTACTTATACTTTAGAAGTAAAACTGGTCACACAAGTCTAATAGAATCTTTTCTTAATGGGGCAAGAAATCAAACATCAAACTCATTTCTCATAGGGAAGTAGTTTCTTGATAAAAGATAAAATACCATAGCAGAAGGCGGAAGACAAAGAACTGAGGTGACTAAGGGGTTTTTTCAGTTCATATTTACAGAAATGGTACAAAAGCTTGATTCTTTCCTTTTTAAGATAACTGCTTTGTGTACCTTTTGAAACCATCTCATTGTTATGGAACTGGCCATTTTCCTAACTATACTGAGAAGATAGAGTGAAAAAATACAATGTGACAAAATAAGTTATTGAACAAAGGAAGTTATTCGTTCACCAATGATGATAACTTGAGGTGTCACTTGAAAACTAATTTGTTTCTCATGGGCTTCCCTGGTGGCTCAGATGGTAAAGAATCTGCCTGCAATGAGGGAGACCTAGGTTTGATCCCTGGGTCAGGAGGATCTGCTTGAGAAGGGAATGGCTACCCACTCCCCTATTCTTGCCTGGAGAATTCCATGGACAGAGAGAGAAGCCTGGCAGGCTACAGTCCACGGGGTTGCAGAGTAGGACGTGACTGAGAGACTAACACTTCCACTTTTCTTTCACTTTCTTTTCTCATCAGGTCTCTCATGGACATTTGTTTTCAGTACTTCTCTTTATTATGTTAGATTGAACATACATAAGTGCTGATGTTAGGGTAATTTTTTACTTGAAAACAGCAGTGTCTCTTGACTCAGTGTAAATAGCTGAAATTCCTTAATTCAGCTGAATTCAACCAATGTTTGCCCATCATGTGCGTGGCAACTCACTCTATGGTGAAGGACACAATAATGGCAAGTGGCAGATGCCATATCTCCTGGTAATTTATTATGGCCGTTATATGTTAAAAATCCATAATCAAGCTGATCACCTGTGGCCTGAAATAGATAGACCCCTAATTTAGCTAGCAGTTGATTCTACAAGTTAAAATATACCCCCAGCTGATTTTGGTAGCCTTTGATATAAAAACCACTTAGGCATTTTCTTAGCACTGTGATAACTTCAGGAAGGTGACTTTTTTTTTTTTTTTTAACTTTCCATGTTTCATATAGGAAACTGGCCATTGAATCCACATGAGACTTGCTTAAGATCACATTTAGCTTCCAATCTTTTGGCTACTGGCTTCCTCTACTAACCAACTTTCCCACCTTCTCACTCTATGCCTCCCCTGTGAGGTATTGTCATGAACACTCTAACTGACCCCAGCACCCTGGGAGTTACAGGGAGAGGGCAAAGTCTAATGGACTCTCTGGTAGGAAAATTCTACTAAAGGGTTTTCTATAAATTTTCGCTCTGTATGTTATCCCTTCATATGTTGTTTCCTCCCCATGCTCAGTAATTTTAGTTTGTGCTTTTTGTTTCTCTTTTTGTTTCTTTGGTTTGCTGGCTTTGTGTTCTTTTCTCTTTTTTTTCCTTTTATTTTCCTTTTTTAATGCAGGAATCGGTCAAGGCGTTCCAGTGGTGGCACTGATTGTGGAAGGAGGACCCAATGTGATCTCAATTGTCTTGGAGTACCTTCGAGACACCCCTCCTGTGCCAGTTGTTGTCTGTGATGGGAGTGGACGGGCATCCGACATCCTGGCATTTGGGCATAAATATTCAGAAGAAGGCGGGTAGGTAATTTGCCAGGCCCTGGATTTAAACTATGAGTGTTAAGCTTGTGTTCCAAACTTGGAAGAGAGTGTGTAAGTTGATTGATGGTTTGGCATGGGAAGGAGGCTGGGAAGAGCAGGAGAACATATTCTAAATGTCCTATGAAGTGGGAAATACCATGAAAGCTATGCTAGTCCACACTGATGATAAGGAGAACTAGGGGAATGGAGGGGCCATAGGACATGGGCTCCTTCCTCTTCATTTTCCTTTTCTCTTTTCCTCCTTCCACTAAGGAATTGGTGTGTTTTTTTTTTTTCCCAATGACTTTTATTGGAAGATAGTTGACTTATAATATGTTAGTTTAGGTGTACATCCCTTATAAATATATATATGTATGTATTATTTTTCATATTCTCTTCATATATAGGTAATTACAGAATATTGAGTAGAGTTCCTTGTGCTATACAGTAGGTCATCAATTGTCATCTATTCTATGTATAGTAGCATATATGTGTTAATCCCAATCTCCCAATTCATCACTCCCCTCCCCATGTTTTCCCTTTGATAATCGTAAATTTGTTTTAAAGATTTGTGTTTTCCCTTTGGTGATCATGCGTTTGATTTTGAGATTCTTGAGTTGGTTTCTGTTTTGTAAATAGGTTCATTTGTATCATTTTTATTAGATTCCACATATAAGTGATATTATATGATTTTCTCTGCCTGACTTACTTTACTTAGTATGATACTCCCTGGGTCCATTCATGTTGCTGCATGTGGCATTATTTCATTCTTTTTAATGACTGCATAGTATTCCACTATATATGTATACCATATCTTCTTTATCCATTCCTCTGTCAATTGATACTTAGGTTGCTTCCATCTCCCAGCTGTTGGAGATAGTACTGCGATGAATATTAGAATGTGTGTATCCTTTTTGAATTATGGTTCTCTCCAGATATATGCCAAGGACTGGGATTGCTAGATCATATGGTAGCTCTGTTTTTAGTTTTTTAAGGAACCTCCATACTTTCTCCATGGGAGGGTTCCCTTTTCTCCACACCCTCTCCAGTATTTATTGTTTGTAGGTTTTTAATGATGGCCATTCTGACAGGTCTGAGGTGATACCTCATTGCAGTTTCAAAGGTATATTACAAAGCCATAGTCATTAAAACAGTATGTTACTAGCACAAAAACAGAAATCTAGCTCAGTGGAATAAGATAGAAAGTCCAGAGATAAACCCATGCACCTATGGTCTAATCTGTGACAGAGTAAGCAAGAAGATGCAATGGAGAAAAGACAGTCTTCTCAATAAGTGGTGCTGGGAAAACTGAGAAGCCACTTGAAAAAGAATGAAATTAAAACACTCTCTAACACCATACACAAAAATAAAGTGAATTAAAGACCTAAATATAAGGATGGATACTATAATACTCTTAAAGGAAAACATAGGCAGAACACTCTCTGACTTAAATTGCAATGATATCTTTTTTGACCCACCTCCTAGAGTAATTAAAATAAAAATACACAAATGAGATCTAATTAAACTTAACAACTTTTGCACACCAAAGGAAACCATAAACAACATGAAAACACAACCTACAGAATGGGAGAAAATATTTGCAAACTATGCAACTGACAAGGGATTAATCAAAATATACAAACAGCTTGTGCAGCTCAATGTCAAAAAAAAAAAAATCAAAAAATGGGCAGAAGATCTAAATTGACATTTCTCCAAAGAAGACACATAAATGGCTAAAAAGCACAGAAACTGGGTTTTTACATGTGAAGCACAACTAACCTGGACCATATAATGGAGGTTAGCAACTTGAGAGAAGCTGGGATCTGCAACTTCCAGGCTTGACCTCCAAACACTAGCTTTCTCAAGCTGCTATGTGTGTACAAATACTAAATGTTTACAAAAGCGTTTGGTGCCCTGTCCCATCATATCCCTCTAGACTGGCTTGGAGAGTGGACTGTCTGTAATGGTAACCACGCTGGTCCTGTGTAAATTGATCTTGAATCCTTCACACACTTTCCTTGATCTAGCAGCTCCCTTCCCCATGCTGCTTTCAACAGTCCAAGGCACCAACCCTTTGGAGGACTTCCTTGCACAGCCAGCCCCTGCATCTGAGATCCCCTCCTGCGGATGATTAGAAGTAATTCATCTGAAGGTGTGGGTGACTTTAAGGAGGAGAACTCAAAGGAGCTATTGAAGTTTTAAAAAAGGAATTTCCTAACCTAATCAGTTCTAACTCATGGATGTAATGGGAGAAAGAAACCCCAAAGGAATTGGGCATCTTTTATTCATCCCTCCCATAAATATACAGTAAGTGTCTACTGGGTGCCATGCACTAAGATATGGAAAAAAAAAAAAAAAAGCTATTTCTACCCTCAAAGAGTTCATAGCAAGTCTTATAAACTGACAAGTGTATCATTATAATAATAGTAATGACAGGTGAGTTTGTCTACTCGGACCACTCCCTCTGGCGCCTCTCCCTCACCCAGCCCAACTTAAAACAGACTCAGCATGGCAACTCAATGCCATTTCTCCTCTCCCCATTCCTCGTCTTGTCTTTGCCACCAGCCGAGCACACCTGGTAAGGCATTAAGCAGCACACTTCCCTTAGTACAGGTACTAGCCCTTAGTTCGTGTACCTAGGCATGTGAAAGGAAGAAAATCAGAGGCACAGAGCTCTCAGCTTAACATTGTGAACACTGACAGTGACTTTGCTGCTGCTGCTGTGCTAAGTCGCGTCAGTCGTGTCTCACTCTGTGTAACCCCATAGACGGCAGCCCACCAGGCTCCACCGTCCCTGGGATTCTCCAGGCAAGAACACTGGAGTGGGTTGCCATTTCCTTCTCCAATGCATGAAAGTGAAAAGTGAAAGGGAAGTCGCTCAGTCATGTCTGACTCTTCCTGACCGCATGGACTGCAGCCCACCAGGCTCCTCCATCCATGGGATTTTCCAGGCAAGAGTGCTGGAGTGAGTTACCATTGCCTTATCCAGTGACTTTAGGCCCTGTTGAAACTTTTGATATTAAAAGGAAAAAGCACCAAGTTAGAGTTTGCTTTCTGGCAAATTCGAAGAAGTTATCATTATCTTCTTTAATGGTAAGTACCAGTCCATTTTATAGTTAACAAACTAAACAGAATATTTGCCTACATGGTCCTTTGTCTGTTACCAATAAAAGTTGAAGATCCTCAGCTATGCTTTGTTGTTCAGTCACTCAGTCGTGCCCAACTCTTTGTGACTTCTTGGACTGCAGCAAGCCAGACTTCCCTATCCTTCACCATCTCCCATCCCAGAGCTTGCTCAAACTCATGTCCAATGATGCTTTGCTTTTATTAAAAACTTAGCCGTAGTTCTCATTAATTTAAATATAACAATCGGTTATTAAAGAATGTATATAGCCTTTAGCTTTGGCACTTTTTTTGTCTTAGTGCTGGCATTGTTTTGTTGTATTCCTACAAAGTAGATATAAGTTTGCACTCAGAATGCATATTTCCTTTCGAGAAACCTCAGCACTTCAGATTTCCAGGTTTATATACAATGAAAATATGGACCTTGTGCTTGTTTTTTTGTCGTTGTCTTGGGTTGGGTTCCTTGAAAAATGTTGAAATCTCTGATAAGCTGCTTTTCCTGATTCTGTTTTTATATAAGAGAAATATTACACATTTGGAGCTGGGCATGGCTCTATATATTATTTAACCTAGGGGACAGATACACAGAGAAATTAAGTGCTTTCTCCAGGCCATACAGCCCATGATCCCAGGCCAGTTCAGTATATTATAAAAATTTACTGAAATGTGTTTTGTGGTATATGCTCTATTGTTTCCTCATACAGTGCTTCAATGATACTATCTTTTAAATATGTAAGTATACTTAAGCTGCCTTCAGCTTTCTCTTTTTGTTATAATTTAATTTTTTATTTTTCTGTGTATTCTAAAAAGATAAAATCAATGCATTTCTGGTTACAAACTGAAATCCAAGCAGATCAGCTCTATATCATATGGATTCTTTTCCTTCCCCCACCCAGAACATCATACCCCAACTCTAAAATTAAGAGTCAGAAATACCATGCCCTATAATGAGTATAACTAGTATGAAGATAAAGAGTTAAGATATTTTTATATCTTTAGAATTATTAAAATTAAAACTTTAATAGTTTTCAGAAAAATTTTAAAATGATTATTAAGAACATAGAAGACTAAAAGGGAACATTATATTTGCTGATCTAAATATGAGTGAGTGAAAGTCACTCAGTCATGTCTGACTCTTTGCGACCCCATGAACTATACAGTCCATGAAATTCTCCAGGCCAGAACACTGGAGTGGGTATCCTTTCCCTTCTCCAGGAGATCTTCCCAACCCAGGGATCAAACTTAGGTCTCCTACATTGTGGGTGGATTCTTTACCATCTGAACCACATGGAAAGCCCTAAATCTAAATATATATATATATTAATATTACGATAAAAGTATGCTCTGCTTCAGGAAAGCAGTTATAAATTTAACATGATCAAATGCATTCAGAATGTTTCTGTGTGTCCTCTGAATAACTGCCGGAATTAATCATGTTTATTTAACTTGATAAGAAATTGTCCAACCACACATGTGGAGCCAATTTTAAAAATCATTAGTGTGCCTATTATACGCTAAAAAAAAAAAAATGACCCAGCTGGACTTTATTCATCAAGAAGCATTTTTCTTTGATTTTCAACAAAGTCCAACAGAGTTGAGACATATTTCACTACAAGGAAATATAAATGTGTGACTATGTTCATATAAACAGAGTACGCTGCAGCCCATGGGGTCATGAAGAGTTGGACACGACTGAGCGAGTTCACTTTCACTTTTCACTTTCATGCATTGGAGAAGGAAATGGCAACCCACTCCAGTGTTCTTGCCTGGAGAATCCCAGGGACGGTGGAGGCTGGTGGGCTGCCATCTATGGGATTGCATAGAGTCGCTCACGACTGAAGTGACTTAGCAGCAGCAGCAGCATGCAAATAAAAGTGTGCGATTGTACGTATAATATTGAATATAGGGAACATATATACTTGGTTTATGAAACCTGAATTGGGGTTTGAAATAATTTATTTTTATTTTTCAGTTACTTTAGAAATGTAAATACAATTTTTAAAATTTTAACTTCATTTACAAGTTGTTAAATAATATAGGCCCAAGGACTATAAATTTTTATATTCAGCTCTAAAGCTTTTCAATTTCATAATCCTAAAGATGTGGAAAAAAATTTACATACTTTGTATCTTAACTTTTGTGAACTTGATATTTTGACTTTAAATTCTCTGCTAATAACCACCTTTCAAGAACATGAATCTGAAAGGGAATGACTCTGGAAGCCAACTATGATTGGAAAAACTGATTAATTTTTGTAGATGAGATCATGTGAGGTAGAAAAAGGCAGACTATCTCTCTCAGTGCTGTGGGTTTGGATAAACTAGGAGACAATTACAATTAAATTCTTATTTTTATCTTTTCTCCCCATCTCTGTTCTAAGGCATATATTACCAGAAAAAAAAATGGTCAGACTTTGTTTTTTTCCTTATTGATGTACTGGATTTTCTATTTCTCATCTGTCTTAGTTTAGAATGAGTCACAAGTCACTTTCCCTGACTAATTTCATTGTTGTAGAAATATTATCAAATGTTATTTCTGCATCATGAATGACTCAGCACTGCAGGCATAAATAGATGACTGCTATCCAAGTAGCATTAGATTCAGTTACCTCAGTTTTTAAATATTAGGATTCCCCTTTTTGCTGTGTTGCCTGAGATGACCAGCTTTACTCCTAGTCAGGAATACCCTTCCAATTGTAGGTGCCTGAAGAGCAAGTCAAAGATTACTTTGCTTGATAATTGTCAACTCAAGTCTCAGATTTCAGAGAAATAGGATCTAGCCCTTCATTTATCAGTTAGTGAGCAAGTACCCACTGATGAAAAATGTCAGCCTGAAAAAGACATCTGAATGAATGTGTGTCCTGAGATGATGCCCCTTCTTCATCCAAATTGTTTTATTGATGTTTGTGTTTATTTTGTCAAGTTTATGCCCAAAATTATCACCTGGATTTACCATTTTTAGATACCTGAGGCAAAAAGCAGAACTCAAAGAAGCAGAAAACCTTAAAGTTTTAAGTAGTCATAGCTTTTGGAAGGTCATCAATGGGGCAGACACAGATAGACTTCACATCCTTATGTGCCCGTGGAATTTGCCTCAGGTACTGTGAAGAATAAATGAGCAAGGGCTCACTTTCAAATATAGGAGGTGAATAATGTATTCAAGATAAAAGTCTATTTGTCTGTTTAAAGGGAACTTCCTTGGTGGCTCAGCAGTAAAGAATCTACCTGCCAAAACAGGAAAAATGAATTTGATCCCTGGGTCAGGAAGATCCCCTGGAGAAGGAAATGGCTGCCCACTCCAGTATTTTTGCCTGGTAAATCCCATGTACAGAGGAGCCTGGCGGGCTACAATCCATGGGGTCACAAAGAGTCGGCCATGACTCAGTGACTAAACAGCAACACAACAATGGGGTTCCTACATTTTTGGATTGAAAGTGAAAGTGAATTAGATGAAGTAAAGGCATAAATGAAACACAAAGTGGAAATGAAGGAAAATTTGTTGCATGGCTTCAAATTATGTAACTGTATCCTAACAGAGATGTGACAAGTTTGCTTCTCTCCAAAGAACATCAGAATGACCAAAGACAAGAGAAAGTCCATCAGGAAAGTATCATTTTAGAACTCCAGGTGTAGACTGTATTCCCTAAGGCATACCTTTCTGGGTGGTGGCCACTGGTTCCTTCTGCTCCTCAAGAGAGTTCTAGCTAAAGCTGAAGGACGCCACAGGCCTGTCATTTGTCTCTGTAAGATCTGTCCAAAGAAAGTAATTGATCTTGATGGATGGTACTCCAGCATGATTTAGACATAATTGGAATGTCAAGTGAGAAAGAAGGAAACAAATAGCAAGCATGCCAACTTCGTGTCCATTTTATTTGTTGTTAATTTCATCTTGCCTTGTCTCTTTTCTAGAATTTTCTATAAAAAGCATGTCAAAACTGGATTCTGTCTTGTGACCTCAGAAGGGAAGTAAGAAACGTTGGAAACATCTTGTACAGACACAGAATACTGGTGGCTTTATTATTATTATTTTTTTAATTGCTACCTTTGTAAACTGCTTTCCAAGTTAACCTTTCACTGTAAGAGGATAGGCAGGATGTGGCACATTGGAGATTAATTGGAAATCTACAACACAGGCATGAGTACCAATAACTAGTATACATGTATACATAGTATACATGATAAATGTATAAAGTGTTACCAGAGCACACAGCTCTTGAGTGTGGCATTCCTCATGAGAATCAGTCAGTGGGAACATTTACGTTAATTATCCACAAAATGGCAATATAATGACTCTATTGCTTCTTTTCCCCTTTCCCATCAAATACTATATCTAAACTGAGAGTCAGTATGAATGATCCAAGGAAAAGCTAACATATGACCCTCTTTTATGCAGCTCAACACAGAAAAAAGAACCAGTCTGAAGAGGTTGAAGGAAAGCTGGTAAAGGGGACAAATTATATGAGACAGTATAGTGTTCAGTGTGTGTGTATATATATTTTATTAAACTGAATTTATATATACTCAAATTCAATGTAATGGAATTGATATGTTAATTTAATATTATAAAATTGATTAAATATAATTAAGTATATATATTGCTGCTGCTACTGCTGCTGCTAAGTCGCTTTAGTTGTGTCCGACTCTGTGCGACCCCATAGACGGGGGCCCACTGTCTCTGGGATTCTCCAGGCAACAATACTGGAGTGGGTTGCCATTTCCTTCTCCAAGGCATGAAAGTGAAAAGCAAAAGTGAAGTCGCTCAGTCGTGCCCGACTCTTAGCGACCCCATGGACTGCAGCCTACCAGGATCCTCTGTCCATGGGATTTTCCAGGCAAGAGTACTGGAGTGGGGTGCCATTGCCTTCTCCAAGGATATATATTAACATATAAATAATATATATATATGTGTGTATGTGTGTTTAAATTTTAAGTGAAAACCTAAAAGTAGGACTGATAACATCACTTTTCAAATCAATCAATCACCAGGTATTTTTCAAATGCTTGTTTTAGGCCTTTACTTGAGAAGTACAATTGAGCTAGTACAATAAAAAATAATTTTCAATTAGATGTTACTGAGTTCCAAAAAGCAGAAAGAGGCATAGGTTGGAGTAGACGGAGTAAGTTTTATGAAGAGAGTATTACTTCAGTTTTTCTATTTGTGGAATATATAAAGATATATGGATACTTATGTCATTGTATCTAAGTTCCACAAGGCTAGAATAGCTATGTTTGTTTAGGCAAGTGCAAAATAAAATAAATATTTTTTTCTTAGAGTTTGCTATTTGATCCATCCATGTCTACATGGGGATAATGAAGGACTAACTTTAAAAAAAAATCTAGATAATTCATTGAGGAAAGTGCCAGTGAAAACTTTTATTGATCTAAATTGACCAATACATTCTCTATATTGATTAAATTTACTTTAGAATTGCTCAACTCTAAGCTGGGGAAATGTGCCTTGAAATAAAGAGCAAACATGAGAAAAACAGAGCTGGGTAATCCATCACCATAAAGAAGTCTTTTTTAGGGAACCACTGCCCACAACTTTCAGATAGCGCATAAGTGCAAGTGAAGACTTCAGAGGTATCAGTTGTGTTCCTCTGAGATTTGCTTAGCTGACTCTCAGCCATTTGTTACATAGAAAACACTCCGAATAAGCAGGTGGTTGTCACATTTGGGCATGGCTGAGAATCACTTGGAAAGCAATAAAAGACAGAGTCCCCTAAGTATCCTGATTCAGTGTAGCTGGGCTGGAATGCAGGAAACTGTATTTGAAACCAAAACCCCAGGTGGTTCCAATGAGAGGGTCCATGGACAACACTTTCAGAAACTTTTTAAAAACTTATTTTATTGAAGTACAGGTGATTTACAATGTTGTATTAATTTCTGCTGTACAGCAAAGTGATTCAGTTATAATAGGATTGACATGACATTTCTTTACCCACCTAATTTCTAGGAAACTTTTCTTTCTGAAGTTCAGTGCATAGTTTCTGTCTCATGAGAGCTTTAAAACCAACAAATACATTTAAAAATTATCTGAGTGAGGTATAGATAATAAACTGTCCTGGTATTTAATCCTTCTACCTTAGAGGAAAGGAATTCTGAATCAATCTGGTGGACATTAGAACCTGCAGCTGCTAAAAATACAGTGTATTAACATCTCACCCAGTTGTATCATTAATAATAGATAATGTTTGGGATGTTCTTAATGGATTTTCGTCAGACTCCCTGTGTGATTCTCAGATGTTGATTATGAACCACAGGATTTATGAAAACTATTTACAGCAGTAACTGCCTTCTTATAAAAGCTTCTTCATCCAGAGAAACACTAAAGATGCATTGAAGTAGGACTCCAAGGTTAACACAAGTTTATACTTCTGTCGTCCAGAGAAGTCTCCATTCAGCTTCAATAAAGCCTTTCCTTTGCTGTCCTAATTGACAATCATTCTTGAGTTGATATACATGTTCATTGTGTTTTGGGATTTATTCAATGTAAATGAAGTGTCCATCCATGAGCAGTGACCCCTAAAGGTCTTAAGTAAAAAATTAAAAATCAGCTTCCCTAAAACCATGGAAACCATAGTTCAGTATCTTGGAGACCAGCTAATGTTTGGAGCTCTGTGACCCTATGATCTTCATTTTCCCCCTTTGATAATATATTTGAGATTTTATAATCTCTGCTGGAGGGATGACAAGTGTTTATTTTGAGTGTCAACAATAATCAACTGATAGAGACGTCATAGAATGATGTGTTGAGAATGATTCTGAGACCACATCTGGACTCAGAAGAAAGATTACTGTGATAGATTAGCATTGGTGCAAAGAAGGAAAACTATAGTCTAAATATCACAGATGTCTACTCTTATTCTAGAATAAAAACAAAATCTTGTAAGTAGCCTGCATAGATTACTACCAGGCAGTCATCAAGCAGCACACTGAATTATGAAACCAAGGGAAAAATAAGAAACTTATCTGCCTAAAAGATGCTTAGTAAATAAGTCAATTTTTTATCAACACTGTGAAGCACATCAGTGTTTAAATTACCCAATGAGATGAGCCTTTTCACACAAGCATAATAAACAGGATATGAACAACAGGAAGCTCTTTATTGTAGGGCAATGTTTGGAGCTGAACTGAGGGACAAAGTGCAATTGCCAATGGATAATTTGCTAGAAAAAGAATAACTTTTTTTTTAAGCTAGAAACTAATTCATCACAGAATACATACAAAAATAGATAAAATTACATTTGTCCCAACATCTCATAGTGTAGGATGTGGGGTTAGAAGGAATATTTTGACAAATTACTTTAGAAGAGAATTGGTATTTCCTATTCCTTTTTCTCCAGGCTTCCCTGGAGGCTCAAATGGTAAAGAATCTGCCCGCAATGTGGGAGACCCAGGTTTGATCCCTGGATTGGGGAGATCCCCTGGAGAAGGGCATGGCAACCCACTCCAATGTTCTTGCCTGGGGAATCCCCATGGATAGAGAAGCCTGGTGGGCTACAGTCCATAGAGTCGCAAAGAGTCAAACATGACTGAGCTACTCACATTTCTTTTCCTCCACATCCCTGACCCTCCCCACAAGTGCATACTTGAGGGATTAAGTTGCTATTTTTGTAAAGATCTACATACAAGAGCCTGATCTAGACACTTTATTTCATAAACATTTTGAGTTAGCTATGATGATTATCTCAATTTTATGAATGAGGAAATTGAGGAGAGGTGAGGAAAGTTCAGCATCAAACAGCTCGAGTGGTCTGTCCAGGCAGATGTGGCTTGAATGTCGGCTCTTAGGAGCTGCATGGCTTGTCTCCTAGGAAAATGAGATCCAGGAACTGCAGGAGGTTTACTTGCCTCAGATCTGAGTTACTCCTGACAACAGAGGGGTCTGCACCCAGCTTCCATACTCTCCCTCTTGCTTTGCATGCTGGTTAACTTCTCCTTTGAATTAAACATTGGACCAGCATTTAAAGCAGGTCAGTTGAAGAGGTGCCAACATTTTTGCCTGCCCAAAGAGCCTATACATCTCAAGCCAGCTCTCATTCTGTCTTTTATACAGGGCCTAAAACAGTAAAAGTTTGACTGTTCCTCTTGCTTGGCTATGTGCAGTATTCACTGATGGGATTTCACTTGGAATGAAATCAGAGTATGTTTTTTCCTTATAATTTTGGCAACAGAGAAGCTACCTGACCATGTGGCAGTCCCTGTATCCTGTGGCAACAAATCAGTTTCAACTCTTGGGCACATTCATAACCAAAGGCAAGGGGAAGAAGAGACATTGTAGAGATGTAGCCAACACTGTTGAGGATTTTCCACCTTAACGTCCTGGTAGGTCCATGCCTCAGGCTGAGGATTTGGCACCTCTGTCTGCCTCAAGAGCAGCGCTGTCCAATAGAACTTTCTGTGATGATGGAAATGTCCTTTCTCTCTGCTGTCCAATCAGATAGGCACTGAGCCATTGAATTGTGGCTGGAGTGACTAAGAAATTGGATTTTAAATTTTATTTCATTGTAATAAATTTAAGTTTGAATTGCCACATGTGGCTAATAGCTAGCACAGCTCTGACATTTCTATAATTGGATTCTACCGCACTGAGAACCCTTGAATGTCTGACAGATTTCCACTGTTATTAGAAATTGTTCCCTTCATTTTTAAATTACATTCTATCCAACCAACATCATGTACTCAGGCATCCAATATTTTTGGACACGTACCATGTTCCAGGCACTATTCTAGATGTGGGCAAAAACATACTTGTGAGCCAAATAAACAAACATTTTTGCTGTTGTGGAGCTTATATTTTAAATTTTAGCAAGGTTAGATAGATAATAAGTAATAAACATAATAAACATGTATAACATTTTTAAAGGTGATGTACAAGGGGAAAAGGAGAGGGGTGAGGGAAATAAAGAGGGGCAGAGGAAAAGCCTCGGTCTTCAGCATCTCCATGAACATAGAGAGAAGCAGTCCATGAGTACTCCTTTCTATTAACATGTAATCCATGCATCCAAGGAGTTACAGTCTAGTTAGGATTTTCTGAAATTAATCTGTCTTTATGAAGTGCCAAATATAAGATGTATAGCACAAACTTTGTCTTATAAAATGTATTAATTGATTCTCTTACCACCACCCTCAACCCCAACTCACCACCTACTTCTATCTCCTTTTGTATACGTATCTATGCCTTCTGTTTAATATATCTGGCTCAGGATTGTAGAGTGGGTTTAAAAAAGTAGAGAGATAGACAGACAGATAGACAGGTAGGTAGGCAGGTAGAAAGAAAGAATGTAAGACACATCACTCTATGGGAAGTGGTAGGTGGAATTTGCCAGAGAGCAGACTATGCTATCAAGGTATGTGCATTGCCCAGTAATAGGCAGCTTCTTGAAGATCTGTCTAATTACCTGACATTGCTAGATGGAAACCCTCAGGAAAAGCATAGATAAACAACTTTTTTAGGTTAGATGTGCAAACAGGATCAGAGGTACTATTTCTAATAGGTCTTAGCTGATAAAAAGCCATTTGTATCTGAAGCTGATCCTCAGTAAAAGCTTGGGCAAAGTAATTTCTGTCTGTTGGTCACTTTTCTTCATTCTATTCATATCTTCTCCAACTTCCTAGTCAGATAGTTCTTCCTGAAAACCATCAATATCAGTCAGTTACAGCTAAGTGAATTTAATATTAAATATCACTTATCCCAAGAGGTATTCTTAGGGCTTCTAATTATTGAGTAAAATATTCGCCTTTTAATTAACTAAAAGGAATTTTGGGCATCTGCTAAGTTAAGAAAGTAACTCTGAGAGAGTGGTGGTGGATCCTTGAAATCACATTCCTCAGTCTCCTTATGCATAAGATATCTAAAATCCTGTCTCAGTGATACAACAGAAGAAATCTCTTCTTGTGTCTAGTCATTTAAACAAACCACTGAATTGAGACTGTATATTTAGATTAGTATAATTTATTATCAAAGATCATTCCTTCTGATTCTTTTGTCCTTTAAACCCAGCTCTGATGCTTTCAGCTTATAATCTTTAATGAGTCAATTTAACTCTGCAGACTTCAGATTCTTCATCTGTAAAGTGGTTGTTGTGAAGTTGTATCATTCTTTTATCCTGAACTTCAAATTCCTCAGCAGAATTTTCAGATTAGCACGTTTCCTAGAACACACATATTTCTGGAGTCTTCCAGAAATATCAAAATATAAGATTCAGGAGGAGATCTAGGTCAAGTAAGAGTTATGATCCTAAAACATATTTGACTTCAAGATGATGTAAAATTATCGAGAATAGTGGCTTTAGGGTATCTTAGCATCACTTGTTTGTTTTTACTGGACACTGGTGAACATAATGAGGGCTTCCCTGATAGCTCAGTTGGTAAAGAATCTGCCTATGATGCAGGAGACCCCGGTTTGATTCCTGGGTTAGAAAGATCTGCTGGAGAAGGGATAGGCTACCCACTCCAGTATTCTTGGGTTTCTCTTGTGGCTCAGCTGGTAAAGAATCCACCTGCAATGTGGGAGATCTGGGTTCAATCCTTGAGTTGGGAAGATCCCCTGGAGAAAGGAAGGGCTACCCACTCCAGTGTTCAGGCCTAGAGAATTTAATATGAGCTAATGAATTCTCTTCATTGATACCCTTCTAAGTGATCTTGAATTATAGCCTTTTCCATCCCATTCACAGACCTGCTCCATCCAACTTTTATATTAGAAATACTGCAATTTTTCTTTTCTCCATAGAATTTGTCTCCTCCAGCTAACTTGCATACCCAGTACTTTGCTTCACCCCTGATCTGGGCATTATTAGGATTCTTTGCAGGTGTGAAAGCCCCTGGGGTATTTAATAATAACAAAAAACTGCTTACTATTGAGCACCTCTTAAGTACGAGAAACAGTGCTAGGTGCTTTATATACCTGATCTTTTTTTCTAAGTTTGTGTGTGTGCATGTGTGCTACGTGGCATCAGTCATGTCCCACTCTTTCAGACCCAGTGGACTACTGTAGCACTCCAGGCTTCTCTGTCCATGGGAGTTTCCAGGCAAGAATGCTGGAGTGGATCGCCACGCCTTCCTCCGACCCAGGGATCAAACCTACATCTCCTAAGTCTCCTGCATTGGCAGGTGGGCTCTTTACCACTAGCGCCATCTGGGAAGCCTTTTTTCTGAATGTATCAATCTATGAAGACATAGTCTATCCCCTTTCAACACATAAGGAGATGGAGGATTAAAGAGATGGAATAACCTGCCTCAGGTCCCTCAACTAGTAAATGAAAGAACTGGATTCCAGCCAGAAGCACCATATCACAGAGCCTTAATTATAATATTCTATCCTCTATAGATAGAGAAGGAAATGGCAACCCACTCCAAAGATTGCAAAACTGACCTCACCCCTTCTATGTCTGACCTGAAATTAGTTGAAAAAAAAAAATGTAGATGTATGTTGAGTTGATTTTTAAATTTTATTTTATTGAAGTATAGTTGATTTACAATGTGTTAATTTCTACTTTACAGCAAAGTGGTTCAGTAAATATATATATATATATATAATTTTTCATATTCTTTTCCATTATGGTTATCACAGTGAGTTGATTTTTTTTATATAGAAAAGCAATTTATTGCATTATACGCACTTACACAGTTAGTCAAGGAGAGTAACAGGCCTGCTGGTGAAGCAGGTCACCCAAAATATAGATGGTATTAAACTAGTGGTCGAGGACTAACTCCTTTAAAAAAAAAAAAAAGAAAAAGCAACTCCTATCCAGGATTAATTTAATTTTAAAAACAAATACAAGCTGTTGATTCATTCTTCTCAACTTAACTGGACAGTCTACCTGTGGTATAACTGTCAGGTGAAAGCATATATCCTTACAAGTTGGTGGTCACAAGTTTTTTTAAAAAGCCATTTCACTGAAAGGAAAGAAATAATATGAAAACAGCTCAAGAAATACACTAACACGCAAAAATATATGGGGAAAGAGGAACACATTGTTTTGACTTAAATGAAGAAGCTGAGAAGAGACTGGTCTGCGTAAGGAAATGTGCATCCTGGAAAGTTCAGCTGTAGGAGTTTGTATGACTTGAATCTCCCCTATTTCCTGAATAAAAACAACATCTTGTAGTATTTATACTTCATGCCTCAGGCACCTACCTCACTTGGCTGTATTTCTTACTCACTCTAGCCTTTAGTTAAATGAGTTTGAAAAACTTGGGACTATAGCATAAGAAGAAAAATAACCACACACAATCTTCCCCTTTTTGTGGCTACTTTTAGACCTCTGTTACTAGAAAATTCCTAAAGAAAATTTAAATATAAGTCTGTGGCTCTGCTGAATCAAGAAGCCCCCAGTTAACATTTAGAAAACACCTTCTGTTTGAACTAATAACATGTTGATAGAACTTATTATGGAGGGATAACCAAACAAAGTCTCTGTCTCAAAACCAGTGTTAAATCAATCTCAAAGTTGAAAGGAAGGAAAGGGGAGTCTAAAGATCACAAATGCAGACATGTTCTAAATCCTTGTCCTTCTGGAGCTACACTTCCTTCAGGGTCTTCATCATTATAAATGTTCTCTGCCATTTGCGACACTTGCATGATATTAACTTCTGATAAAGAACAAATTACCCAAGGTTCGTTGGGATTCCAGAAGAAATCAGATATCTTGGCAGTGTAACCACCGTGAATAAATAACAACTCTGGTGGCCCATCTTCTGGGGATTGTTCCTCTCCAATTTTACTTAAATCCCAGACATTCAGTCTATGATCAATACCACTGGAAGCCAAAATAGTCTCGTTGTGAGGTGACCACTGAACCTGGACTATTTCATCCTTATGTGATTCAAAGGAATGCAACTTTAGTTTCAGATTTCTCAGATCCCACAGGGCAACAGTTTTGTCAGCTGATCTGTGGCAAGAATGAGCTCACTATAAGGACTGAATGAAAGGCAGTTCACTTCAGCAGTGTGAGCATCAATTGAGTGGCTTGGTTTGGAAGTATTGTTTGAAGGAGTATCCCAGATCATGAGTTTCTAATCGTCAGCAACCAACCCAAAGAGGGACTCATGGAGCAGATGCCAGGAGACATCCTCTACTACTGCTGTGTGCTCTGTAAAGATGGTCTTCACATCCACAACTTTTCCTTCCTTTGGAACAGCACTTATGTCCCACAGGCAGATGGTGTGGTCATCTGAAGCACTCAGTAAGTGCCCACTGAGATTTGGGTTCCAAGAAACCCCATAGCCTTCCTTCTGATGTCCACGGAGACACAAGTCTGGGTTGCACTCTCCAGAAGAGTCTGGTTTAGAAGGATATTTTGTATAGTCAAAAACAAGAACATCACTGGATGGAGTCTTTGTTGCAATGATGCAAGGGTTCTGGGGCTTATAGCATGCCCCATTTACCTCTCCTTCGTGGTTGATCTTGATTTCTATTTCAATTTTTCCACTAATCGAGCCAAAACCTCCAAATTCTCCTTTTTCACTGTTGTAGTGTGAAGCATCAAACTGAGCATCATCGTTAGGGAGCTGCACGCTGACTGTCAAAGGTGGTTTTGTTCATCTGACGTGTGTGTCCCCAGGACAAGTCGATGAATACTGAAATCTTTCCCTTCTGGTCTGGTTACATTGTGCAGTTAGGCTAGGCCACTCCACAGCATGGGTCATCACCAAATCGTAAAGAAAAGGGGTGTTCTTTTTCCATATTTTATATTCTTCGTTGATCACACATTCTTCTACTGAATCATCAAAGGCTGCTTCCTTGTCGGCCATGGCAGGTAGGCAAGCCGGCCGGGATCCCAGGGTTGAGCATTGTGGGAGCCTGCGGGCGCTTGCTCTGCACACGCAGCCTCTATTATTTCCCCAATGAGCTGATTTTATGTCATATGATTACTACAGACAGAATTTAAAAACACCAAGAGTCTATGTAAAGGAAATTTATCTTGATATCACCAAAAGCCTTAAAGTCTTCAAACAGTTATTGAGCACTCTTAGGGGCAAGACATCGCCCTAGGCATCATAAGGGAAGCAGTGCATAAGCTCCTGACAAGGGCAACAAAGCTACTCCAAGGGGGAAACAGCCTTCAGAATTAGAACCAAATATAGGCTTTAGAGTTTGGTGGCCACTTTCTTCCTAAGTATCATGTGAGATTAAAGAAAACTCACAGAGGCCTAGTATATTTCTCAGAGAGGAATCTGATTTTTTAAAAAAAGAATCAAGAAAATCAGATTGCTGCGGGGAGAAAACCCTATGCCACTTCTTCCATTCTCCCAAACATATTTGAAGTTCATACCAACACAAAGAGCACAGGGGAGTGGGGAAGACCACCTGGTCAACTGCCACAAAACAGATGGCCTCTCATTCCCTCAGTCAACCCACAAACATTCTTCTAGAACCAATATTGAACTGTGCACTCTGCTAGAGCTTAGATACAGGCACTGTTAAAATGCATTCACTCCTTCAAGGAGTGCATAACCTACATACATGTAAATAAATAATTTCCATGCAGTCTAATAATTATAGTAATTAGTAAGTATCCAGTCTATGAGAACATCAATAGAGTGGCAATCAGAGATTTTCATACAGGAGGTGGACTTGGAGCTGAATTACGAATGATGAGTTTGAGTGATGGGATCAGATGTAGAGAGTATTTCAAGCAGGAAGTTGAAGGATGTAGAAACATGCAAGAGTCTGGTGTGTTCAAATGATAATAGTGTTTCATAGAATATGTGTGAGAGAGTGGCAGGGGATGCGCCTAGCCTGGAGAGAGACCATAAGTCTTAAATGCCATGTGTAAGTTGAGATGTTATATTGCTAGTAATGGGAAACTATTTTAGGACTTTAAGAAGGATGTCACAGAATCATATTTGCCTTGTAAGGGAACCATTAGATCAACACTAGGGAATGTAGTGGAGAAGGAAATGGCAACCCACTCCAGTGTTCTTGCCTGGAGAATCCCAGGGACGGGGGAGCCTGGTGGGCTGCCGTCTGTGGGGTCGCACAGAGTCGGACACGACTGAAGCGACTTAGCAGCAGCAGCAGCAGGGAATGTAGTAGAGGAGGATAGAGAAGAAACCAGTTAGTGATTTGTTGGTGCCATTTGAGCAAGATGAGTCACCTCTGCCGTACTCTGCCTGAATTCTTGAATTATCATCACAATAAATAAATGCTGTTTTACATTCCTAAATTTGGAGTGTGTTACCTGTTAATAAATGACTAGAATATGTGATTTACAATCTTGTGAGTTACTTGTAGCTAGGACTAAATACTATTCTTTTCTCTACCCCTAGCCTTATTGCCTTTCACATAGTAAGCGCCAGTATTGTTTATTGAGTGAATTGAATGGATGTTTAGATGCCTGCATGGGGTGTTTGCAAACTTCCATTATCATAAAGCCTCCAAATCTAACTATCTCTACCTGAAATGTAAGAAAGAATGGTGATCTCTGACCTCTCCGAAGGTATGCGGAGCCCTGTTGACCCCAGGAGAGAGCTATGTTTAACACACAGAGGCCCCAGCCCCTGGTTGTGCTTCTTGACAAGAGGAACTGGTCAATGACCCTCCCAAGGAGCACTGTAGAATTGTGCTTCTTTTTTTTTTTGGCCATGCTATGTGGCATTCGGGATCCTCACCTGGGGATTGAACCCAGGCCCCCTGCAGTGGAAGCACGGAATCCTAACCACTGGACCTCCAGGGAAGTCCCTGTAGGACTGTGCTTTAATAATGGCAAATGCTTACATAAGACTTGCTGTGTATCAATCACTTTTGTAAGCATTTTGCAAAGTTAATCCATTTAATATTCATAAGTCTATGAGATAAGTACTATTATAGTCCCTATTTTACATATACAAAAAATATGACATGGAAATACTAAGTAATTTGCACAGATCACGCAGCTAGCAAGTGACAATTGAACTCCAGGCAGCCTGCCCCTGGTGACCACAATGCTTTTATTCATGATGCTGTCCTGCTTCTTTGAGAAGAATTATGCTGTTACCTGTGACCCCATCCATTTGGGAATTATAATTGTTGGTAAAGAAGAAGTAAAAAAGGGAAGAGAAGAAGAGAAAAATACTAGTCTCTGTGACCTTAGACAAGATGTAAACTTTTTGTGCTCTTAAATGTTGAATTTAGTAATTTACTTTCACTTTAAGCAAATGATAAAATTTCTTTTTTAAAGATTCCATGAGAAATGATATTTTGTAAGTATCAAATTGTGATATTATTAACAATCATTCTTTATACAAGTAAAATTTTCTCATATTGTATCTGAATAAGTTAATAGAGTGTCTGTGGGGGCATAAGAAGGTCTCCTTCCCCGAAAGCCATTAGCCTAAGCCTAATTATCGAGTCCCATTGAATTCTAAATGCATTCCAATTTTTAAATCTAGGAACAAAACTTTGATATTGCAGGTAATTAAATTCATTCTGAGAAAAATATGTCCATGTGGATTAAATTGCCAGCATTTGAACAGAATACTAATAGTAAACCGTGGGAAGTTGTATTGGTTACTTCGAGCTTTGAATAAACACTGACCTATTTCAAATAACCCTGTGACTCATCTGAAAAGCTGCAGATCACAAGTACAGCATTTAAATGGAGACACAAATGCCAGAGTGTAGAGATTTTCCTCACTTCAGTGACTACACTTCCTAAATCAGAAAACCTTCTAATCTGAGGTTTACCAAAAATAGCACTGGTACATATGGAGCCACAAATCAACAGTTTCCATAAATAGTCAAGATTTTGTCAAAGACCCAGATCTAGAACTAAAATTTTATATAATAATTGACCATGTTTGGGTGTCAAAAAAAATTTCAATCACCATTCTAGTGCCATAAAAAGAAGTCTAAAATGGGCTATTTCTATTTTTGCTCATGATTAAATATAGTAGTCAAGATTTTTAAATTATTCCAATGTTGTGCAGGAAAAAAATTGCAAAGAGCTAAGAAAGTAATAATTTCCATAAAGTAGGTCTCCCAATATCATAAGGAGGTAGTCACAAAATAAGAAATGTGTGGTGGAGAGACAGAGTAGGAATTTGTGCCAAATGGAAGACATCTGTGTCAGCATTAGACATATTTGTGACAATTAGAAGCAAATGTCATCTTCAAGGTATTACAATAAATACACTTTGCCACTGTCCACATTTACCAGTTTCCCCTTGTCTTCTCCAATCTTGTCTGATTTCCTTCAGATATTCTCTGTGTCAAACCAAAGAAAAGCAATTTCCTACAACAAATACACTCAAATTTCTACCTCCAGTGCAGATGATTAGGAAAGTGAAAGACATTTATAGATTTCAGTGAGGAAAAGCAATACCATAGAAGAAAGGCTGGATTCAATAGACCCAACTAAAGCACAGCAATCATCAAGCTTTGTGACTTTGTACACGTCATCTAACCTCTTAGGACCACAGTCTTCTCCTCTGGAACTGGAATTGATACCTTCCTTTCTCACATACTGTTATGAAGATTAAATGAGATTATCTCAGTGAAACCTGTTGTGAGTCATAAACCATGCACTATGAACATGTCAAGCTGTTATACAGTATCTTTTTAAACACAGTGTTATTAAATTCTCTGCAAAGAATGTGCAATCTAAAACCTGTTATTTCTCTGCCAAAAGGGGGGATTTGCAAGTGTTTGTGAGCTGTTATAGGCAAAGAAGCAACAGAAATGAAATTTTCCCCTTGATGCAGTCGGAGGATAGAAAAAGAAGTTAACCAGGAATGGCAGTTATTTAATGTTTACTGAATATAACTTACTGCTTTGAAAGGATCATATCACCTTTGTTTCACCTACATCCATCTCTGCTCCAACAGTAACAATTATCCTACACTTTGGAAAACACCAACTGGTGAATTCTTGTACTGCTAGAGGTAGAACTCTGTGGGTTCTGTTGCTAAATGATTTAACCAAAGCCACAATTTTAGTCAGTTGTGAAATTGGACTAGAAAGTATAAGATGCTTAGTGTCTTTAGCTCTCCTAACCACCGAGGCCCACAATCAGCTAAGTTGCACATCATTTCTCAGTTTTTACAGAGTGACAAATTACTTACCAGTGACAGACAGATCCCTCAAAAGTTAATGACCTCAGAGAACTGGGATTTCATTACAAACGGTTAGCAATAGAAAACAAATTTTGAGTTGTTGTCAGAATTAAACACCTGCAGATGAATGATTGAATCTATCAAGTGGCTAATCAGAAGAGTCTCTTCTGTTGTCAATCATGTGTAACATTTATGTACACTTTATATTGCAAAAATCTCTAGACTCACCCCCCCCAGGTTACCTGTCAAGTAGACATATGCCCAGGTATATCTCATGTCTTGACTCTTCTAGAAAATCAATTGGTTGTGAGTGTGTATATCTCATTTATCTCTGTAGCCTTAGCATTCATCACAGTGTCTGGCACTAAATAGAGATACCACTAAGCAATTGTCGAGTGAATATGAATGAATGAATGAATGGCTTCAAACCGGTCTACACCCAAGGCTATGGAGTCCTATGGAATAATTCAGTAATCTTGTGAGGATTTTGTATCATTTTTCAACTTTATCTGGGTCATTCTCTTTTTCTAAATGTGTATGTTCATGGTATAAATCTTCCTGTGGGGCAAAAGGGGTAACACAATCCTCCATTGAGCTGAGTGACATTCCAGGGTCTTTGGTATAAATCTGTCATTGGGAATGCACTCACCTCAAAGTAGGGTCACCATAGTATCCAGCTTAGTGAGTCTAAGTGAATCTTCAGTCCTGGAGCACAGCAGGTGAGTAATATCATAATTCCCTGCGTAGGTAGCCACCGTGATAAAGAGAGGTGTTCACCAAGAGGTGTACAAGCACACTTGCGTTGCACTCAGTGTCATGTGAGGCAGCATGGTGGAGTGGAAAGAGCTCTAGACAAGGAATCAGAAGAGCTGGGTTCTGGTTCTGGTTTTGCCACTTGTTTTTTTAATGGTCTTAAGTATCTGGCTCTTTCTGGCTACAATGTTCTTCCCTTTTGAATTGGACGAATATCTTGCCTATCAAGTGTTGGGTAGGTACCAAATGAGATAATAATTATAGTATACTATTTTATCTAGGAGTTGTTAGTACTTCTTGTGTGAAGGTGGTTTGTCAATTGTAAAAGATAGCCAAATTATGATAATTTTGTCCCTAGTCCTTAGGACCAATTTTATCTTCCTGATTTGGAATAGTATCTATCAATATGAAGTGAATTTTCATTCCAGCTATTTGATGGCTGGTGGAAGTAGCCCATTCTCACCAGTCTATTGATAAAAGAGTTAAAATTAGTTGTGATTATTCCATATTCAAGAGATAATTAAGCTTTGACTGATAATGATGCACCTTCCTTGCTTTAATTCACTCTTCTATAATACAAAAACTATCTTTTAATAAAGTAGTCAATATGATACCTCTTTATGGTTCAGGCTTTTGTTGGTAAACAGCACAGTAAAAGGACCTGAATTGTGAACCAGGTCAGCTACTCTCTCCATGGAATGATTTTAGAGAAAACTTAAGTTCTATCTCTCCTCATTCATTGATACTCAAAAATCTCTCATTGAGATAATTTTTTTCTTTCCACAGTTGGACATGAAGTTGAAATTTAAATCTCCTTCAAATAGGTAATATAGTAAGTTTTTACCAAGATGCAAAGGATTAATTGAAGGTATTTTTTGATAACAGCACTTGAGCAAGAGGGCATTAAATATATGCCATATAAAAGAAAAAAGGAGAACCATAAAAATAACCAAATCCATCTTCATTCTTTACTCATTTAAGTACTGAGATTTAAAAATTGATTTAATTTCAAATGTACTTTCTAAAAAAAGATTATAAAATAACTGCTGTGGAAAAAAAATACTGGAAGAAAAAGCTCCTATCTAAAATAAATGTTTTCTTGTATTCTATACTTGTCAAAAATATGTACTAGATAGGATCTGAGTTAACTCATTTTCAACATTTTTTTTCACTACAGACTTATAAATGAATCTTTGAGGGACCAGCTATTGGTAACCATCCAGAAGACTTTCACATACACTCGAACCCAAGCTCAGCACCTCTTCATCATCCTCATGGAGTGCATGAAGAAGAAAGAACTGGTAGGTAACAGTGTGTCTGTAGGTGGCAGAGACCTCCCCATACCCCTTCTCTCTGTTGAACCATTTTCTTGAGTCACACACCAGTTGTTTCTCCTTTCCAGCCAAGCTCACAACCATCCTCAGGCTCCACTGGCTCCTGTAGCTTCCTCCCCTCAATAGCTGAGACATTGTGTTTTCTGCCTAGGTTTAATGAAGTGTGGGCAGCAGGGTTCTAGCATCATTTGCTACTGAAGTTGCCTCAGTGCAATGAGGTGAAGAGAGAACGTAGGTTTCCTCCCAGAGAATGCTTCCGTTGATCCTCTTAGGTTTAGGGTTTCACTTGGCTTGTGAGTTGTGAATTACTGATGTGCTTAGTATCTTAGTATCATCGATATTAGTGGCTCAGGGTACAGGTTAATCTGTTCATCTGTACAAGTAGAAAATGAAGAAATGTACTCAAGGAAGTTTGGAAATTTCTATAATTTCTGAACTGCCCTTTGTAGCTACTGAAGAAGCATTTCTCACATCTCAGGAAAATGTCTTAGAAATGTGCCATCACAGAGACCTTCAGTTAGGGTGAGCAGAAATAGCAGGAGCCAACACTGAAGGAGCCCTTGCTATGTGCCTGGCAGAGTGCCGGAGCATTCCACGTATTAACTCATGTGATCTTAGCAACTGTCCCAGTGTGAGAGGTACAGTTGTTACCCTCACTTTCTAGATGAGGAAACTCCAAGTCACCTGATGAGTAAATCAGGAACCAGACTGAAAACCAATGGTGTTCCATCTCTGTGGTAAGTATTTTTATTCCGAAATGTCTCGTCGAAGCAAAGGCAGTGCGTCATCCACTCTAGGGCTGTTCGTGGTGGGCCTCAGCGAGATGAGATTATTCTCAAAGGCCATGGGAGCCTACCTGCTGAGGAGGAGGTAGAAGAGCAGTGCACCCCTGAGCAGCGGCCGCACTCAGGCCGGGACAGTCTCGAGTCTGCTGAGCATCCTAGAATGGTTATTCCTGCGGCCGTGAGGGTGCGCTGCTCCTCCAGAGGGGCACCAGGGCCAGACCCTAAACGGATCAGCTGTGAGGCAGGGCGTGTGAGAGGAACTGGAGTGAGCTGCCTGCATCCAGTTCCCCAGCAGACTACAGGCTCCCCAGAGCTGGGCTGGAACTGTCTTGTTCACAACCGTGTCCCTATGTATGTGACAGTGCCTGGCACACAGTGGTGCTCACTGAGGCTGCCAGGAAGGAGAGAAGGAGGTGATTTCTGACTTTAAAGAACTAAATATTTAGAAAAAAATACCTGACTCAAATAAACAAGACCAAACTCCAGAAAGCATCACATAGCCTTTGTGAAAAGCCTTTCAGCAGCTTCTAGGTTTAGCATGAAAGGAGTAAGGTGAGGAGAATGGGACAGTACCTCCAATTCTTGAGTACCTGACCTAAGTAGTCTGGCTGCCCCGTATAGAGAAGCCAGCTTGGAGATCAGGTTCAGAATCATGACTGCCAGCATCCCAGGAGAGCCTCTATCAATCCTGAAAGTGCCACTGCCATCCTCCCATCTTGGAGGCAGTTAGCTCACAAACTATTAGCCCGTGTTTCCTCCACTTTTAAGAGGGGCATGAAACTCTGAGCTTCTGCCTGCCACAGAAGGGATTTTCTCCTATTAATGAGTTTACAATGCTAAGGTCAGTGACTGTGAAAGCTTACCAGAACTCTACATTTCAGCCATCCTCCAACTTTCCTAGAAAGGCAGTCAGGCTCAAAATTCTAGGAACTAGTTGGAAGCCGTAAAACCAAATGAATGTACTTTTCTGGGTATTTTATAGGACGGTTCCCTGGGATTCTTTCTGTTTGGTAACTGTCTTGTTGCTTAATCGTGGTCTCTGCTGAAATGTCAACTGTATTTTATTGTGACATATTCACTGTAATATGAACATTCATTCATTCACTCATTCATTCTAGAGCTAGGTACCCCCTAGCTCTAGACTAAGGACGTGTGAGCTTAACAAGCAGTAAGTTGTCCTGATCTCCATCCACATCTGGGCAGAAATTGGGATTTTTAAAATCATAAATGTAATTAATTTCCATTTTTGAAGGACTGTGTGTATGGATAGTACTAGATGCCTTAGAAAGGAGGTGGGAGGAGCTCGGCATTATTTTTCTCCTTTTGAAGGAAGTAGGGGAGGGAACAGAGGCTGAAGAGTTGTGGGGATGTGCAAACAACCAGGAAGAGCCACTCCAGGGCTCTCCTACTGCAGAGCCCAGGTATCTTCTCATCACTCAATAGCAAGCATCTTTCAAGTTGCTTTTTTTTTCTTTTTTTCTTATTTAGGTGATCTAAAGTTTTTATGGGACTTCCCTTGTGTTTTTATTCCCTGATTAGATACTTAATCCATCTAGTATTCAGTACAGAGTTTCTTTGCAACTTTTTAAAAAATTGAAGTATAATTGATTTCTATTTCAGGTGTACAGCAAAATGATTCACTTTTATATATATATAATATATATATATATATATCTTATATACATATATAAAGAAGTTTCCGATTCTTTTCCATTATAGTTTACTACAAGATACTGAATATAGTTCCTTGTGCCATACAGTAGGTGCTTGTTGTTTATTTTCTATATAGTAGTGTGTATCTGTTAATCCCTGTTATCCCTCCTCCCCTTTCCTCTTTGGTACCCATGAGTTTGTTTTCTATGTCTGAGAGTCCATTTCTGTTTTGTAAATAAGTCGCTTTATATCATATTTTAGATTCCACGTGTAAATGACAGCTCATAGTATCTGTCTTTCTCTTTCTGACTTACTTTGCCGAGTATGATCATCTCTAGGTCCGTTCACATGGCTGCAAGTGGCATTCTTTCATTCTTTCTATGGCTGAGTAATATTCTGCTGTATATAAGTACCACATCTTTAACCATTCATCCATCAGTGGACACTTAGGTTGCTTCCATGTCATGAATATTGTAAATAATGCCGCTGTTTTTGAATTAGTATTTTTGTCTTTTCTGGGTATATGCCCAGGAGTGGGATTGCTGAATCATATAGTAGCTCTATTTTCAGTCTTTTAAGGAACCTCCTTACTGTTCTCCCTAGTGGCTACACCAGTTTATATTCCCACCAACTAGTGTAAGAAGATTCCTCTTCAAATTTCTTTTGATTCCCTTTATGAATGAAGTGGGATGTCATATCCTGAACTCAATCTAACCATTCATTTCCAAGTTCAACTTAAGGATTTGGTTCTAGAGCTGTTCTTACATCTTTCTCATCCCAGCATCCTATTAATAGTGTCATAAAGACCTGCACTATAGATGCATATTTAGCTTGTGAAATTGGGCCTCTGGGCTATGTGGCTTCATGGAAAATATGCCTTGTTGGGCCTTTTGTATGAGTACTTTCTACACACTTCATATTGTTCCTGAAAAAAAATCACTTCTCCTCTGCTTACTTCTCAACTTGGGTCAAAACACCTCAATCCTGTCATCTTCTGAGAAGATATATCCTTCTAGAAACCAACCCATGAGCTAAATCCCATCACTGTTATCTAAGAAAAAATATTAAAATAAAAGCAATAAAAACTGTCCACAGCAATATACTAATTTTGGGTCAAATGTAAAGGGTCAATGGTCCTCCACTTCTTCTTCTCCAAAGGGATGTGTCATAAGGAACATTAGGACAGGAAAAGAGGGCCCCAGTGGCTTAGCACACTCTGAGGCTGATTACATGTATAGAGAGCACAGAGCCTTTTAGTTCCAGAGGACAGTGCCAGCTCCCTCCCTCTGCTGCTGCCTCTCGGAGCTCCCACCTGCCCTCTGAACTCCTGCAGAAGCTTCCCCCACATCCTCTCTGCCAACCCACCAGCCTTAGCCTGGGCAGTACATCTTCTACGGACACTTTGTTGTGATGGAGTATTGTTAGACTCAGCAGTGTAAGCCCTATGATATGTGTGGCCCTGGAGAAGGCACTGGCAACCCACTCCAGTATTCTTGCCTGGAAAATCCCAGGGACGGTGGAGCCTGGTGGGCTGCTGTCTGTGGGGTCGCACAGTGTCGGACACGACTGAAGCGACTTAGCAGCAGCAGCAGCTGCAAACAAGTCATGGTGGAGGATGGCAGCTGCCTGGCTCCTGGTTTACAATCTTTCATTTCCACGCTGATGGCTCCTCTAATTTGCTACCTTCCTTTCCCAGCTGCTGGACCTCCTAGGGACCAGTGCTGTTCACTTTGCCACTGTTACCCAGTCTAAGCTTGCTTTGCCTGCAGCACAACAGGCCGATAAGTCTACAGATGAGGTGTTGAGGCAAGGAATACAACTTTATTTGGAAAGCAGCAGACTGAGAAGATGGCACACTAATGTCTCAAAATAACCATATTATCAGGGTCTGGATGTCAGGTTCTTTTATAGAACAGAGATGAGGGGAGATGAGGAAGTAAAGTAAAAAGGCCATTAATCTAGCCAATATCTCCTGAAATGTCCAGCCATAGGGAGGGGATGTGTTAATTTCTTCCTTCCTATAGCTATCCACTCCTGAACAGGATCCAGAACAAAGGCATTTTGGTTTAACATTCAGGCAAAGATGCAGGGTTCCCCAAGGCCGATCTTTGTGTCCGGACGGTATCCTTTTAGGGAACAAAAGCAATGTGAAGCAAAGGTTCGGAAATAAAAGAAACAGACCCAACTTGGAGTCACAATTGGTTCTTCCCTGTAATACCACCACTTCCCAGTCACACCTGACAAATCACGTCTCCACTCAAAATTGATGCTGCTCTAAAATCCAAGTCCCGCCTCCAAGTACAAGAATCCTTCCCCCCGCAACCATGACCACTTCATATCAAACTTGAATGCCAAGCTTCTCCATAATTCACTAGTCTGATACCAAATTCCTGAGATCATCCACATGAAATACACTTTCATCCACATAAAAGTATGTTTTAAAGTATAGCTTTCTGTGTCCTGTTCCTAGTTGACAGTCCAAACAATCACTCTCAAACCTGAGTCATTGTTTCTAATTCAATTAGGTCTTTGATCATACTGAGCAATCTCTTCATTCATCTATAGTCAGTGGATCAGAGAAGGCAATGACACCCCACTCCAGTACCCTTGCCTGGAAAATTCCATGGACGGAGGAGTCTGGTAGGCTGCAGTCCATGGGGTCGCTAAGAGTCAGACATGACTGAGCAACCTCACTTTCACTTTTCACTTGCATGCATTGGAGAAGGAAATGGCAACCCATTCCAGTGTTCTTGCCTGGAGAACCCCAGGGACGGGGGAGCCTGGTGGACTGCCTCTATGGGGATGCACAGAGTCGGACACGACTGAAGCGACTTACCAGCAGCAGCAGCAGCAGCAGCAGCAGCAGCAGCAGTCAGTTGATACCCTCTCCTGTCCTCTACAATCATTGTTCTAAACCTCTTACAGGTTAATCTGACTGCTTCTCAGGGTCTTTTGTAATGCATTTCAGAATCTTTACGGTATGGCAACATGAACTTCCTTCCTTCTTATAGCTTGGTCTTATTTCCATATAACGATTCTAAAATCTGGAAGTAAATATTGCACCTAGAGTATTATGTTTATCCACTCCATCAATTCAAGATGTATAGGACTGAAAATAAACTGATTTTTTAAGACGTTAGTCAAGAATCTTCCAAGGATGTCTACAGATATAGAAAAGAGGTAGTTTGGGGAGAATTGGAGGGGACCTGGTATCTACCTTTATTTGGAAGATGATGGACAGAAACAACCTGAGAAGCTAAATTTAAGGAATAGGATCACTATTATGTCCCAGCAGCTGAAGGTGTAGCATCTCGATAGCATCATATTCTCACTTGAGTAGAGCACCTTAAGGCAAGGAAAAGCCAAGGACATAGAAAATGTGCTAATGGAATAAATTGAAGCAAAGATATTAGGTCATCAAGTGTGTGTCCTTTTCAGTAACTTCTCTGTAGCTTTTGATGCTGTCAACTCCTCTTCCCTCTCCCAGTACTTTCCTGAGAAGTCAGTAGTGTTAGACTTTAGATTCTTTTTCTGATTCTTTGCCATTTCTCTTATAGTTCACTAATCTTTCTATTGCTAGCTCCCCTTCTTCCTCCTCATACTATAAAAAGATATTTATCAAAGACCAGTTCTTGACCATTTCCCCTTTCATTTATTATTCTGACTTCAGTTATTTTGAGACAACTCCCAGATGCACACATATTGAGCCTTGTCTTCCTCCAGGCTCCTTCATTTCCAGAGTCCATACTTTCAAACATTCCCTCACTCTTCCTCTCTTAACCTATTGCTCTGCCCTGTTAACCTGGTTCCCCCTAACCCAGTATCCCCCCATCAATCCATTTTATACACTGCAGGGATTTACAAACTTCTGTGAAGAGGCAGATGGTAAGTAGCTGAGGTTTTGTGTGCCCCAAACAGTTCTGCCACATATTTTTCTGTTTGTTTATTTGATTTTAAACAAACCTTTAAACTATAAGAACCATTCTCAGCTTATTGGCTATAGGAAAACAGGCCACGGACCAAATTTGACCCTCAACTTATGATTTGTTGACCCCCAACTTATGATTTGTTGACCCCTGCTGTATAGTATTGCTAGACACTCTTGCTGGAGGATAGAACCAGTTCCATCAGTCCTTTGAATATGGAGTATAATGTGTTGCTTATAGTGCCAGTTTTATATTTCACCACTTTTTTACAGACCCGTCGTACTAACCAAGCTAATTTTCTTGCAATCATTTTTTAATGTCCTACTTCCTTGAATTTGTTCAAGTCTAGAGCCCTCTCTTTAGCCATAGCCAGTTGCCAAACTCATGCACATATATGCACGTACATGCACACACGCTCACGCTCACACACCTAGAAGATACCTCACTCCTTTATTTGTAATCTCTTGTGGCACTTATTTGTACTTTTAAGTTATTTATATATATCTCTCTCTCCAACTTCCCATGTAAGCTGTTAAGAGCAGAGTCTCTAATTTGTTATTCTGTTTCCCCTGCATTCACTGTCCCTAACTGTGCTTATTGGATCCCAATAAATCTTTGATTAATGGGTGAGTGAGTGATTGAATGAATTCATATGAATATACATTAAGGCAGAAAGATACATATTCCGTATCCACAAATTGCCCTAAAATCTTCACTAATACAGTATCATGTATCCTTAAGGTTTCATAGATTGGTTTATGGACATAGATTTGATTTGAGGCCAATTGCTTAAGTTACTGGGCCTATGGGAGGTATCCCAGTATGGTTGTTATGAAGAACAAGCTCTCAAAATAGAAAAACCTATATTCAAATTCTGTCTGTGAGTCACTACAGATGCAAGTTAGAGTATACATGTAGATACCTACTCTTATCCTTGTTTTTTTCTCTAGTCCTGGTTATAATTGTCATTGGGGCACAGTTTAACTTGAGTCACTTGTCATCCATCTTCATGTTCATCTCCCTTCCTGCTCATCTTCACAGACAGAGAGTATAGACAAGAGGAACCATAATAGGTAAAGTCCTCCTTGGTAGGAAAGGAGTGAGCCTGTGTCTTCCTTGTTTGACATCAATGGCCAAACAAGTGCAGCAGATATCCTATGGCCACAATGGAAAAAATTTCTTAGAGCTGAAAAGGTATTTTTAAGCCAAATGGCTAAAAGTCATAGAGTCATGTATCAAGGTTAGAAAATAGCTCTATCTAACATAGTACATGGGAAGAAATAGAAATGCTCTTTGAGATCAATGCTGAATTGTATCTAGATCCTTATGGCAGAAAGTGAAGAGGAACTAAAAACCCTCTTGATAAAAGTAAAAGAGGAGAGTGAAAAAGTTGGCTTAAAGTTCAACATTCAGAAAACAAAGATCATGGCATCTGATCCCATCACTTCATGGAAAATAGATGGGGAAACAGTGGAAACAGTGTCAGACTTAATTTTTTTGGGCTCCGAAATCACTGCAGATGGTGATTGCAGCCATGAAATTAAAAGACGCTTACTCCTTGGAAGAAAAGTTATGACCAACTTAGATAGCATATTCAAAAGCAGAGACATTACTTTGCCAAATAAGGTCCATCTAGTCAAGGCTATTGTTTTTCCTGTGGTCATGTATGGATGTGAGAGTTGGACTGTGAAGAGGGCTGAGTGCCGAAGAATTGATGTGTTTGAACTGTGGTGTTGGAGAAGACTCTTGAGAGTCCCTTGGACTGCAAGGAGATCCAACCAGTCCATTCAGAAGGAGATCAGCCCTGAGATTTCTTTGGAAGGAATGATGCTAAAGCTGAAACTCTAGTACTTTGGCTACCTCATGCGAAGAGTTGACTCATTGGAAAAGACTCTGATGCTGGGAGGGATTGGGGACAGGAGGAGAAGGGGATGACAGAGGATGAGATGGCTGGATGGCATCACTGACTCGATGGACGTGAGTCTGAGTGAACTCCGGGAGTTGGTGATGGACAGGGAGGCCTGGCGTGCTGTGATTCATGGGGTTGCAAAGAGTCATACACGACTGAGCGACTGAACTGAACTGAACTGAACCTAGATCCTTTTAAGTTCATTTAACTCTCCCTATAACAGAATTTAAGCTTCTGAGGTGGCACTAGTGGTAAAGAACCCACCTGCCAATGCAGGAGATTAAAAGATGAGGGTTCAATCCCTGGGTTGGGAAGATACCCTGGAGGAAGGCATGGCAATCCACTCCAGTATTCTTGCCTGGAGAATCCCATGGAGAGAAGACCCTGGAGGGCTACAGTCCATAGTGTAGCAAAGAATTGGACACAACTGAAGAGACTTAGCATGCACACACGTAACGTAATTTCAGGCCGGACACGACTGAGCGACTAAACACAGCACAGCACGTATATGAGATGGTGGAAAGAGGACGTAGGAGAAGTATTACCCCATTAAAAATGTTTCCATATTAGTTCTCAAAACACAGTGGGGTACTGATTAATCTTTGGAAGTTTTGAAGCTCTTTAGGTGATTAGAATATCCCTATCTTAGGAATAGGATGATGAAGGCTTTGGAGTCAATGTGTCTGACTTCAAATCCTACATCTGTCATTTAATACGTGGCAATAGGCAAGTTATTTAGTGTCTAGATTAGTTAATTTTCTCTTCCAGAAAGTTGAGATAATAATAGTATTTATGTTATAGGGTTAATTATAAGGGTTAAATGAGTTAATATATGCAAAGAACATAGTGAGTACTAAATAAATACTTTTATTGTAACACTAATGACAATGTCTATATAACACTTAAACAAAGATGATTTCTTGTCATGTTATTTGATACTGCAGTCAACCTTGCTAAGGTCAGTTTTAGTATTCAGAGTCGAACACGACTGACACAACTTAGCAGCAGCAGCAGCAGCAGCAGCAGCAGCAGCAGCAGCAGCAGGGAAACCAAGACTCAAAGATTTAAGTACAAGCCCAACATCAGGTAGTTTATTAGAGGTAACCCCAAGATTTGAACCAAGAGCATCTTTCTGCAAGTTCTCAGCTCTTTCCCCAATATTTCAGCTGATTCCATGTTCTAAATATCAGGTATGGCCAAGTTTAAAATGACTTTATGTATATTGAAATGGCAACCCACTCCAGTATTCATGCCTGGAAAATCCCATGGACCAAGGAGCCTGGTGGGCTACAATCCATAGGGTCGCAAAGAGTCGAACACGACTGAGCGACTTGTGTGTGTGTGTGTGTGTGTGTGTGTGTGTGGCTGATTCATGTTCAGTTCAGTTCAGTTCCATTCAGTTGCTCAGTTCTACTTTACTCTTTCATTTCTATAATAATTGGAGCAAATATTTATTAGATTTTTAGAGTCCTGGAAAGAAAATAATACATTATTGATATTCCTGGAATGCCCTCTACCCCTATACAGTAGTCATTATAGTCCTATAGGGAAAATGTAAGCAGTGTCCAAATCACTTGAAATTTCTTCATCAAGGCATACTGAAATTATTCTTTTCCAGCATAATATTTTAACCAGACTAACTAGGAACCCCAAATTAAAGATAACTCTCCTATATTCTCATAGCATATTCACTGAAATAAAAAAGGAATTTGAATGAAATTTCATTTACACAATTTCTTTATAAGACAGACAATGAGAAGAACACCTTTCATCTAATGATGCATAATGTATAATAATGCCCTATAATAGACAAAGGTCTGTTGCACTCCTTGTGTTATTTGAGCTGCAAAGTAAATGGGACAGGAATTACATCTTTTTTTTTTTCAGTTAACTAGAAAAATTAAACAAATTGAGGAAGATTACAGAAGTATACAGAAAATAGCCATTGGAGTTTCCAGGTCCCAGATTCTTTCTCATAATCAACAAAAATGCATAGAATTTTAATGCCTCTTTCAACCATATTCATTTAAAATTACTAATAGAGTAAGGCAGTGGGGAAATATAGCAAGTATTTTCTTTTACTAAGAAAAATAAAATAATGCAATAATTAAAATATAAATAATGTACAGAAATAAACACATTGTATTATTTCCTTTAAGAGCTGACTTACTAAATAATTTACATGACAATTGGTTTGAGTTCCAACTCTGGAAAGACTGTTCATCTCACTTGCACCCTTTATTTTCCCTATCCTCCCTGGTCCAGGGTCTCACCATTTTCTCCTAGGTCTTTGGTGTCTGCTTGGTCTCACTGCCACCAGTCTCTCCATTCCAACTAACACTCAACCGCTGAATGAATCCTTTTAAAGAGCATCTCTTATGACTTCCCATCTACTCAGAAACCCATATCTCATTCTTCAATGTTTTCCAAAGTGAAGAAAACCCACTACCAATTGCATATGAGATAATTTCAGGTAGAATGCAAATTCATTTTATTATTTTAAAAGGTTTTTATTTACATATGTATTAGTAGTGATTATAATAAAACACAAAACCATGGATATTAAGCCTTAAAAAATATAAGTTTTAAAGGAGGATCAGTTTGAAAAAAGATCTAATTGTCATATTAAGATATAAATAATGGCAGAAAGATGAAAACTGTACAAGAATGACTGTAGGTTGAAACACACTGGTTTTCAGAATTAATTTTCAGTCTCTTAGCCTAGCATTCAAGACCCTCTGTGACCCAGATCTAGTCTGCTTTTCTGGTCAACAATGAGCAGTGCCACTACTTTTGTTCCTTATTACTCTAGTCTCACCATATCTAATTTTCTTTGAGAGAAAAGACTGTGCCTTATACATCTTTCTGTATTTTGTGCAAGCTCTTGAATCCTCTCTCAAATGTTAAATGCACTGGGTCCTATAAGCAGTGGGACAGAGTTCACTCCTACCCTTCGGCCTATTCCCAAATAGGAATTTTTCTGTTCTAAATGGGAATACATGGACTAGTGTTTTCCCTGAATTCAATAGAGTAACAAATCAGCCGTGTGTCCAAGAACAACTAGAAGTCTCTAGGGAGTTCTGTGAATCCTCTGAAAATGTACATAAGATTCTGTGTGTGTATGCATTTCATGGAAAGAATGCATTCAATTCTCAGATTCCCCAAGGTATGAGTAACTCCAGAGTTAAGAACCACTATATTAGAGGCCTGTCCATGGCAGCAAACAAATTATAATCATGGGAATCATAAACTTTGCCTCACATTCCTTCTGGTTACTCAGAGATATCCCATTTAGATAAACATTTAAACTCTGAGCATTTTTTAAATGTGTGAACTTTCACATTTTTCAGTATGAGTTTTGTAGAGATAAGTTCCATGCTAAACAGTCAATCGTGCATTTTAGGAAGATATCCACTTATAAATGGACTGTGATCCAAGGATCTATTTACATCCCAGAATCCATTTTCTGACATAGCAGTGTAAATAATTTAGCAAAATTCTGGTTTGCTATAAAAAGTCTAAGAACAGGAAACCACGAAGTGTTGTAGGAAGGAAGGAAAAGATTGTCATTCCCTTCTTTGGGACATCCCCATCATCTTCTTCCAGTGTTACACATCCCCTACCTCCTATAAGTCCATGTCCTGCCTGCGCAGCATCTTACCTGGAATCTGAAGTCCCAGCAGCAGGACTGAAAGCTTTTTGACCTCTGTAACTTGCTTGAGCTTCCAACAGGGGAAACTAACTGAACCAAAGGAATGATTGATTAGGGGACTTTCAGTTCAGTTCAGTTCAGTCGCTCAGTCGCGTCCGACTCTTTGCGACCCCATGAATCGCAGCACGCCAGGCCTCCCTGTCCATCACCATCTCCCGGAGTTCACTAAGACTCGCGTCCATCAAGTCAGTGATGCCATCCAGCCATCTCATCCTGGGCCGTCCCCTTCTCCTCCTGCCCCCAATCCCTCCCAGCATCAGAGTCTTTTCCAATGAGTCAACTCTTCACATGAGGTGGCCAAAGTACTGGAGTTTCAGCTTTAGCATCATTCCTTCCAAAGAAATCCCAGGACTGATCTCCTTCAGAATGGATTGGTTGGATCTCCTTGCAGTCCAAGGGACTCTCAAGAGTCTTCTCCAACACCACAGTTCAAAGCATCAATTCTTCAGTGCTCAGCCTTCTTCACAGTCCAACTCTCACATCCAAACATGACCACACGAAAAACCATAGCCTTGACTAGATGGATCCTGGTCAGCAAAGTAACGTCTCTGGTTTTGAATATGCTATCTAGACTGGTCATAACTTTTCTTCCAAGGAGTAAGTGTCTTTTAATTTCATGGCTGCAATCACCATCTGCAGTGATTTTAGAGCCCAAAATAATAAAGTCTGTCACTGTTTCCACTGTTTTCCCATCTACTTCCCATAAAGTGATGGGACCAGATGTCATGATCTTTGTTTTCTGAATGTTGAGCTTTAAGCCAACTTTTCTACTCTCCTCTTTTACTTTCATCAAGAGGCTTTTTAGTTCCTCCTCACTTTCTGCCATAAGGGTGGTGTCATCTGCATATCTGAGGTTACTGATATAATTAAGAGGGAAATACAGGCGGGAAGGGCAATGAAGAGGTAGGATGTTGAGTCTTTTTTGGAAATCTTCTAATGTCAACTCTCATATTCAAATCATTTCCAAACTCTGCTTCCTACAGCATCTTCATGATGTGGAAAGACCAGGAGAAAAGGCATACTGAACATGACAGATGGCAGCCTACCTTTTCTCTGTTTTAAATTCATCTTAGTTCTCCAACCCTTTCCCAGTAGTACTTCAGTCAACTAAAGTTAACTAAAGTTTGAAAATTGCTTCTTCAAAATAGACAGTGTTTCCCAGTTTATTCCCTCCCTCCTCTTCTTTTATTCCATAGTTCTTTCTTTTAATTTTATTAAAGTATAGTTGATATACGGGCTTCCCTGGTAGCTCAGAAGGTAAAGAATCTGCCTGCAGTGTGGGAGACCTGGGTGCAATCCCTGGGTTGGGAAGATCCCCTGCAGGAGGCATGGCAACGCACTACAGTATTCTTGCCTGGAGAATCCCACGGACAGAGGAGCCTGATAGGCTACAGTCCATGGGGTCACAAAGAATCGGACGTGAATAAGCACAGCACAGCATAATTGATTTCCAGTGTGTTAATTTCTGCTGTACAGCAGAGTGACTCAGTTATTCAAATATATATACTTTTTCATATTCTTCTCCATTATGGTTTATCACAGGATATTGAATTCAGTTCCCTGTACTATATAGTAGGTACTTGTTGTTTATCCAGCCAATGTATAGTAGTTTGCATCTGCCAATTCCAAACTCCCACTTTTCCCTCCCCACCCAACCTCCTCCTTGGAAACCACAAGTCTGTTTGTTCTCTATGTCTGAGTAAGTTACTATTTCATAGCTATGTTCATTTGTGTTGAATTTTAGATTCCACATAAAGTGACATCATATAGTATTTGTCTTTCTGACTTTTTAATTTGTTTTTAATTGAAAGATAATTTCTTTATAATATTGTGTTGGTTTCTGCTATACAGCAACATGAATTAGCCATAGGTATACATATGTATACGAAACTGTACAAAAAGATCAATACAAAAAAGATATTCATGACCCAGATAATCACAATGGTGTGATCACTCACCTAGAGCCAGACATCCTGGAATGCAAGGTCAACTGGGCTTTAGGAGGCATCACTATGAACAAAGCTAGTAGAGGTGATGGAATTCCAGTTGAGCTATTTCAAATCCTAAAAGATGATGCTGTGAAAGTGCTGCACTCAATATGCCAGCAAATTTGGAAAACTCAGCAGTGGCCACAGGACTGGAAAAGGTCAGTTTTCATTCTAATCTCAAAGAAAGGCAATACCAAAGAATGCTCAAACTACTGTACAATTGCACTCATCTCACACGCTAGTAAAGTAATGCTCAAAATTCTCCAAGCCAGGCTTCAACAGTACATGAACCGTGAACTTCCACATGTTCAAGCTGGTTTTAGAAAAGGCAGAGGAACCAAAGATCAAATCACCAACATCCATTAGGTCATCAAAAAAGCAAGAGAGCTCCTGAAGAACATCTACTTCTGCTTTATTGACTATGCCAAAGCCTTTGCCTGTGTGGACTACAACAAACTCTGGAAAATTCTGAAAGAGATGGGAATACCAGATCACCTGACCTGCCTCTTGAGAAACCTGTATGCAGGTCAGGAAGCAACAGTTAGAACTGGACATGGAACAACAGACTGGTTCCAAATAGGGAAAGGAGCACATCAAGGCTGTATATTGTCACCCTGCTTATTTAACTTCTATGCAGAGTACATCATGAGAAACACTGGGCTGGATGAAGCACAAGTTGGAATCAAGATTGTCGGGAGAAATATCAATAACCACAGATATGCAGATGATACCACCCTTATGGCAGAAAGTGAAGAATATCTAAAGAGCCTCTTGATGAAAGTGAAAGAAGAGAGTGAAAAAGTTGGCTTAAAACTCAACATTCAGAAAACGAAGATCATGGCATCTGGTCCCATTACTTCATGGCAAATAGATGGGGAAACAGTGAAAACAGTGAGAGGCTTTATTTTGGGGGGCTCCAAAATCACTGCAGATGGTGACTGTAGCCATGAAATTAAAAGATGCTTGCTCCTTGGAAGAAAAGTTATGACCAACTTAGACAGCATATTAAAAAGCAGAAACATTACTTTGCCAACGAAGGTCCATCTAGTCAAGGCTATGGTTTTTCCAGTGATCATGTATGGATGTGACAGTTGGAGTATAAAGAAAGCTGAGCCCAAAGAATTGATGCTTTTGAACTGTGGTGTTGGAGAAGACTCTTGAGAGTTCCTTGGACTGCAAGGAGATCTAACCAGTCTATCCTAAAGGAAATCAGTCTTGAATATTCATTGAAAGGACTGAAGCTGAAAGTCCAATACTCTGGCCACCTGTTGCAAAGAACTGACTCATTTGAAAAGACCCTGATGCTGGGAAAGATTGAGGGCAGGAGGAGAAGGGGATTACAGAGGATGAGATGGTTGTATGGCATCACTGACTCAACGGACATGAGTTTGAGTAAACTATGAGAGTTAGTCATGGACAGGGAGGCTGGCGTGCTGCAGTTCATGGGGTCACAAAGAGTCGGACACAACTGAGCCACTGAACTGAACTGACTGATACATGTCCCCCTCCCTCTTGAATCTGACTTACTTTGTTTAATATGATAATCTATGGGTCCATCTATGTTGCTGCAAATGACATTATTTCATTCTTGTTACGGCTGAATAATATTCCACTGTGTATATGTGCACCACATCTTCTTCATCCATTTTTCTGTCAATGGATACTTAGGTTGTTTCCATGTCTTGGCTATTGAGAATAGTGCTACTATGAACATAGGGATGCATGTATCTTTTCTCACTATAGTTTTGTCAGGATATATGCCCAGGAGTGTGATTGCTAGATCAAACCGCAACTCGATAGTTTTTTTGAGGGCAACCTCCATAGTGTTTTCCATAGTGGCTGTACCGATTTATATTCCCACCAACAGTATAAGACACTTCCTCTACCTCTGATTATACAATTTTACTCAAACCTGTAAGTTTTACTGTGTTTTTGACCTACAGTGTTTGCAGGAGGAAGAGGAGAGTAGAGGGTTGAGGGGAAAATAAGTGGGAAGAAGTTAGAGAGGCTATTTATATACATGTTACTGTAAACCAGATACTTTCTGAAACCAGATACTTTCTCTTCTGTGCTAATTAATGTGTATAAAATACCTTCTATCATTTGAACTCATTCACCCACACTTCCTTCTATATTTGTATTTATGCTTCTTCTTATTAGACGTGAGGCTTAGTAAATGAATACATTCATCAGATTCCAAGGTTTCAGGCAGGGCCGTTAACCTGGTGTTGATCACATGTTGCACAATATATCATTTCCCCAAGTTTCACCAAACCCAAAACTTGACCTGCGAAAATTACCCTAATCGGAGGAAACAAACTGCACAAAGATCACTGCTGCTCTATTATGTCTATCGTTTAGTTCTGGGTTTTTACTTGACCATCTTATCCCTCAAAAAGAATTTAAATATTGTATCCACTAATCTCCTTTCCATTAAATAATATTCCCTTTCTTTTTCATTCTCACTTGGCACTTGTGTTTTCTTTATTCTCTGCCCATTTGTCCACTTCCAATGTTTGTTATTGGTACATGGCTATCAACCGTGGGGCCAGTGCTCAGGCCTTATCCCGGAACTGGTCTGTCATCTTCATTCCATAATGATGTGACTTACACTTCAATCTTCCCTATGCTTGTGGGCCTTAGCATTTGCCTTGGCAGCCACATAACTGTAGTTTCCTTCCCCTACTTCTCCTTCTTTTTATTTTATTTATTTATTTTTTAATTTTTATTTTTACTTTATTTTACTTTACAATACTGTATTGGTTTTGCCATACATCAACATGAATCTACCACAGGTGTACATGTGTTCCCAAACATGAACCCCCTTCCCACCTCCCTCCCCATAACATCCCTCTGGGTCATCCCCATGAACCAGCCCCAAGCATGCTGTACCCTGCATTGGACATAGACTGGTGGTTCGATTCTTACATGATAGTATACATGTTTCAATGCCATTCTCCCAAATCATCCCACCCTTTCCCTCTCCCTCTGAGTCCAAAAGTCTGCTATACACATCTGTGTCTTTTTTGCTGTCTTGCATACAGGGTCATCATTGCCATCTTTCTAAATTCCATATATATGTGTTAGTATACTGTATTGGTGTTTTTCTTTCTGGCTTACTTCACTCTGTATAATCGGCTCCAGTTTCATCCATCTCATCAGAACTGATTCAAATGTATTCTTTTTAATGGCTGAATAATACTCCATTGTGTATATGTACCACAGCTTTCTTATCCATTCATCTGCTGATGGACATCTAGGTTGTTTCCATGTCCTGGCTACTATAAATAGTGCTGCAATGAACATTGGGGTACATGTGTCTCTTTCAATTCTGGTTTCCTCGGTGTGTATGCCCAGCAGTGGGATTGCTGGGTCATAAGGCAGTTCTATTTGCAATTTTTTAAGGAATCTCCACACTGTTCTCCATAGTGGCTGTACTAGTTTGCATTCCCACCAACAGTGTAGGAGGGTTCCCTTTTCTCCACACCCTCTCCAGCATTTATTGCTTGCAGATTTTTGGATCGCAGCCATTCTGACTGGTGTGAAGTGGTACCTCATTGTGGTTTTGATTTGCATTTCTCTAATAATGAGTGATGTTGAGCATCTTTTCATGTGTTTGTTAGCCATCCATATGTCTTCTTTGGAGAAATGTCTATTTAGTTCTTTGGCCCATTTTTTGATTGGGTCATTTATTTTTAATTCATAGGAACATAGACACATAATTCATAGAAGCATAGACACATAATTCATAGAAGCATAGAGGCTTGGAGTATTAAGAAACCGCTTAGTAGTGATTCTCAGCCTTGGCTGCACATTAGAATCACCTGGGGAGCTTTAAAAACTACTGATGCCTAGACCCCACACCTGGATCCCTCACTCAGTTCTGGAGTATTTCCTGAGTGTGAAAGATCTTAAAAAGCTCTCCAAGTGGGATTTATCATATAAGACAATGCTTTCTTCTACACCATTATCACTTACGTGTTTTATTTCCTTCTGTGCCTTTGGGCTTAGAGAAGGTTTAGCATAATTTTCCACAAGGAGATGGACTCATTTTTCTGTGAAATAAATTAAAAATCCACTTATATGAAATACATTATTTTCCAAAGATACCAGCAAATGAAGTATCATGATCCAATGAGAACAGGCCTGGTGGCACTGGGCTAAGAAAGAGCATTATTAAGTAAAATTGGCTCCAAACTGACTTGATTTCAAATGTTGTGATCACATCCTCCTCCACCCTCCTCCAAACACTTGGCCATGACTTACAACAGTGGTGAGAATGGCTGTTGGGGTCTCACACCACATTATGGGCTCTCTACACACGCCAGTGATAAGCCACGCAATGATGAAAGACAGGAAAGAGGCTGAAGGTATCACTGACTCATGGAGGAAAGGGAAGAGAGGGAGGAAGTAGAGGAGGAGAGAAAAAAAGGAAGAATCCATCCCTAGATTGCCAGTTGCTTTTTGTAATTTTACCTTCACTACAATACCAAGAGTCAAGTAACGCCATCCCTATTTTTACAGATTAAAAGGGTTCTTGGAGTGACTGGAGGCCACTCAGCTAGTAAGTGGCCTGCTTGGCCTCCTCCAACCACTTCTGCCTTACTGTCATCACCTGTTCAAAGTCTACTGCCCTAGTTTTGAAGGGGACATAGACTCTCCAGATCTGAGTGAAATAAAGTTGCAAGTGGGAGGAAGGGCAGTCTGCACCCAGGGGAGGAGCGCTACCTCTCTCATCCCTCTGGGTGGAGGCAAGCTGACTCAGGATCCAAGAAATGGAGTTTGAGTTTTTCAGGCAGCATGTTGCCCTCCAAAGGGATCTGGGTCACAGGAAAAATAAATTCCAACAGAGGTCCCAGCAGGTGCTATTATACATGAATGCAAAGTCTTGAATGGTGAATCTTTTTTGCCAGGCTTCCCCAGGAAATGGGCTGGAGGACTTCTATTATTGAGCTTCTATTGTTGGGGACAGTTTTGGTTGTTGTGGAGAAGGCAGAGCATTCACAAAAACCCACCATTGTCTCATCTAACAACAATAAGACACAGTCAAATGCTAGTAATTCAAACACCTGGGCAAACCTGTACTTCAGCCAAATGGCATCATTTTGTTTCCATAATTGTAGAGAACCGAATGATAACCAAAGGGAGAAATCTCTTACACTATCGTATTTAGGGGTGGGAGGTGGCCAACTCTCAAGAGAGATTTTCCCAAGGAATGATTACCAGTGTTCACCCTGTTTTTCTTGCTCTAGCACCGGTCTCTCATCTCAGTCACTCTGGTCTCCTTTCACCTCAAACACCCCTGAGGCTTTTTTGGTCTCAGACATTTGCTTATATCTTCCATTTGTCTGAAGCCTTTCCCTCTAGCCTTCATGTTGCTGGCTCTTATTCTTCATTTGCAATTTGAACATCACCTCCTCCAGGAAGCCTTCCCTGACCACCCTGTAAAAGCAGTTCCCCTTTTCATTCCATTATTTGTTCCCTAGTAGCATTTACCACCAGAGAGGGCAATGGCACCCCACTCCAGTACTCTTGCCTGGAAAATCCCATGGCCGGAGGAGCCTGGTAGGCTGCAGTCCATGGGATGGTGAAGAGTCGGACACGACTGAGCGACTTCACTTTCACTTTTCACTTTCATGCATTGGAGAAGGAAATGGCAACCCACTCCAGTGTTCTTGCCTGGAGAATCCCAGGGACAGGGGAGCCTGGTGGGCTGCCATCAGTGGGGTCACACAGAGTCGGACACGACTGAAGCGACTTAGCAGCAATAGCAGGAGCATTTACCACACTTGGCAATCCTCTTGTTTATTTATATTTGCATATGTTTTTGTTTATCTGCACCTTTAGCCTCTACAAAAGCATATCTGTCTTGCCCAGCATGTCACACATTTCTAAATACAAAGTAGATGCTCAATTTAAATATTTGCTGAATACATTAGCAAACAAAGCCCATGTCTGCCATGTCTGCTGCTGTGTTTTCTCCCCCTACCTTTATTATAACTACTCTTTAGGGTGGGCTCTATTTCAGATGCTATGCTGTTGACACTTTGCTCATATTTCATTTAAGACTCAAAACACTCCTATGTGATAGATGTTATTTCTCTATTTTACAAATTAAGATATTAAGGTTTGATAAATTCATATTCTTGCCTAAGCCAAGATCATAACTGAAACAGCCAGGATTCAAACACTGCTGCTGCTGCTGCTGCTAAGTCGCTTCAGTCATGTCCGACTCTGTGCGACCCCATAGACGGCAGCCCACAAGGCTCCCCTGTCCCTGGGATTCTCCAGGCAAGAACACTGGAGTGGGTCGCCATTTCCTTCTCCAATGCATGAAAGTGAAAAGTGAAAGTGAAGTCGTTCGTGTGTCTAATGCCAAAGCTTGTGTTCTTTTCACTCTGTGACACTGTCTCTTAAGAAACAGGAGTGCTGGAGAGGATGAATAATCTCTCCAAAGAACTAAACAATGTTTCTCATTGATCTTTCTTCTTCTCCTTTTATTTGTTCATTCCTTCTCTCCATGTCCCCATTTAACATTGCCAAAAACATGCACATTCATTGGCAAGAAACACAGGGAAATAATCCCTGACTCAGATAGAACCTTATAGAAATCATGAAGTCAGAAAGCCATGTTGAATGGCAAGCTCCTTTCCATGGTAATCATGGAAATCTTCACTTTTAATACTTACATTTCTAGAGCCTCAATGCAGTGTATGCCCCTGGATGGGCTGAGTTCTCTGAGGAAAGAGTACAGGGTCCAGATAACACCCCCCACGTGCATCCTCAAGACTCAGGGCTCACAAGAACCAACTTGCAAGTTCTACTATAGACAAAAAATGAGTCAGAGTGTTGGAGGTGAGATTGCTGGGACTGCGATTCACTTAGCCATAGCTTTAAATGCCCACGACCCAACTCTGCCTAAGACAAAATGTTTCTCAGCAACTCGATTCCTAACCAGACCTCAGCTTTCTGCCATCCATGAGCCATAACCTCTTCGTCTTCCTCTTTCACTGGTCTTCAAAAGTTCCCCATCTCCATTACAGCTGTTTTATCTCCTCGTGTGGGTTGATTCTGTCACTCTTCCTGCTTAGGAATACTTTGTAGCTCTCTCACCCCCAATAGGATATGACAGAGAGCACAGAGAGAATTTCTTAACCTTGTAGCATGCCAGTCACCTCCAAGACACCCTGTTGGCATGGGCACATAGAAGGGTGGGAAGCAGAGCTGATGCCAGCACAGCACACATCAAATACAAATAAACATGGGCATTTGCAACTGAAGCTCACTGCAGAAGACTAAGTAGGAAATGCATGTCTTTTTAAAGCCAAACCATTATTCATGCCAACAAATTATAAGCACTGAACAGAAGTCCAGAATGTACTCAGGAACCACTCATGGCATCCAGGGGATGCCTTCAGCTTAGAATATACATTCTAAGTTCATGTACCACTCATGGTCTCCTTCGGGGAAAGGCAATCTGTTCATTACCTGCAATAGTTTTTTGTTCAATAGACTACTTTTGCAGTCATTCATTCCTCAAACCTCTATTGAATGCTTGCCACATGCCAAGCACTATTCTAGCGACTAGGGATACAGCAGTATCTGTCCTCATTCAGCCTCTATTCCAGCAGAGAAGAAAGTATTATCAACTCTTCCAAGTCTGGCTCCAGCAGAGGTCCTCCTGCTCAGTGTCCTTTCAGCCAATACGAGACACATTTGGTGCAGAAGCAAAGCAAAGCTTTAATCTTCTGATTAGAGAATAGAGAGATGGGAGCTCACGCTGTAGAGTACATGGTCTCCAGAGAGACCGTGGGCGGGATCCCTTTATGTGGATCTTGTCATCTTGGAGGGGGAAGAGTTCTGGTGGCAGGCGGGCAGGGCTGTGCTACTCTGGCTGCAGACTGCAGTACCAGGCACAGGGTCCGTGCACAGACTCACTGCCACCATCTTGAAGTGCATTGCCGGCTGTAGCACTTTGCACAAGGCGTACCCAGCTGAGGTGTCAGCACAGGTGTTTGTCACTATGAACTCTGATCTGTAGGGCTAGGCGCAAGGCCCCTGCCCATGGTACCCTGTAAGCAAGGACACTAGACTAAGCACAAAGGGGAAAAAAAGGTTAGATTTTTTGTTGTCCAGATTCTATTTTTATTTCCTAGGCTTGCTAATGGGCTTTGCTGGTAACAAAATAATAAAATAAATATATGGCAAGGAATAATCTCGTGCATTTAATGCATCAAGTACTACAGGGATTAAAAATCTGCCACCAGCTTTACCGAGACAGAATTCATTGGTGACCTTAAGAAGCATGGTTTTGATGGTGATGTGGGCAAAAATCCTATGAATAGGGTACATTCAAGAGAGAATGAGACTATAAGGAATGAGACAGTGAGAATAGAAACTGTATGTGAGGAATTTTGAAATAAAGGAAAAGAAAACGTGGGAAAGAAACTGGAGGAGAATGGAGCTCAAGAGATGATATCACAATAACTTTTCCATTTAAAAAAAATTTCCCATGATCTTAAACATTTACTCTATCCAGTACTAGAAACATAGGACAGAGAATTCAGTAGTTCATTCTCTTCTAAACCCAAGAGAAATGCCATCCAAGTACTTCCAGCCTGGGGCCACTGAGGAATCAAAGAATTCAAATAATAATGACAGTGTTAAAAGCTGCCATTTTAAGAGTGCCTTTAGGATTAAGAAATTATATACATGTTTCCCCTTCCTTATTTAAATCTGAAAAACATAGTAAGTTGATATTTTTGTCAACTTCCCTCTCTAAATTTGAGAGAGGTTAAGTAATTTGTCCAAGGAACACAGAGTTATGGAATAGCGTAAGATTTGAGTCCATATTTGTTTGAATAAAAATCTTGTGTTTTTTTCTTCTTCTCTCTTCTAATGTAAGAATAGACTTCTGACTCTCCAGCCTAAACATCTCACCCAGAAATGACCTGATCATATAAAACATACAACTAGATGACCCCTAGTTCCTTCTAGCACTGCTTTCCTTAGCTTCTGTGGTTCATTTACACAGAAAGAATTTTTTTTCCTTATTTCAAAATCTTTCTCTTTTTACAAATTAACTTTATATCTCTTAGTGAACAGTCATCTTAAACTTGATTTTTAATGTAGTTTTGATTCAGTTTATTTTTTCCAATGTGAAAGTAATATCTGCTGATTGAGAATGTGTTTTTTATAGAAAATTTAGAGACCACCAAAAAATAAATGGAGAAAAAAATAAACCCAGGCCCACAAGCACCAGTCACTTTTGCTGTTTCCTTCTGTGTTTTTAGGGCTTCCTTGGTGGCTTAGCTGGTAAAGAATCCGCCTTCAATGCAGGAGACCTGGGTTAAATCCCTGGGTTGGGAGATCCCCTGGAGAAGGGAAAGGCTATCCACTCCAGTATTCTGGCCTGGAGAATTCCATGAACTATGTAGTCCATGGGGTCACAAAGAGTCAGACACGACTGAGCGATTTTCACCTTTGCTTTCTGTGCTTTTATACATAAATTTTTAGATTTGTTTTGTTTTAAACACAGTTGTAATCAAGCATGTATTTCTAAAGTGAAAATTTTCACTTAACATTAAACTATTTGCATTTTTCATACCATTCATAAATACACATTTTTCAGAATTATACTACTCATTATGTTACAGTGAAATTTCCCTACTGAAAGCATTAGGCTGAATTTTATTAGGAAAAGATATGGAAAGTGCACTTAAGTTCCTACAGTCATGCTGTTAGAAAAGAATAAGTGTCTGATTATAAGGAAACATGAGTCACTACTGCTAGTACCTTCTTCCACCATGATTCTCAAAACGACTTTCTGTAGTGGAACCACCTTGGCAGGTGTAAATTTTAGAATCAGCCTGTTAACAATGTAATGACCTTGCTGAGAACACTTTAATAAACTTTGGATTAAGAAGCAAGCCGACCACACCTCTGCTTAACAAAACCCTTCCTAACCATTAAAATTGCACCTGAATGCTGTTTATGAGCATGTACTGAATATTCCAGCATTTGAACAGAGGATTATGTAGAGGCAACCTTTACTACTTGTCCCTTTTCACTCATGAAATTTATTTAATACAATTAATTTAAATCACTTAATGCCCAAACAGTTTATTGGGCAATTTGCTGGTGAGTGCCATGAATTGTTAGATTTATCATGGAATTTAACCAACTAGAGAACCTTTGTTCCTTAAATAGACAGTCTATGTGAAGGAGCCATAAGATAAGAAGAAATGGCATGACAGAAAGAAATGTGAAGACCCAGTTTGTACTTGACATCTGTGATGAATGCAGCCTTCCACTTATGTACCCTGCCAGTCCTACCTTGTTTGATTTTGCATTCTCCACGAATGTGGTTATAATCTGGCCCTGGTTAGAAAGTTCCATTGTAAGCTTCCTGTTTCCAGCCAGCAAGCTTAATTACATACCAGCTATTGACTCACAAAACAGTGACCTACTACTGAAGAGGTCCTGGGTCACTGTACAGTATATTCTTTATGTGCAACAAAAGCTATTTCAGGGACAATATTAGAAGCCAATTCCAAACACCAAAGAGAATCCCCTTTAATTCTCTCTCTCATATATGTTCCATTTCTCTTTTGGTCTTTCTTTGCCTTTTGTTTCTGCAGGGAATGTTACCAGTGAATCTGTGCCTGATCAAAAGTAGTTCATTTTATAAAATACAATTGAACTCAAACTATTGATGAATAGCATTTTTTTTCTTTTCCGGATTGTTGTTCCCTAGAAAAAGTGTACTTTCCAGACAGCTGTGTCTGTCACTAGGATTTTTTAATTTTTTTTAATGCATTTAGGTGCAATAAATATACCCCTTGGATTTTGATAAAGCCTAAATATAGGGAAATGTTTAAGGGAACATATAAGGGAAAAAATGTCTTTTTCAGAAGAAGACATACTCAATACCTCAAAGCCTAATTTTAAGTGGTTTATACCCCCATGACTAGCATTTATTCTGCATAGGAAGATATTTGAGAAAGAGAGCAACCATTTGGGGAATGAATGATTTATAGTAGCAGTTGTTGAAACAACTGGCAGTCAGCCTGTCCAAACATTTTCCCAGATTTATAACATAAAATCACCATATCCGAATGAGCCTCCAGGGAGCTAAAACAACCAATTGACAAGCTGTTCTACTCCTTGTTAAGGCTGAGCTAGGCCACTCTCCTTATGGATCCCAAAACATTCAAAGCTAGGCCAAGTTTTTAAGCTCTCAGGAGTAATTACCTGTTTATTATTATTTCTTTTTCTGACATTATAAAAAAGCAGCGGTTATTTGTATGGAGCAAGACAAAACAGTTATTTTTATTCTTCTGTTTGCTACCATGAGCTCTTAACACCTCAGGGTGAATTTTCATTTGTGTTAAATGTTAGCCTGATCCACTGATTGAGTATACTAGTCTCTCCATAGGAAGTTAAAGGACTTTAACAGAGGTCACTAGAGCAAAGAAACTACAGGAATCATCAAGGTTAAATCCACCCATTCCATTTACTGATGAAACCAGGATTTTAAATAATAACATTAATAGCTGCAGCATTTACTGGGCATTTACCTTTTCTCAAGTGGCTTGGTTATTTCAGCCTGTCTGTCAAGCCAGTTTAGTTTCTCCAAAAATACGCCAAGGTCTTTTCTGACTGTTCTACATGTGTTAACTTTTCCCACAACAGCCTAAGAAGATGATATTGTTAGTGTTCAGTTCAGTTCATTTCAGTCACTCAGTCGTGTCCAACTCTTTGCGACCCCATGAATCGCAGCATGCCAGGCCTCCCGTCCATCACCAACTCCCAGAGTTCACTCAGACTCGCGTCCATCGAGTCAGTGATGCCATCCAGCCATCTCATCCTCTGTCGTCCCCTTCTTCTCCTGCCCCCAATCCCTCCCAGCATCAAAGTCTTTTCCAATGAGTCAGCTCTTCTCATGAGGTGGCCAAAGTACTGGAGTTTCAGCTTTAGCATCATTCCTTCCAAAGAAATCCCAGGGTTGATCTTCAGAATGGACTGCTTGGATCTCCTTGCAGTCCAAGGGACTCTCAAGAGTCTTCTCCAGCACCACAGTTCAAAAGCATCAATTCTTCAGCGCTCAGCCTTCCTCACAGTCCAACTCTCACATCCATACATGACTACTGGAAAAACCATAGCCTTGACTAGATGGACCTTGGTCAGCAAAGTAATGTCTCTGCTTTTGAATATGCTATCTAGGTTGGTCATAACTTTTCTTCCAAGGAGTAAGCGTCTTTTAATTTCATGGCTGCAGTCACCATCTGCAGTGATTTTTTATTGTCTTGTAAAACAGTTACATGACTTGCTTGAAGTCACAGAGCCAGTTAAGTGGCTTAATATATGGGTATATATCATTATATTTCATTGTCTGTAACTAATACATGATAATTCTCATATATCACAGTACAGTTGTTATATATATGTTGAAACTTACAAAAATTCATTTTCCTAAAAGATTCTATGCATTTTGTATTTCATTAAAACATGTTGCAATAAGTCCATTATGTGCTGATAAGGAAAACCAGGAAAAAATAATGTGCCATATCCCACATAATAAAGGTCTTCTGGTTTTACTAGGTATTGGATTAAAACACAAACCTTACATGTGAGCGGGTGTTCAGAAAATATCTGTTGACTCCAAATCTGACTTTCTCTCTCAGAATCATAATAGTGGATAATATGGATCCAGAAACTATATTTTCAAAGCTAAAATCTAGACTAGATGGCCTTGCACATGAGTTACAAGCTGGGCAGAACATTTGAAATGGGGACAATTCTGGAAAATTCCATCTGCATAGTGAATGTGTGTATTTAATGTGGGTATTTGGTGTGTGTGAGTATAAAATGCAGGATGCCACTTTTCAACTTCTTCTGTTTGATGCCTAATAAAAACATTTATAAATTTTGAAAACCTGGCTATTTTAGAAAACTGTAGGTAAAGCTTAATAAACTTTGAGAGAGCAGGAATGTCCACTATTCTCTCACACGTTAGCATAAGTCACCATTGACGAGGAGGACGTCCTCTCTCTGGATTTCTCCCAGTTCCAGAAATGTCTCCTTTCCTTGTCCATATCAGAAAATATAGGATCAGTCACTATAAAAAGGTATGTGTTGGATGCTTGATTTAGAAAGCTGCTAAAATATGCTTTTCCTTAAAGGGACTTTCGAGTTCTCTCCCAGCCTTTGTCACACTGGCCTGGGTGGTTCTGCGATTGCGGAGTATGCTCAGTGAAGCAGTGCTTGAAAAGCAATTGAAACTTCAAGTTGACTGGGCTCATAACAGAAGCCAGTCTACTTGAAAATACATGCTGGACTCCTTGAAATGGAACTTGTCATGCCCAGCAAAGCTGGTGACTGCCTGTCACATCTGGGAATTCTTAGAGGAACTGAACTAGCCTGACAGACCCTTCACATCATCAGGCAACTCCCCACTGGTGACTTTGGTCTTCTTCCTCATTGGTTCCTGGTGGCATGGTGGTCGTGCTTCTAGTGGCCTTTTTTAAAAGTTGATGAGATACTTGATAAGATATTGTCTTGAATAACTAAAGGATTTGTTATTCACGTGATATTTCTTATTTTGGAAAAAAAAATTCTTCCTACTGCCCAATTTATTTTAGTCTGCCTCAGTTCTACCATAGAATTACCATATCTGTGCATGGGGTGAATTTGGCCTTACATCCTTATTCAGATTGATAGTATAATTATGGAGGGCCACTAATTGTGTCGCTTCCCAGGTGGTTCAGTGGTAAAGAATACGCCTGCCAACACAGGAGACCTGGGTTTGATCCCTGGGTTGGGAAGATCCCTAGAGTAGGAAATGGCAACCCACTCCAGTATTCTTGCCTGGAGAATCCCATGGACAGAGGAACTTGGCAGGCTACAGGCCATGAGGATCTCAAAGAATCAGAAACAACTGAATACACACACACACACACACACACACACACACACAAATGATGTCATTCTCTCAAACACACTCTACTGCTTAATTAAAACTAGGTTTTTCTTTTCTAAAAGGTGAATAAAAATAAAATCCACTTTCTTTTCGAGGAATTAGAAGTATCCATTATACCTGGTGTAAATGGACTAGTTTCTCTTCATTCAGAATTTCAGGGACCTGCTGAAAATTGTGTCATTTTTCCCCACAGCTAAATTTAGCTTTGTTTGGCTGCTAATATATTATATTGTATCTAAGAACAGGGATGCCTAGTGTGCTGCGGTTCATGGGGTCGCAAAGAGTCAGACACGACTGAGCAACTGAACTGAACTGAAGAACTATATTTGCTCTTTAAATAAATTACTCTTAGGAGGTAGTTTTTAAGGATATATACTTTGAACTGAGCTTCCCCTAGCTACAGTTACCATTCCATTGAAACAAATCTCTATTTGGAATCACAATACCACTAAATTTTAGTAAAAGTTAATTAAATTATATATCTACCCAATTACTTGGGTAATTTTACTTTGCCAACAAAGGTGCATATAGTCAAAGCTATGGTTTTTCCAGTAGTCCATACTGTGAGAGTGGATGTGTGAGTTGAACCATAAAGAAGGCTAAGCACCAAAGAATGGATGCTTTTGAGCTCTGGTGTTGGAGAAGACTCTTGAGAGTCCCTTGGACTGCAAGGAGATCCAACCAGTCCATCCTAAAGGAAATTAGTCCTGACTATTCATTGGAAGGACTGATGCTGAAGCTGAAGCTCCAATATTTTGGGTGCCAGATGCAAAGAACCGACTCATTAGAAAAGACCCTGATGCTGGAAAAGATTGAAGGAAGGAGGAGAAGGGGATGACAGAGGACAAGATGGTTGAATGTCATCACTGACTCAGTGGACATGAGTTTGAGCAAGCTCCACGAGATTGTGAAGGACATGGAGGCCTGGCGTGCAGTACATGGGGTCGCAAAGATTCGGACACGACTGAGCAAATGAACAACAAAAATTACCTGGGACCTGAGTCAAAGGAAAAGTGATCCCAAAGGCAGGCACAGTACAAAAATATAAATAGTATAGATATAAAATATAGATACAGGAAATATAGATTTATTCTTAGGTATGTTTGTATATATCTATGTATGTGTGTATGTGTGTATATATACAAATAAATCACTAAATAAGTGATGGTGCACTGCCATTTTAAAGGCTCCTAATTACATATATTACATGTGTAATATAGGGCTTCTTTGGTGACTCAGATGGTAAAGAATCTGCCTGCAATGCAGGAGACCCAGATTCAATCTGTGGGTCAGGAAGATCCCCTGGAATGGCAACTCACTCCAGGATTATTGCCTATATATGTGCATATTAACCAAGAGTCTTTAAATATATATATATATGTAATTGGAGGAGGAAATGGCAACCCACTCCAGAATTCTTGCCTGGAGAATCCCATGGACAGGAGCCTGGCAGGCTACAGTCCCTGGGGTCACAAGAGTTGGACACAACTTAGCAACTAAGCCACCACATACATATATATTTCATATCTATCTACATTTATGGGTGTGCACAGTGTCTGGTGCTTAAAATATTTAAGCACTTAGCTAATGTTTTGGAAGGACTGAAGGGAGAGAAGGAATAAGGAAGAAAAGAGAAGGGGAAGCTGAAAACATAACTGAAAGAAATGGAGGGTTTGCATGAGAGAGGGACTCAGCGTCTGAACATTTCTTCAATGTTCCCATGTATCTCTCCATGCATAACTTTCAAGCTAAGGAATGTAATGCTGCCATGGACTGATAAGGAAGAGATTTAAAGGGAAAGAAATATCTCTCACTGATGTCCAGAAATGCATAGCAAAGTGACAGACTCAAAGACAAGTGCTGAATAGAAAATAATTACATTCTATTTTGCAGCACTGTTATTTCAATTTAATACAGTGGTTTTATAATTGTTAGCTTAAAATGTATATCTTTCCATGCCATTTTACCATGCCTATTTTTGGTAAATTGACTTTCTTTAGCAGCTTGGTTTATTTTATGTTATTTCTGCTGTGGGGCATCTAGGAAATTCTCTATTTAAAAAGCAAAGTCTAAAAGAGCTGATGATCAATAATAGAATCTTTTTGGATAATCTGACTAATCAGTAAGTGCTCTTGCCATGCAACAGAGAAGAGGTCCAAGACTGACTAGTAATCCTGTCTCTTTCTTTGTGTTCAGTTTGTTTTTACCCTCTCCATAAACTGATAGTTTTCCAGAAAATAAGAGGAGATGAATTCTGAACTTTGGAGAGCAAAAGGGAAAAGGGCTAACAGTCATGATTCTTTTCATCTAGTGGATATTTTTCTGTCCCCTCTACCCACTGAGTAGAGGAAAGTACTGCATAAAATAAGGGGAAATGAGGCCCCAGTAACTGCAGTGTGAGAGCTGTCAGCCTCTACTGACCTATAGGACTCTGCTGCTGCTCTGCCTGTTTTATCAGTAAGCTTTATTTGCTTGAAAGCAATGGCCATTGACATCAAATATGGACACTACCTCTGACCTCTGCAGTTTCCATTCATTCCCCTTCGGTCCCTCCATAGAATCCAGGGAACTCTGCTGGGTCACCTCACTGAATGAGTGGGAAGTTGTTCAATAGCAGTGTTTGAGCACAAAATGTAAGAATTTCCACTGTGTGACTTTGAGTAACTTACTGCCCCTTTCTAAGCTTTAGGTATCTCTGCTAAAGATAGGAACAATAATACTGAGGGTCATCGGGACGGTTAGTGAGAGCATTGTACATGTACAATGTTTAGAGGAGTGCTTGCACACTACAGCTGTACACTACACTATCATTATTAATAAGTGAAAGTTGCTCAGTGTGTCCAACTTTTTGTGACCCACCCCCCCCATGGACAGTAGCCTGCCAGTCTCCTCTGTCCATAGAATTCTCCAGGCAAGAATACTGGAGTGGGTGGCCATTCCCTTCTCCAGGGGATCTTCCCAAGCCAGGGATCGAACCCAGGTCTCCTGCATTGCAAGTAGTTTCTTTACCATCTGAGCCACCAGAGCTCTCTTCTATTCTCATCTTAGTCAGACTTGCTAATGTCACTTAGCAACTGCTCTCCTTAAAAGGCTGGACGTGTTCAGTTCTAATTCCCTGGTAGGGATAAACAGAAAGAGTTCAAGCAAGATTAATTAGAAAAATTTCCTGCTATAAGTATGTCAATGCTTAATTTATCTGAGAATCTCTTATACAGAAACCTCAACTATGTGGAACCAGGAAATAAATGAAAATAAAAAAGAGTTATTTGAATGCTGTCATTAATATCAAACAGTCTGACACTAAATCCCACAAAGGAAAAGGCACTAGATGCCAAGCAACCACCACTCTTCTGCTCAATTGCCACTACGCCTGCCCTTTATGGCTCAGGGAAGGTTGTGAGAAGAGTTTGTCAGAATGTAGAATCAGGAACCAATAAATAGCAGATACAGTTAGAGACCATTTCAATAGGACCAAATAGCCCTACGTTTCCTGACAGTCAATAATGCTGAGTGAAGTAAGTCAGATAAAGACAAATATCATATAATATCACTTATATGTAGAATCTCTAAGGAAAAAAAAGGTATAGATGAACTTACCTACAAAACAGAAACAGAGTTACAGATATAGAAAGCAAACTTACTGTTATCAGGGGTTAAACGGGAGAGGGATAAATTGGAAGATGGGGATTACCATATAAACACTACTATATAGAAAATAGGTAAGGACCTATTTAGAAAATAGTAATAAGGACCTACTGCATAGCACAGGGAACTCAACTGAGTAGAAAAGTTTCTATCCAAGAGAACTAACTTTTTTTTTTTTAACTAACTCATTTTTAATTGGTGTCAAGCCATAACCCATACTTAACTAGAAATTTTACCTCTGTAGAACACTTCATTCTTTCAGTTCAGTTCAGTTCAGTTGCTCAGTTGTGTCTGACTCTTTGCGACCCCATGAATCGCAGCATGCCAGGCCTCCCTGTCCATCACCAACTCCAGGAGTTTACCCAAACTCATGTCCATCAAGTCGGTGATGCCATCCAGCCATCTCATCCTCTGTCATCCCCTTCTCCTCCTGCCCCCAATCCCTCCCAGCATCAGTATCTCCAAATAATAGTCATCATCATATTACTGTACAATTTGTATAACAGGAATGTGTGAAAAATGCTAGCATTTGATGGCACTGGTAAATGTAAACATTTTTCTGAGGGTTCTTTGTGGGAAGGACTATGCTGGTTGAAAGGTACATTCTTGATCTAAGAGAACTACACTCAAATTGTACAGAATTGCTCTGGGATGACAACATATTTACTATTGCCAAGTCTTGTGACTCACAAAGCCACTGTATGTGTGTATATGTGTATGTGTGTGCATGTGCTCATACCTCCCTGTTGTCATGATAGGATGTAAGTAGAACATTCTTCCAGTTTTGCTGTCTAAAAAGATCAACTTGATGAGAGCTTCTATTTTCTCTGTCCTGGTATCTCCATGTACACACACATTGCCACACACATTGCTCTGTGGCAGTTATAACCTGAGAAGCTGTTGGTAGCCTCAAGTTTTGCCAATTCTTTCCCTTTCCCTGCTCTTCGGAATCTGCCCCCGGGCTTTGGTGTAACTTATTCAAAGGCATTTTATAATACCAAAGAGTTCATCTTTTTGCTCACCAATGCAAAGGTTTTGAGGGCATGTGGGCCACAATGACCCTATTCATTTTGGTTTCATGGCCCGCAGAGCACTGTATGCATCACCCCCTACCTTGTAGGGTGCTGCCCTGGGCTGACACTCCCCCAAGCTATCCTGGTTTTTCTTTTTCTCTTAAGACCAACCCCATGCTCTCAGCACCAAAGCTGAAATTTAATAGTCATCTTGTATTCCTTTCTGTCTCTTGACCCCTGAAAATCACCCCACCTTGTGATTCTTCATGATGTCCCTTGCACTGAGCCTCCACTCCATCACACAGCCACCTCCTAATCCAAGCCCTTTTTATTTCTTAAACCTGATGCAGCAGCCCTGAAGCTGGGCCTCACCTTCAATTTGCACCCTGAGATTAATATGCATTTTACAGTCTTTGACTTTAGCAAGATAGCCTAAGAGGCTAAAAGCATCCTCTTTAGAGCTGAGCAGATCTGAGATCCAGTCTTGACTATGCCATTTACCAGTTAAGCACTCTTGGGCACCAATCTAATCTCTGAGCCTGGCAGAGTTGATGTGAGGATTAACAAAATGATATATAGAAAGTGCTTGGCACAAGGCCTAATGAATTATATCCAGATTCCTTAACACTGAAAATCATTCACAACTCGTAAGTCACCTTCTCTTTACTTGCCTTGTAAGTCACCTTCTCCAGCCAATGGAATATGTGATGTTTTAATGTTCACTTTTCTCTTATTTTCTCTTACCATTGTCTTCTGTTCCCTACCACCACCATTGAATTTCCCTATTAAGTCTAGCTACCCCACAAAGTGCAGATCAAATCCTTGCCTTCTCATGAAATCTTCTTGAGTCATACCAGTCAGAAATGACCTTTGCTTCCTCAGCCTCTATATTCTTTCCCTAGTTAGAATTTTCTCATCACCTCATCACAGCTTCCTGATTTTTATTATATTTGAATCTCTGCTGCTACTTCTGCTGCTAAGTCGCTTCAGTTGTGTCCAACTCTGTGCAACCCCACAGACGGCAGCCCACCAGGATGCTCCATCCCAGGGATTCTCCAGGCAAGAATACTGGAGTGGGTTGCCATTTCCTTCTCCAATGCATGCATGCATGCTAAGTCACTTCAGTCGTGTCCGACTCTGTGCAACCCTATGGACAGCAGCCCGCAAGGCTCCTCTGTCCATGGGATTCTCTAGGCAAGAACACTGTAGTGGGTTGCCATTTCCTTCTCCATTGAATCTCTATTTCTCCCCAAGTATTTTTACATTTGACCTATGTATATATGACATGGAATAATAAAGTAATCCTAAGCTGAGCGACGAAGAATTGATGCTTTTAAACTCTGGTGTTGGAGAGGACGTTGGAGAGTACTCTTGAGAGTCCCTTGGACTGCAAGGAGATCCAACCAGTCCTGGGTGTTCAGGACTCATGCTGAAGCTGAAACTCCAATACTTTGGCCACTTCATGCGAAAAGTTGACTCGTTGGAAAAGACCCTGATGCTCGGAGGGATTGAGGGTAGGAGGAGAAGGGGACGACAGAGGATGAGATGGCTGGATGGCATCGCCGACTCAATGGACATGAGTTTGAGTGAACTCCGGGAGTTGGTGATGGACAGGGAGGCCTGGCGTGCTGTGATTCATGGGGTCGCAAAGAGTCGGACACAACTGAGCGACTGAACTGAATAGAGACGAAGAGGAAAGAATTGCTCTGTTTACAAGGAAAGCTACCTCTCCTAAAACAGTAATTCTCAAAAAAAAAAAAAAAAAAAAAGGATGAATCCCAAAATCAGTCCGCAGATTTTTTTGCAAAGAGTTTTGACTTGGAGCAGTTATAGCCATGGTTTATGCAATGGACAACAATGAGAATAAACACAGCCATTCAGTGAGAAGATAAAGATGGTGTGTGGAAATTGGCCTCAGGAAGAGAGAGGGATTACTTGATTTAAGGAAGAAACAATAGAGCTGATAAACAGAATTGTTCTTTCTTGGAATCAATTTAGTCTGAGCTTGAAAGATCAAAATCTTTTCAAAGGAAAGCTCACTGTAAATTGGTATAATATGACAGTCAGTGGGCCCTTGACTAATACTTTCTTTCACCATTTAACAAATGTCGTGTACTTCCATTGTCAGGTCAGAAAATGCAGCTTCATGGGAGGACTTCCATTCTTCCATCGGCTTCATTTTCATTCGCCAAACTAGTTTAAGGGGAAAACCTACTGGGGCTGCTTTTTGTTTCCCTTTATATTTCTATTCTTGTTATATGACAAAGGAGATTCTTGCTTCTTATTCTTCTTTAGTGGCCCTAGAAAAAAGCTGTTGAGAAAGCACAAATTGAAATAAAAAAAACTGCTAAAGGAAGAGGGGGAAAACAGCATCTCCAAGCTGGGCATTGTGTAAATAAACAAGAAATTTTTTCTACCCAAGGGACTGATGGCCAGACATACAGGAACACTGGCAAGCATGCACACTTGAAGGCAGGGGGGATCTGGGGAGAGTTTGACTTCCAGTAAATGGTCTTTGTGATATTTTTTCTTTTATTTGTCATTGCTTGAGAAAATAATCATCATACTAAAATATAATTTTGCATCTCTATTTGCAGATGCTTTCAAATATACTCACTCAAACACACACACACATAATTCAGGATTATCTTGAGTCCTGGCATTGGCCCAACATGTCCTTCAAAACACGGGTTTATGCAAACATCCATGCATCAGCCCAGAAGGTTTTCTTTCTTTACCCTCTCTCAGGCTAGGAATGTATTTTAATACTGCATCTTATGACCACATGGGGACATTCTTGACCAAATGGCGGTATCTATTTTGTTTATAATTAGCCAGCAAGGCTACGAGTAAAGTGAATCCTAACTTTTTAGGATGTAGTGCTGAGCCTATTCTGTCTTTACTGGTGATACTGAGGATGGTTATTAGGTAAAAACCTGACCAGTCTCTGGCTGGGAAATAATGCAGAGACTCACAGGCACCTGAACCCAGACACTGAGTGTATAAGCTTGCAGCCTTGCCTCCTGAGGGGGCAAAGAGAAATATTTACTCTCAGATATGTTAAAGAAAAAATAATCTGATACTTGTTAAAGATGGTAAGGAAGCCTTTATTCAAGGGTGTACTGCAATAGCATTTTGCAGTAAAGAAGAGAGATTGGGCTCAACCTTAAACAGAACAAGGAAAAGTAGGGATTTATTTATAGCTAAGGAGTTGAAGGAGGAGGGTCTCTGAACGGAAAATTACTAAGAGGGTAGGATGCTAAACTGACCTAAAAGGATTCTTGCTGAAGGCAGGCCAGGATGATCAAATATCACCTGGGGGGACAGGGGGCCAGGGAGGTGGCACAGTGGGAAAGAATGAGAAATTTTGCCAGATGCTGAGGGTGATAAGACATTGAGGGCAGAGGATTCTTGCTAAAACTAGTCGATCAATGCAGAGATGAATGTGGAAGCCCAAAGGTTAGAGCCTAGTCTTCAGAGGAGCCTGACTAAACTTTGGTCAGAGAGACAGTCTTTGTATACATTATACAGTCCCCATCTGAAAACTACAGGCCAGATTTGAACTCAGAATGAAGGATTCATTCCACAAACATTCACTGAGCACTCATGGTGTGTCAGTGACGCTACTGGGTAACAGGAATGTAGAGATAGAGGACATATGCTTGTCTTCCAAGAAATCAGAGACTATGGGAAGAGGCAGACAAGCAAATAGATTTATGCCCTTGAAACAGGCTGTCTAGATTCAAACATGCCTTCCTAACTGCACAGGCTTCCACATGGAATCTAATCTCTCTGGCCTCAAGGTCACCCGCTGTGAAATGGGAATAACAGTAACCAGATGATAGAGTTTTGTGAGACTGGCTGAAGTCATGTTTATGAAGTGCTTGCACAGTGTTTGGCACATTGTGCAACATACAAGAGGCCTCAGTAATATTGCTGTCACCAGTGTTGGCAGTGTTTGTGGTACAGTGTCAGAGGTATATTCACATAATTCCAAGGAAGTACAGAGGACAGACACCTAACCCGAGTAAAGGATGATCAGAATCAAGATGAGTTTGCAGGAGGTGATGCTTCAACTGTGCCAGGGAGGACAAAGGGGTTAGACACTGCTTCAGGGGCAAGATGTGCCAGCAGAGAGAACAGACAGGCAAAGCCACCACAATGGGAGAGAGAAAGCCTGGGGAACGTGATAAGGGTACCAAATGGGAAGGAAGTCCACAATTTTGAGTCCATACCAGATCCCAGAAATGATGCTATATAATTTAAAAAGATAATTCCACATAAAGCTTTGCAATAATTCTTTTTGTAAATAGGCAAAAAGTTATCACTATTTCACATAAACAGAAACTGAAGCCCGAAGAGGGCTTCCCAGGTCGTGCAGTGGTAAGGAATCTGCTTGCCGATGCATGAAACACAGGTTCAATCCCTGGGTCAGGAAGATCCCTTGGAGAAGGAAATGGCAACCCAGGATTCTTGCCTGGAAAATTCCATGGACAGAGAAGCCTGGTGAGCTACAGTCCGTGGGATCCCAAAGAGTCGGACACAACAGTAGCACCTAAGCAGTAACCTGTCTAGCAACTGCCGTGATTCACTCCTGAATCTTTATGAGTCTAAAGCTCACATTCTATACATAATCTTTACTCTCCAATCCAGAGCATAAAATGTCTCAGAGTGCCAAGAGGGTTTTGGGGGATCATATAGTTTGCCCAAAGCTAGACCAGTCCCCACAGTGTCATGAAAGCGACAGGATTTCCTGAACTCATACTTAATGGGCTAAGTATCAACAATATGGTATGCATGGTGTGGAACAGAGATTATAGGGACTTCGTCCAGCAACATAAAAGGGGAACACTTAAAAATGATGATTTGTTTCTATGAGTTTGACTCCTATAGATTCACATGTAGGTGATGTCATACAGTATTTGTCTTTTTCTCTCTGACATCTCATTTAGCATAATGACCTCAAGATCCATCCATGTGGTATCCTGCAAATTGCAGGATTTCCTTCTTTTTCGTGAATGAAAAATATTCCATTGTATACATATGACACATCTACTTTTTCCATTCATCTGTTGATGGACATTAGGATGTTTCCAAATCTTGGATGTTGTGAATAATGATACAGTTAACATGGAGTACAGTGTCTTTTTAATATCCTGTTTTCATTTTCTTTGGACATATAACCAGAAGTGAGATTGCTAGATCATTTAGTTAACTCTGTAGTGGTAATCATATTGCAATATACAAATGTATCAAATCAACATAGTGTATTTTTTTAAATTTATAGTGCTTTATGCCAATTATTAATGTATCTCAATTTTTAAAAATTATAGTAGTTTGCCCAAAGCTAATAGATTAGATAAAGCAGCAAATGAAAACAAGATTTTTCATATAGAATCATCCATAAAAATCAAGTCCCTTCATAGGGATAGTGTTAAGGGGATACAATTAATGTATCAGGTAGAAAGCTGAATCTATCAGATGCCCCTGATGCTGTTTTCTGCCATTCTGAGCATGAGGAGAGAAATTATGTGAACTGTAGAGCTAAAAACAACCCCAGTTATCACCCAGCCAGTTATTTTTTTGTGGATGGTAAAACCAAGATTCAGAGAAGTAAGGTGAATAGACCAATATCTCTTTGAAAACAGACATATGTCATAGGAAACTTGTCTTTGTTTTATTTTGTCACTTGTTTTGTTTTTGTTAGCCACACAAAGAAAACTCAGGAATCTGAAAGTATTCACAGAGGCTGAAATGGGTGTTTTCCTCTAAAACATCCCCCCCACCCTTTATACTAGATTCTTCCACAGGCTCTAAAGTGGGTATTATTTAAACAGCTGTCTTTGACTGCTCCATCAGGGAAGGTGTAGAAAACCATCCTGGAAGAAAGCAAATCCCCCAGTCTCAACAAGCTTACATGTCCTGCCTTCCAGCTATTTGTTTCTGGCCTTGCAGGACATTTGCTACTGCTGCTGCTGCTGCTAAGTCACTTCAGTCGTGTCCAACCCTGTGCAACCACATAGACGGCAGTCCACCAGGTTCCCCCGTCCCTGGGGTTCTCCAGGCAAGAACACTGGAGTGGGTTGCCATTTCCTTCTCCAATGCATGAAAGTGAAAAGTGAAAATGAAGTCACTCAGTCATGTCCGACTCTTAGCGACCCCATGGACTGCAGTCTACCAGGCTCCTCCATCCATGGGATTTTCCAGGCAAGAGTACTGGAGTGGGGTGCCATTGCCTTCTCCACAGGACACTTAGTTCTGTCCAAAATATCCATAAGAGGTTTGGTCCACACCAAAATGTCTGTGATACTTAGTTCTTTCCAAACCATTTGGCATGGACCAAATATGTTCATGGATACTTTGGATAGGACCAAAGTTCAGGGCCTTTTTGGCATGGACCAAATGTCTTATGGAGAAATTGGACAGGACCAAATGTCTGCTAACCACTTTAGGTGATCCTTATGTTTGGGCAGGAAGTGAAGGAGAAGCAAAATGTATCTTTTCCTAAAGTGAGAAACTGATCTAAAATATTCTTTTTACCCTCAAAGACCTTTCTTACTGGATAAGACTCAGGGTTGCCCTAGCCAAGGGATTTCCCATGATATGGACTCAGTAACAGGCAGCATGCACTCCCAGTGGGCAGGTTCCCAGAGGGTTGACCAGGGGTATCTGGTCTATCAACTTTGGAAACTGTCAACAAGATTGTTGCCAGGGAAACTGGACTGATTTGAAAAGGGAGGAAAGAGAACCTGTCAGTCTATGGCATTTTGTGATGGCTTCTGGGCATCACGTCCCCTAGGGAGATCACAATCAAAGGACTAGTTGGGCTGTAGAGGTATACAATGTCTTGGTAACTGTGACAAACTCAGAAAAAGATGTATGAGAAATAAAAAGCATTTCAGACAAGCAAAAGTTAAGAAAATTCAGTACCAAAAAACCAGCTTTACAACAAATGTTAAAGGGACTTATATAGTCAAGAAATTCAAGAGAAGAAAACAGATCTACAAAATCAACCCCAAACATTTAAGAAAATGGCAATAGGAACATACATGTCAATAATTACTTTCAATGTAATTAAATTAAACGCTCCAACCAAAAGACACAGACTGGCTGAATGGACACAAAAACAAAACCCATATATATGCTGCCTACAAGAAACCCACTTCAGACCTAAAGACACATATAGACTGAAAGTAAGAGGATGGGAAAATATATTCCATGCAAATGGAAGTGAAAGCTGGAGTAGCAATCCTCAAATTGGACAAAATAGACCTTAAAATGAAGAAGATCACAGGAGATAAGGAAGGACACTACATGATAGGGGATCAATCCAAGAGGAAGACATAACAACTGTAAAAATCTATGCACCCAATATAGGAGCATCTCAAAACATAAAACACTAATAAACATAAAAGGAGAAATTGATAGTAACACAATAATAGTAGGAGACTTTAACATCCCACTCACCCCAATGGACAGATCATCAAAACAGCAGATTAATAAGGAAACACAAGTCTTAAATGATACATTAGATGAGATGGATCTCATTGATATCTTCAGGACATTCCATCCAAAGGCAGAAGAATACACCTTCTCCTCAAGTGCATATGGAACATTCTCCAAGGTAGACCATATCTTGGGTTACAAATCAAACCTCAGTAAATTTCAGAATATTGGAATCATATCAAGCATCTTCTCAGACCACAATGCTATGAGACTAGATATCAATTAGAAGAAAAAAACTGTAAGAAACACAAACAAATGGAGAATAAACAACATGTTTCTAAATAACCAACAGGTTACTAAAGAAATCAAAAGGGAAATCAAAGAATTTCTAGAAATAAATGACAATGAAAACATGACAACTCAAAACCTGTGGGATGCAGCAAAAGCAATCCTAAGAGGAAAGTTTATAGCAATACAATCCTACCTCAAGAAATGAGAAAAACATCGAGTAGACAACCTAACTTTACACCTAAAACAACTGGAAAAAGAAGAACCAAAAAAAAAAAAAAAATTAGTAGAAGGAAAGAAATCATAAAGATCCAAGCAGAAACAAATGAAAAGAAATAAAAGAAACAATAGTAAAGATTAATAAAACTAAAAGCTGGTTCTTTGAGAAGATAAACAAAATTGACAAACCTTTAGCCAGATTCATCAAGAAAAAAAGAGAGAAGAATCACATCAACAAAATTAGAAATGTAAAAGGAGAGGTTACAACAGACAATGCAGAAATACAAAGGATTATAAGAGACTATTATGAACACCTATATGGCAATAAAATGGATAACTTGGAAGAAATGGACAGATTCCTGAAAAGTTCAATCTTCCAATACTGAACCAGGAAGAAATAGATATTATGAACAGCTCAATTACAAGTACTGAAGTTGAAGTTGTGATTAAAAAATCTCCCAAAAAACAAAAGCCCAGGACCAGATGGCTTCACAGAATTCTATCAAACACTTATAGAAGAGCTAATGCCTATCCTTCTAAAACTCTTTCAAAAAATTGCAGAGGAAGGAACATTTCCAAACTTGTTCTATGAGGCCACCATCTCCCTGACCCAAAACCAGACAAAGACAACATGAAAAAAAGAAAACTACAGGCCAATATCACTGATGAACCTAGATGCAACAATTCTCAACAAAATTTTAGCAAACAGAATTCAGCAACACATCAAAAAGCCCATACACCATGATCAAGTTGGGTTTATTCCAGGAATGCAAGGATTCTTCAATATATGCAAATCAACCAATGTGATACACCATATTAACAAATTGAAAGATTAAAACCATATGATAATCTCAATAGATGCAGAAAAAGACTTTGACAAAATTCAGCACCCATTTATGATGAAAACTATTCAAAAATTAGGTATAGAAGGAAGCTACCTCAACATGGTAAAAGCCATACATGATAAGCCTCAGCAAATATTATTCTTAGTGGTGAAAAACTGAAAGCATTGTAACTAAGTTCAGGAACAAGACAAGGGTGTCCACTTTGACCGCTGTTATTCAACATTGTTCTGGAAGTCCTAGTGACAGCAATCAAATAAGAAAAAGAAATGAAATAAATCCAGATTGGAAAAGAAGTAAAGCTCTCACTGTTTGCAGATGGTATGATATTATATATATTATACCCTAAAGATAGTATCAGAAAATTATTAGAGCTAACCAGTGAATTTAGCAAAGTTGCAGGATACAAAATCAATACACAGAAATCACTTGCATTTCTATATACTAACAATGGAAAATCAGAAAGAGAAATTAAGGAATCAGTCCCATTCACAAAAAGAATTAAATGTCTAGGAATAAATTTATCTAAAGTGACAAAAGAACTGTACACAGAAAATTATAAGACACTGATGAAAGAAATCATAGACAACATAAACAGATGGAGAGATATTCCATGTTCCTGGGTAGGAAGAATCAATATTGTGAAAATGACTATACTACCAAATGCAATCTACAGATTCAATGCAATCCCTATCAAATTACCAATGGCATTTTTCACAGAACTAGAACAAAAAGTTTCACAATTCATATGGAAACACAAAAGACCCCAAATAGCCAAAGCAGTCTTGAGAAAGAAGAATGGAGCTGGAGGAATCAAGCTTCCTGATTTCAGATTATACTACAAAGCTACAGTCATCAAGATAGTATGGTACTGGCACAAAAACAGAAATATAGACAAGATAGTAAGCTGAGAAATAAACCCATGCACCTATGAGTACCTTATTTTTGACAAAGGAGGCAAGAATATACAATGGGGCAAATATACAATATACAGTGGGGCTTCAATAAATGGCGCTGGGAAAGCTGGACAGCTACATGTAAATGAATGAAATTAGAACACTTCCTAACACAATACACAAAGATAGACTCAAAATAGATTAAAGACCTAAATGTAAGACCAGAAACTATAAAACTCTTAGAGGAAAACATAGGAAGAACACTCAATGACATAAATCAAAGCAGGATCCTCTATGACCCACCTCCTAGAGTAATGTAGATAAAAACAAAAGTAAACAAGTGGGACCTGATTAAACTTTAAAGCTTTTGCACAGCAAAAGAAACTATATGCAAGGTGAAAAGACAACCATCAGAATAAGAGAAAATAATAGCAATGAAACAACTTACAAAGGATTAATTTCCAAAATGTACAAGCAGGTCATACAACTCAATGCCAGAAAAACAAACAACCCAATCAAAAAGTGGGAAAGAGACCTAAACAGACATTTCTCCAAAGAAGACATACAGATGGCTAAAAAACATGAAAAGATGCTCAACATTGCTCATTATTAGAAAAATGCAAATCAAAGCTACAATGAGATATCACCTCACACTGGTCAGTATGGCCATCATGAAAAAGTCTACAAACAATAAATCCTGGAGAGAGTGTGGAGAAAAGGGAATGCTCTTGCACTATTGGTGGGAATGTAAATTGATACAGCCACTATGGAAGATGGTATGGAGATTCCTTAAAAAACTAGGAATAAAATCACCATCAGTTCAGTTCAATTCAGTTGCTCAGTCGTGTCTGACGCTTTGTGACCCCATGAATTACAGCACGCCAGGCCTCCCTGTCCAATCAACAACTCCCAGAGTTCACTCAAACTCACGTCCATCGAGTCGGTGATGCCATCCAGCCATCTCATCCTCTGTCATCCCCTTCTCCTCTTGCCCCCAATCCCTCACCATCAGAGTCTTTTCCAGTGAGTCAACTCTTCACATGAGGTGGCCAAAGTATTGGAGTTTCAGCTTCAACATCAGTCCTTCCAATGAACACCCAGGACTGATCTCCTTTAGGATGAACTGGTTGGATCTCCTTGCAGTCCAAGGGACTGTCAAGAGTCTTCTCCAACACCACAGTTCAAAAGCATCAATTCTTCGGTGCTCAGCTTTCTTCACAGTCTAACTCTCACATCCATACATGACCACTGGAAAAACCATAGCCTTGGTTAGATGGACTTTTGTTGGCAAAGTAATGTCTCTGCTTTTCAATATGCTATCTACGTTCATCATAACTTTCCTTCCAACGAGTAAGCGTCTTTTAATTTCATGGCTGCAGTCACCATCTGCAGTGATTTGGGAGCCCCCAGAAATAAAGTCTTACACTGCTTCCACTGTTTCCCCATCTACTTCCCATGAAGTGATGGGACCAGATGCCATGATCTTCATTTTCTGAATGTTGAGCTTTAAGCCAACCTTTTCACTCTCCTCTTTCACTTTCATCAAGAGGCACTTTAGCTCCTCTTCACTTTCTGCCATAAGCGTGGTGTCATCTGCATATCTGAAGTTATTGATATTTCTCCCAGCAATCTCAATTCCAGCTTGTGCTTCTTCCAGCCCCATATGACCCAGCAATCCCACTCCTAGGCCTATACCATGAGGAAACCAAAACTGAAAAAGACACATGTATCCCATTGTTCAGTGCAGCACTATTTACAATAGCTGTGACATGGAAGTAACCTATATGTCCATTGACAGATGAATGGATAAAGAAGTTGTGGTACATATACACAATGGAATATTACTCAGCCATAAAAATGAACATATTTGAGTCAGTTCTAATGAGGTGGATGAGCCTAGAACCTATTATACAGAGTGAAGTGAGTCAGAAAGACAAATATAATATCATATTCTAGAGTACATGTATGGAATCTAGAAAAATGGTACCAAAGAATTTATTTACAGGTCAGCAATGGAGAAACAAACATAAAGAATAGACTTATGGACATGGGGAGAGGGGAAGAGAGGGTGAGATGTATGGAAAGAGTAACATGGAAAATTACATTACCATATGTAAAATAGATAGCAAACAAGAATTCACTGTATGGTTCAGGAAACTCAGACAGGGGCTCCATATCAACCTAGAGGGATAGGATGGAAAGGGAGATGGAAGAGAGGTTCAGGAGGGAGAGGGATATGTGTATAACTATGGCTAATTCATGTTGAGGTTTGACAGAAAACAACAAAATTCTGTAAAGTAAGTATCTTAATTTAAAAAAAAGAAAAAGATGCAGTTTCATTCTGTGATGGTGAAGAAAATAAGATAAAACTATCTTATGGCAGAAAGTGAAGAACTAAAGCACCTCTTGATGAAAATGAAAGAGGAGAGTGAAAATGTTGGCTTAAACCTCAACATTCAGAAAACGAAGATCATGGCATCTGGTCCCATCGCTTCATGGCAAATAGATGGTGAAACAGTGGAAACAGTGGCTGACCTTATTTTGGGGGGCTCCAAAATTGCTGCAGATGGTGACTGCAGCCATGAAATTAAAAGACGCTTACTCCTTGGAAGGAAAGTTATGACCAACCTAGACAGCATATTAAAAAGCAGAGACATTAACTTGTCAACAAACTTCCATCTAGTCAAGGCTATGGTTTTTCTAGTAGTCATGTATGGATGTGAGAGTTGGACTATAAAGAAAGCTGAGCACTGAAGAATTGATACTTTTGAACTGTGGTGTTGGAGAAGACTCTTGAGAGTCCCTTGGACTGCAAGGAGATCCAACCAGTCCATCCTAAAGGAGATCAGTCCTGGGTGTTCATTGGAAGGACTGATGTTGAAGCTGAAACTCCAATACTTTGGCCACCTGATGTGAAGGGCTGACTCATTGGAAAAGACCCTGATGCTAGGAAAGAATGAGGGCAGGAGGAGAAGGGGACGACAGAGGATGAGGTGGTTAGATGGCATCACCGACTCAATGGACATGAGTTTGGGTAAACTCCAGGAGTTGTTGATGGACAGGGAGGCCTGGCGTGCTGCAGCCATGGGGTCGCAAAGAGTCAGACACAACTGAGCGAATGAACTGAACTGAACCAAAAAAAATCCACACTAAAATTTATTACACCCTAATAAAAAGCCCATATGGTGTTGATCTATAAGAACCATCTGTTGTCCTGCATATTCTCCTGAGCGATATCTACTTATTTTATAAAAGTACAGAAGACAATGCGTGTGAACACAATAGTGTCCTTCCTGAGATGGAAAATATTGCTTTCGGTAAAATTGAATTTCACCCATCTGGTTGGCTGACAAGATGATAGATGACAAATATTCTTGATTCTACCAGCGAAGACCATGAAGCTAAAAAGAAATTTCTAGAAATATTGCTGGACCACTGGCAGATGTCACACTGGTATCCAGTAAGGTATATCACCTAGCAATGTAATTTATGAAAGTTCAGTTCAGTTCAGTCACTCAGTCATGTCCGACTCTTTGCGACCCCATGAATTACAGCACGCCAGGCCTCCCTGTCCATCACCAACTCCCAGAGTTCACCCAAACTCATATCTATCGAGTCGCTGATGCCATCCAGCCATCATATCCTCTGTTGTCCCCTTCTCCTCCTGCCCTCAATCCCTCCCAGAATCAGGGTCTTTGCCAGTGAGTCAACTCTCCACATGAGGTGGCCAAAGTATTGGAGTTTCAGCTTCAGCATCAGTCCTTCCAATGAACACCCAGGATGATCTCCTTTAGGATGGACTGGTTGGATCTCCTTGCAGTCCAAGGGACTCTCGAGAGTCCTCTCCAACACCACTTTAATAATAAGAAAATCTTGGTTTTACAAACAATAAGATAAAGCACAGTTTATGAAGACAAAAGGCAATTATATTAGTTATATATGTAGCTGTGTAACATATTACCACAAGACCCAGTAACTGAAAACCACCAGATGTTTATTACCTCAGTTTCTGTGGGTCAGGAATCCCAGAGCAGCAAGGATGAACACCTGTAGCTGGTGCCTCTGGCTCAGGGTACCCACATGACAGGGTCCCACAGTCATGCGGACAGCAGGTGCAGTCACGTCAGGCTCACCTGGGGGAGATCTGCCTCCGAGCTGTCTCACATGGATACTGCCCAGCCTCACATCCTCTCTGGCTCTTGACCAGAGACATCAGTTCTTCACCAAAAGAGTCACTTTCTTTCCCCAGAGTGGAAATAGCCAAGAAGGAGAGAGGGTGACAAAGCGTTCCTAAGACAGAAGCCACAGTCTTTCTATAACCTCATCTCAACAGTTATATCCCATCACTTCTGCCATGGTCTAGTCTTTAAGAGTCACTCAGTCCAGCCCACATGGGGAGGAGTTACCCAAAGGCATGAATACTGGGAAGCAGGAGAGAAGGAGACCATCATGGAGGTGCTGTTACAGTAGCCACTGTCTCCAAGCTCCTAATTTTATAGAAGCAGAAACCCATCTGGATGTTGGTCTGGACTCCACCACTCACCTTCAGGCTTTTGCAGGGTGATTGTGATGATGCTTCTGAAAGGGCTGTGAAAACTGTCCAGCACAGGAAAATGGAAGGGCTTAATTTGATTTTCTCATGGGTAACAGAGTCAACTCTTCACATGAGGTGGCCAAAGTATTGGAGTTTCAGCTTTAGCGTCAGTCCTTCCAATGAACACCCAGGACTGATCTCCTTTAGGATGGACTGGTTGGATCTCCTTGCAGTCCAAGGGACTGTCAAGAGTCTTCTCCAACACCACAGTTCAAAAGCATCAATTCTTCGGTGCTCAGCTTTCTTCACAGTCCAACTCTCACATACATACATGACCACTAGAAAAACCATAGCCTTGACTAGACGGACGTTGTTGGCAAAGTAATGTCTCTGCTTTTTAATATGCTATCTAGGTTGGTCATCGCTTTCCTTCCAAGGAGTAAGTGTCTTTTAATTTCATGGCTGCAGTCACCATCTGCAGTGATTTTGGAGACAAAAAAATAAAGTCTGACACTGTTTCCACTGTTTCCCCATCTATTTGCCATGAAGCGAAGGGACCAGATGCCATGATCTTCGTTTTCTGAATGTTGAGCTTTAAGCCAACTTTTTCACTCTCCTCTTTCACTTTCATCAAGAGGTTTCTTAGTTCCTCTTCACTTTCTGCCATAAGCGTGGTGTCATCTGCATATCTGAGGTTATTGATATTTCTCCCAGCAATCTTGATTCCAGCTTGGGCTTCTTCCAGCCCAGCATTTCTCATGATGTACTCTACATATAAGTTAAATAAGCAGGGTGACAATATACAGCCTTGATGTACTCCTTTTCCTATTTGGAACCAGTCTGTTGTTCCATGTCCTGTTCTAACTGTTGCTTCCTGACCTGCATATAGGTTTCTCAAGAGGCAGATGAGGTGATCTGGTATTCCCATCTCTTTCAGAATTTTCCACAGTTTATTGTGATCCACACAGTCAAAGGCTTTGGCATAGTCAATAAAGCAGAAATAGGTGTTTTTCTGGAACTCTCTTGCTTTTTCGATGATCCAGCGGATATTAGCAATTTGAACTGTGGTTCCTCTGCCTTTTCTAGAACCAGCTTGATCATCTGGAAGTTCACAGTTCATGTATTGCTGAAGCCTGGCTTGGAGAATTTTGAGCATAACTTTACTAGCGTTTGAGATGAGTGCAATTGTGCGGTAGTTTGAGCATTCTTTGGCATTGCCTTGCTTTGGGATTGGAATGAAAACAGACCTTTTCCAGTCCTGTGGCCATTGCTGTTTTCCAAATGTGCTGGCATATTGAATACAGCACTTTCATAGCATCCTCTTTCAGGATTTGAAATAGCTCCACTGGAATTCCATCACCTCCACTAGCTTTGTTCGTAGTGATGCTTCCTAAGGCCCACTTGACTTCACATTCCAGGATGTCTGGCTCTAGGTGAGTGATCACACCATCATGATTATCTTGGTCATGAAGATCTTTTTTATATAGTTCTTCTGTGTATTCTTGCCACCTCTTCTTAATATCTTCTGCTTCCATTAGGTCCATACCATTTCTGTCCTTTATCAAGCCCATCTTTGCATGAAATGTTCCCTTGGTATCTCTAATTTTCTTGAAGAGATCTCTAGTCTTTCCCATTCTGTTCTTTTCCTCAATTTCTTTGCATTGATCACTGAGGAAGGCTTTCTTATCTCTCCTTGCTATTCTTTGGAACTCTGCATTCAGATGCTTATATCTTTCCTTTTCTCCTTTGCTTTTCGCCTCCCTTCTTTTCACAGCTATTTGTAAGGCCTCCCAGACAGCCATTTTGCTTTTTTGTGTTTCTTTTCCATGGGGATGGTCTTGATCCCTGTCTCCTGTACAATGTCACGAACCTCATTCCATAGTTCATCAGGCACTCTGTCTATCAGATCTAGTCCCTTAAATCTATTTTTCACTTTCACTGTATAATCATAAGGGTTTTGATTTAGGTCATACCTGAATGGTGTAGTGGTTTTCCCTACTTTCTTCAATCTAAGTCTGAATTTGGCAACAAGGAGTTCATGATCTGAGCCACAGTCAGCTCCCAGTCTTGTTTTTGCTGACTATATAGAGCTGCAAGAATATAATCAAATTTCGGTGTTGACCATCTGGTGATGTCCATGTGTAGAGTCTTCTCTTGTGTTGTTGAAAGAGGGTATTTGCTATAACCAGTGTGTTCTCTTGGCAAAACTCTATTAGTCTTTGCCCTGCTTCATTCCGCATTCCAAGGCCAAATTTGCCTGTTACTCCAGGTGTTTCTTGACTTTCTACTTTTGCATTCAGTCCCCTATAATGAAAAGGACATCTTTTTGGGGTGTTAGTTCTAAAAGGTCTTGTAGGTCTTCATAAAACCATTCAGCTTCAGCTTCTTCAGAGTTACTGGTTGGGGAATAGGCTTGGATTACTGTGATATTGAATGGTTTGCCTTGGAAATGAACAGAGATCATTCTGTCATTTTTGAGATTGCATCCAAGTACTGCATTTCGGACTCTTTTGTTAACCATGACGGCTACTCCATTTCTTCTAAGGGGTTCCTGCCCACAGTAGTAGATATAATGGTCATCTGAGTTAAATTCACCCATTCCAGTCCATTTTAGTTTGCTGATTCCTAGAATGTCAACATTCACTCTTGCCATCTCCTATTTGACCACTTCCAATTTGCCTTGATTCATGGACCTAACATTCTAGGTTCCTATGCAATATTGCTCTTTACAGCATTAGACCTTGCTTCTATCACCATTCACATCCACAGCTAGGTAATGTTTTTGCTTTGGCTCCATCCCTTCATTCTTTCTGGAGTTATTTCTCTACTGATCTCCAGTAGCATATTGGGCACTTACTGACCTGGGGAGTTCCTCTTTCAGTATCCTATCATTTTGCCTTTTCCTACTGTTCATGGGGTTCTCAAGGCAAGAATACTGAAGTGGTTTGCCATTCCCTTCTCCAGTGGACCACATTCTGTCAGACCTCTTCACCGTGACCTGCCCGTCCTGGGTGGCCCCACATGGCATGGCTTAGTTTCATTGAGTTACACAAGGCTGTAGTCCATGTGATCAGAGTGACTAGTTTTCTGTGATTATGGTTTCAGTGTGTCTGCCCTCTGATGCCCTCTCGCAACACCTACCGTCTTACTTGGGTTTCTCTTACCTTGGACGTGGGGTATCTCTTCATGGGGTATCTTTATGAAAGAGGTAGCATCAACTGTCAGTAAGAGAACCAAAAGCAGGAGATAGTAGGTAACGGGTTGTCATCTAGTTTCAGCCCTGTTCTTCTCTGGTGGCTCAGATGGTAAATAACTTGTCTGTGTTGCAAGAGACTTGGGTTTGATCCCTGGCTTGGGAAGATCCCCTGGAGAAGGAAATGGCTACCCACTCCAATATTCTTGCCTGGAGAATTCGATGGACAGAAGAGCCTGGTGGGCTATAGTCCATGGTGTCACAAAGAGTTGGACACTACTGAGTGACTTTCAGTTTTTTGCTTTCCAGTCCTGTAGACAGCCCCACTGAAATTTCCCCCAGAAAATTAGTAGATGAAGCATTTAGCCTGTTACTGTTTTTGCCCTCATCATAAAATCAGCTGGTCACTTTTTCGTGTCCTCCCTGTGTGTCAGCTTAGAATTACAATGTGCTCTTTAGACTATGACGGAGATTCCAGACATGGACCTGAGGAGCCTTGATTGGGTTCATGACCAATATTCAACAGTTACCATATTCTGACATGACTTACATGCTAAAACAAACCAAGAAAAGACAAAACAAAACAACAGTATCCAAAGCTTATGTTCACCAAATGATTTCACTTGCACCACCTACTTATTTGAGACAGCACTGCCTTGGGACCTGTACAGCATCAAAAGAATAAATTATAAATATGGGAAACATAGGCAAAACACTCTATGACATAAATCATAGCCAGATTCTCTATGACCCACCTCCCAGAGTAATGGAAATAAAAGAAATATAAACAAATGGGACCTAATTAAACTTAAAAGCTTTTGCACAATGAAGGAAACTATAAGCAAGGTAAAAAGACAGCCTTCAGAATGGGAGAAAATAGTAGCAAATGAAGAAACTGACAAAAGAATTAATGTCAAAAATATACAAGCAGCTCCTACAGCTCAACTCCAGAAAAATAAACGACCCAATCAAAAAATGGGCCAATGAACTAAACAGACATTTCTCCAAAGAAGACATACAGATGGCTAACAAACACATGAAAAGATGCTCAACATCACTCATTATCAGAGAAATGCAAATCAAAACCACAATGAGGTACCATCTCACACAGGTCAGAATGGCTGCGATCAAAAAGCCTACAAACAATAAATGCTGGAGAGGGTGCGGAGAAAAGGGAACCCTCTTGCACTGTTGATGGGAATGCAAACTAGTACAGCCACTATGGAGAACAGTATGGAGATTCCTTAAAAAACTGACAATAGAACTGCCATATGACCCAGCAATCCCACAGCTGGGCATACACACTGAGGAAACCAGAATTGAAAGAGACACGTGTACCCCAATGTTCATCACAGCACTGTTAACAATAGCCAGGACATGGAAGCAACCTAGATGTCCATCGGCAGACAAAAGGATAAGAAAGCTGTGGTGCATATACACAATGGAATATTATTACTCAGCCATTAAAAAGAATGCATTTGAATCAGTCCTAATGAGGTGGATGAAACTGGAGCCTATTATATATAGAGCAAGTAAGTCAGAAAGAAAAACACCAATACAGTATATTAATGCATATATATGGAATTTAGAAAGATGGTAATGATAACCCTGTATGTGAGACAGCAAAAGAGACACAGATGTAAAGAACAGTCTTTTGGATTCTGTGGGAGAAGGCGAGGGTGGGATGATTTGAGAGAATAGCATTGAAATATGTTTATTACAATATGTGAAACAGATTGCCAGTCCAGGTTTGATGCGTGAGACAGAGTGCTCAGGGCTTGCGCACTGGAATGACCCTGAGGGATGGGATGGGGAGGAAAGTGGAAGGAGGGTTCAGGATGGGGAACACATGTACACCCATGGCTGATTCATGTCAGTGTATGGCAAAACCACTACAATATTGTAAAGTAATTAGCCTCTAATTAGAATAAATAATTTAAAAAATAAAATAAAAATAAGAGAAGTTAAACTGGGAGAAAGTGATAGGTCAATCTATATTTCAAGACCCTTTTTTCAAAAAATAAGAGCTTAAATTCTTTACGGAGGCTGGTGGTGGTTTAGCCGCTAAGTCGTGTCGGACTCTTTGCAACCCCATGGTCTATAGCCCACCAGGCTCCTCTGTGCATGAGATTCTCCAGGCAAGAATACTGGAGTGGATTGCCGTTAGCTTCTCCAGGGGATTTTCCCCACCCAGGGACTGAACCTGGGTCTCCTGCACTGCAGGAGGATTCTTTACCAAGTGAGCCACTGAGGCTTCCCTGGTGGCTCAGACAGGAAAATATCTGCCTGCAATGCAGAAACCTGGGTTTCATCCATGAGTTGGGAAGATCCCCTGGAGAAGGGAATGGCAACCCACTACAGTATTCCTGCCTGGAGAGTTCTAGGGACAGAGGAGCCTGGCTGGCTATAGTCCATGGAATTGCAAAAAGTCAGACATGACAAAAATTTTCAGTTGTAGTAGTGGTGCCAATAGAGATGGGACTTCTGACCTTGCTTGTAGCTGCTCTGCTTCCATGTGTGAAGTCTGCCCTTTCAGCATATACATGTGTCTCTTCCCATTACGATTTTGGTGCAACCGGCTTTATGAGAGTTGCTACCCTCTCTGCAGCACTTTTACTAATGGAATTGGAGGTCATTACAACATATCTGATTCAAGGACAACACAAGCTTCCTTTTAACTACAACTAACTGCTTATGTAATGTATGCATTTTTTTAATAAAATACTCATTTCTAGTTATGAGATTCATTTCTAGTGACAAGATCCCCAAACTTCTGGGAATCCATCCTAATGACAGAATGAATTAGCCATAAGTATACGTATGTCCCCTCCCTCTTGACCTAGGCATGCTTGAATTTCCTTTGATTTTTATCTTTTCCTCCATGTAAATCAGCATGTTCATTACTAGAAGCCCATACCTTTGGCAAAACGTTAACTTTAAGAGTTTTGTCAGCAAAGGGCGTTCACTTTTGAAACGCTGGAAATCAAATAGGAGTAACCTTTGGGTGCACAGTATGCCAGTCATCCAGCTGCATTGCCCTCTTCCCTATACTAAGTGGCCTTTGATTGTGCCAAAGTGAAAACTGAAGCCACTATCTGCTCAAAGACCTTTTATTACCAACCAGGATTCCTGTTAGGATCCTTATCAAGGGGTTTGTATTATTCTATATCTTGATGAATGTGGATTTTTGCACTTTCTATTAATCCCTCAATTATTTTGAATTATCTGGAACATTAATGACTCATCAGGGAAATATTCTGCTACGCTGATGATTTTTAAAAGTCATTGCATTGTGATGATTGAATTACTTACGAGTCTGATTCTTTCCTTCTTTTCCTGCTTCTATCCTCAGGAAACATATCTCCAGACTTTATTAAGTAATTTAATGAGTAAATAAGAAATATTTTAGAGATGTGTCCTTTAAGGAATTTCCAGATGTAGCGTGTTTGATGACTTTAAATCTATTGGTTAACATTATTATTGTTTGACTTTTCTAAATTCCTAAAAAAATCATATGAACTTTGCTGATTATCTGTTGTGTAGCTATGGTATTTCTCTAAAATTCTCAGACATGTTACAAAGCGTTTGTTAAACTCAGATATCATCTCTTCCATATCTAACACAGCATGAAATGATTGTGAAAATGTTCCTTTCTATTTTTGATAGATTGAGCCAAAGTGTTTTTGCAGCTTATGGATGTCTTTCAGTTTGATATCATGGTTATTTTCATTTTCAAAAGCCAGCCTCAATCTCCATGTCTACTTTCACAGATTTATAGCTCACTGTGACATAAATATAAATCACAAATTCAGCTAATTTATGATTAAAGGGAGTCAGTTTAATTTTCTCAGTATTTTTTTTTCCTGTGCCTTTATCTTATTCAACTATACCTGCGGGCTTTTATAAGTGGGAAGTCCATGATTAATTCAGCCACAAAATCTCTTATTTTGTTATTTAGGTGGTAACTGTACTTGTTTGCTGCTCAGAAAATGAACTAGACATTCTTCAAACATGAAACTACTTATCCCAAATCATTTCTATATTTCTGGGTCTTTTTTCATTTTTCTGTAATATATTCTTGCTTCAAGTCTTTGTCTAAACTATGATTTAATCCAAAAGGCACCAAAGTTTCAAACACTGTGGTGAAACATATGGGTTAATACTTTTGGGTTAATTGGTGCCACCTATATCTCATAAAAGTCATATTAATACTTTTGCTGTTGTTCAGTCACTGAGTCATGTCTGACTCTGCAACCCCCTGGACTGCAGCACACCAGGCTTCCCTGTCCTTCACTGTTTCCCAGAGATTGCTCAAATTCATGTCTGTTTAGTCAGCAGTGCTATCTAACTATCTCATCCTCTCCTGCCCTCTTCTCCTTTTGCATTCAATCTTTCCAAGTATCAGGGTCTTTTCCAATGAGTCGGCTCTTCGCATCAGATGGCCAAAGTATTGGGGCTTCAGCTTCAGCATCAGTTCCTCCAGTGAATATTCAGGGTTGATTTCCTTTAGGATTGACTGATTTGATCTCCCTGCAATCCAAGGGACTCTCAAGAGTCTTCTCCAGCACTAAAATTCAAAAACATCAATTCTTCAGCACTCAGCCTTCTTTATGGTCCAACTCTCATATGCACACATGACTACTGGAAGAACCATAGCTTTCACTATACAGACATTTGTCAGTAAAGTGATGTCTTGATTTTATTACACTGTCTAGGTTTGTCATAGGTTTTCTTCCAAGGAGCAAGCATCTTTTAATTTCATGGCTACAGTCACCATCTGCAGTGATTTTGGAGCCCAAGAAAATAAAGTCTGTCACTATTTCCATTTTTCCCCCCATCTATTTGCCATGAAGTGATGGGACCAGATGTCATGATCTTAGTGTTTTGAATGTTGAGTTTTAAGCCAAGTGTTTTACTCTCTTTTATTTATTACATATTGATTATATATTTTATATATTAACACTAAAGCTTCAATAATTTCTAAAACTCAGTCTGCCTAGTTTCTATCACATAATGTTTGACTAAGTGCTTAGCAGTAATATAGTATCCAGGAGACTCTTGCGTTAAAATTTACTCTTAATGCTTAAAATATACTCTTGATCTGTAGCCTAACAGTCCTGTTCACTTTAGCTGTTACCATTTGTGTGTGGAATGTGATAGTTTTTACTTTTTGGTTTCTCCAAACCAGTTTCCTGAACACAACTGTTTGGTGATGATTTATCCGCTTAACAAATATTTACTGAGCAGGGACTAGCAATCTTGTCTGCACATGAATCTCTCTTTAAAACAAAGAGACATATGTGCAAATAAGAGCAATGAAGGGTTAAAGTAGTATGCTAGACACCCTTACAGAGTATCATAAATACACAAAGAGAAGTGAGGGTTCCAATCCTAATGCTATAGAAAGGCTTCTTCAGTAGTATATGTCAATGAAATTCTTGTAGTTTGCTCACTAAGCAGAGAGAAGGGCTTTCCAAAAAGAAAGAACTGAATGAACAAAGACTAAGAGGCTAGAAACAACATTCAAACCCCTGAAAGGATTAAGTTTTTCAGCACAAGGTGGGCATCTGGTGTGTGGGGTTGGGTCATGGCTGTGGTGGTGGGAGAGGATGCAAGGGCATGGTGGTGAAGATGTAGTCAGCAAGAGACAAGACAAAAGAGATTGCCAGGAATGGAATACCAGCATTCCTTGAATGCCCTGCTAAGAATTTTTAGTTTTGTACCATAAATAATTGAGGCCATTAAAATTTTAATAAGAAGGGTTATATAATCAGGAAGATTGCTTAAATAGCTGCATGGGGAATAGAATGGAAGGACCAATACTGAAACAACCGGAGTAGTTAAGGTACTACAGACTGAGCAATGCTGTGATAGTGGGGATGGAGAAAGACGTTAACAGTGAGAAGCACTGCGGTATGTCATTTTCCACAATCTGACATGTCATATGTTAAGTTACTTTCCCTCTGTCTCTCCTCACTAGACTACACTCTGTGAAGGCAGGACTTGTTTGTCAGTTTCATTCACTGCTCTGTTCCCAGATCCTAAGCAGTGCCTAGCACAGAGAAGCTCAGCAAAGGTGTGTTCAGTGAATCACTTGTATGCAGAGGGTGAGAGTGACAAATTCTTGACTTTGAAGGGGTGCAAAATGAAGCAAGAACTGAAGCAGAGAAGCTGATTGGCAGATAGGATGAAGGGCAGAGAACAGCGAAATCATCTCATCTTGAACAACTGAACTTGCATTCATGTGAGAATCAGAATTCCATGCAAGCTAAGGCAATCTGTCCACAAACGAGCTAAAGACATAAAATGTCAGACTGAACTCAGGGGAAAGTTGTGTTTTTCTTTAACAAAAATGTTTGATGTTTGTTGTTTTGAAATCTTGAAGAATGCATTAATTTCTCTATATTTCATAGTGTTTTGACAAAATAACCAACCATGTCAAATCAATTTTAGGCTGCATGTGGAAAATACCAGTCTTACAAGAAAATCAGGCTTCATTTACTAAATTGCCTTTAAAATAATTAGATTAATGACTTCTACCTAATTTAAAATTTTTTCCTATTAAAATTTGCATTAACAAGATTTGATAGAATGAACACACATGACTATCTCTTCTACCCTTCAAAATGACAAGAAAACCAAAATGACAAAAAATATATTCCTTAAATGCATCCCTATCAGAGCTCAGCATGGACAAAGGTGCAAAAGGGTAACATATTAGGAGATAAGAAATTTTAAGTAATTTCTGGATTATTAAAAGCAGGTATAGAAACTATAGTTTTCTAAATAATTAAGATATTTCACTTATCGTAAAGGATCAAAATAAAGATAGCAGGAGAGTCCTGGGATTAGAATCAGAACAATGAATTAAAGAGCTCCTCTCAGATTAACTAGGCCAAGAAGTTCCATACCTACAAATTTTATCCTATAGATATATTCAGCCATATGCATACAAGGGTATCCCCTGTAGTGGTGCTAATGTTGACAAAAGACTGGGAACAACCCATATATTCATTAATAGAAGTACATGCATATAATGAAACATTAGGCACTGAACAGATAATGGTACACATCTCCTTGTGGCTGAATGGAATGGTCTCCAGGATAGATTGTCAAGTGGGAAAAAAAGTGAAGTATAAAGCAGCATGTACAACTTGCCACCACTTATGTGAAAGGGAGACACATGTATTTCTCTATATATGTGTATAGAGCATCTCTACAACTAATAATGCTGGCTACCTTTCTAAAGGGGTGCTGGAAAACTGACAATAGAAATGATACAGTTAATTTTCACCAAATATTTTTCTATACTGTTAGAATTGTTTTTGCCATGTGTATGTATTATATATGCAAATATATGATACTGTCAAAGGAAAAGGAAGGTGCAGAAGGGAAATGATAAAAAGATCTCGACAATGGAAAACAAAAATATGACAAAAGAAAACACACAAAAAAATAGTAATTAAATGTAGCTGAATTCATTTCTGCCTTTGAGAGAGAGGTTCTATTTGAGTTTTAGAAAAGACACCTAGCCTTGCTGTTTACAAGATACACACCTAAAACAAAATGACCGCAGAAAAGTGACAATCAGATGGAATAATATACCAGACACATCCTGATCTCCTATAAGTGTATGTGTGACAACTACAATATTAGCGTAAAACAAAATACAATACAAAGAAACAGCATTAAATAGGAAAAGGAGACATCATATGCTGATTAAAAGTCCAATCTACCAAGAACAGATTGTCACAAATTTTTTTATCAATATGTATATATTTATAAAAAGTTTCAAAACATACAAAGGAAATAATGCTTACTTTCAAGGAATAACTGTGACCTAATAGGAGATTTTAACATGAGTAATCAGAAAGAAGAAACAAGTAAATATGTAGATATTTGAATAAAAAGTAGTATGTAATCTATATATAATATTGAACTTGTACCCAGCAAGTAGGGAGTAAATACTTTTTTCGAACAAAATAATACATTTAGAAAATGTTATAAATATATATGTACATATACTCTCTAGTATTAAAACAATTTTAAGAGAAAATAAATTGCATATACTTTAAAGTAATAAAAATTGCATAAGGCATATAAAAACATGTGAGATACATAAACATATAAATGGATTTGTTAGGAACAATGAAAATAAATTGACCAGGAAGTCAACTTCTAGGAAAAGAACAGCTAAGGAAGCAAAAGCAGAAGAAATAATGAGCAGAGAATAGTAACTTCAAATTTTAAGTAATACTGTTGATCAATAAAATGAAAATCTGATTCTTTAAAATGACAGTGATTTTGATCAAATGAAAGAGGAATGAAAAAACGTCCATAGATTTATAAATATAAAGGAGATTTTTAAATAAGAGAATTATGTGTATAATTGTATACCAACAAACTTGAAAATCTAGATGAAATCTTTGACTACGTCAGAAAATATATAAAATTGAGCCTAGGAGAGGCAGAAAATCTAAACTGATTAATAGCTGTTGAAAATTTACGAAGAAGATCAGTGATCTATCCCTAAAAATGCTTCAGTGCTAGATAGCTTATAAACATTCTTCTAAATCTGCCTGTAGGAGAATTCCTTCATTACACTTTTTGTTCTGGGGCATACGTAAATTTAAAAAGCTTCCCAATTCATACCGAAAATATACCGTAACCCTTATACAAAAACCAAGAGGAATGGTGACATATACCAACCTCACTTACTAACATAATTACAAAGATTCTAAATAAAATAATAGCAAATAATATTTTGCTAATTGTTGTTAAATAATAATACATTAATTAATTGTTTTTTATTACTTATTTAACAACAATTAGCAAAATATTATATGCTACTATTTCAGAAATACGTGAACTGTGAAATTCCAGATGTTCAAACTGGTTTTAGAAAAGGCAGAGGAACCAGAGATCAAATTGCCAATATTTGCTGGACAATCGAAAAAGCAAGGGAGTTCAGAAAAACATCTATTTCTGCTTTATTGGCTATGCCAAAGCCTTTGACTGTGTGGATCACGATAAACTGTGGAAAATTCTGAAAAAGATGGGAATACCAGACCGCCTGACCTGCCTCTTGAGAAACCTGTATGCACATCAGGAAGCAACAGTTAGAACTGGACAGGAACAACAGACTGGCTCCAAATAGGAAAAGGAGTATGTTAAGGCTGTATATTGTCACCCTGCTTATTTAACTTATATGCAGAGTATACCATGAGAAATGCTGGGTTGGATGAAGCACAAGCTGAAATCAAGATTACTGGGAGAAATAATTAATAATCTCAGATATGCAGATAACTCCACCTTTATGGCAAAAAGGGAAGAACTAAAGAGCCTCTTGATGAAAGTGAAAGAGGAGAGACAAAAAGTTGGCCTAAAGCTCAACATTCAGAAGACTAAGATCATGACATCCGGTCCCATCACTTCATGGGACACAGATGGGGAAACAGTGGCTGACTTTATTTTGAGGGGCTCCAAAATCATTGCAGATGGTGATTGCAGCCATGAAATTAAAAGACACTTACTCCTTGGAAGGAAAGTTATGACCAACCTAGATAGCATATTAAAAAGCAGAAACATTACTTTGCCAACAAATGTCCATCTAGTCAAGGCTATGGTTTTTCCACTAGACATGTATGGATGTGAGAGTTGGACTATAAAGAAAGCTGAGCAGCAAAGAATTGATGCTTTTGAACTGTGGTGTTGGAGAAGACTCTTGAGAGTCCCTTGGACTGCAAGGAGATCCAACCAGTTCATCCTAAAGGAGATCAGTCCTGGGTGTTCATTGGAAGGACTGATGCTGAAGCTCCAATACTTTGGCCACCTGATGCAAAGAACTGACTCATTGGAAAAGACCCTGATGCTGGGAAAGATTGAGGGCAGGAGGAGAAGGGGATGACAGAGGACAGAATGGTTGGATGGCATCATCGACTCAATGGACATGAGTTTGGGTGAACTCCAGGAGTTGGTGATGGACAGGGAGGCCTGGCATGCTGCAGTCCATGGGGTTGCAAAGAGTCAGTCATGACTGAGTTACTGAACTGAACTGAATAATACGTTAAAACCAAGAAACTTTATATCAACCTATAATATGCCAAAACTACTATTTCAATTCACATCTCCACCAGGAATACTTCAGAATATCTGATTTTCTGCATCTTTGCCATCACCAAGGATGGTGGGTGAAGATGACTCTGGCTTTCTTGTTTGACTCGTCTTTTTTTCTGTGAAAGACATGTAAGTTGAGTGATAGTTTAAATATTTTAACTTCAATTTTAAATTTAAAGATTTAGAGGAGTGGAGGTGTAATATATCAGGTCAACTCAAGGGAAAATTATGAAATAAATTTCATCTCTGGATCCTTCAGTCTCCCTCTGGTCAGACTCTTTCTGGGGTCCTTAGATTCTTCAGTCTAAGCATACCAGGATGGGGGCATGGACAGGTGGACAGCTATTCCCTCCACACCAGCTTTCCAGAAAATCTGTGATGCCCCAGAGCACAATGCCACCTCAGGTTCCTTGATAAACAATAGCACAAATGTCTGTGTCTCCACCACCCCCACCCCGAAATCCTTTAGCAACTCCATACTATAAACCTTCCTTTCCCCTCCTCAAAGCTGTTTCAAAGAAAGCCTGGTAATCTGTAATTTCAGAATAAATTTAATTTAGCTATTTGCTGCCTCAGAAGAATTTGCATCTGAAGTGGGATCTCTAATTAGTCGGTGGAATTTAGGCATCTGCAGAACAAGTAGGTGAGATGTTTAAGGAGTTCGATTTGATGCCTAATTTCTGAATTCTTCTAAAACAATAAGAGATGTTATTCTGATAGTCTGCAATTTGCTACCAGCTCAGGACACAATAATACCTTTCAGACATTAGCCAGCCCTGGCTTAAAAGTTAAAGGTCTAGCCAAAATTCCACTTCTGCCTCTTGGTTCTCTCTGCAGTGAGAAACTTGAAGCACACTTGAAGTTTTCTTCCCAATTCAGGCACTCCTGAGTTCAAACCAGAGAACTGCCCTTCATCTCCCAAGTGGATTTTCTGGGGTTATCAAGAGCTGTTTGGGAGAATGTCTTGATGGCAATTTGGCCGAACTTGTGCTTATGCAGAAGCAGATTTTAGTACAAACCTGCTGGAGCCGGAGGTACCGCCTCCACCCTGTCAGAGGTCAGCTCCAAGCTGTGGCCTGGAGGCCAAACACATCACTTAGGTGGATTTTGCCTGGCTCCCTCTATATCTTTTACATTTTTCAATTCAAAAGCCTATGAGGCTTTTCAGCTTGTAATCTCTGCCTTACACTCACCCCAGGCTCTAACAGATATGAATCGTTAAGCAGCTATTAACCCATTCGAGTCAGGTGCTCAAAGATCTTGTTCCTTTCCTTAGTTCTTCCCAGTATTTAAGGCACAAGATAGAAATGAGACAGCTACTGACTTCCTGGCATAGTTGTCCTTCTAAGTTGATGCTGACCATAAACAAATGACTCTGTCCCCAGGCAGTGGGCTAGAGGATTTCTAAGCAACTGATAGTTTAACAGTGTGTGAGTCTAGGTACCTGTGCTCTTCATCATGGTAAAAAATTTAGAATTATATATTGTTGAATTGCTAAGTCATGTCTGACTCTTTGCGACCCATTGACTGAAGCACACAAGGCTTCCCTGTCCTTAACCATCTTCCCCAGAATTTTGTGTTAGCCAATCCTATGAAGTTTACTTCCTATATAGTTAGAAATAAGTAAGCCCTATGAGTTCCCCATTTTACATATAAAGAAACTTGAAGTCTAAAGCAATTGAATACAGTAGTAATTCAATCAATGTAGGTATTCAAATAATCTTTTGGCTTCCTTAAGTAGCTTCCCTCTGACTTGAAAAAAAATCTTGGTTATCGTTAAGCATGTTTTAATCCTTCATTGCTACCTCTGTACTCTCTGCCTCCTCATTCATCCCCAAAGAATACTTTTCTTACCAAAATTAAAAAGAAAAATGTTATTTTATTGCCTGCTTTTTCATTCTTACCACCTGGATACTGCTAAGTCATTCTCAAAAAGGTTTAAGGTTGCTGAGAGGACTGAAGGATCTAGACGCATCACAGTATTGAAACCCTTGAGTAGCTATTGCTAGGAGAGAATGTAGTGATGGCTATATTGTACGCAAGCATAAACACAAACGCATACAGACACAAACACATGCACAAATGCACATGGTACCTTTACTGAAGGGCGTTCTAACTTTTAAAACACTTAATTTCCCAACCCAGTTTAAATTATGGCTTACACATTTTTGAAAATCTGATAAGTTTTTATTTCTAAAGCTGAAATGATAAAAGGGGACATTTCCCTTTGTGTCTGGTTTCAGAGATTGTAACCATAATCAGTGAATTATCTAAATTGGTTTCTGTTCGGAGGCTATTGAGGCATCTCCCTCTTAATGGATTGCAGAGGCCTCTAATTTAATTATTGCCATATATGCTTTCTCTGTGGTTAAAAATCTACCTTATAGATATTAAGACAGTCTGTGTTCAAATACCGTCTCATTGATTTAATTTCTCTTGAGGGAAAAAAAATGTATTGCTAATGGTCACCTTGTCTCAAATTGCAGATTACAGTATTTCGGATGGGATCAGAAGGACACCAGGACATTGATTTAGCCATCCTGACGGCTTTGCTCAAAGGTAAAGAGTTTCTATATACAGGGAGTACAAAAGTAATTTAAATGGATTAGACAGCAATCTTATGTCTCCTAATAGTGGATATAATCCCAAATAATATGACACATCCAATTATTGATAACATAAGGACTTCTCTTTTAAGACATTCTTTTTTTTGTTTTTTAATTGAAGAGTAATTGCTTTACAGAATTTTGTTGTTTTCTGTCAAACCTCAACATGAATCAGCCATAGGCATACATATATCCCCTTCCTTTTGAACCTCCCTCCCATCTCTCTCCCCATCCCACCCATCTAGGTAAACACAGAGCCCCTGTTTGAATTCCCGAGACTTACAGCAAATTCCCGTTGGCTATCTATTTTACATATGGTAATGTAAGTTTCCATGTTACTTTCTCCATACATCTCCATACATTTTTAATGCTATTAAATTTCCCTATAATAGGCCTATTATAGTGTGACTTGATTTCAGAAATTTTTTAAATTTTTAAAAACTTTTATTTATTTAATTTTTGGCTGTGCTGGTCTTCATTGCTGCACAGGGTTTTCTCTAGTCGTAGCAAGCAGGGGCTACTCTCTAATTGTGGTATGCATGTTTCTAATCGTGGAGGCTTCTTTTGTTGTGGAGCATGGATTCTAGGGCACTTGGTCTTCAGTAGTTGCAACCCGAGGGCTCAGTAGTTGGGGTTTCCAGGCACTAGAACACAGGCTTAGTTGCTCCACGGCGTTGTAACATCTTCCCAGGGATTGAACCTGTGTCTTCTGCATTGGCAAGTGGATGTTTACCACTGAACCACCAGGGAAGCCACTCAGTAAAATTTAAATGTACTGCAATTCAATCATGTCTATTGAATCATAAAAAATTATGAAGTAAAAGGCATGCCTTGTCCCTTGATAATAAAAAAGTGAAACACCGCATTTATCTCCTTGAACCAAAACTCATGGTAAATGGAGATGTGGTCCAATTATCAGTTAAAATATTAGTCATCTTAATATCTTCTATTCAAAATATTTTCTTTGTCTTTCACCAATTTGTGAGACAAGTTTACTTCACCTTCAAATTAGTCTTAGAATTTATTTATTTTCCAACTGTTCTGTATGTGACAGACCGTATTAAATGCATTTTATATTATAACCAAGTAGTTACACATATGTAGTTAGAAAGCTGAAATAAAGTAAATAAAATAGTATTTACATTTACTATATGCAATTAAATTGGATATTTTCAATTCTAACCTATTCTGTTCTTTTTAATGCTAATTATATCCCACCAAATTGATTTATGACACACTAATGGGTCATAACCTGCAGTTTTAAAAACACGGCCATAGAAGATTAAAGGAAATTATGATTGCTCTCAGAAATTAACATTTCTAATCACTATAATGAACATTACTTATGCAGCAGTAGATGCTAATGGGAATTTATGCCATTAAAATATTATGGTGTGTCAACTCTATTTTGTGCAGGCTTTGAAATGCTCTCTGATTTTAACCCAGTTGATTTGTAAAGGATATCAAGTGTAATGCTTTTGCTGACTTCCTTAGAGGCCAAGAATATATTTATATCAGTTTCAGACTCTTTCAGTTTGTTAAATTTTTCTTCCCATGTATTTTAAAACTTATGCCTGGACAAGTAACATGGTTTAATATTTAATTTTTATAATTATGCTTAGTTTTTAATTATCTAACATATAAGGAACCTTTGTGCAATTCAGTTTTTATTCTATCATCTGAGAAAATCAGAAGTAAGATGGAAAGAGGAAGACAAGAAAGAGAGATGAAACTAAGCACTGCTCCATAGATTCAGCACCTAGGGGAGAAAAGAATGAACGAGGAAAATATACATTTGCTGTGGCTTCTTTTTTGTCCCATTGAGTTTCACTTTTTTTATTTTAGGATCTGTATGTATTAAAGAATACTATTTATGTGATTCAGATTTATTAAGTATGTTCAAAAATGAAAAGAAAAGGGAGTCAAAAAGTTGTTCCAGAGATCTAGGAAGCCCGTAGTTTCTCAAATGCTGACACCTGGGGTAGCTTTTGAGACTAGGTCATGTCACATCACATTTGTCTTTCGCATTAAGGAAACAGCTCTCTGATATGTGTGATCTGAAACCAGAGACTGTACACCCTTCATCCTTCTCCTGCTTTTCAGTTCTGCCTCCTCCCCTCAACCCCTGCTCACTCATACACCCAGGGAATTCAAGGACTAGGAGCAGAATAGAGTTGCCAGAGAAAATGCAGGACATTGAATGTTTAGATCAACAGCAAATAAACTTTTAGCTCAAACTTGTCCCAAATATTGCATAGGACATACTTACACAAAATATATAATATATATTTGTTATTTATCAAAAATTAAAACATAGCTGGGAGTCCTGTATTTTTATTTGCTAAATCAGGTTATTTTACTCAGAGGAGTTGTGACACTATTAATACTTCTGAACTTCAAACACCTCTGGAGATTCTGCAGGAAGTGTAACTCAAGAATCTAAGATCCCCTCATTCTTCTGTCTGCCTCTGTCTCTCAGGCAGGCCCTGCTTAATCATAGCAATCAGAGATTCCCACTGGAAAGGGCCCCAGACTTACCTTAACAAACTATCCAGTGCTTATCAACTTGCTCTGGCAGTCACCTTATCCTATCTGCATCCCCCATGCAGCAGTTTCAGTGAAGCCAGAAAACATCTACTCGTAGTAGAAGTTAAAAGTGACTCCTTGATCCTTTCTGTGCATAGAAAGAAAAAGTGAAAGTGTTAGTCACTCAGTCATGTCTGACTCTGTGACCCCATGGACTTTAATCTGCCAGGCTCAAAGTCCATGGAATTCTCCAGACAAAAATACTGTGATGGGTAGCCATTCTCTTCTCCGGGGGATCTTCCTGACCCAGGGATCGAACCTGGGTCTTCTGCATTGCAGGCAGATTCTTTACCATCTGAGTTACCAGGGAAGCCTTCTGGGCATAGAGTTACTCCCAATTTTTTCCTCTTTTCTCATACAGCTTGGAGGTCAAATCATGTGGGTGTGTATTCTTTTACTTCTGTACATGCACTGAAGTGAAATATGTGATGACAGCTGTCCTCTATAAATGAGGAATTCTTTTTCTTTAGGTTTAGTCTTCATTGGTAAAGTTCATCTGTGGCATAAAGAGGGAATAACTTCTATTGCTTACTTCATTTTCTGAAAAGTATTTTAGAAGAGAGTGCGAAAATGATAGAATCCTCCTCAAAATAGTCAAGATCATCAAAAACAAGGGTAGTCTCAGAAATTGTCACAACCCCAAGGAGCCTAAGGAGACCTAACATCTAAATAATAATGTGGTTTCCTGGGTAATATTCTTGAGCAGAAAAAAAAAAGAACATTAGGTTGAAACTAGGAAAATCTTAATAAAGTATGGACTTTGTTTTCTTTAATGTTAAGGGAAAAATAAGTTATGCTGTCATATATTATGGATCTGAACAATAGACAGACTGTAGCCAAGAAAACTCCACACTTCTTAATGTCAAAGCGACAAAAAAAAGGAAAAAGCATCTTATGGAATTAACTGTAGAAGTCAAGTGCAGATATAATCAAAACATCCACAGGCAGTATTTAAAGAGTCTATATAAATCACACAGGCATGGATAATGTGCACGGGATCAGTCAGTCAGTCATGTCCAACTCTTTACAACCCTATGGACTGTAGCCCACCAGGGTCCTCTGTCCACGGGCTTTTCCAGGCAAGAATACTGGAATAAAAATTCAAATACCAAGAAAAGTAGTCAATGTTCTAACTTTAGAAAAATTTCTAGTAAGAATGCTAGTGATTAGATTAAATCGTACAAAACAATGAAAATCACTATTTACTGAGCCATTTTCCTTTAAAACTGTATCTTTTAAAAAACTAAATGAATAATAAAAGTAAATAAAATCTAATGTTTTGAAACTACTTCTGAATGCATCCCCCTCCAACTCTATTAACTAGAAAATGCATGATTATTGTCACAAACTAGTACTGGCATCAATACACAATTAGTCTTGCTAAATAACTCATTTTTAAATGGCTTGATTAATCCTTGATAAAGCAAAACGCTTTTGTGCTGTGCTTAGTCACTCAGTCGTGTCCAACTCTTTGTGACCCAATGGACTGTAGCCCACCAGGATCCTCTGTCCATGGAATTCTCCAGGCAAGAATAGGGGAGTGGGTTGCCATGCCTTCCTCCAGGGGATTGTCCCAACCCAGGGATTGAACCAGGTCTCCTGCATTGCAGATGGATTCTTTACCGTCTGAACCACCAGAGAAGCACAATATTCTAAACTAGTTTATGTCCAATAATTCTTGGCACCAGATACATTTCATAAGTAACTAGCACCTTAAAATGTTTACTGAGAAACTATCTTTGCTTAAACTTAGATGATTCATGAATAGGTTTTACGGGAATTTATTATGGCCCTGCTTTGAAAATTAAAAAACTATTTCTAATTATGTGTTTGATCTTTCCCACCCTTTTTTCTGTGTGTAGGCAGCTTAAACAACACATGCATGATTGCTTTTCTTTTAATACTGTTTTTTTTAAACCCAAAACTGTCTAGATAGCCTTATTAAGACCAAAAAAAGGACATTCATATTGATACTTTCATCACATATGTGCAATGCAGAGTTACCATAGTTATTAATTATTATACAACGGAAATAGATGATATTTTTTCCAAAAGAGATCACCAAAGTCAAAATGTGTGGCATATTTATTTTAGGCTTAAAAGGGCATAGGAGGTAAACTTTTGGAGAACAGTGAAATATTTCAGTTAGAGATGAAATTCACTCTGTAATTTTTACAGTGTAGGTTCTTTGCAAAAGTATTATTAAACCTTTCTCTATATGAGACCACTTTTAATCTTCCTCGTGTGCTTTCACTATTAACCAGGCCCCCCCAAATCCACTTGTTTCGTGATGGTTCGTTTTTATCTCTTTAGCCAAGTCTTTAATGTTGATGTCATGGAGCAGATTGACCATGTGCACTCGAACCTCAGTACAGACCGTGCAGACCTACATCTGCTACTGGACTCTTATTTTCACTTCATCCCAAAGCCACCGTGAAGCCACAGTGCCCCCTTTCACATGTCTACGTGCTCAGTCACTCAGTGGTGTCCGACTCTTTGTGACCCCGTGGACTATAGCCTGCCAGTCTTCTCTGTACATGGGATTTTTGAGGCAGGAATGCTGGAGGTGGGTGCCATTTCCTTCTCTAGGGGATCTTCCCAACCAAGGGATCAAACTCGGGTCTCCTGTGTCTCCTGCATTGCATGCAGATTCTTTACTGCTGAGCCTTTGGGGAAGCCCTTTCACCTTGCTATTCCCATGCCTTTTACAAACTTTGAAATTGAGGCAAAGAGTCTAAAAGACATTCAGGATCCTTAGGCAAATCAATAGCAGAGCCAAAGCTTTCACTCAGGTCTCCTCACTTCTTTTCAATTTTCTTTACATTACATGTATGAGTCTTGGGCACATCCGGGATTCCTTGGCTTTACACTGCCACAGAGATCTCAGACATTTACCCCTGTGACTCCAGGGGTATGTGAGTGATAATAGATCAGAACATGTGCTTCCCTGAAGCTCTGAGAACACTTACCAGGGTCCTCAGCTACAAGACGATCCTGGAAGCATGCACAGTGCCTTAATGATCAAACTAGAATGTCCACAATTTAACCTAATGTGGTGGAAGAAAAAGTACAGTCTGACACTTGTTTTATTTTTAAAGAGTACACCACCGGTGAAATATTGATTCAACCAGGAAATTTTTAGTCACATGTGACAGAAACATAGTTCAACTTAGTTCAAGCAAAGAGAAATGCAGTACACCAGAAACTAGTACAACATTGTAAAGCAAGTTTCCTCCAGTGAAATTTTTTAATTTTTAAAAATAAATAAATCATAAAATTGAAAAGAGGAAATTAAAAGATATGTCATTTAAAAATAGAAAAAAAGAAATACAATGATTCCCATGACCAGGCCGTCTGAGATTTGTTGTGCAGAACAGCCATCAGCAGTCGCAGACGCATAGCCAACCCATTGAGCAAACCCCAGTTCAAAAGAGCCATCGTTTCTTACACTTGCAATGAGAAGTCCCAGGGAGCATTTGAATTTGCTTGCATTGGTTCAGTGCCCATCCCTGAATCCATCACTGTGGCAATGAAGATGGGAGAATCCCTGTGAGCATGAAATGAGAAATGGGATCAGCTCCACCCAAGCCTTGGAGTTATGGATTTCCAACAATAACAACAACAAAAAAGAGGCTCTATAGCCAGGAAGTAGAGGCACAAAGGGTGCTGAGAAGACCAAAACCAACTAAATATATATGTATATATACATGACTCACAATTGTATTAAAAATGTATTGAGAACCAAAGAGTGTCAGATTTACCTAAGATGCAAGCACTTACGCACCTTAGGGGAACAAATTCTTCACTCACTAGACAAAAATGGAAACTAGGTCAAACTGATACTAATCAGGGTCAGATATCCACTCAAGGCATTCTCATAGAATTCACTTCAGGTAGACCTAAATATGAATCTATGAATATTATTTACTATCTTTTTATCACTATAGTCATTATCCTTTTCATTGATTATTTGATTATTTCTGCTAAAGATTTTATTTTTTTTAATTTTTTTTTTAATTTTTATTTTTACTTTATTTTACTTTACAATACTGTATTGGTTTTGCCATACATTGACATGAATCCACCACGGGTGTACATGCGTTCCCAAACATGAACCCCCCTCCCACCTCCCTCCCCATAACATCTCTCTGGGTCATCCCCGTGCACCAGCCCCAAGCATGCTGTATCCTGCGTCGGACATAGACTGGCGATTCGATTCTTACATGATAGTATACATGTTACAATGCCATTCTCCCAAATCATCCCACCCTCTCCCTCTCCCTCTGAGTCCAAAAATCCGTTATACACCTCTGTGTCTTTTTTGCTGTCTTGCATACAGGGTCGTCATTGCCATCTTTCTAAATTCTATATATATGTGTTAGTATACTGTATTGGTGTTTTTCTTTCTGGCTTACTTCACTCTGTATAATCGGCTCCAGTTTCATCCATCTCATCAGAACTGATTCAAATGAATTCTTTTTAAAGGTGATTATATTCTTAACACTTTCCCCCAATACCAAAGTCTATCCCTTAGGAGAAAATGATTTTGTAAAGACCAAATCACCCCAGGCTTTCCCAACTAGACTCCATCCACCCCATCCTCCACTACCACCCCAACCCCTCAGAATAGAACTTAGCACAGGGATACCACCCAGTAAATGGATTTTTAATAGTATGAAATACAGACACATTCAAAACATCACTACTCCCTGATTGAACCAACTGCTTTACGTCATTGAGGCTTGGTTTCCTAGTCTAAAATAGAAATAATTATCATACCTCACTCATAGTCATTTTAGTAATTGTAATTAATAATGCAAGTAAAACACTTAGCTGAACCTAGAAAGTTCTGTTTAATAAATGATAGCCTGACTAACCATGCTGATGATGATGCCAAACTAGAAATGAGAACAAGAGCCACATCTGTTTTATTCACCACCATGTACGCATATACACAGTGCCTGGCACACCATCAGTATTAAATATAGATTTTTTGGAAGCATGAATAAATGATCAACAGACTTTGGGATTAGATGGTGTGTGTGTGTGTGTGTGTGTGTGTGTGTGTGTGTGATTTATATGTATAAATCCTAGTTCTTTGCTGCCTATAAAATTGACCAAGGTATTTAACTTCTGTACATCTCAGTTCCCTCAACTATGAAAAAGGAAATTGTGACAAAAACAACCACCTTTCTCATGTGGGTTGATTTAAGGGACTGGAAGCTCTTTGAGGGCAGGCACTATGCTTTCTTCATAGAAAATACTGAACACTTAGTGCTTTATCAAGCAGTGGCTCGGTGGTCTAGGAGTATGATTCTCGCTTAGGGTGCAAGAGGTCCCAGGTTCAAGTCCTGGACAAGCCCTCTTGGACTTCCCCAGTGGCTCAGCAGTAAAGGATCCGCCTGCAGTGCAGGAGCCACAGGAGAGGTGAGTTTGATCCTTGGGTCAGGAAGATTCCCTGGAAGAAGGGAATGGCAACCCACTCCAGTATTCTTACCTGGAGAATCCCATGGACAGAGGAGCCTGGCAGGTTACAGTCCATGGGGTCGCAGAGTCAGACATGACTGAGCACACACAGTGCTTTTATACTCTTTCTCTTCTAAAACAGGCTTTTGGATTCCTAGGGAATTAGGATGTCCCTCATATCCAAAATCCATCATAATCATAAAATCGTAATTTTGAAAGGACATATAAATTTGAGAACAACAAAACCCCTTGAGCATACATGTAAAGAACCAGAACAGAAATAAAATTTAAATTTTATTTTACAAAAATAAATTTAATCTTGAAAATGGTTGAACACATGCCCAGCCTCCTTAAAATGAAATTAATTTTCTGGCAATTTTATTTTCTTGCAAATCCAAGTAGATCTCAGAGCAATAAGAAAGACCAAGATAGATAGCAATTTTGGACATTTCTATTTGTCTCTAATAGAAGAGTGCAATAAAAGAACTTAAATCTCTTAGTCCTTTCATTTGTATAATGTTTTACAATTCACAAAGCATTTTCACATAAATTTTATCATCTAATCTTTATAACAACTCTGTGGAATGGTTGCCAGTTAATTTATCTCCAAACTGGGTCTTCTGAGGCATGAAAGTGGGAGATAGTGATAATTAGGCCAGAACAGCTAGAATAAAGGAAGAATGTCCAGACAAATTGGGAAATGTGATCATTCTGATTACAAACTTCACCTTCCAATTAGAAAGTTTCCAGAGGAAAAGAATTTTGTCTTCTTTGCCTTCATATTCCAATACCAGAAAAAATGCCTGACATATGCTTAGCATTCAGTAAATATCCACTGATTGAAAGAAGTTATAGTCCCAGGCCAATCTGTAACTGGCCAAAGTCATGTAAACAACCAAAACGCAAACTGGACCTCCCATGAAAGTTCACTGAGGTGGACTCCAACCTTTCAACTCACTGACTGACAGAAATGCAATTCTACATCCTCCCCAGGATTTCTGCAAATTCTTGAAAGATGAAAGTCCTCATGGTCACCCTTGCCTGCAGGTTCCTGATTCTATGTGTGTTATTTCTGTTTCTCATCACAAAAGACAAAATGTAAAACTCAGCCTTGACACAGTTTTGAAAAAAATAACAAAATTCACTTACCCAAAACTTTTTGTTAAAAGCTTTAGTAGACTTTTATAAAAGCATAATAAACTTCTAAAAATATAGATAAGGTTGGAAGAAAAGTTCAATAATGCACACAACTCTTGATCACACAGCCAGCATCTCCAATGTTGAGAGCTTTTGGCTGTCTCACACAGGGACTTTGCATGGATCCTTCACATATGAGTCCCCTTTGGTCACGCTGTCCCCCTCTTCTCCCACTGTCCTCTTCTTCATGCTCCCCTCTAAGAGTAAAACAAATGTCCTCTTCAAACAGAGCACTTCATCCCCATCCTCTGACATTTTGGTCCTGTCCTGAAAGGCTCATCTACCCTAGGCAGTTTTGCAGGATATTTTCACAGACAGCTCCTTCCCTAAGCAGAGTTCTGGTGCCAGACTCATAGGAGAGAGTGAGTTCTTTAACTCCTTTGATATAGGCAGTAAGTGAAGAGTAGGGCTTTGACTCATGTCCCTAATCGAAGGATGAGAATATGATGTTCTTTGCTCCAGGGCCACAATCACCAGCAGGAAAGTACAGTGTACAGTATAGTAGGTGCAATTGTTTGCGAGAACTATGAACACTAGGCCCCCCAGATCTGCAGTTATGGACAGGCCATTTCTAGCAGATTTTCAAAGTTATGACCATGTCCATAAGATTGTCTCATTGTAGAATTATAAAGCTGGATAGAACTATGAAGGCTTAGGACAGTGAGAGGTCTCTGCTGGTGAACTGGAATCCAGGTCTGCAGATGTCCAGGTCTGTTCCTCCTTCCCGACATCGTGCAGCCAGTTCGGATGGCAGATGTGGTCATCTCAGCTCCTTGTTACACAGAAGCTAAGCACCTTTCACTCTGCAGCTCCCTTGGGCCTCAGGATTGGCATGGGAACAATGCTGTGTGCATTTTAAGCTAATTACAAACCCAGAGCTCCCTGGCAGCTCTTGGCTTGTGAAGACATCATCATTGCCCACTGACCACAGTGCTACAGAATTGTACCTTTTCTTCCCTAACTTGCCGGAGAACAATGAATCAGCCTCTTTGTTAAATCAGTTATTGAACATTTTGAGTTACATAACCATGCAGATTGGCAGGAGCATAATTCCAAAGTGAATGGTTTACATCGATACCAAAAATAATAGTGATAACTATAGTAAAACTAAAATGTAAGAATAACAACTAATATGGCACTTACTGTAGTAAAGCATTAACTGATTTAATCCTCACAATACTACAGTGGGACAGGTACTATCAGTATTACCCATTTCACACTTGAGGAAACTGAAGCACATATAAGCTACCATGACCGAGGTCACACAGCTAGATATTGATAGAGTCTAGACATGAACTCAGGTTATCTGGGCCCAGAACACTTGCTCTGCATCCTAAGCCTCTATGCCAGGACTGCATTTTAAGGACTGCCCTCACTTTTTATATCTTCTGAACAATAAGTGAGTAAAATTTCTTTGATGCATAAAAAAGTACAGATAGATTCCTAGATAAATATGGTTCACTGAACACGAGTCCACTGTTACTACTGTACACTGATTCCCCCTAAAGCAAGAGTAAATGGTCATTTATTAAAAGCACTAGAGCAGAAACAGTATTTTGTGCACACCACACTGATTTCACTTTCTTCACACTGAAGACTAACATCCTAGCCTTCCTTGCAGAGAGGCTGAGACCATGTGACTGAGCTTTGATCAAACAGATGTGATCAGAGGTGATATAAACCATTTATAGACATGGAAGATGAAAAGCAGATGTAAGAATGGAAAATAACACATGGGGAAAAAACTGAATATCAAGCTGACTTGCACTTCAGTATGCTCAAAGGTCCAGAAAGTTGGGGCACATGGAGTCTTTTAAAAGAAGCAGCCAGAGTGCCATATCCTGTTGCCTACAGTCCCTTGTACTCCTAATTCCTCTCCAATAAAAAAGCAAAGATATATTCTCTGAAGAGGGTAAAACATATTCTCTGCACCAGGAGACAGCAGGTGAAAGGTGAGGGCTAGGCTATAGACTGAAAGTGGGGGTGCTAAATAAATTATCAGATATTGGATGCTAAGACCCCAGCCCTCTCCCCTTTTTGGTTCCCAGCATGCTGGTGGCTGAGGGGCAGAGGTCTTCATTCTCCAAAGAGGAGACTGAAAAGGACTGAAAGTTCCTTTTTTTTTTGTAAAATTTTATCCCTCTAAGAGAAAAGACCTAAAGATATTAATATAAATGATTCCCCATTTAAGGAACCAGCTTATCTTACAATGAGGTTCATAGTTGATAATTTCCATTCATGTGCTCAGGACTTCCAATCAGCACTTTAGCACCCACTCTTAAGTATGAGCAGATGTCCAACTGTAACCAGGCATATAAGAAATATCTCTAACATAGAGGACAGATATGCAAACAGATAAACAGAGAAATGAAATTTGGTATAAACAGAACCAATGTAGGAAGAAAAAACTGCACCAAAACTATGATTACTACCCTCAGAGAAATGAAGGAAAATATTTAAACCATTAAAATATGAACAGCATCTTATATTTAGTTCAAGAACTAAAAAGAGCCCTTAGAAATTAAAAATGATAGTGGCAAACTAAAAATAAGTGGAAGAATTAAAAATAAAGTTGGAGAACTCTCCCAGAAAAGGGCAGACAGAATTAAAGATAATGAGAGAACAGAAGGTCAGAAGCCATTAATGTAATTCCAGAAAATGTTCCAGAACTCCAGAACACAGGTCACCAGATGATAAAAACCCAGAGTGCCCAGAACAATGAATACAAATAAACCCACACTAAGACAGGTTATCATGATATTGAATAATACAGGGAACAACAACAACAAAACCTCTAAGAACTTCCAAAGAGAAAAACAAGTCACATGCAAAGAACCAGGAGCTAGGATGACATTGAATTCTGAACAACAGTGCAGAAGGCTGTTGTGAAATGCCGTAAAAATTCTGAAGAATATTTACTGGCAATCTAGAACTCTATATTAATCTACCAGCTACTTGTAAAAGTAGAATAAAGACATTGTCGGGCATAAGCTGTCAACACATTCACTACCCACGAACCATTTCTTTGGTACTTTACTGTAAGATGTGCTCGACCAAAATGAAAGAGAAAAAAAAGCAAACATGAAACGTAGGAAACAGGAGCTCCCACACATGAGAAGTGTTGGGAATCCCTGGATGATATGAAAGGGGGACTCAAAGCAACAGTTCTGCACCAGGCATGAGAGGTAAAAGCAGGAGCTGCCGGACCTTCTGAAGGCTCAAGCCTTAGAATGGCATAGGGTCACTTCTGCTGCATCCTATTGGGTAAAGTGTGTCAAAAGACCAGCCCAGATTTAGTGTGAATACTGGAAGGTACAGTTCCGTGGAAGCTGTCTTCAGAGACCAGCTTCCACAGAGGACCAACGTAATCAGCTACAAGAAGTGGCTGCCTCTGGAGAAGGAGGATTGGGATGATCAGCTTTGTGATATTTTCTAACAAATCTTGTGGGATGGATGACTCTAAACTCTGTGTATGCATAACCTTAGTAAAAATAAACTGCAAAATAGTCCCTGGGTTATATAGTTCTTGAAGAAAGAGACAAAATGAGTAAAAAAAAAGAAAGAACGAACTGGTAGGAAATCATCACTGCAATAATTCCAGAAAATGTCCCAGAACTCCAAGGTATACATTTCTTTAGAATCCTGCTAAAAATTACAATGTGGAAAGTGCACATATTTTTCTTATCTGGGATTTCCCTGGCAGTCCAGTGGTTAAGACTCCATGTTTCCAATGCAGCAGTCATGGGTTGGATCCCTGTTTGGGAAACTTAGGTCCCACATGCCTCTACATGGCCAAAAGAAAAAAAAAAAAAAAAACTATTTTACTTACATGACTATGTAAATAATTTCATTTTGTCATATCACAAGCAAGCAGAATAACCCAATATAATGTTTTTCTTTTCTTTTACTCCCTCTGTCTTACACTGATAACATTCCTCAGTTTTGCATATTGTACGTAACACAGGAACACTTTTATAAAGTTTTTTAAGATGTTAATGGATAACCTTTGTAAAGTATTGACTTCTTTTATTGTGGAAAGCACAAAATAAAGAAAACACATTTGTTTAAGTAGGTTGGCAAAAAGAAGGAAATAGATGCTTTATGTTGTTAATCATACGCCGCCGTATAATTTTGTTTGTCCTATCTATTTGCATATGTTATTAGGACATGAGGAAATAACGGCAATATTTACACAGAAACTCTTGACAAATATCATTAGGTAGACAGCCTGACTTTGTGAGGTTTTTGTATTGCTTTGGTCCATAAAAGTCTAGCACTTTAGCTCTAAAAATGAAACTAAGAACAGTTTTGCAAAGCTAATGAGACCTTACATAGAAAACAAAGACCCAATAAATAAGAGAAAAACAAAACAAAGCTTAATTACCACCTCCTGCCACTGCTAGACCCAGTAACCAGAGAATATAGGGACCCAGGAGAGAGAGAAAGTTCAAGGGTACAAGACGGAGAGGAGGAATGACCTTCAGTCCCTGAGGAGCCTTCAGTTACCTGACAGACAGGGAAGGTGCAGCTCTCAGCAGGAAGCAGCAAGTGCCAGGCACAGGTGTAATGTTACAGGCTGCAGAGGAAGAAGCCAGATGCACCTTCCTAATAGAATGTGGTTATGGCTCCTGTGAAGAACACCCAGTATCCATGGCCTGGGCTGCCCAGGCCTAAATACACAACCAATTTTCCCAATTTACATGCCTACAAAACAGTTACATTCTTATAATCCAAAAGGAACGTTTGTATCTAAATTCAGACTCTTGCATTGTAACACATTTACCTTTTCTTGCTTATATTTGAGCACCTGTAAACTTCAACTCACTGAGGGGACTGTCTGAAGAAAAAAATTACTAGAAGGTAGCATTTGATTGACTCTCCAAGCTCTGTCAGAAAAACCTCTCCTAACATTCATTGCCAACTCTGACATATACATATAAGCCCCTGATAATTTAGGGACTATCAGTACTTAATTCTGAGACTTACTGTTTTATTTTATAGTTGGTATCCCTTTTATGAAAATTCAATGATAATCCTTCACATCAACCACAGTAGAAACAGTAGTAAGTCTGTCTGGTAACTGTTCATCCAGGAGCGTCTGCATGCCAATAGTATTATTACCCTGACAAAATTATTAAAATATTATTATTAATCTGGTAAATTTATGGTTGGGAATATGTAAGGCACTCAAAATATTTGCACAGTGCTTTAATTTAACAAAGCATTTTTTTCATATATTATTATTTTTAATCCTCAGTCCCTTGAGGGAGATACTGTTGACCTTGTCTTCCACCAAGAAACTCAGTCTTGGAAAGAATAAGTAACTTTTCCCAGCTCCTCGGGTAGTATCAGGGATACATTAACTGATCACTGGAGCACCTACTATAAGGTATAAAGTGCTGCAAAATCTTCAAAGTCTTAAAATATGATAGAGTACACACCCCAATGTAAAATGTAAACAAAATGCTAAAAAAGCACAAATGAAAGAGACTGATGGGTTCAGGGAAGGTTTTATTTGAAATGCACCTCTGCATTTCAGAATGCTAAGCTTATTATATCAAACAGACAGCCTAGAGAAATCCAAAATAAATAGTATGCCAATTATTTTTTCAGAGGAATTTAAAATTAAGATGACTTTTTTGTCTTTTTCCTTTTTCAAATTCTTTTCCCATTTAGGTTCTCACAGAACATTGAGCAGTTTTCCCAAAGGCTAACTTCCCCTCAACTGACAGTCAGTGGGCAAGAGCTTTTATTGGTAGAGAGAGGGGGTTACATGCGGAAACAGCACAGTCAGCTCTGACAGCCATCTTGAAATTGATTGTTTTTCGTACAGCTAGTCTTCAATTTCCAGATCGGTTTGTTACCGTTCCTTGAGGGCGGTTCCTGGCATTGTGGCAGCTTATGTCATGGCTGTGGTCTGGTCATAATGTAGTTACTTCTTCCACCTGATGGGGGTTTCATTATGTACAAAACAGCCCAAAAGACATGGCTCAGAGTACTATCCATAGCCCTTGCGGAGAAACTAAATGTCCTTGACTTTACTTAATGACTAAACTAGTATTATTTTGTCCTGTTTGACAGTTTTTCTTTGCTTCTGCATTTTCTCACTTCTTGGTTTAAGTTTATTCTTTGACTAAAGTCTTTCTGCAAACAAAAGGCAGGCAGTTGACACAGAGGGAAAGGGTTGATAGGGTCCTGCTGAAGCATAACTGTTTCAAATGGAGATCTCCTCTTTATGACTATCAGGAAGGGGTGGCAATCAAGATGAGATAATTAAAATGAATGGGGCTGGTAGGATATAGTGGATGGAGCCCAATTTAGGACCAATCTTTACTGTTCCAAAGGAAAAGAAAAACTCTGAATTCATTTCGAGTCACTTCGGGAACTGGCCTAGACTATCATGTAGTCTTCTAAGGACTCCATCCAAAACACTGACTAACTAATAGAACCCAAAGGAGAATGCAAGTTACATATATGTATTTATATTTATATATATATATATATATATATATATATATATATATATATTTCCTTTGAGAGTAGAAACTGTGGTCCAACCTTATTTCCCCAAGGCCTAATAGAAAGGCTGGCAGAGAATTGGAATTCAATAAAAATCTGTTCAGTAAACGAAAACAGCTTCTCTAAAGGCTGTCCTTAGAGGCAGTGAAATGAAGACATCAAGAATTTCAGCATAGAGTGGGAGTTGGGAGTAGGTGAAATGGGTGAAGGTGGTCAAAAGGAATAAACTTCCAATTATAAGATAAGTAAGTTCTTGGGAGGTAGTGTATAGCATGGTGACTTTAGTTAACAGTGCTCTGTTTTATATTTGAAAGTTGCTAATAGAATAGATTTTAAAAGTTCTCATCACAAGAAAAATATGTTACTATATGAGAGTAAATTTATATTGTACACCTAAAACTAACATTGATGTCAATTATATCTCAGTATAACTGGGGGAAATTTTTTTAAATAAATAAAACTTTAAGCTCATATGGCTTGACCAACCAAAAACAAATAAGAAGAATTTTAAAAGTTGATGTGTGAATTTTAGATAACATTTAACCAGCAGTTTTGGTCCTAATCATAGGGCATTAGAGAATATTCTGGCTTCTTTCATTAATGCGATATGGGTTATTTTATGATAGAGGAAGCAAAAGCCTGTTTGCCTATTTCCCTTTTTGTTGTAGATCTGATGAGTTTCATAAAACTTTTAAAATTTCTATGAATCAGGAAAAATGCTCAGCTCTTAAAACTAGATTGTCTGAGTTTGAATCTAATCTCTGTACAAACCAGCCTTCTCACCTTGGACGAGTTTCTATGCCTCTGTTTCCTCAACTGTAAAATGGAGATAATGGAACCTCAGCATTTGTTGTGAGAATTCAATACTTTAACACTTAGAAACAGTCCCTGGCACAAGTTAAGCATGAAAGAAACATTAGTTATTATTATCTCTCTTATTAACTAAAGATAAATCAAGATGCAAAAGCCCATCTTCCCCTCAAAGGACTCTTTCACTCAGCTGCCTGGTTTCCTCTTATAAGCCAACTCTGAATTTCGTCAGCTAAAGTCAATCCAATCTTTCATGAGTCCTATTAACTTTCTCCTGAGAGTCTACCTAAAGTTATTTTTACCAAGAGGAGATAGTTATCATTCAGAGCAAGAAAATAGAGCAAAGAATAGATTGTCTGCAGACTTCACATAATTTTTATGTTTCAAGCCTTTAATTTGTTTCTTGTTTGTTTGTTTTTCAATGTAGCAACCACATTCCTAAGAGAGGCTCTCCAGGGTAGGTGATGTCTTTGCTCCGGGAGATAAGTGAAGGTGTATCCTAGCAATCAAGTCACATGACAGGGCCTTTCAGCCACTTTCCTTCCATCTTTGTGGTTTCCATGTACACAGAAAATCTGAAATCTTTGAATGAATGGTGGGTTTTCATTAACTGAGATTATATTGCATTTAGTTGCAAAACTTACAGGTAAAGTAAATTGATAGAAATGAATAGAATCCCTGAAAACAATATTTAATTCAGGCAAGATTCTTTAGATAAGACGAGGAAAGGCCCAAAGACCCTAGCAAGAAGAAATGTTGATTGACCAATATAGGGATAGGTGTCATCATCCTATACATCACAGAATCATGGCACTAAAACATTTCAAGCTCAGTACCTCCTGCCCCCTCCTCCCACCACCAAGACCATCAAGCAGGATCATACTTAAGTATCCAAGTCAGATGACTCACCTAACCTTTTAAATTTGTAAACTCTCCCAAAGAGAGTCCACACTTCTATTTACAACCCACTTTCATCAAGAGGCTCTTTAGTTCCTCTTCACTTTCTGCCATTAGGGTAGTGTCATCTGCATGTTTGAAGTTATTAATATTTCTCTTGGCAATCTTGATTACAGCTCGAGCATTTTGCATGATGTACTTTGCATGTAAGTTAAATAAACAGGGTGACAATATACAGCCTTGACATACTCCTTTCCCAATTTGGAACCAGTCTAACTGTTGCTTTTTGACCTGCATACAGGTTTCTCAAGAGGTAGGTAAGGTGGTCTGGTATTCCCATCTGTTTAAGAATTTTCCATGGTTTGTTGTGATCCACACAGTAGCATAGTCAATAAAGCAGAAGTAAATGTCTTTCTGGAATTCCCTTGCTTTTTCTGTGATCCAGTGGATGTTGGCAATTTGACCTCTGGTTCCTCTGCCTTTTCTAAATCCAGCTTACACTTCTGGAATTTCTCAGTGCATGTACTAGTTTGAAGGACTTTTAGCATTATCTTGCTAGCATATAAAATGAGTGAAGTGTGGTAGTTTGAACATTCTTTGGATGTATATATTTGTTTCTAATTTTCCTTGATGTCAGAAATACTGAATATTCTACCTTTCTTACCATTCCATTATCTCCTTCCTTAGACCCTCTTGCTTCTTCACTCTGCCTTCTGTCAAATGTAAAAAGTACCATGACTTTAAATCACATATCTACATGAATAATCTCCAGATTCACCTCCAACCCTAACTTCCCTCTTTGCTCCCTTTACTAATTGTCTAATGGATAACTCCTCTGGTAGTCAAATTCAATTAAATTAATTGTCATGAACATAAATAGAAATAAATAAAAATATTCTTTCCCTCCAAAGCTGATTTCTACCATTTATGTTCACATAGCAGCCATCCTTTTGATTATCGAGGTTCAGAGCCTTCATTAAGGTTTTTTCTCTCTTGCTCATGCAAATTCTTGCTAATTCTGGACATTTTAGCCACCATAATGTCTTTCATGTCTATTCCTTCTTTTTCTTCCTTGCTCAGCATCATTAGGCCTTCAGGACTTTTGACCTGAATTATTGCAACGGCCTTTTAAGGAATCTTCCTGCTTCTTAGTGAACATATTCTTGCCCATCTTCTAACCTTCAGTATGGAATGCAAAGATCTGATCAGAACACTCTTGTACCTATAAAATCCTTCAGGACTTCCAATATAGGCATGGCAACATAAACTTATCATTCTCTTCTTTTCCTAGAAAGCTTCAAAAATCAATAATGAAAGAGGAAGAAAACAATAAGGAAACTCCATTTTTGGTGAACTAGGAAAGATTCCAAAATATTTGTATATGTGGGACGTCTGTGGGAGGAAAGGGTAAAAGCTGGGGTGAGAGGAACCAGCGGTGGCAGTCCTCAGAAAGCACCAACAAAATTGTAATTACTAGGTGTGAGGAACACCCTAAGGTACAAAGTTCTTTCCTTCGTCTAGAACAGAAAGTGTAAGAACGAGAGTGAGTTGGACGGTGGTAGGAGACTTTCCTGATCCTGACTTAGTACACATGAGTAGAGAAGATGAGCCACGTGCAGAATCATTCAGACAACCTGAGGGAATTTTCCTTCAGTGAAGCTGGGAAGAAAACCTTCCAACTGCAAATAATAACTAACCTTCAGTGCTACTCTGGACCTTTTATGACCCAACTCACTAAGTGATACATACAAAAAAAAAAAAAAAAAGAAATTAGCATACAGATATATTCTAAGAAAAAAATAACAAAAGAGCAAAATGTGTTCACAGAAGACTAATACTCTATAAAAAAAAAAGTTTTCAGGGAACAGATGAACATTATGAATAAGTATTTTACCATGAACTCTAAAAAAATTAAATCTCAATGAAGCACTTATCCATGAAGAAATACTTCAGAGTTGGAATACCAAAATTCAGGTGAGAGTGCGTGAGGCAGCAAGAGGAGATAAAATGCACTCAGGAGTGAAGTGTGGGGGGCGGGGGGGCGGGGGGAATAAAATGATCACAGAATTGCAGAATAAATGAGAACCAGTACAAAATCAAATATACGTTTTGAAAAACCTAGTGCTGAATACAAAGACTAGAAATGAGGGAAATAAAAATGAAATTAAATAGAGTTAATTGGGATTAAAGAGAAGTTATATTTATAGAAGATAGAAGAGAGAGCCAACATAAACATAACTGGTAACTCCAGAGAAGAAAACCAAAATAATGGATCAAAACAAATATTTTGAAATATAATTACATAATTTAAAAATATAATTTAAGAATTTTTTATTAAAGAATTTTAAAACCTTGATGTGGATATTGAAAGGGCCACTTTATGCCAGGGGCGGGGGCAGGGGTGGAAATGGACTCTGAATCTTCAACACCCACACTTAAAATCCTAGTAAAGTTACTGAACTTCAAAGAAAAATAAAAGCTACTTTGGGCCTCCAGGAAAAATAATCAAGTCTTTTATGAGGTGAAAATCAAGCTGGCTTCAGACCTTCTTTCAGTATCATTCAATGCCAGGACACAACAGGGGAACAGATTTTATATTGAACCGATGTCATTCAACTGTAATGACTACTAAAAGAAACAAAACAGTCTAGAACTTTGGAAATGCTTTTCTCTCCAATTCCTCTTGAAAAAAATATTAGAGAATTCAAGCTACCAACCAAGAGACGTTTGGTTGGTAAAATCACTGTGAGCATTGATACTAAATCCTCAGAGAACTAAGATAAAAATAGAAATTTGAGTAATAGACAGGAATATAAATATTACTTGCCATAACAAGGTAAAAATAATACAGCAACAAAAAAACTGAGTGAAGGGAAAAAGGATGAAGGTAGAATTGCTAGGCTTTTTGCCCAGTATAATATAATATCCCTTTTGCCTAAGGAATATAACTTGAGACACAACTCAAGTATTAGTAAAAAGAAATATAATCGTATTTGACAGCACAGAGTAAAACATAAAAACATAATCTAATATTCTAAGGTTGAACAGTGGAGGAAAGGAAAGGGAGAGAAGGTACATGTACAGGCACTAATTTATCCTGATCACAAGAGAGAACTAATGCATGCTGTCTAGAGAAACATGACTGTGAGCCCCACTGCAGATTAGCCGAATCAGAATTACCATTTAAACAAGATCCCTAGGTATATCGTATGCACATTAAAATCTGAGAATTGCTACCATAACAAATTATCATAAACTCAGTGGCTTGAAACAGCAAAAGTTTACTCATACTTCTGGAGGCCAGAGGTCTAAAAGTCAGATGTTAGCAGGGCTATATTCCTTCCAGAGGCTTCAGAGGAGAATCATGCCCTTGCCTTTTTCAGCTTCCAGAGGCGGTCTTCATGCCTCTACTTGTGGTTCTTGCCTGACATCAGTCTTTCATCAATCCAACCTGTTGCTTTCGCCTTCACATATCCTGCTACTACTTTGATCCCCTTGTGTTCCTCTTGTAAGAACTCTTGTGATTCCATTGCCTTAGGCCCACCAGATAATCCAGGACAGTCTCCCCATCTCAAAATGTTAACTTACTCACAGCTACAAAATTCATCTGCCATATAAAGTGACAGCTTCACTGGTTCCCAGGATCAGCACATTGACATCTTTAAGAGGTGAGGGCACCATCAGCCTACCACAAATTCCATTTATCCAAGTCTCCTTCACCCATCCCCTCTCTCAGCAAATTCTATTTCCTCCTTAAGGAGGCTCTGACTCGACTGACAGCAAGTGCCCCGGACTTATTTGTATAGATTTCACAGCACTTACCGCCATGTCCTTTGATATAGTGATTTGTATATTGGTCATATCTGTCCTTTTTTTCTCATTCTACCTTCATGCTTATTAGATTGCAGCTTCCTTACCTGGAGGTAGCATAAAGTGCTGCTTTTTCAAATGCAATTCCAGTGAGCCTTCACTTTTTATTCTCCTTCAAAATATTGACAGTACATTCTGACATATTGCTTATTTATGTCAGTTACCCTGGTATGAGCTTACAGTTCCTGCCGTTGTCTGAGGAGACAAGAAATACTTTTCTTAATGGAAAAACTTCTATGTAAATTGAATTAATGTTAATCAGTCCAGTTAGTATAATTCCTTATTAATTTAGTACAAGTATGTGATTTCTACTGAACCCGTCAATGTCAGGACACCAGAATCAGAAATACCCTTTGACTTGGGAAAGGAACACAGCACCAAAGCTCTCTAGGGCCTTGTTATTCAAAGGGTGGCCCTATATCAGCAGCATCACCTGGGAGCTAATTAGAAATCCAGAAACTCAGGTCCCACCCCCAGACCTACTAAATCAGAATCTTTAGAGGTGGGGCCCAAGAATCTGTGTTTTAAAAAGCTCTCCAGTTTATTTGTGTGCATGTTCAAATTTGAGAAGGGCTCATCTAGAGAACACTTGCCTAGTTCTTCACATCATTATCTCAAAGCCCAGAGGGAAGAGGTCAGGGTAAGCAGGGAAAAGAAGCATGTAGCACAGTTGTCCCCAAATTCTGCTTCACATTGAAAATACCTGGAGAACTTAAAAATTATCAGCTCCTAGGTTGCCACCCAAGGCACTATGATATCCTTGGTTTGGGGCGTGACCTAGGCAAAGGGATGGTTTAAAAGATTCACATGTGATCCTAATGTACAGCAGAGACTGGGAGTCACTGATAGAGCAGCCATATCCCCAGCTTCTTGCTTTGGGCTTCTGCTGCCAAAGAACCCAGACGAATGGGCAACATCAGCATTTTCTATCCCTCCTTCCTTCACAAACGTCAGAATCAGCAGTGACTCTGAATCTCACCCCTGGCATTATGAATGCTTATTCTGTTTCCCCTCTGTTGGTAGCTGTTTGATCTTTAACTTCTCTGGACCTCAGTATCATCTGTCAAATGGAGACAGTAAGACCCAATTCCAAGGATTATTTGGGACTTTACATATGATAATATGTGAATGTGCCAAATTTGCCATCCAAAGCCTCTGAGCCAGGGGACAGCGTTACCTCTTTATGCTGCTCCCCTGGTGGCACAGGGGACATCCAGCAGCATGAAGTCGGGCGCATGTTTAGGGATGTCTCATGCCCAACACACCGACGATATCAATGAATTGAAATAACCCTGTTTGCATGTGAGTTCATTTATATGATCTCATCTCAGTGTCACATCTCAGCTGGGTAAACGGGATAACTCTTATTGTCCCTGTTTTACAGATGATAAAACAGTGGTTTAGAGAGGTCCAGTGCCACACAGCAGCAAACGGCAGACTCAGATCCTCTGACTATAACCCAGCGTTCTCTCCACCTAACCATCCGCAGTCTTACATCCAGCTGCTTGGCAGTTTGCATTTTTGGACAAGGTGCATTGACCTAGACTAGCTCTGTCCCGGTTGACCATCTCTGTGATGCTGGAACTGTTTTGTATCTGCATATTCCAATTCAAAGGTCACCAGCCACATGTGGCTACTGAGCATTTTAAGTGTGGCTAGTATGGGTGAGGAGTTAAGGTTTTAATTTTATTTAATTTTAATTAATTTAGATTAGTCACGTCCCCACTCCAGTTCTCTTGCCTGGAAAATCCCATGGACGGAGGAGCCTGGTAGGCTGCAGTCCATGGGGTCGCTAAGAGTCGGGCACGACTGAGCGACTTCACTTTCGCTTTTCACTTTCCTGCATTGGAGAAGGAAATGGCAACCCACTCCAGTGTTCTTGCCTGGAGAATCCCAGGGACAGGGGAGCCTAGTAGGCTGCCGTCTGTGGGGTCACACAGAGTCGGAAACGACTGAAGCGACTTAGCAGCAGCAGCAGCAGATTAGTCACGTATAGGGGCTTCCCTGGTGGTTCAGTGGTTAAGAATATGCCTTGCAATGCAAGGGACACTAGTTCAACCCCTGAGCTGGGAAGATTCCATATGCCTAAGTGCACCTAAGCCTGTGTGCCGCAACTCCTGAAGCCTGGGTGCCTAGAGCCCCATAACAAAAGAAACACCACAATGAGAGGCCCATGCATTGCAACAAAGACCTAACACAACCAAACATAAAATAAACTTGCTTTTTTTTGCTAAGTCACTTTAGTTGTGTCTGACTCTAGCCTGGACTGTAGCCTGCCAGGCTTCTCTGTCCATGAGATTCTCCAGGCCAGAAAACTGGAGTGGGTTGCCGTTTCCTTCTCCAGGGGATCTTCCTGGTCCAGGGGTCAAACCCAGGTCTCTTATGTCTCCTGCACTGGCAGGCAGGTTCTTAGCACTAGCACCACCTGGAAGCCCTATAAAAAATAAGTAAATCTAAAAATAAAAACGTCACCTGTAGATAGTGCAGCTCTAGCGACAGAGTATGGAGAAAAATGGGAAACCGAGAAGTTATTCAGTGGTTTGTACTCACAAATCAACGTAAACCTCAGCCACCTTTTTGCCTTTCTCTTAAAAGATCTTAACTCTTTTTCAGTAGAGTGTTAAAGCTGGCTCACGAGTTGGTGAGGGCACCATCACTATGCAATATACAATCCAAATCATTGAAACCTGTGATTGGCCAGCGGAAACAACGTATATTGTAGAGCAACGCTTCTCAAACATCAACGTGCACAGGAATCACCTGGGATCTTGTTGAGCACAGATTCTTACTTAGTAGGTTGGGGTGGGGCCTGAGGTTCTGCATCTCTAACAGGTACCCAGGTGATGCGGCTGCTGCTGCCCCAGGGGCCACACCTTGATTAGAAAAACTGTAGAGCAGTGATCAGGTTAATAGTCTTCCTTACCCCTGGGGGCATTTGGCAACGTCTGGAGACATTTTTGATTGTCATGACTTGGTGGAGGAGGTGATATTGGCATCTGTTGGGTTAAGTCCAGAGATGGTACTAAATATTCTACCATGTGTAAGATGCTATAGCTATCCTGCTCAAAATGGCAATAGTGCCAAGTTTGAGAACCCCCACTACACACCCAAGTCTACTTTCCAGGAAGAGGAGGTGGATTGGAGAGTGATGCAGCGGGTCTTCTTGGTATAATAACTGACTGTGTTCTCTCTCTCTTCTGCTTTTGTATATGCAGGAGCCAACGCCTCAGCCCCAGACCAACTGAGCTTAGCTTTAGCCTGGAACAGAGTCGACATCGCCCGCAGTCAGATCTTTATTTATGGGCAACAGTGGCCGGTAGAGTATATGTCATCACCCCTGAAAAGCACGCTTGCTTGGGCAAGGGCATTTGTTTAAGGTATCTCTGAGAGCGACTCCAGAAACCACTGCTTTCTCTTTAAGGTAGAAATATTCCTTTGTAGCTGTCCTCGGCTCCTTTTCTTATATTTAGGAAAACACTGCCACCTGGTGGTACAACACCAAACGTTCCAAACATTTCCATCTCTCTTGCATGGCCTTTGGTAGCAATGTTTAGCTGCAACTAATGCTATTTCTTTTATATGCCTGAAAATACATATATGAAACAAAATTGTGTTAACTAAAATTAAAAAAGGAGTGGAATTAGCAGTTTGTTTCTGGTTGTCCTGGAGGTTGCTGCTGCCACGTGATGGCACCCCAGGCTGGTGTGGGACCGGGTCACACAACAGGATGCAGGATTTGCAGGCTTCCACGTGCAGGTGCCATCTGGTCCTGGAGGCTGAGCACAGGTCCTCCCTGTACCCAAGAACAACACAGGGGCAACCAAAGCTTTATATAACCGTTCTTAGTTTGTTTCCCTCAATTGGGTCTACCAAAAATAAAAACTTGGAAAATTGGCCATTGGCTGGTGTATGCCTGTATCCCCAGGACACAGCCAGCAGTCTGGAATTTGATTCCTGTGCCTGGAATCACTGAAGAAAAACACACCGTGCACAGGTCTTTTTCAACCCTCTCTGTCCCAGAGAGCTTCTGCCTGGGATGGAAACCCTGGCTTCCTTTAGTGCCAGTGGATTACTAGTGTAGAAAGATTTGTCACAGAGTCTCTGAGAAATTTTGTGAAAGAAATTAAATAAAACCCTAGTAAGCAGACCAAATGACCTAAATAGTTACTGGGTCTCCCTGTAGAAATGGGCAAGATGGAGGCAAGGGAAGGATACTTAGCTTAAAAAAAAGAAAAAAACAGTCTACTTTCTGGTCTATTTATTAGATCCTCTTCTTGAGTCAGTCAGGAATCTAATTTAGAGCCTAAGGAAGATGAAAATGAAGGTAGCAAAGTACTCACTTTGGCACTTTAGTGGTTTTGTAGAAGTTTGGTTAGAGAGCTGGGAGAGGAAAAGCCTTGTAGACCCTGAACCTTCTCAGAATCTAGAACAAAGAAGAGTTTTAGAGGGGAAAAAACATAGCTTTTAGAACTAGAAAGCCCTGTGTTTTGTTTGCAAAGACAAGCCCCAAAATACAGGAGTGTGGTGTCCCAAAAGTGAAATTGAGATACTCTTGCTAGCATGCTCTTGGAGGTGCTAAAGGTTTACCAGATGTCAAAGACATCCATTTCTAAAGTATTCAGGAAAATGCCAGAAAATTGCATCCTTAGACCTTAGGACAGACTAACTCAGTGACTTGATTTGCAGGTGGGGTCTCTGGAGCAAGCCATGTTGGATGCCTTAGTTCTGGACAGAGTGGATTTTGTGAAATTACTTATAGAGAATGGAGTAAGCATGCATCGTTTTCTCACCATCTCCAGACTAGAGGAATTGTACAATACGGTAGGACCAAGCTAAGGCACTTTTTATTTTCTCTACTTTTTTTTGTTTTACCTTATCCCGCCCCCAACATGAATGTGAGTCCCTGCCTTCCCCTCCAAATGCATGGATCATTTTCCACAAATGCTCCGTTAGACAACAAACACCAAGTCACCAGAAATCCACTTGTTTTAACTGCTCAGTTGTCAGCATCTAAGAGGCAGAAAGTTACATGATCACCAAAAGGTAATGTTCTCAGGTCCTTATGCAAAACTATAAGGCTCTGGAAATTAGAACATACTTCATTCTGTAAACCCACAGTGTGTGAGGCAATCAGCAGAGCAGGACTGATTTAACTCCAACCATCAAAGGAGGCCAGTTAACTATCCTGTACCATCTTGTTATCCTCAGCACTATGAAGTTCATTCACTGCAGTATAACAGGATAAAATGTAAAAACTTCTTGTTTGGAGTTACCCAGGAAGATTTTGTTGCTTTGTTTTTATAACAATTTGTTAATTCATTCACTGGGGATATCAAGAAGTAATCAAAAGAAAAACTGCTATCTATGAAGTTTTTGAGAGTATTCAGTGAGTTAAGTACATCAGCTCTGAGCTGATACTCAGAAAAATCCAATGAAGTTTAAAGAATAGATATTATTTCCCTCCATTTTATAGATGAAGAAACTGAGGCCAAAAAGAGAATTGGCTTATTCAGGATCTCAAAGTTTCTAAGTAAAACAAAGGAGCCAGTATTGAACCAAAACATCTTTCTCAGAGACCCTCATTTGTCACAGTGTTTCTTTGTCCCACCACCCTCAGCACTAATGAGATGGAGCTTATTGACCTCTCCCCAGCCAGAGGTAGGGATTAGCAGCTGCCACCCTGGCTCTGTAAGATTCCCACTGCGGGAAGTAGAAAACAACTTAGCAGAGTGGCCCCACACTTCTGTTTTCTCTACAGTACTTTTTCAGTTCAGCATACTGAGGCTTTCAGTAATAATGGGCCAAAATGGCAGAGTGGAGGCCTAGCCTTTGTTCCTCTACAAAAATCAGCAATTAGACAGCTACTCACAACAAAGACAGCTCTAGGAGAGCTCAGGAGTCCAATTAAGAAAACTTCAGCAAAACAGTGGAACAAAAAAAATCTGAAAATAACCACACAAAAAAGAGAACAGCTTCTTTGTGCCTGTATCACCCTGTCCCCTGAGGCTGGCGCTGCTCAGTGCCAAGAGGAAGCTCCTCAGCTAGAAGGAGATCCCCCCCTCTGGAAAAGAGAGTGGTGAGCCTTTCAGAGCACCACACAAAGCACTCACCCTACCAAGAGACCTGCAAATCTGAGACATTCTGTGATGGCCAGGAACACAGTATCAGCCAGGCTGACAGCTGAGTGACCACAGTTCCCAGTGACTTGCTCTGTAGAGGACCCTGGCAGCTTTCACTACTAAAGAAACCAATGGCCAGCAAAGCCTCCACAGAACCCTGCAGATTTCACTGGGTTTTGCTCTACAGATACTTGCATTCATAGACACCAGGCACCTGAGCCCCTCACCACACCCTCCCCTCTCAACCCTGCTGGATCCTAGGGTCTACCCCAGTGGCCAGCCCAAGCCTCTGTGGCTACATAATTTTAAGAACCCAGCCTAGACCCCCGCAACTGTCCCCCACTACTGTGCACACTCTGAAAGCTAGCACCTCCAGCCAGGTACCCACACACGGCTGGGCTGACAGCCAGCACCACTGCCATGGGAGTACAAGACCCTAGAACTGTAAGTCCCTGCAGCCACATGAGTGCACGCCGGCAGCCAAGGCTGCGTGTGGGCCCAGATTCAGACCTATCTCCTGACACTCACCTGCACCACCAGGCTCACCTGCAGCTGGCCCCTCCAGCTGTGCACCTGCACATCCCAACCCTGCTCCCTTCACTGGCCTCTACTCCCATGCTCACAGCCATGGGGAAACCCTGCAGCTACAGCGGTGCATGCCAACAGTCAGAGCCTCTAAGGCTGCTTGTGGGCCCAGCTCCCTCCCTATCTTCTGTTACTGGCCTGCATACTAGGATTGCTTTCAAAGAGCTTCTTAGCTGTGCCCCTGCATCCCACTGGCCAGACTTCTGTCACTGGCCTACTGGTCTACATGCACTCAAGGTAACACCCTGCAGCCACAGTAATGCATGCTGGCAGCCAGGGCCCTGCATCTGCCAACGCACCTGCAGTTGGCCCCCCGCCCTTGCTGTTAGCCCAGGCTTCTGACACTGCATAGATGTTTGCACCTGGTTCCCACCATTATACAGGCACCTGCAGCTGGTCCCCACAGCCAACTGTGTGCATGTACCACTGACTCCAGCCACCACTGCTGCCTGTTCTGGCCCCCAGCTGCTGCTAGACCTGTTGAAAAGCCCAGCAGCCCTTGCAGCCTTGAAGAAACACAAGAATAAACAAAGTCTGAAGTTAGGAAAAGGGAGGAGATAATACAGGGCAGAAATAAATGAAAGAGACTAGAAAAGCAACTTAAGAGATCAATGAAACAAGAGTTTATATTTTGAAAAGATAAGCAAAATTGATAATGCTTTCGCTAGAATTACCAAGAAAAAAAGAAGACCGAAATAAATAAAATTATAAGGGAAAGAGAACACATTACAGTTGATACCACACAGACACAAAGGATCGCAAGAGACTACTATGGACAGTTATATGCCAACAAATAGGACAACATAGAAGAATTGGATAAATCCCTAGAAACATACAACCTACTAAGTCCAAGTCACACACACACACACACACACACACACACACACACACACAAAACAGAAAACTTGAACAAATCAGTAATAAATAATAAGATTGAATCAGGAATCAAAATCCTCCCAACAAAGAAAAGCAGAGGACTAGATGGCTTCACAGGTGACTTCTACCAAACATTTAAAGAATTAACTCCAATTATTTTCCAATTCTTCAAAAAATGAAGAGGAGGGAATGCTCCCAAACTTATGTGGCCAGCATTACCATAATGGCAAAGCCAGATAAGGACACTGCAAGAAAAGAAAGAAAACTACAGGTCAATATCTCTGATGAATATAGATGCAAAATTTCTCAATGAAATACTAGCAAACCTGATTGAAGTACATTAAAAAGATCATACACCATGAACAAGTGGGATTCGTCCCTAGGTGCAAGGATGGTTCAACATGTACAAATTAATAAATGTGATACATTACATTAATAGAAAGAAATATAAAAACCATATGATCATCTCTATGGATACAGAAAATATATTTGATAGAATTCAACACCTTTTCATGGTAAAAACTCTTAACAAATTGGGTATGAAAGTAATACACCTCAACATTTTAAAGGCCATATATGACAAATCCATATATGCCTTTGAAATTGATGCTTTTGACCTGTGGTGCTGAGGAAGGCTATTGAGAGTCCCTTGGACTACAAGCAGATCAAACCAGTCAATCGTAAAGGAAATCAGTCCTGATTTGGACTGATTGGAAGTCCAATCAGTTCTGATTGGAAGGACTGATGCTGAAGCTGAAACTCCAGTTCTTTGGCCACCTGATGCAAAGAACTGACTCACTAGAAAAGATCCTGATTCTGGGAAAGATTGAAGGCAGGAGGAGAAGGGGACAACAGAGGATGAGGTGGTTGGATGGCATCACCAACTCAGTGGACATGAGTTTGAGCAAGCTCCAGGAAAAGCTTGATGGACAGGGAAGTCTGGCATGCTGCAGTCCATGGGGTTTCAAAGAGTCAGACATGACTGAGCGACTGAACTGAACTGAACCTGATACTCATTAGTGAAAGACCAAATGCTTTCCCTCTAAGATGAGGAACAAGACAATGGTGCCCACTCTTACCACTGCTATTCAACTTGGTACTGGAAGCCCTGACCAGAGAAATAAGGCCAGGAAAATAAAAAGAAATAAAAATTTTCATCTAAATTGAAAAGAAGTAAAATTTCTCTGCTGATGACAGCATCTTGTATACAGAAAATCCTAAAGACTCCACAAAAAAATAAACTGTTAGAACTAATAAATTCAGTAAAGTTCAGTATACCAAATCCACATACAAAAATCAATTGTACTTACATACACTAACAGCAAACTATCTGAAAAAGAAAAAATAATTCTGTTTAGCAATAATAAAATACTTAGGAATAAATTTAAAGAAGTGAAAGATCTATACATCAAAAACTGTAAGACACTGATAAAAGAGTGAAGGTACAAATAAGTGGAAAGCTATTTCATGTTCATGAATTGGAAGTGTTAATATTGCTAAAATGTTCATACTACTAAAAACCATCTATAGATTCAATGTAATTGTGATGGCATTTTTCATAGAAAGAAAAAAAAAAATCCTAAAATTTGCATGGAACCACAAAAGCCCCTGAATAACCAAAGCAGTCATGAGAAAGAAGAACAGAGGTGGAGACATCACCCTTCTTGATTTCAAACTATATCACAAACATGCAGTAATCAGAACAGTAATATTGGCATAAAAACAGACATATAGACCAATGAAACACAAACAAGAGCCCAGCAATAATCCCATGCATATAGTTAACCAATGTTAGACAAGGGAACCAAATATAGAAAACAATATGGAGGTTCCTCAGAAAACCGGAGCTGAGGCATGGGGGAAATGAGCAGATACGGCCAAAGGGTACAGATGTTCAGTACAAGATGAATGCGTTTCAGGTATCTAATGTATAGCATGGTGACTGTAGTTCACAGTACAGTGTTTTATATTTGAAACTTACTATGAGATTCAGATCTTTAATGTTCTCACATAACAACAACAAAATGATTACTGACTTAAAGAATATGTTAACTAATCTTATTGCCATAGATATTTCACAATATATCCAAGCATCAAATTATCACATTGTACACCTTAAACTTACACAATGTTCAGTTCAGTTCAGTCGCTCAGTCGTGTCCGACTCTTTGTGACCCCATGAATCACAGCACGCCAGGCCTCCGTGTCCATCACCAACTCCCAGAGTTCACCCAAACTCACGTCCATCTAGTCGGTGATGCCATCCAGCCATCTCATCCTCTGTCATCCCCTTCTCTTCCTGCGCCCAGTCCCTCCCAGCATCAGAGTCTTTTCCAATGAGTCAATGCTTCACATGAGGTGGCCAAAGTACTGGAGTTTCAGCTTTAGCATCATTCCTTCCAAAGAACACCCAGGACTGATCTCCTTTAGGATGGACTGGTTGGATCTCCTTGCAGTCCAAGGGACTGTCAAGAGTCTTCTCCAACACCACAGTTCAAAAGCATCAATTCTTCAGCGCTCAGCTTTCTTCACAGTCCAACTCTCACATCCATACATGACTACTGGAAAAACCATAGCCTTGACTAGACAGACCTTTGTTGGCAAAGTAATGTCTCTGCTACACAATGTTACATGTCAGTAAAACTGGGGAGGAAAGAATAATGGGGTTTTCAATAAATTAAAATACAGAATTGAATGACCCTCATATGAATAGAGAATCAAGTGAGTAGGGTGATTTATTTCAACTATTGATAAGAAGTAAGTAGGAAAGTTATAGATCAAGAAAAGCCAAGAGATTTCATCACTCCAGTCAATGGTAATCAACTATCCCTGGAGTACTCTGTTGAAAAGGATTATGGGACAATGGATAGCCTCAGTGAAAGAATAGCTAACATTTATTGAGTGCTATAGTTATAGAAACACTTATAAACACTTCATCATTTAGTCCTAACAAAAACCCTACTGGATAAGTGGTATTATTATACTCATTTTAGAGATAATAAGACTGAGACACAGTTAAGCAGTTTGCCCATGGTCACAGCCGGTAAGCAGCAGGGCCAGGTTTGGAGACAAGCCTTCTGACTCCAAAATTTGAAGGTTTAATCCCTACAGAATACTGTATCCTTCGGTGGAAAAAGAGTTCTGATGAGTATGTCCGCCTGAAGGGGCCAGTAGTTGAGGCAGTACACAGGGATTGTCTTGAATACTTGAATGTGTTCCAACAGTGCTTAAGAATTTACTGACACTGTTCAAGATCTTCCAACACAGTCACCAGATTTAGCAAATAAAAATATAGAATTCCCAGTTAGATGTGAATTTAAGAAAAACAACAAATAATTTTTAGTATGTCTCAATTATTGCATGAGACATGCTCAAAATTATTCATTGTTATTGGTCAAAATGTACAGATTTCCAAATTTATTTATAAAATAAGTCATGAGAATGTAATGTACAACACAGTTACTATAGTTAATGTATTGCATATTTGAACATTGCTAAGAGAGTAGATCTTTATGGTCCTTAGCACAAGAAAAAAATTAGGAATTATGTATGGCGACAGATACCAAAGAGACACTGTAATGATCATTTTGCCACATATGCAAATAACAAATCATTTTCATTGTATGCCTGAAAGTAATATGTTATATGTCAGTTATACCTCTATTTAAAAGGAAAAAGATGAGAAAACAAAAACAGAAGTTGTAAATCAAAAGATTAAGAGATGTAGTTACATTTAAAACTTTTAATTTGATACATAAAAAATACATGAATACAAAAGAGAACTACAAAATAGACCATCAATATGACAAGAAAAAAACAGTTCAACATTAAGAATTAATAAAATGAATGAAAGTTAAAACAAATAAAAAGAAATTATTCATTGTCTATCTGGGATTCAGATTTAACTAGGCATCCTCTATTTCATCTGGAATTCCTATTCCGAAAGACAAGAGGATAGCAAACCACCTACTTCATTTTAGTCTTACCTTAAGCAAACAAACTTTTTTTTTTTCGCACAATGGCAGAGTTGAATGTTGTGATGAAGACTGTTTGGCCCACAAAGTCTAAGATATTAACCATCTGGCTGTTTACAGAAAAAGTCTGCCAAGCCCTGCTTTAGCCAGTTTCTCATTCATTATGTGTAATAAACAAGTTGCAATTGGCAGTGTGCCAAAGTGTAATTCTAAAGCGCTAAATTGGCCCTTGTGTCTCCCCCTGCTCCACAACTAGCCTCTTGAATGATGTTTTGACCCAGCTGTCATCAGAGTTGATGGCCTGTTTTGCAAAGTTTGAACCTAGAACCTCAAATGCTTTTTCTTGAGGAGCCATAATCCAAAAACCTGCCCCTGTGTTTGTTTAGAAAAGACAGGTACGACTGAGCAACTAGAACAAGGTTCATCTTGATGAACTGCCCCTCCACCAGCCAAAACCCTTCCCTCCAGATCCTTCTTTCCTTGCCAATGAGAGCCCCTGACTAGCAAAACCATTTGATTCTTCTTTATTGTTTTCAGAGACATGGGCCCTCAAACACATTGTACCACTTGGTCAGGGATGTCAAAAAGGTAAGAACCCTCTGGACTGCAGGTCGGAGGCCCTGTCTTGACTGCTTCCTGTGATTAGAAAGTGCCTGTTTTGCATGAGCTGCCGGAGTATCCCTGTCCCTGTCAGAACCCCCTCATTTCTGGACATGGTGTGCGCGTTTGTCTTTTAACTCTCAGACATCTCTGCTTCTAATGCAGCTGCGGTTTTATTGCCAGTCTCTGTGGTTTTAGATGCTTTCATCGGACATAATGCTTTGGGATAGTGGAACTCTAGGCTTTCCCCCCATGCTGTGTGGATTTATGCCATCACCTGTACTTTTCCATGTGCTCCTCACGTTTGGGGAGCTCATTTCCATGCCATCCAACCGATCATGAAAGGCTTATTTATTTACTAGCTCCTGATACAGTGTATCACTGCCACTTCTAGTATGACACATAAGCATAAGCATAGCTCAAAAAGCCTCAGAAAAACAGAGACTACAACATAAATATACATTCCATTCTGTTAACACTTTATTTTATGTAATATATTTTTTCACATTCATCATCCAGTTTGATGGGGGTGGGGGAAAGTCAATTGGTTTGGGTCTAGTAGGTTTATTCCCAATTTAGAAATGAGGTTGAAACACAAGGAGGTGAGAACTATCTTGAGTGGTTAGTAAGGAGCTAGAATTAGAACTCAGATCCTTTAATAATCATTATTATTATTATTAATTGGAGAAGGAAATGGCAACTCACTCCAGTACTCTTGCCTGAAAGATCCCATAGATGGAGAAGCCTGATAGGCTATAGTCCATGGTGTTGCAGAGTCAGGCAAAGTAATGGTACCTAAGGTTTAGTGATGACAAAGTGTGTGACATTAATCTGAGCTTTCTATGTGTCTTAGCTTACTTTATCTTCACAAAAATTATATGAAGTAATTATTTTACTATTATTATTTTTATTATATAGTGTTATCCCCATTTATAGCTGAAAAAATGAGGCATAGGGAGGTTACATTTAATCCTAACCAGGTGGTTGTTCTTTTGCCCTGTACAAACTCTTTCCAAGGTAGCTTCAATTCTGAACCCTTGACCGGGTTCCTGGAAAATGACGTTTTCATTCCAAAATTTAAGAATAGGTGGTGGGACCTCCCCTACCCCATGTACATGCACAGACGCACACACAGACATGTATACCCACCTACAAGTTGGTCTCAATTCTTTGCCAAAGTCCGTAGGACATACTCAAAAAAATCTATAAAGTGAGGTTAAAAAATAAGAGTACCACTCCTTCATCTCATAGGAAGTCATAAGCTAGAACTACCCTTTAGGTGTCCTGTAGTCACTTACTAATTTTTTCCTTTGAAAGGCCAAGCAGAGGCCCTGGGGCTACTTATAATATACTATTAACCAGTTGGACTTTGCTGGTAATGAGTAAAGGGTACAAAAAGCCTTCTTCTGATGGCCCTTAGAAACTTTCCTCTCACCTCCATACAATCCTACTGAAAAATTTCTCATCTGTGCGAGTGAATGAAGCCTGTAGTTCCTTCAAAGCAAGGGAAATAGAGGCTGTGCCATCTGTACATGTTACCAAGATCACACCTTTCCATACCTTGCCCCATTTCAAGCCATAAGCGTACCTGCCCTCTCAACAAGCCCATTTCTCTTTTCCTCAAGTCTTCCTATTTAGTTTAATTTATCTTGAATTAAAATCGCCTGGAAACTAAACAGAGGGAAGTATCTCAGAAGATAAGGTGTACACACCTAGCATATATTCTTTGTCAAGGTACTTGTTGCTCATGTTCAATAGAATGTTTTAGTTTTTCTGAAATTATAAAAAGTAAAATATCCCCCTTTCCTTAATCTAGTCTGTGTCCTTGAAGGAATTATGAGGCTCTCTGAAGAGACAGCTGTGCGTTTGTCCTTCTGTCCCAGTCCCTGGCCAGTCCAGGCCTCCAGAGTTGCTCATCTGCCTCCATCACCCAGATGTCTTGCTTGATTTTCAGAGAATTTTACAGTTAGGTTCTACTGAATCTAAATGATCAAAACCTCTCCTAATAGGTTCTCTTCCTCTTTCTTTTTTCTGAAACCCTATTAACTGCCTCTTACATTTGCTTACATTTAGTAGAAGACATGTAGAGTGTTTTTAAGGTATGGTTTGATTTAACATCTTAGCTAAAGGTACACCTCAAAAATAATATAAACTCACTAGAAAGGACAGGATGGTAAGAATTTGGGTGGAAGGACTATCAGTTAAGAGCAATTTTATTTCTCTTTCAAATGTGATCCCAATACCGGAGCAAGAATATAGTTATATAAGGATTCATTTATTTGCTAATTTAGTAATGGGGAAAAAATGATAACAGATCACTCAAGATAGTACTGAACTTACTTAGAAACAATTTTTCTTGAGAAAAAGAGACTGCCAGTGTGGCTGGGAGAAATGAAAGCCTTTGTCTAGTTTCTTCTCTTGGGAAGAAATAGGGGCAGGAAATGCAGACTCCATTTATTTTTATGATAAAGGTGAGTGTCCGACTACTGGAGAGCAAGAAAGAATCACAATGGTAGTCAAAGGAGCTGGCAGTGTCTACGTTTTATGGGTGAAAGGAGCTAAAAATGAGGTTTTTCTGTTTGTGTTTTTTTTAAGAAGTGAATGAGAAAGAAATTAATATTGGCGCATATCTTCTTCAGAAGGTTTCAGATGACTTCCAGCAATTTATGCCAATAAGATATGCAAAATCTACAAAGACGAGTTTTAAAATGCTAAGAAAATCTTGATCAGTTCAAACAATTTTCAAAATTAAGGAACATAATAATTAGCATATGCTTGTGCTTTACAATTATAGGACTTTATGTACATATTAGTTGATTTAATCTATTATGACAAAAAATTAATCAGTAAGTGATAAGTACAAAATGAATGCTGTTCAAAAGTTAGAAACACAGCCTGGACCTTAAACATAATGTTTGATAATCTGTCTATTAAATGTAAATAACATTTATGAACCCAGAGAATACATTTAGGAATTATCATACCATCATTAAGTTAACCAGGATATCTCCAAGTCCAACTGTCCTTTGAAATCAACAGAATTGAACATGGCGAATTTGAAGCTAGTTTCAAAATCTCAAATTACTTCTATCAAGAGAGCAATCTGAGAGTAGTGAAGTAGAGTTAGTATTCCACATCAACCAGAAGTTTAAAATGATACTAGCCAGCCCAGTTCCCTGAGCCATTTTTGTGCATAATCCATTGGATGTACCAATGCTTTCATATTAAACCAGAGTGGCCTGAGTCTGTCTGCTTTTCCATGAAATCTAACTTGCCATTTTAGTAGCTGTCTGCTCAGCTTGTGCCTCTGTATGTTTTAAAGGTAGTTTTTCTTTCTTAAATTAAATGTACTAATGCTTCAGATTACCTGAATTATCCCTCCCCATAAAGAAGGGTGATATTTGAACATTATATAGGAAGAGAGGTGAAATTATGATAATAAAATTCATCTATATGGGAATCAAGACCCAGCTCTTTGCAGGATTTTAAAGCAAAAGCATTTCAGACACACTTTGGTAAAGAAAGGAAGTTTTCATAACTCCGTCTGGTAAATTTACGCAAATTTAACAAAGCATTCTTAATTTTCAAAAGAATGATTGCCCAGTCTACTGGCATGCCATACATTGAGGGAGTGTCCTCTTTTCCCAGGAATTTTCACCGGGATGGTCTTTTCCCCATTCTCCCTTAGTAAATCTGACAACCAGCTATCATTTTATACCTTGCATATATCAGAAGGAAACAGTCTTCTTTGAAGACTTGTTATGAGTTTCAAAGAAAAAAAGTTTCCTAAACAGCTGAAATCTGATAGTGGTATCATGAATTGACATCTGAAAAACAGAGTGCATTTAGAAAAGCATATCTAATAAATGAATTCAAATTATTATTTTAATTAAAAGACATCCTTAGGCATGGCACAGATTAAAATTTAGCTTCAGAGTTGTGGCTCATGGCATTAAAAAAGACAACATTTTCAAGTTGTCAAATTTACCTATCCATGGATCAAAACCTCTCTATTTTACTCTCTGGATCAAATTATTTGAATCCTGTGGCTTGCTATGTGTTGCTAAGGCATGAAATGGGAAATAAGTGTTCAGGTTTTACCAGTTATCAAAGTAATTACCAAAAAGGGGGAGCAGGAAATAACAGAAACAGCAGGCAGGATGAATATTACTCCAGTATATCAATTTCCTGTTTGAAAAGGAACCGAGCAAAGGAAGACTCCTCCAGAGGTTTTTGGACATTACCTGTGGAATACGAGGTGGCATTTTTTCTACTTTTTTTTTTCCCAAAAAGGAAGTGGATGTTATGAGTACAATTGCATCCCTACCTAACCATTTATCCTGCCTTTTCTCTAAGCCTCTATCTCTACTAACCAAATTCCAGGGATTATTGGAAACTGCATCAACTCTGCAAGCTCTGGACAGGTCTTTGCCCAGTGACCTGGCAGCAGAGATATAAGAGCAGCCTGCCAGGTAGTGATCAAACAACTGAACCTTTAGAAAAAGGACCTTGAAGTAACTGTGCCCACATTGCCTGTTTTCAGAGCGCCAACAACCAAGTACAGAGAGACCCTTCATTGCCTTGGATTAGGTGACCATCACCCTCTGGGGGTCAAACAGAATTCAGGCTAGTTCCTTTCAGGCCATCACCCAGAATAGTCACAGAATCTGTTCTCCTGCTTCAGACCAGACTGTACAAAAATCACTCTGAAATAATCAAGCTTTATATAAGAAATCTTTAGGAAAAGTATATTCCATCACCTGTTTTGGTAGTGAGTAAACCTATCAGCCCTTTATGAATTTGCATAAAATTCTGTAAAACATCACCAATGTTTATAGAATATTTGCAAAAACATGTTGCCCCTTAAAATTTTTTATTTATTTTGAATTTAACTATTATCTCTTTCCTGACAACCCACTCTTATATCTCAAAAGCATAAATATCATCATTCAATATTGGTCTTCAGGCAATATTGATTCTTGTTCTTAGAATACAAACTAATGTTCACACATGGTTTCTCAAAAGAAAATATATAGGTAGTAGGCTCACTATTACCCACATTTTAAATTTAGAAGATTGTTAGAAGGTTTAAAAATAGGCACAAATTCATAGACTCACTATGATTGTTGTTCGGTTACATTACAATAAACCTTTGTTGTGGCGGGGCAGGGGGCAGGGCGGGGAGAGGTCCTGAAACCTGGCCCTTGGGCATTACAGACCATAAAGGACATGGAGTTCAGCCCATTTTACTGGGAAGAAAACTGAGGCCTTGAGGGAAAGTGGATGATTTGTGAAGGATGGACAGAATCCAGAGCAGTTGACATGCAGCCAGTGCTCTTTCCCCTGCCAGCCTCACGGTGCCAAGGAAAATAGCCCAGATGGGGTGAGCCTCCCCTGCAAGTCAGCCTTGTAGGAGCCAAATGCACAGGAGATGGGGCTGACCCGCACGCCCAAAGCAGCTCTGGGGCACTGCTAATAATAGCCTCACATGACTGTCCAGTAAGAGCCAGACAATATGGAAACTGCAATCTTGTTAACCTGCCCAAAATAATGGAGAAAAAGGGTTGCACAGGTAATATTCTTAAATTCAGTTTAACACTTATGGAAAGGACAGTACATGAAAAGTTACTATCTTAAATCTTTCTCTAAGTTCTGTTTTAAAGGAACCGGATGATTTGGTCTTTCTTGATAGCCTGAGGATAGCTAGAGCTTTCCCACCCAGGAATGACTGGGTGGGAATGTTACTGAGACTATAATACTGAAGAACCCCAAATTGAGACTTGATCCCAAATACACTGATTAATTTCAATGTCTTACTTATTCGCAATTTTACCCCTCCTCCCCAAAAATATCTTGAATGCCTACCATACACCAGGTATTGGGAATGTGAAGATAAATAAGACAGTTAAAAATAGGAAGCTATAAGTTTGATGGTAGGATACAGTTGGCCACCTCTGATTCTGAATCCCTTTCAGATGATTGCTCTTGCCCATAGGAAAGCTCAGTAAGGATAACTGAGACCCACCTTCATAAGCTAATTTCCTAGTGACAATGATTATCTTCGTACACTTTAAATTTCCCAATGCTGCTGTGTAACCCCATCTGAACTTTATGTAGCAGACTCAGAATCACCTGGACAGCTCATAAAGTGCCCAGCATCTCATACTTGAAGCAAGACAGGGTCCAGACCTTTGCGGTGTCACATTTCCCTGGTGGTTCAAATGCCACAAGGCTCGAAAACTACCACTGCTATGAGCTATTTCCATGAAGCAGCAGGAATTTCACATAGCATCCTGAATGGATCCTCCATTACAGACAAACCCCAAAGTGGATGCAGTCCTCCGGCCCCTCCAAAATAAATCTAAGAAGACAGCATGCCAGGCTTCCTACACACGTGGCACCTCTACCATTCATGGTGCAGAGCACACTTCTGCACCAGGGAACTAAACCTTTCAGATAGTGAGGTCTGATCAGCGGTACCCTTTGGAACTCACCGTGAGCTCAGAATTTCCCACAAATAGCTAATTCTTCCATCACCTAACAAAGCAAAGATTTTCCTCAGGCGACACAGAAGTCCCTCTTGAAGTAGACACCAATGATGAGGAGGTAATAATAATGGCTCTTCTGTTTTTGCATCTCTATGTACAACATTAACCTTACACCATAGCTCTAGATCTCCAGGAAGCACTGTTCTCTGAAAGAAAATATGAAAACCCTCTTTAATTTTGGAGAAATGAATATTCTATTGATAAAACTTCTCTTCTTTCACTCCTCTTTCTCCTTTAAACACAAGTGATGTTCATAAAAGTCTTTGTCATAACATCCATCATGCTCTCCTTTCATTAAAAAGGTGCCAATTTTTTAAACATTGTTAATAGAAGTTTTGTATAAAGGATATTCCAGCTCTCAGCATATTTCACCTGATGCAGTCCCTGGTAATAACAACTACCTTCTGGAAGGAGTCTTCACTTAGGGAGTGTGAAGAAATAAATGATCAGCAAGGGGCCGGTAACAGGCCTGGGTCCGAGGCAGAGCAGTGAGGAGGTCTGGGGGAGCATCTGGGAACCTAGTTCCTTAGTGGCTGGGAGTGGTAGAATTTGCCATTTGTGTTTCTTTCTGCTACACTGGTGTTTTTTTCTCCCCAGCTGAAGACTTGAATAAATATTTTGATTTTCTGTTATTGCCGACGATTACTGCATCTTCTTATTTAACTTATGTCTTCTTTCCAAGCGAGAATATCCAGGTTTCGGTTGGATCTATTTTAAGGTGAATTGATTAACCCGCATAATAATACATTCATATGTTTCTTTTTAATTATTATTATTATAATCATTTTAGTCTAAAATAGTTACAGAACACACGGAGTAGAATCCCTAGTAAACCCCGCTGTCTCTCGGATGTGTGTGTGTTCCCTTCTTCCCTGGTAGGGGAACCTGCCCCCAGACTACAGAATCAGCCTGATCGATATTGGCCTGGTGATCGAGTACCTGATGGGAGGGGCTTATCGCTGCAACTACACGCGCAAGCGCTTCCGGACGCTCTACCACAATCTCTTTGGCCCAAAGAGGGTGAGGCTGGCTGCAATTCCATTTCCTCGATTCTGGGGAGGTCTAGGGTGCAGTTGATTTGGAGTGTGGCTGCTTCCTTGTCTGCAAGGGGGAAATCAGATGAGAAGGCAGCTGTCCTGCCTCTTCCCTCTGCCGTCAAATCTGTTTAAAAAAGAAAAAGAAAAAAAAAAAAGTACTGAGTGTCACATTCGTTCTTTTCCTCACTAGATTCAATTCAAATCAGAAACTGGCATTGAAAGTGAACCTTTTTTAGCTTTTATACATGCTGTGAATTGAGATGACATGCTCAACTTCTAAATAAGTCTTTTGGTACATTAAAAAAGTAGTTTTTTCATTTTAAAAAGTAAACAATGATCAGAGAATAGTAATATATTCAAATAATCAGACGGTAAAGAATCCGTCTGCAATGTGGGAGACCTGGACTCCATCCCTGGGTTGAGAAGATCCCCTGGAGGGGGGCATGGCAACCCACTCCAGTATTCTTGCCTGGAGAATCCTCATGGACAGAGGAGCCTGGCGGGCTGCAGTCCATGGGGTCACAAAGAGTCGGATACAACTGAGTGACTAAGCACAGCACAAAGCACAATCTTATCTACTTTATCGGTGTTCAAGATTTTTGGTCTTGAGATCTATCTATACCTTTAAAATTATTGAGGACTCCCCCCAGTGCTTTTTATCTATATGAGTTCTATTTAGCTCTATAATTGGCTGAGATGCCTTCTCTTCCGTCTTGGTCTGCACCTGTTTTGCACATTCCCAGGGTGACCAGTGGTGCTGCTATGTGTGCTTATACTTTCCATGCCACTGAGTGCCCTTTGACCTCAACAAATGTCCCTCTGGCCCCATTCACCCTTGCTCTACTGGTCAGCAGCAAAGAGAGATAGCCAGCATGAATCATCTCAACATATAGTATTTCTGAATGATACCCCAAGTCTCCGTATTACAGCGGACTCTCAGAGGTTTGAGGAACACCTCATCATTTGATTGAATGTCTCATTGTTCACTCAAGTGCTTGATGTCTAGAAGATGTCGACCAAGCAGGATGGTTTTAGAAAGATGGAAAAAATCTTGGTCTATAAAAGAGATTATACACCTGCAGGGTCTACCCTTTAGGCAATCTCATTATACCTCTCTAGTTTCCTAATTTTCTATAATTCACCAAAGTCACTAAATTTGCATTTCTCTTAGAATTTCCATAAAGAGCTCCCCCCGTGGTGTTTTATTTAGTGAAATGAATAAATGCTATATGATAAAATAGATTTGTTCCATTACGTGTTTAAGATACATTAGGATTCTTTTCTTACCTCTATAAAGAAAGATCTAACTTTGTCCATAAAATTTTTTTAACAGCCCAAAGCCTTGAAACTGTTGGGAATGGAGGTAAGTGTTTGTTCAAATTATTAGTGTCAATTATTTATTCTCTTTATTACATGTTTTAAATATATATTTAAGTTCATTCCAGTGGTAGGACTTAGTACATGATTCTGAAATAAGGAAGTGACATTTTTCCCAGTGACAAGGGGGTAGGTCACAGTAGCTTTGAAAATTCTATCATGAGGTTATATTAGCATTGCAAACAAAAGTAAATCATATTTGAAATACTAACTTGAAAACCAAGAAAGCATATAGGTTCCAGTAAGTGAAATCTACTCATGGGTAGATTACAAATGGCAACAGACCCAAAGGCCAGAAATTCTTCACAAATGCATCTAATGAAGTATGCAGAAACTCGAGATAGGATATCTGTCTCCCATTTTCTGTTCATGTGGTTATTATCCTGTATCCAATTGCAAGTATAGGATGTCCTTGTCATTTTAGCAGAAAGGGTAATGCTGTCCATCACGAGGTACAAATGACCCTACCTGTAGAGGAAAAAAATAGATGAAAGTTTTGTTTTATCTTTTTTAAAGTCCATTGAAAAAGACTTGTTAATTAAAGTCTAACACTGACATGTTCTCAGAGGACTGTGCTTCTGCATTTATTATAGCTTGTTTTAAAGTTAGGCATGCATGAACTTGTGAGTTCTTTTAGAACAGAAGCTAGGATCGTTCATTTCTTTCTGTATATATCCCAGGGCTGGGCTAGTAGTAGATACACAGGAACTATTTACTGAATTGATTGGATTCATCTCTAACTTCATCTCTATGTTTTTTCCCTAAAATTACAGGATGATGTTCCCTTGAGGCGAGGAAGAAAGACAACCAAGAAGCGTGAAGAAGAGGTGGACATTGACTTGGATGACCCTGAGATCAACCACTTCCCTTTCCCTTTTCATGAGCTGATGGTGTGGGCCGTCCTGATGAAGCGGCAGAAGATGGCCCTGTTCTTCTGGCAGCACGGCGAGGAGGCCATGGCCAAGGCCCTGGTGGCCTGCAAGCTCTGCAAAGCCATGGCCCACGAGGCTTCTGAGAACGACATGGTAGATGACATCTCTCAGGAGCTAAACCACAACTCCAGGTTGGACAGTCCAGCAAATGGGGTGGTCAGGGGAAGAGAAGGGAGGATGGGCCCCAAATACTGGTTGTCTGAGCTACCCAGTACTTTAAGAGGAGGCAGTATGAACCCAATGGTGCACACAGAAGATGGACACAGACAGTTAACATCTATGGTACACAATGCTCGATACAGAGGTACACACAGATGCATAGATTTCGTTTCACCCTCTCAACTGCCCCAAGAGGTAAGTCCCCTTAAAATACATACTTTACACCTACAGAAAATGAGACTGAGAATTTATGTAACTCGTCCAAGATCACACACTTGTGGTTGACAAGGCTTAACTGAACTGAGGTCTGTTGCATTTAAGAAGATACACTGTACTCTGATTTGTGAATCTGCCTTACCCATCCGTAAATTTGGAGCCCCGAGTGCAGGGATCGTGACTAATTTGACTTACACCCCCATTTCTAAACTCCATATCTGGCACACAGTAGACGCTTAATGGTATTGGCTGGGTGAATGAGTGAATAGACTAGACCCCATAAGGAACGACTAAACCACACATGGCTTGGTCATTGGGTTGCCCCTTTCAGCATCTAGGTCTCCAAGATCACCAAAAGACAGCTCCTCATGTTCTCTCTTTCAGGGACTTTGGCCAGCTGGCCGTGGAGCTCCTGGACCAGTCCTACAAGCAGGATGAGCAGCTGGCCATGAAACTGCTGACGTATGAACTGAAGAACTGGAGCAATGCCACGTGCCTGCAGCTTGCGGTAGCTGCCAAACACCGTGACTTCATTGCACACACGTGCAGCCAGATGTTGCTCACAGACATGTGGATGGGTCGGCTCCGGATGCGCAAGAACTCAGGCCTCAAGGTCAGTGCTCCCAGAAGGCTCAGTCGGCTATGAGGCCCAGGGGTTGGGAGTTTTCCAAGCCAAATCTGCAGTGGTAGTAGGCGTCCTCTTAACTTCTAAGCCCCAACTATGCATTAGAATCTTCTGTATAATGGGGCTTTTGTAAAATATGGAAACGAGGGCCAACCCCAAATTCTGCTAAATCAGAACATCCAGGTAGGACTTCCTGCCAGTCCAGTGGTTAGGACTCCCCTGCTTCCACTGCAGGGGGCACAGGTTTGATCCCTTGTCAGAAAACTAAGATCCCACCTGCCATGTGGCCAGACCAAGAGGGGAAAACCAAAAAAAAGAGCCTCTAGAGATGGTATGCATAGACAGTAATATTTCTCAGAAGACCCAAAGGTAACAGTCATGCACCGGTACTACAGAAGGTATCATTTGCTCTGTCACAAGCCATGGAGACACTCACCTAGACAATCTTTTACCTCCATGCAAGCCTGAACACCTTGGCCCTCCCTTGGCACCATGTCATAAAGAGACACTGGCTCCTATCAGCTAAACTTAAGAAATTTTTTAAATGAAATAAAAATGAGATAGATTTATATGTAAAGATGTTGCCAGATAATCCTGATCTATTCTTCAGTGAAGAAAAACAAGCTGCAGACCAATATATGGCCTGAGACCTGTTGTTTTTTAAAGTGCATGTACATGTATAGTTCTATCCATAGAACTTCATATCTTCAAAAAACAAAAAGGATACACAGTAAACTTTTTGTAGTGCTTATCGCTGGGGTTGAAAATACAAGAAATAGGATAATCAATGGCTTTTGATTTTTTTATGTTTTCTTCTGTGTTTTACAAGAAAAACATTAAACTGAAAAGTTTTTTAAAAGACAAAGTGGGGAAAGGAAGAGATTGAAGAATGTTTAAAAATGTTTTACTTGTTTAGTTTGTAGCTGTTGCAACTGAAACCAGCCAGGCTTACAGTTACCTAGAACAACCTGATCTAGAGGACTCTGAGGTCAGTCCAAATCAAAAGGGCCACCAAACCAGAGCAATCTGCTGAGGCCACCCTGATAGAACCAGCACCTCTCCCCCACTTCTCTCTGTCTGTGGGATCTTGGCCCAGAGTCACAGAAGGGTTCCATGAAGTGGGTCATGGGCATTCTAGCACCACACCACAAACAATGCCAAAACTGGCTCTCAGCTCTGAGGACAGGGTGTCGTGTCCCCTAAAGGCTGCCAGGCCTGCCATCTGAGCCTTCCCAGGCTTGCCAGGCACCCTGAGGCCAGGTCACCACTTTCCCCTTTCCCTTAGCTGCTCTCAGGTCCCTGGGCACTGAAGCACAGGCTGTCCTTGCCTTCCTACTTGAGGATCATTTTTACTTGCCCTTCATGACCTCTCTTAGCCCGTCATGTTGGTGCACTTTCTTCAAGGAGGGTTGAACTCAGAAGCTTGTACATAAACCATTTGGGGATTGAGGGAAGAGATGGGAGAAGATTTAGGGAGCACAAATCAGGTGTCAGAAACTTGGTCCCAGGAAACAATAAGGTTCTGGATCTCTCATGTGGTTGGTAGTGCAACACAGTGCTGGGCCTCCTGGGGCATGGTGCAGGGGGCTTCTCATAGTGATACAGAGCCCGTGTATGTATGTATGTATGTGTGCGTGTGTGTGTGTGTTTCTGCTGGTTAATACGAAATGCTGAGGGATGCTAAAATGAATAACATGTTTTCTTACACAGATTTTCTTGAGGTCAATTTAGGACAGTATTTTTTACAGAGATAACCAGATGATGCATAATCAATTCCACTTGGCTATCAGTAAATAAATGCCAGTGGACATACATATGAATTGATTTCACAAAGCTAAGCGCTTTCACGCTACTAACTGGGAATCTGAATTTTTCCCTATATTTGCCTTGGGTAGGGTCTTCTTCCTCAGTTTCCTCTGTGCAAAGTAGGTGTTAATTGGGTAAGATGTATCTGAGTAAGATGCTTTGTTTTGCCAAAATCAGACTGAGCTACTGTGCGTGTTAACAGTTAACAGCTCCCAGTCACGTGGGCAGAAGGAAGTCTCTTAGCATGAATGTGCTTAGTTATTCAGACATGCAGGTCCTCAGTCTGGGCACACGCAACACCCCTACACCCACACATGCACACAAACACAGACCCCACACCCCAGGTGTTCTAATTCTAAGCAACCACCCTTATCTTAATCCTTTAAATGTGATTATTATTATTATCATTATTATTACTTTAGGTAATTCTGGGAATTCTACTTCCTCCTTCAATTCTCAGCTTGGAGTTCAAGAACAAAGATGACATGCCCTATATGACTCAGGCCCAGGAAATCCACCTCCAAGAGAAGGAGCAGGAAGAACCAGAGAAGCCCACGAAGGAGAAAGATGAAGAGGACATGGAACTGACAGTAAGGAAACACTGTGCAGTTATTATAGGAGGGGAGAACCACTAACCCACCTCTCCTGTGGGTATGACTTAAGATTTAGTAACTCTTGAGGTCACCTTCCCACCAGTTACTTCCATTTAAGTATTGAGACCAGGGCATTATGAAAGTGTCTTCTCGAGGACTTCCTTGCTAGTTCAGTGACAGGTTCAATCCCTGATTAGGGAACTAAGATCCCACATGCTGTGTGCTATGCAACCTCCCCGCCCCCAGAAAAAGTGTCCTCTCTATGCACAAGTAACTAAAGGGACTAATTCTAATCCTTTGGCCAGGATAAGTGGCGCTCAACAACCCAGTGAAATTGAAAAGCAAGACACTCTGAATTTTCCAACTGGGCAATACTTTATAAACAACCAGGTGATGTGACAGTCTTAGCACCTGAAGAGAAAAGGGAATCTGATTTGGGAGCAGTCGGCTCCACTGAGCCGAAACTGTTGTGCTGATCAGAAGCTAAGCCTTTATCTATCTTTGAGGTCAGGCTCACAAATGCAGGACTAATTGAATTTTGAGGTTTGTATGGAAGGCTTTTATTAGCTCTTCCTGGTATAATTATAGAGCATGGATCCTTTGTTCTGTAGGGGGATTGGGGGCAGCTGGGCATGGGACAGCTTCCCACAACTCTAACTGGAGAGCAGTGTGACTGCCACTGGATTGTATTCAAAGTCTAAAAATATCCCAGGCTGTTAAAGGGACAAACAAGCCTTCAGAGCTTTGGTGACATAAGGCAACAACTCCTTAGAACTTCCTGGATATCCCCCAGCCTCCCTATCACTCTGACCAGTGACTGTGATGAGCCAGGAGTTGTTTGGGTAGAAAATAAAAACTGGTTTTGCTCAGGTGTCAAAAGGCCTTTGCATTATTATCCTAATGGGAACACCCTGTGAATTGTTTTTCCTCCAGAAAAATGCCATTTCCTTCCAGCAGGTTCTTCTTAAAGATCTATTCGCAGACACATTCCCAGCCCCAAGTACAACAGTGAATAAGCATCGGGCCACAGCTTTTCACTCACTGAGTTGAAGTCCAATGTTTGCTTTCAGTTTTAGGATCCTTCTATAAATTAGTGGAGGCATCTGCTTCCCTCTATGTTAGGATCAAATGACTGTCTTCCCTAAAGATCTGACCTTAATTTTGGTCTGATTGCCTTCAAGTATAGGAAATCATATTTTAATCATTAGCAGAAACATTGGTGGTAGTAATATCGAATCTTTATTAAATACTTCAGCAGAATCCTGCCCCATCACCTCACAGTAGGACCTCAGGCACAGTTTCTTAACCTCTAATAGGAGAATAATAACATTATTATTATTATTAATAGCTCACAGGTACATGTAAACAATGTGAAAAGCTTACATGTAACTAATATTTACTTGTGCCTATCATGAGATAAATGTTTGTTAATGTTGTTATAATGGTGTTAAATGCTTTACTTACACTTACTCATGGAATCCTCAAAGCAAGTTCACAAGGTAGGTACTATTGTTATACCATTTTACAGATGAGGAAGCTGAGATTCAAGATAGGTTAAGTGGCCCAAGGTTATCCACCTAATTAGTTCCAAGTTAGTCTGACATGGCCTTGACTTTGGCATACATCCTAGGAGGGCTCAAAGTAGGAAACTAGGAAGGTAGTCAGAAGCTAAAGCAGTATTCTTTCTGGATGGGTCTCAAGGAGGAAAACAAAGAGGCAGCTTTCCTCTCCTGCTCCATTCAGAGTGCTGAGGACCTGATGTTTCAAGAAGCCACAATGAAAGGTGCATCTCTGGACTGAAAGCAAATTTTGCTTCCCAGAGAATAGCCCCTGCTGTTGCCTACTGAGAACCCAAGGAGAAGACACCACAGTAGCATTAATGCCTGAGCTGATTCTCCACAGGCTAAAACAGCAGGGAGAATGAAAGGAAGGCAGGCACTAATGGGCTGGCAAAATCGGAGTTGGACAGCACCTTTTTTTAATGTGGTGCTTCTTTAGACCCTAATGACAAGTTCTGTTACTGCTGGACCACTGGTCTCAGCTCACTCTGAACAGAATTGGAAAATGCAACTTGTTGACAACTCTGCTCCCTTCATAGAACTGATATCTGAGCTTCTGTGTTAAACCAATATATCCTCTCTTGGAATAGAACATTTTCCCTTGGCCCTTCCAAAGTTGTACATGAAATATCAGCCTCAGTTTGCTTCAGTTTAGCAGCCTTCAATAGCTTAGTTCACCTCAAAGGATCTTTCCCAGACTTGACATCTGTGTCCAGCCAGCAAAGATTCTGAAATCCGTGTTGTGCAGTCTTGTCTGTATTCGACCCTGTTGCAATCTGCTTTAAGAAATGTAGCCAAAGGAAATGTTTGACTACTGGAGAAAGAAATCAACAAAGTCAGCACGTTAAGCTGCTTAGGCTGGAATTAATGAAATGCCAAAAGTGCTTTACTTAAATCATGAAGGAAAAGCCTCTTAGAAATGCACTCACTTTGAAATATTTTTTAATATTTAAGGCAAAATAGATTGTTCTGTTTTTCTTTTTGTTTTACCTGCCTTGCCAGGTAAGTGTCTTGAATTTTGCCTAATAAAGTCTCAATACATCCAGAGACCAAGGGCATTGTTGTAACTGTTGAAAAAGCCACGGTCCCTCGAGTTTACCCCAAGATGCTATTCTCTGAGATGCCTAAAACCCTCCAGGCTGCCTTTACTCTCATCTAAGTGTCTACCAAAATGTATTTTGATCCTGTATTTTTGAGCATATAAATAAACAGAAGTAGGATAGTTGTGTTACATAGACTATAAATTATAGAAGGCAAATATCATGTACTTTTAGAGTTTCTTGACGTTAATGATCGATATTTGTAGAACCCTATTGCTGTCTAGTATCTATCATGAAGATTGATTCAGCTCACTGATCAAAATAAATACTTAGATAGCCCATAATATGGAGTCTTACTTATTCATTAGTTCAAGGTACTTTTCCAGCCAGAGGGTCAATAAAGGAATGGAAATTACCCTCTCCTGTAATTCTCTGGTTACAGGTAAATCATTTGTGATTGTTACATATTTAAGTAAAGTGAATACTTGAGGTAATGACAGAAATAGTTGAAACTAATATTTCATATTGTGCGTAAGGTGGTTTGAAGCCAGAACCACCTATTGGTTGTCTCTGTTACCAACTTCAGGGTAAATTATTTTGGTGATTAGAGCTTCAACTATAAACCCTTATTCCTAGTACTGTTTCTTCTCCCAAGCCCTTGTCAGTCTCTGAGTAGTTGTAAGATTCTACCCCGTTCTCATACTTAATAAAAATTTCCTTTGCCAAACATTGTAGAACTAATCTTGCTTAGAACAGCATAGAAAGAATTAAAGCCAATAAATTATGGTGTAATAGACCCCTAATATCACACTTTTTTCTGGTGAGAGATCCCAACTAAATCATTTCAGTCAAGAGAATCTGAGAAAGTCTTAGTTCACTTTAAAGACCAGCTAGTATTTACTGGGGCTTCCCTGACGGCTCAGCGGTAAAGAATCTGCCTGCCAATGCAAGAGATGTGGATTTGATCCCCGGGTAGAGAAGGTCCCCTGGAGAAGGGAGTGACCACCCACTCCAGTATTTTTGCCTGGGAAATCCCATGGACAGAGGAACCTGGCAGGCTACAGTCCATGGGGTCGCAAAAAAGTCAGACATGTCTTAATAACTGAACAACAACATATTTACTGAGCACTTATTAAATGCCAGATGCTGATTGATTTGTAGACCAACCCTCTATCAGGTGCTATTACTACCCTTATTTTACAGTTAAAGAAACTAAATCTCAAAGAGGTTAAAATAATTTGCCCAATGTGCCACAGATGCTAAGTGTCCAGATTAGGACCACTCTTCTTTCTGAATGTCTGCCTTTTTTCAAGTTCTGCCTTTTTTGTGATGTTTAATCACTGTTGTTCCTGCTGCTGTCAATAGTGAGAAGGAAATAATTGATTTAAGGAAATCTGCAACAACTTAAAAATGAGGTCCTTCTCAAGTCAGGCCTGACTTCTAGTCCCGCCTGGTTGACTCTCCCATGCAGGGGAATGTAGTGTGCCCAGGAATCACCAAACTAAGGCTTCGCAGGGTTTGAAATCAGGAAACCAAGGCATATGCCTAAAAGTTGAGTAGATGCTCATAACCTAAGCTCAGGCACTTCAGATAACTAAACCTCTTGAATATCCATAGCCTTTGCACAAATAAGGCATTACTAGTCTACAGTATCCTTAAGAGCCATTAGCATGAGTAGAGAACCCAAACCTGCCTGTCTCATGATAAAGCGAAAAAAGGGGTTGGGAAGAATGAGAGGTTCCTGGTCTTTCCAGGTTATGCTCTTTCTGTCTCTCAGAACTTTGGGTATCTTCCAACACCTCATCTTCCAGAGGTTCCAGGGAGGAAGAGACGAGGACAATCAAGAAATATCCCTAAGGCCTTCCATCCCAGGCAAAGGATATACAGATTCCATGTATAATGCAGACACACACCTAGAGAAGCACACTCTCCAAACCTCTGAGGACCCTGAACAAAGCTCTCAGGTTCTGGGAACACACTTGCCCATCTGTACAATGAGCATGTTGAACTGCCTGCTCTCCAGAACCCTGCTGTGATGCTATGGGTCCTCTTCCACCATAGGCGATGTTGGGAAGAAACAACGGGGAGTCCTCCAGGAAGAAGGATGAAGAAGAAGTTCAGAGCAGACACCGGTTAATCCCCCTGGGCAGAAAAATCTATGAATTCTACAATGCACCCATTGTGAAGTTCTGGTTCTACACTGTAAGCATCTTTCCTTTTCTCGTTTTTAACGGATGGCCACAAAGAGCCAGCATCAGTTGCTCATGCACCTGGGTGGTTTCTTCTGCGAGTCATAATACAAGGACCACACAGGCAGGAATAACAGTCCTAAGACCTTGCTTTTTCCTATAGCTTTGCAAGATTTGTGGAGCTTGTGAGGCAGCTTCCACAGTTTCTACATTTCTCCTCCTTGCGGAAAATAAAGGAAATGGTAAAAGAGCTAACAGAAATAGAAATGAGATGAATATGAGTCAAGTCTAGAAGGGAAATAGAGGTCCTTTTACAAAATGCTTCCATGTTCTGGATGGATGAGTGCTGGATCAGAGTTGGCTATTTTAGATGTCAATCCTGGTTTGAGGGGGACCGTTGGTGGGCTGAGCAGAGTGTTAGAAGGAAAACCACTAAAGATGGGGATCAGAAGTGTGTGATTACTCCCAATATAATATGTCATCAAACAACCTTTATTGCTCTGACGCAAGCAACATGCAAACGAAACAGCAAAAAACATGTAAAGAAACCTACAATCTCAGCAGATACTGTCCAGTAAGCATACCCTGCAAGTATTTTCTGCCCACAAAATGAAAGATTATCCTTGAAATAGCCTCCTGATAGGGGAGAAATGGCCTGACTGCTGGTTTTCTGCCTCTGTTTTTCATGGTATTTTAAGCTTAAGGTAAGTTTCGACCCAGGCCGTTTCTGCTGCTCTCCAGCCACTGCAGAGTGGTGCCGGATGAAAAGCAGTGCATCTGCTCTTTTGGCCTTTCTCACAACCAGCTACACACCAGCCACTTGAGTCAGCAGCAGGATAATCCGAGTCTGAGGCCGAGATGACGCAAATGACTAGATGAGGTCCTTTTTGTGTGGTCCTGTGTGCTGACACTCAGTGATGACTTTAAGCCAGGCTTTCCTAACCTCATCACTATTGACATTTGGGGCAGAATAATTCTTTGTTAAGGAGGGCTGCCCTGTGCATTGTAACATGCAGAGCAGCATCCTGGCCTCTGTCCACTAGGTGCCAGTAGCAGTCTCCAGCCCTAAATGTGATAAACACACTGTCTGAGACATTGCCAGACATCTCCTCTTGGGGTAAACCGCACATGTTGAAAATCACTGCTTTAAAGCATAGCCTTAAAAGAGGATGAGAAATTCTCAAAATATAAATAAAGTAAAAAGAAGTAAAAACTTTAATTTGTTAACATTAAAAAAGAAAAATATTCTCCCCCCCAAAAAAAAATAACTAAGGGATGCAAAAATCATTTCTATTTATATATTGCATGCTGATATTTGTTGTTTTCTGACAACCAGTGAC